>NC_140191.1:7617565-8217565 GCF_965226575.1 Pagrus pagrus
CCAGGAGAGATTCACCTGCCCTCAGACAACTTCTGCCCTGAGACCAGGAAGGATTCACCTGCCCTCAGACAACTTCTGCCCTGAGACCAGGAGAGGTTCACCTGCCCTCAGACAACTTCTGCCCTGAGACCAGGAAGGATTCACCTGCCCTCAGACAACTTCTGCCCTGAGACCAGGAGAGATTCACCTGCCCTCAGACAACTTCTGCCCTGAGACCAGGAAGGATTCACCTGCCCTCAGACAACTTCTGCCCTGAGACCAGGAAGGATTCACCTGCCCTCAGACAACTTCTGCCCTGAGACCAGGAGAGGTTCACCTGCCCTCAGACAACTTCTGCCCTGAGACCAGGAAGGATTCACCTGCCCTCAGACAACTTCTGCCCTGAGACCAGGAGAGATTCACCTGCCCTCAGACAACTTCTGCCCTGAGACCAGGAAGGATTCACCTGCCCTCAGACAACTTCTGCCCTGAGACCAGGAGAGGTTCACCTGCCCTCAGACAACTTCTGCCCTGAGACCAGGAAGGATTCACCTGCCCTCAGACAACTTCTGCCCTGAGACCAGGAGGGATTCAATTGCCCTCAGACAACTTCTGCCCTGAGACCAGGAGACAAGGAGAGATTCACCTGCCCTCAGACAACTTCTGCCCTGAGACCAGGAGGGATTCACCTGCCCTCAGACAACTTCTGCCCTGAGACCAGGAGAGATTCACCTGCCCTCAGACAACTTCTGCCCTGAGACCAGGAAGGATTCACCTGCCCTCAGACAACTTCTGCCCTGAGACCAGGAGAGATTCACCTGCCCTCAGACAACTTCTGCCCTGAGACCAGGAGAGATTCACCTGCCCTCAGACAACTTCTGCCCTGAGACCGGGAAGGATTCACCTGCCCTCAGACAACTTCTGCCCTGAGACCAGGAGAGGTTCACCTGCCCTCAGACAACTTCTGCCATGAGACCAGGAAGGATTCACCTGCCCTCAGACAACTTCTGCCCTGAGACCAGGAGGGATTCAACTGCCCTCAGACAACTTCTGCCCTGAGACCAGAGGAGACGGTTGACTCCCTTTTTTCCAACTACGTTGCCCTGAGAACAGAAAAATACAACTTATGCCTTGAGACCAGGAGAGATTCACCTGCCCTCAGACAACTTCTGCCCTGAGACCAGGAGAGATTCACCTGCCCTCAGACAACTTCTGCCCTGAGACCAGGAAGGATTCACCTGCCCTCAGACAACTTCTGCCCTGAGACCAGGAGAGGTTCACCTGCCCTCAGACAACTTCTGCCCTGAGACCAGGAAGGATTCACCTGCCCTCAGACAACGTCTGCCCTGAGACCAGGAAGGATTCACCTGCCCTCAGACAACTTCTGCCCTGAGACCAGGAGGGATTCACCTGCCCTCAGACAACTTCTGCCCTGAGACCAGGAGAGATTCACCTGCCCTCAGACAACTTCTGCCCTGAGACCAGGAGAGATTCACCTGCCCTCAGACAACTTCTGCCCTGAGACCAGGAAGGATTCACCTGCCCTCAGACAACTTCTGCCCTGAGACCAGGAGAGATTCACCTGCCCTCAGACAACTTCTGCCCTGAGACCAGGAAGGATTCACCTGCCCTCAGACAACTTCTGCCCTGAGACCAGGAGAGGTTCACCTGCCCTCAGACAACTTCTGCCCTGAGACCAGGAAGGATTCACCTGCCCTCAGACAACTTCTGCCCTGAGACCAGGAGAGATTCACCTGCCCTCAGACAACTTCTGCCCTGAGACCAGGAGGGATTCAATTGCCCTCAGACAACTTCTGCCCTGAGACCAGGAGACAAGGAGAGATTCACCTGCCCTCAGACAACTTCTGCCCTGAGACCAGGAGGGATTCACCTGCCCTCAGACAACTTCTGCCCTGAGACCAGGAGAGATTCACCTGCCCTCAGACAACTTCTGCCCTGAGACCAGGAAGGATTCACCTGCCCTCAGACAACTTCTGCCCTGAGACCAGAGGAGACGGTTGACTCCCTTTTTTCCAACTACGTTGCCCTGAGAACAGAAAAATACAACTTATGCCTTGAGACCAGGAGAGATTCACCTGCCCTCAAACAACTTCTGCCCTGAGACCAGGAGAGATTCACCTGCCCTCAGACAACTTCTGCCCTGAGACCAGGAGAGATTCACCTGCCCTCAGACAACTTCTGCCCTGAGACCAGGAAGGATTCACCTGCCCTCAGACAACTTCTGCCCTGAGACCAGGAGGGATTCACCTGCCCTCAGACAACTTCTGCCCTGAGACCAGGAAGGATTCACCTGCCCTCAGACAACTTCTGCCCTGAGACCAGGAGAGATTCACCTGCCCTCAGACAACTTCTGCCCTGAGACCAGGAGACAAGGAGAGATTCACCTGGCCTCAGACAACTTCTGCCCTGAGACCAGGAGGGATTCACCTGCCCTCCGACAACTTCTGCCCTGAGACCAGGAAGGATTCACCTGCCCTCAGACAACTTCTGCCCTGAGACCAGGAGAGATTCACCTGCCCTCAGACAACTTCTGCCCTGAGACCAGGAGAGATTCACCTGCCCTCAGACAACTTCTGCCCTGACACCAGGAATGATTCACCTGCCCTCAGACAACTTCTGCCCTGAGACCAGGAGACAAGGAGAGATTCACCTGCCCTCAGACAACTTCTGCCCTGAGACCAGGAGGGATTCACCTGCCCTCCGACAACTTCTGCCCTGAGACCAGGAAGGATTCACCTGCCCTCAGACAACTTCTGCCCTGAGACCAGGAGAGATTCACCTGCCCTCAGACAACTTCTGCCCTGAGACCAGGAGAGATTCACCTGCCCTCAGACAACTTCTGCCCTGAGACCAGGAAGGATTCACCTGCCCTCAGACAACTTCTGCCCTGAGACCAGGAGGGATTCACCTGCCCTCAGACAACTTCTGCCCTGAGACCAGGAAGGATTCACCTGCCCTCAGACAACTTCTGCCCTGAGACCAGGAGGGATTCACCTGCCCTCAGACAACTTCTGCCCTGAGACCAGGAGACAAGGAGAGATTCACCTGCCCTCAGACAACTTCTGCCCTGAGACCAGGAGGGATTCACCTGCCCTCAGACAACTTCTGCCCTGAGACCAGGAGAGGTTCACCTGCCCTCAGACAACTTCTGCCATGAGACCAGGAAGGATTCACCTGCCCTCAGACAACTTCTGCACTGAGACCAGGAGGGATTCAACTGCCCTCAGACAACTTCTGCCCTGAGACCAGGAAGGATTCACCTGCCCTCAGACAACTTCTGCCCTGAGACCAGGAGAGATTCACCTGCCCTCAGACAACTTCTGCCCTGAGACCAGGAGAGATTCACCTGCCCTCAGACAACTTCTGCCCTGAGACCAAGAAGGATTCACCTGCCCTCAGACAACTTCTGCCCTGAGACCAGGAGAGGTTCACCTGCCCTCAGACAACTTCTGCCATGAGACCAGGAAGGATTCACCTGCCCTCAGACAACTTCTGCCCTGAGACCAGGAAGGATTCACCTGCCCTCAGACAACTTCTGCCCTGAGACCAGGAAGGATTCACCTGCCCTCAGACAACTTCTGCCCTGAGACCAGGAGACAAGGAGAGATTCACCTGCCCTCAGACAACTTCTGCCCTGAGACCAGGAGAGATTCACCTGCCCTCAGAAAACTTCTGCCCTGAGACCAGGAAGGATTCACCTGCCCTCAGACAACTTCTGCCATGAGACCAGGAAGGATTCACCTGCCCTCAGACAACTTCTGCCCTGAGACCAGGAGGGATTCAACTGCCCTCAGACAACTTCTGCCCTGAGACCAGAGGAGACAGTTGACTCCCTTTTTTCCAACTACGTTGCCCTGAGAACAGAAAAATACAACTTATGCCTTGAGACCAGGAGAGATTCACCTGCCCTCAGACAACTTCTGCCCTGAGACCAGGAAGGATTCACCTGCCCTCAGACAACTTCTGCCCTGAGACCAGGAGAGGTTCACCTGCCCTCAGACAACTTCTGCCCTGAGACCAGGAAGGATTCACCTGCCCTCAGACAACTTCTGCCCTGAGACCAGGAGAGATTCACCTGCCCTCAGACAACTTCTGCCCTGAGA
This sequence comes from Pagrus pagrus, assembly GCF_965226575.1. Classification (NCBI taxonomy): domain Eukaryota; kingdom Metazoa; phylum Chordata; class Actinopteri; order Spariformes; family Sparidae; genus Pagrus; species Pagrus pagrus. The sequence continues at coordinate 7,621,669 of NC_140191.1, forward strand.
CCAGGAAGGATTCACCTGCCCTCAGACAACTTCTGCCCTGAGACCAGGAGGGATTCACCTGCCCTCAGACAACTTCTGCCCTGAGACCAGGAGACATGGAGAGATTCACCTGCCCTCAGACAACTTCTGCCCTGAGACCAGGAGGGATTCACCTGCCCTCAGACAACTTCTGCCCTGAGACCAGGAAGGATTCACCTGCCCTCAGACAACTTCTGCCCTGAGACCAGGAGGGATTCACCTGCCCTCAGACAACTTCTGCCCTGAGACCAGGAGAGATTCACCTGCCCTCAGACAACTTCTGCCCTGAGACCAGGAAGGATTCACCTGCCCTCAGACAACTTCTGCCCTGAGACCAGGAGAGATTCACCTGCCCTCAGACAACTTCTGCCCTGAGACCAGGAGAGATTCACCTGCCCTCAGACAACTTCTGCCCTGAGACCAGGAAGGATTCACCTGCCCTCAGACAACTTCTGCCCTGAGACCAGGAGAGGTTCACCTGCCCTCAGACAACTTCTGCCCTGAGACCAGGAAGGATTCACCTGCCCTCAGACAACTTCTGCCCTGAGACCAGGAGAGATTCACCTGCCCTCAGACAACTTCTGCCCTGAGACCAGGAAGGATTCACCTGCCCTCAGACAACTTCTGCCCTGAGACCAGGAGAGATTCACTTGCCCTCAGACAACTTCTGCCCTGAGACCAGGAGAGGTTCACCTGCCCTCAGACAACTTCTGCCCTGAGACCAGGAAGGATTCACCTGCCCTCAGACAACTTCTGCCCTGAGACCAGGAGAGATTCACCTGCCCTCAGACAACTTCTGCCCTGAGACCAGGAGACAAGGAGAGATTCACCTGGCCTCAGACAACTTCTGCCCTGAGACCAGGAGGGATTCACCTGCCCTCCGACAACTTCTGCCCTGAGACCAGGAAGGATTCACCTGCCCTCAGACAACTTCTGCCCTGAGACCAGGAGAGATTCACCTGCCCTCAGACAACTTCTGCCCTGAGACCAGGAGAGATTCACCTGCCCTCAGACAACTTCTGCCCTGAGACCAGGAGAGATTCACCTGCCCTCAGACAACTTCTGCCCTGAGACCAGGAAGGATTCACCTGCCCTCAGACAACTTCTGCCCTGAGACCAGGAGAGATTCACCTGCCCTCAGACAACTTCTGCCCTGAGACCAGGAGGGATTCACCTGCCCTCAGACAACTTCTGCCCTGAGACCAGGAGACAAGGAGAGATTCACCTGCCCTCAGACAACTTCTGCCCTGAGACCAGGAGGGATTCACCTGCCCTCAGACAACTTCTGCCCTGAGACCAGGAGAGGTTCACCTGCCCTCAGACAACTTCTGCCATGAGACCAGGAAGGATTCACCTGCCCTCAGACAACTTCTGCCCTGAGACCAGGAGGGATTCAACTGCCCTCAGACAACTTCTGCCCTGAGACCAGGAAGGATTCACCTGCCCTCAGACAACTTCTGCCCTGAGACCAGGAGAGATTCACCTGCCCTCAGACAACTTCTGCCCTGAGACCAGGAGAGATTCACCTGCCCTCAGACAACTTCTGCCCTGAGACCAGGAAGGATTCACCTGCCCTCAGACAACTTCTGCCCTGAGACCAGGAGAGGTTCACCTGCCCTCAGACAACTTCTGCCATGAGACCAGGAAGGATTCACCTGCCCACAGACAACTTCTGCCCTGAGACCAGGAAGGATTCACCTGCCCTCAGACAACTTCTGCCATGAGACCAGGAAGGATTCACCTGCCCTCAGACAACTTCTGCACTGAGACCAGGAGGGATTCAACTGCCCTCAGACAACTTCTGCCCTGAGACCAGGAGAGATTCACCTGCCCTCAGACAACTTCTGCCCTGAGACCAGGAGAGATTCACCTGCCCTCAGACAACTTCTGCCCTGAGACCAGGAAGGATTCACCTGCCCTCAGACAACTTCTGCCCTGAGACCAGGAGAGGTTCACCTGCCCTCAGACAACTTCTGCCATGAGACCAGGAAGGATTCACCTGCCCTCAGACAACTTCTGCCCTGAGACCAGGAAGGATTCACCTGCCCTCAGACAACTTCTGCCCTGAGACCAGGAAGGATTCACCTGCCCTCAGACAACTTCTGCCCTGAGACCAGGAGACAAGGAGAGATTCACCTGCCCTCAGACAACTTCTGCCCTGAGACCAGGAGAGATTCACCTGCCCTCAGAAAACTTCTGCCCTGAGACCAGGAAGGATTCACCTGCCCTCCGACAACTTCTGCCCTGAGACCAGGAGAGATTCACCTGCCCTCAGACAACTTCTGCCCTGAGACCAGGAGAGATTCACCTGCCCTCAGACAACTTCTGCCCTGAGAACAGGAGAGATTCACCTGCCCTCAGACAACTTCTGCCCTGAGACCAGGAGAGATTCACCTGCCCTCAGACTACTTCTGCCCTGAGACCAGAAGAGATTCACCTGCCCTCAGACAACTTCTGCCCTGAGACCAGGAAGGATTCACCTGCCCTCAGACAACTTCTGCCCTGAGACCAGGAAGGATTCACCTGCCCTCAGACAACTTCTGCCCTGAGACCAGGAGAGATTCACCTGCCCTCAGACAACTTCTGCCCTGAGACCAGGAAGGATTCACCTGCCCTCAGACAACTTCTGCCCTGAGACCAGGAGAGATTCACCTGCCCTCAGACAACTTCTGCCCTGAGACCAGGAGACAAGGAGAGATTCACCTGGCCTCAGACAACTTCTGCCCTGAGACCAGGAGGGATTCACCTGCCCTCCGACAACTTCTGCCCTGAGACCAGGAAGGATTCACCTGCCCTCAGACAACTTCTGCCCTGAGACCAGGAGAGATTCACCTGCCCTCAGACAACTTCTGCCCTGAGACCAGGAGAGATTCACCTGCCCTCAGACAACTTCTGCCCTGAGACCAGGAGAGATTCACCTGCCCTCAGACAACTTCTGCCCTGAGACCAGGAAGGATTCACCTGCCCTCAGACAACTTCTGCCCTGAGACCAGGAGAGATTCACCTGCCCTCAGACAACTTCTGCCCTGAGACCAGGAGGGATTCACCTGCCCTCAGACAACTTCTGCCCTGAGACCAGGAGACAAGGAGAGATTCACCTGCCCTCAGACAACTTCTGCCCTGAGACCAGGAGGGATTCACCTGCCCTCAGACAACTTCTGCCCTGAGACCAGGAGAGGTTCACCTGCCCTCAGACAACTTCTGCCCTGAGAACAGGAGAGATTCACCTGCCCTCAGACAACTTCTGCCCTGAGACCAGGAGAGATTCACCTGCCCTCAGACTACTTCTGCCCTGAGACCAGAAGAGATTCACCTGCCCTCAGACAACTTCTGCCCTGAGACCAGGAAGGATTCACCTGCCCTCAGACAACTTCTGCCCTGAGACCAGGAAGGATTCACCTGCCCTCAGACAACTTCTGCCCTGAGACCAGGAGAGATTCACCTGCCCTCAGACAACTTCTGCCCTGAGACCAGGAAGGATTCACCTGCCCTCAGACAACTTCTGCCCTGAGACCAGGAGAGATTCACCTGCCCTCAGACAACTTCTGCCCTGAGACCAGGAGAGGTTCACCTGCCCTCAGACAACTTCTGCCCTGAGACCAGGAAGGATTCACCTGCCCTCAGACAACTTCTGCCCTGAGACCAGGAGGGATTCACCTGCCCTCAGACAACTTCTGCCCTGAGACCAGGAGACAAGGAGAGATTCACCTGCCCTCAGACAACTTCTGCCCTGAGACCAGGAGGGATTCACCTGCCCTCAGACAACTTCTGCCCTGAGACCAGGAAAGGTTCACCTGCCCTCAGACAACTTCTGCCATGAGACCAGGAAGGATTCACCTGCCCTCAGACAACTTCTGCCCTGAGACCAGGAGGGATTCAACTGCCCTCAGACAACTTCTGCCCTGAGACCAGAGGAGACAGTTGACTCCCTTTTTTCCAACTACGTTGCCCTGAGAACAGAAAAATACAACTTATGCCTTGAGACCAGGAGAGATTCACCTGCCCTCAGACAACTTCTGCCCTGAGACCAGGAAGGATTCACCTGCCCTCAGACAACTTCTGCCCTGAGACCAGGAGAGGTTCACCTGCCCTCAGACAACTTCTGCCCTGAGACCAGGAAGGATTCACCTGCCCTCAGACAACTTCTGCCCTGAGACCAGGAGAGATTCACCTGCCCTCAGACAACTTCTGCCCTGAGACCAGGAAGGATTCACCTGCCCTCAGACAACTTCTGCCCTGAGACCAGGAGGGATTCACCTGCCCTCAGACAACTTCTGCCCTGAGACCAGGAGACAAGGAGAGATTCACCTGCCCTCAGACAACTTCTGCCCTGAGACCAGGAGGGATTCACCTGCCCTCAGACAACTTCTGCCCTGAGACCAGGAAGGATTCACCTGCCCTCAGACAACTTCTGCCCTGAGACCAGGAGGGATTCACCTGCCCTCAGACAACTTCTGCCCTGAGACCAGGAGAGATTCACCTGCCCTCAGACAACTTCTGCCCTGAGACCAGGAAGGATTCACCTGCCCTCAGACAACTTCTGGCCTGAGACCAGGAGAGATTCACCTGCCCTCAGACAACTTCTGCCCTGAGACCAGGAAGGATTCACCTGCCCTCAGACAACTTCTGCCCTGAGACCAGGAGAGGTTCACCTGCCCTCAGACAACTTCTGCCCTGAGACCAGGAAGGATTCACCTGCCCTCAGACAACTTCTGCCCTGAGACCAGGAAGGATTCACCTGCCCTCAGACAACTTCTGCCCTGAGACCAGGAAGGATTCACCTGCCCTCAGACAACTTCTGCCCTGAGACCAGGAGAGGTTCACCTGCCCTCAGACAACTTCTGCCCTGAGACCAGGAAGGATTCACCTGCCCTCAGACAACTTCTGCCCTGAGACCAGGAGAGATTCACCTGCCCTCAGACAACTTCTGCCCTGAGACCAGGAAGGATTCACCTGCCCTCAGACAACTTCTGCCCTGAGACCAGGAGAGGTTCACCTGCCCTCAGACAACTTCTGCCCTGAGACCAGGAAGGATTCACCTGCCCTCAGACAACTTCTGCCCTGAGACCAGGAGGGATTCAATTGCCCTCAGACAACTTCTGCCCTGAGACCAGGAGACAAGGAGAGATTCACCTGCCCTCAGACAACTTCTGCCCTGAGACCAGGAGGGATTCACCTGCCCTCAGACAACTTCTGCCCTGAGACCAGGAGAGATTCACCTGCCCTCAGACAACTTCTGCCCTGAGACCAGGAAGGATTCACCTGCCCTCAGACAACTTCTGCCCTGAGACCGGGAAGGATTCACCTGCCCTCAGACAACTTCTGCCCTGAGACCAGGAGAGGTTCACCTGCCCTCAGACAACTTCTGCCATGAGACCAGGAAGGATTCACCTGCCCTCAGACAACTTCTGCCCTGAGACCAGGAGGGATTCAACTGCCCTCAGACAACTTCTGCCCTGAGACCAGAGGAGACGGTTGACTCCCTTTTTTCCAACTACGTTGCCCTGAGAACAGAAAAATACAACTTATGCCTTGAGACCAGGAGAGATTCACCTGCCCTCAGACAACTTCTGCCCTGAGACCAGGAGAGATTCACCTGCCCTCAGACAACTTCTGCCCTGAGACCAGGAGAGATTCACCTGCCCTCAGACAACTTCTGCCCTGAGACCAGGAAGGATTCACCTGCCCTCAGACAACTTCTGCCCTGAGACCAGGAAGGATTCACCTGCCCTCAGACAACTTCTGCCCTGAGACCAGGAGAGATTCACCTGCCCTCAGACAATTTCTGCCCTGAGACCAGGAGACAAAGAGAGATTCACCTGGCCTCAGACAACTTCTGCCCTGAGACCAGGAGGGATTCACCTGCCCTCCGACAACTTCTGCCCTGAGACCAGGAAGGATTCACCTGCCCTCAGACAACTTCTGCCCTGAGACCAGGAGAGATTCACCTGCCCTCAGACAACTTCTGCCCTGAGACCAGGAGAGATTCACCTGCCCTCAGACAACTTTTGCCCTCACACCAGGAAGGATTCACCTGCCCTCAGACAACTTCTGCCCTGAGACCAGGAGACAAGGAGAGATTCACCTGCCCTCAGACAACTTCTGCCCTGAGACCAGGAGGGATTCACCTGCCCTCCGACAACTTCTGCCCTGAGACCAGGAAGGATTCACCTGCCCTCAGACAACTTCTGCCCTGAGACCAGGAGAGATTCACCTGCCCTCAGACAACTTCTACCCTCAGACCAGGAGAGATTCACCTGCCCTCAGACAACTTCTGCCCTGAGACCAGGAGAGATTCACCTGCCCTCAGACAACTTCTGCCCTGAGACCAGGAAGGATTCACCTGCCCTCAGACAACTTCTGCCCTGAAACCAGGAGTGATTCACCTGCCCTCAGACAACTTCTGCCCTGAGACCAGGAAGGATTCACCTGCCCTCAGACAACTTCTGCCCTGAGACCAGGAGGGATTCACCTGCCCTCAGACAACTTCTGCCCTGAGACCAGGAGACAAGGAGAGATTCACCTGCCCTCAGACAACTTCTGCCCTGAGACCAGGAGGGATTCACCTGCCCTCAGACAACTTCTGCCCTGAGACCAGGAGAGGTTCACCTGCCCTCAGACAACTTCTGCCATGAGACCAGGAAGGATTCACCTGCCCTCAGACAACTTCTGCCCTGAGACCAGGAGGGATTCAACTGCCCTCAGACAACTTCTGCCCTGAGACCAGGAGAGATTCACCTGCCCTCAGACAACTTCTGCCCTGAGACCAGGAGAGGTTCACCTGCCCTCAGACAACTTCTGCCCTGAGACCAGGAAGGATTCACCTGCCCTCAGACAACTTCTGCCCTGAGACCAGGAAGGATTCACCTGCCCTCAGACAACTTCTGCCCTGAGACCAGGAGACAAGGAGAGATTCACCTGCCCTCAGACAACTTCTGCCCTGAGACCAGGAGAGATTCACCTGCCCTCAGAAAACTTCTGCCCTGAGACCAGGAAGGATTCACCTGCCCTCAGACAACTTCTGCCCTGAGACCAGGAGAGATTCACCTGCCCTCAGACAACTTCTGCCCTGAGACCAGGAAGGATTCACCTGCCCTCAGACAACTTCTGCCCTGAGACCAGGAGAGATTCACCTGCCCTCAGACAACTTCTGCCCTGAGACCAGGAGACAAAGAGAGATTCACCTGGCCTCAGACAACTTCTGCCCTGAGACCAGGAGGGATTCACCTGCCCTCCGACAACTTCTGCCCTGAGACCAGGAAGGATTCACCTGCCCTCAGACAACTTCTGCCCTGAGACCAGGAGAGATTCACCTGCCCTCAGACAACTTCTGCCCTGAGACCAGGAGAGATTCACCTGCCCTCAGACAACTTTTGCCCTGACACCAGGAAGGATTCACCTGCCCTCAGACAACTTCTGCCCTGAGACCAGGAGACAAGGAGAGATTCACCTGCCCTCAGACAACTTCTGCCCTGAGACCAGGAGAGGTTCATCTGCCCTCAGACAACTTCTGCCCTGAGACCAGGAAGGATTCACCTGCCCTCAGACAACTTCTGCCCTGAGACCAGGAGAGATTCACCTGCCCTCAGACAACTTCTGCCCTGAGACCAGGAGAGATTCACCTGCCCTCAGACAACTTCTGCCCTGAGACCGGGAAGGATTCACCTGCCCTCAGACAACTTCTGCCCTGAGACCAGGAAGGATTCACCTGCCCTCAGACAACTTCTGCCCTGAGACCAGGAGAGGTTCACCTGCCCTCAGACAACTTCTGCCCTGAGACCAGGAGAGATTCACCTGCCCTCAGACAACTTCTGCCCTGAGACAAGGAGGGATTCACCTGCCCTCAGACAACTTCTGCCCTGAGACCAGGAGAGATTCACCTGCCCTCAGACAACTTCTGCCCTGAGACCAGGAGGGATTCACCTGCCCTCAGACAACTTCTGCCCTGAGACCAGGAGAGATTCACCTGCCCTCAGACAACTTCTGCCCTGAGACCAGGAAGGATTCACCTTCCCTCAGACAACTTCTGCCCTGAGACCAGGAGAGATTCACCTGTCCTCAGACAACTTCTGCCCTGAGACCAGGAAGGATTCACCTGCCCTCACCTGCCCTCAGACCAGGAAGGATTCACCTGCCCTCAGACAACTTCTGCCCTGAGACCAGGAGAGATTCACCTGCCCTCAGACAACTTCTGCCCTGAGACCAGGAGAGATTCACCTGCCCTCAGACAACTTCTGCCCTGAGACCAGGAGACAAGGAGAGATTCACCTGCCCTCAGACAACTTCTGCCCTGAGACCAGGAAGGATTCACCTGCCCTCAGACAACTTCTGCCCTGAGACCAGGAGAGGTTCACCTGCCCTCAGACAACTTCTGCCATGAGACCAGGAAGGATTCACCTGCCCTCAGACAACTTCTGCCCTGAGACCAGGAAGGATTCACCTGCCCTCAGACAACTTCTGCCCTGAGACCAGGAAGGATTCACCTGCCCTCAGACAACTTCTGCCCTGAGACCAGGAGACAAGGAGAGATTCACCTGCCCTCAGACAACTTCTGCCCTGAGACCAGGAGAGATTCACCTGCCCTCAGAAAACTTCTGCCCTGAGACCAGGAAGGATTCACCTGCCCTCCGACAACTTCTGCCCTGAGACCAGGAGAGATTCACCTGCCCTCAGACAACTTCTGCCCTGAGACCAGGAGAGATTCACCTGCCCTCAGACAACTTCTGCCCTGAGAACAGGAGAGATTCACCTGCCCTCAGACAACTTCTGCCCTGAGACCAGGAGAGATTCACCTGCCCTCAGACTACTTCTGCCCTGAGACCAGGAGAGATTCACCTGCCCTCAGACAACTTCTGCCCTGAGACCAGGAAGGATTCACCTGCCCTCAGACAACTTCTGCCCTGAGACCAGGAAGGATTCACCTGCCCTCAGACAACTTCTGCCCTGAGACCAGGAGAGATTCACCTGCCCTCAGACAACTTCTGCCCTGAGACCAGGAAGGATTCACCTGCCCTCAGACAACTTCTGCCCTGAGACCAGGAGAGATTCACCTGCCCTCAGACAACTTCTGCCCTGAGACCAGGAGAGGTTCACCTGCCCTCAGACAACTTCTGCCCTGAGACCAGGAAGGATTCACCTGCCCTCAGACAACTTCTGCCCTGAGACCAGGAGGGATTCACCTGCCCTCAGACAACTTCTGCCCTGAGACCAGGAGACAAGGAGAGATTCACCTGCCCTCAGACAACTTCTGCCCTGAGACCAGGAGGGATTCACCTGCCCTCAGACAACTTCTGCCCTGAGACCAGGAAAGGTTCACCTGCCCTCAGACAACTTCTGCCATGAGACCAGGAAGGATTCACCTGCCCTCAGACAACTTCTGCCCTGAGACCAGGAGGGATTCAACTGCCCTCAGACAACTTCTGCCCTGAGACCAGAGGAGACAGTTGACTCCCTTTTTTCCAACTACGTTGCCCTGAGAACAGAAAAATACAACTTATGCCTTGAGACCAGGAGAGATTCACCTGCCCTCACACAACTTCTGCCCTGAGACCAGGAAGGATTCACCTGCCCTCAGACAACTTCTGCCCTGAGACCAGGAGAGGTTCACCTGCCCTCAGACAACTTCTGCCCTGAGACCAGGAAGGATTCACCTGCCCTCAGACAACTTCTGCCCTGAGACCAGGAGAGATTCACCTGCCCTCAGACAACTTCTGCCCTGAGACCAGGAAGGATTCACCTGCCCTCAGACAACTTCTGCCCTGAGACCAGGAGGGATTCACCTGCCCTCAGACAACTTCTGCCCTGAGACCAGGAGACAAGGAGAGATTCACCTGCCCTCAGACAACTTCTGCCCTGAGACCAGGAGGGATTCACCTGCCCTCAGACAACTTCTGCCCTGAGACCAGGAAGGATTCACCTGCCCTCAGACAACTTCTGCCCTGAGACCAGGAGGGATTCACCTGCCCTCAGACAACTTCTGCCCTGAGACCAGGAGAGATTCACCTGCCCTCAGACAACTTCTGCCCTGAGACCAGGAAGGATTCACCTGCCCTCAGACAACTTCTGCCCTGAGACCAGGAGAGATTCACCTGCCCTCAGACAACTTCTGCCCTGAGACCAGGAAGGATTCACCTGCCCTCAGACAACTTCTGCCCTGAGACCAGGAGAGGTTCACCTGCCCTCAGACAACTTCTGCCCTGAGACCAGGAAGGATTCACCTGCCCTCAGACAACTTCTGCCCTGAGACCAGGAAGGATTCACCTGCCCTCAGACAACTTCTGCCCTGAGACCAGGAAGGATTCACCTGCCCTCAGACAACTTCTGCCCTGAGACCAGGAAGGATTCACCTGCCCTCAGACAACTTCTGCCCTGAGACCAGGAGAGGTTCACCTGCCCTCAGACAACTTCTGCCCTGAGACCAGGAAGGATTCACCTGCCCTCAGACAACTTCTGCCCTGAGACCAGGAGAGATTCACCTGCCCTCAGACAACTTCTGCCCTGAGACCAGGAAGGATTCACCTGCCCTCAGACAACTTCTGCCCTGAGACCAGGAGAGGTTCACCTGCCCTCAGACAACTTCTGCCCTGAGACCAGGAAGGATTCACCTGCCCTCAGACAACTTCTGCCCTGAGACCAGGAGGGATTCAATTGCCCTCAGACAACTTCTGCCCTGAGACCAGGAGACAAGGAGAGATTCACCTGCCCTCAGACAACTTCTGCCCTGAGACCAGGAGGGATTCACCTGCCCTCAGACAACTTCTGCCCTGAGACCAGGAAGGATTCACCTGCCCTCAGACAACTTCTGCCCTGAGACCAGGAGAGATTCACCTGCCCTCAGACAACTTCTGCCCTGAGACCAGGAAGGATTCACCTGCCCTCAGACAACTTCTGCCCTGAGACCAGGAGAGGTTCACCTGCCCTCAGACAACTTCTGCCCTGAGACCAGGAAGGATTCACCTGCCCTCAGACAACTTCTGCCCTGAGACCAGGAAGGATTCACCTGCCCTCAGACAACTTCTGCCCTGAGACCAGGAAGGATTCACCTGCCCTCAGACAACTTCTGCCCTGAGACCAGGAAGGATTCACCTGCCCTCAGACAACTTCTGCCCTGAGACCAGGAGAGGTTCACCTGCCCTCAGACAACTTCTGCCCTGAGACCAGGAAGGATTCACCTGCCCTCAGACAACTTCTGCCCTGAGACCAGGAGAGATTCACCTGCCCTCAGACAACTTCTGCCCTGAGACCAGGAAGGATTCACCTGCCCTCAGACAACTTCTGCCCTGAGACCAGGAGAGGTTCACCTGCCCTCAGACAACTTCTGCCCTGAGACCAGGAAGGATTCACCTGCCCTCAGACAACTTCTGCCCTGAGACCAGGAGGGATTCACCTGCCCTCAGACAACTTCTGCCCTGAGACCGGGAAGGATTCACCTGCCCTCAGACAACTTCTGCCCTGAGACCAGGAGAGGTTCACCTGCCCTCAGACAACTTCTGCCATGAGACCAGGAAGGATTCACCTGCCCTCAGACAACTTCTGCCCTGAGACCAGGAGGGATTCAACTGCCCTCAGACAACTTCTGCCCTGAGACCAGAGGAGACGGTTGACTCCCTTTTTTCCAACTACGTTGCCCTGAGAACAGAAAAATACAACTTATGCCTTGAGACCAGGAGAGATTCACCTGCCCTCAGACAACTTCTGCCCTGAGACCAGGAGAGATTCACCTGCCCTCAGACAACTTCTGCCCTGAGACCAGGAGAGATTCACCTGCCCTCAGACAACTTCTGCCCTGAGACCAGGAAGGATTCACCTGCCCTCAGACAACTTCTGCCCTGAGACCAGGAAGGATTCACCTGCCCTCAGACAACTTCTGCCCTGAGACCAGGAGAGATTCACCTGCCCTCAGACAATTTCTGCCCTGAGACCAGGAGACAAAGAGAGATTCACCTGGCCTCAGACAACTTCTGCCCTGAGACCAGGAGGGATTCACCTGCCCTCCGACAACTTCTGCCCTGAGACCAGGAAGGATTCACCTGCCCTCAGACAACTTCTGCCCTGAGACCAGGAGAGATTCACCTGCCCTCAGACAACTTCTGCCCTGAGACCAGGAGAGATTCACCTGCCCTCAGACAACTTTTGCCCTCACACCAGGAAGGATTCACCTGCCCTCAGACAACTTCTGCCCTGAGACCAGGAGACAAGGAGAGATTCACCTGCCCTCAGACAACTTCTGCCCTGAGACCAGGAGGGATTCACCTGCCCTCCGACAACTTCTGCCCTGAGACCAGGAAGGATTCACCTGCCCTCAGACAACTTCTGCCCTGAGACCAGGAGAGATTCACCTGCCCTCAGACAACTTCTACCCTCAGACCAGGAGAGATTCACCTGCCCTCAGACAACTTCTGCCCTGAGACCAGGAGAGATTCACCTGCCCTCAGACAACTTCTGCCCTGAGACCAGGAAGGATTCACCTGCCCTCAGACAACTTCTGCCCTGAAACCAGGAGTGATTCACCTGCCCTCAGACAACTTCTGCCCTGAGACCAGGAAGGATTCACCTGCCCTCAGACAACTTCTGCCCTGAGACCAGGAGGGATTCACCTGCCCTCAGGCAACTTCTGCCCTGAGACCAGGAGACAAGGAGAGATTCACCTGCCCTCAGACAACTTCTGCCCTGAGACCAGGAGGGATTCACCTGCCCTCAGACAACTTCTGCCCTGAGACCAGGAGAGGTTCACCTGCCCTCAGACAACTTCTGCCATGAGACCAGGAAGGATTCACCTGCCCTCAGACAACTTCTGCCCTGAGACCAGGAGGGATTCAACTGCCCTCAGACAACTTCTGCCCTGAGACCAGGAGAGATTCACCTGCCCTCAGACAACTTCTGCCCTGAGACCAGGAGAGGTTCACCTGCCCTCAGACAACTTCTGCCCTGAGACCAGGAAGGATTCACCTGCCCTCAGACAACTTCTGCCCTGAGACCAGGAAGGATTCACCTGCCCTCAGACAACTTCTGCCCTGAGACCAGGAGACAAGGAGAGATTCACCTGCCCTCAGACAACTTCTGCCCTGAGACCAGGAGAGATTCACCTGCCCTCAGAAAACTTCTGCCCTGAGACCAGGAAGGATTCACCTGCCCTCAGACAACTTCTGCCCTGAGACCAGGAGAGATTCACCTGCCCTCAGACAACTTCTGCCCTGAGACCAGGAAGGATTCACCTGCCCTCAGACAACTTCTGCCCTGAGACCAGGAGAGATTCACCTGCCCTCAGACAACTTCTGCCCTGAGACCAGGAAGGATTCACCTGCCCTCAGACAACTTCTGCCCTGAGACCAGGAGAGATTCACCTGCCCTCAGACAATTTCTGCCCTGAGACCAGGAGACAAAGAGAGATTCACCTGGCCTCAGACAACTTCTGCCCTGAGACCAGGAGGGATTCACCTGCCCTCAGACAACTTCTGCCCTGAGACCAGGAAGGATTCACCTGCCCTCAGACAACTTCTGCCCTGAGACCAGGAGAGATTCACCTGCACTCAGACTACTTCTGCCCTGAGACCAGGAGAGATTCACCTGCCCTCAGACAACTTTTGCCCTGACACCAGGAAGGATTCACCTGCCCTCAGACAACTTCTGCCCTGAGACCAGGAGACAAGGAGAGATTCACCTGCCCTCAGACAACTTCTGCCCTGAGACCAGGAGGGATTCACCTGCCCTCCGACAACTTCTGCCCTGAGACCAGGAAGGATTCACATGCCCTCAGACAACTTCTGCCCTGAGACCAGGAGAGATTCACCTGCCCTCAGACAACTTCTGCCCTCAGACCAGGAGAGATTCACCTGCCCTCAGACAACTTCTGCCCTGAGACCAGGAGAGATTCACCTGCCCTCAGACAACTTCTGCCCTGAGACCAGGAAGGATTCACCTGCCCTCAGACAACTTCTGCCCTGAAACCAGGAGTGATTCACCTGCCCTCAGACAACTTCTGCCCTGAGACCAGGAAGGATTCACCTGCCCTCAGACAACTTCTGCCCTGAGACCAGGAGGGATTCACCTGCCCTCAGACAACTTCTGCCCTGAGACCAGGAGACAAGGAGAGATTCACCTGCCCTCAGACAACTTCTGCCCTGAGACCAGGAGGGATTCACCTGCCCTCAGACAACTTCTGCCCTGAGACCAGGAGAGGTTCACCTGCCCTCAGACAACTTCTGCCATGAGACCAGGAAGGATTCACCTGCCCTCAGACAACTTCCGGCCTGAGACCAGGAGGGATTCAACTGCCCTCAGACAACTTCTGCCCTGAGACCAGGAGAGATTCACCTGCCCTCAGACAACTTCTGCCCTGAGACCAGGAGAGATTCACCTGCCCTCAGACAACTTCTGCCCTGAGACCAGGAGAGGTTCACCTGCCCTCAGACAACTTCTGCCCTGAGACCAGGAAGGATTCACCTGCCCTCAGACAACTTCTGCCCTGAGACCAGGAAGGATTCACCTGCCCTCAGACAACTTCTGCCCTGAGACCAGGAGACAAGGAGAGATTCACCTGCCCTCAGACAACTTCTGCCCTGAGACCAGGAGAGATTCACCTGCCCTCAGAAAACTTCTGCCCTGAGACCAGGAAGGATTCACCTGCCCTCAGACAACTTCTGCCCTGAGACCAGGAGAGATTCACCTGCCCTCAGACAACTTCTGCCCTGAGACCAGGAAGGATTCACCTGCCCTCAGACAACTTCTGCCCTGAGACCAGGAGAGATTCACCTGCCCTCAGACAACTTCTGCCCTGAGACCAGGAAGGATTCACCTGCCCTCAGACAACTTCTGCCCTGAGACCAGGAGAGATTCACCTGCCCTCAGACAATTTCTGCCCTGAGACCAGGAGACAAAGAGAGATTCACCTGGCCTCAGACAACTTCTGCCCTGAGACCAGGAGGGATTCACCTGCCCTCCGACAACTTCTGCCCTGAGACCAGGAAGGATTCACCTGCCCTCAGACAACTTCTGCCCTGAGACCAGGAGAGATTCACCTGCCCTCAGACAACTTCTGCCCTGAGACCAGGAGAGATTCACCTGCCCTCAGACAACTTTTGCCCTGACACCAGGAAGGATTCACCTGCCCTCAGACAACTTCTGCCCTGAGACCAGGAGACAAGGAGAGATTCACCTGCCCTCAGACAACTTCTGCCCTGAGACCAGGAGGGATTCACCTGCCCTCCGACAACTTCTGCCCTGAGACCAGGAAGGATTCACATGCCCTCAGACAACTTCTGCCCTGAGACCAGGAGAGATTCACCTGCCCTCAGACAACTTCTGCCCTCAGACCAGGAGAGATTCACCTGCCCTCAGACAACTTCTGCCCTGAGACCAGGAGAGATTCACCTGCCCTCAGACAACTTCTGCCCTGAGACCAGGAAGGATTCACCTGCCCTCAGACAACTTCTGCCCTGAAACCAGGAGTGATTCACCTGCCCTCAGACAACTTCTGCCCTGAGACCAGGAAGGATTCACCTGCCCTCAGACAACTTCTGCCCTGAGACCAGGAGGGATTCACCTGCCCTCAGACAACTTCTGCCCTGAGACCAGGAGACAAGGAGAGATTCACCTGCCCTCAGACAACTTCTGCCCTGAGACCAGGAGGGATTCACCTGCCCTCAGACAACTTCTGCCCTGAGACCAGGAGAGGTTCACCTGCCCTCAGACAACTTCTGCCATGAGACCAGGAAGGATTCACCTGCCCTCAGACAACTTCCGGCCTGAGACCAGGAGGGATTCAACTGCCCTCAGACAACTTCTGCCCTGAGACCAGGAGAGATTCACCTGCCCTCAGACAACTTCTGCCCTGAGACCAGGAGAGATTCACCTGCCCTCAGACAACTTCTGCCCTGAGACCAGGAGAGGTTCACCTGCCCTCAGACAACTTCTGCCCTGAGACCAGGAAGGATTCACCTGCCCTCAGACAACTTCTGCCCTGAGACCAGGAAGGATTCACCTGCCCTCAGACAACTTCTGCCCTGAGACCAGGAGACAAGGAGAGATTCACCTGCCCTCAGACAACTTCTGCCCTGAGACCAGGAGAGATTCACCTGCCCTCAGAAAACTTCTGCCCTGAGACCAGGAAGGATTCACCTGCCCTCAGACAACTTCTGCCCTGAGACCAGGAGAGATTCACCTGCCCTCAGACAACTTCTGCCCTGAGACCAGGAGAGATTCACCTGCCCTCAGACAACTTCTGCCCTGAGACCAGGAAGGATTCACCTGCCCTCAGACAACTTCTGCCCTGAGACCAGGAGAGGTTCATCTGCCCTCAGACAACTTCTGCCCTGAGACCAGGAAGGATTCACCTGCCCTCAGACAACTTCTGCCCTGAGACCAGGAGAGATTCACCTGCCCTCAGACAACTTCTGCCCTGAGACCAGGAAGGATTCACCTGCCCTCAGACAACTTCTGCCCTGAGACCAGGAGAGATTCACCTGCCCTCAGACAACTTCTGCCCTGAGACCAGGAGAGGTTCACCTGCCCTCAGACAACTTCTGCCCTGAGACCATGAAGGATTCACCTGCCCTCAGACAACTTCTGCCCTGAGACCAGGAGAGATTCACCTGCCCTCAGACAACTTCTGCCCTGAGACCAGGAGGGATTCAATTGCCCTCAGACAACTTCTGCCCTGAGACCAGGAGACAAGGAGAGATTCACCTGCCCTCAGACAACTTCTGCCCTGAGACCAGGAGGGATTCACCTGCCCTCAGACAACTCCTGCCCTGAGACCAGGAGAGGTTCACCTGCCCTCAGACAACTTCTGCCCTGAGACCAGGAAGGATTCACCTGCCCTCAGACAACTTCTGCCCTGAGACCAGGAGGGATTCACCTGCCCTCAGACAACTTCTGCCCTGAGACCAGGAGGGATTCAATTGCCCTCAGACAACTTCTGCCCTGAGACCAGGAGACAAGGAGAGATTCACCTGCCCTCAGACAACTTCTGCCCTGAGACCAGGAGGGATTCACCTGCCCTCAGACAACTTCTGCCCTGAGACCAGGAGAGGTTCACCTGCCCTCAGACAACTTCTGCCCTGAGACCAGGAAGGATTCACCTGCCCTCACCTGCCCTCAGACCAGGAAGGATTCACCTGCCCTCAGACAACTTCTGCCCTGAGACCAGGAGAGGTTCACCTGCCCTCAGACAACTTCTGCCCTGAGACCAGGAAGGATTCACCTGCCCTCAGACAACTTCTGCCCTGAGACCAGGAGAGATTCACTTGCCCTCAGACAACTTCTGCCCTGAGACCAGGAGAGGTTCACCTGCCCTCAGACAACTTCTGCCCTGAGACCAGGAAGGATTCACCTGCCCTCAGACAACTTCTGCCCTGAGACCAGGAGAGATTCACCTGCCCTCAGACAACTTCTGCCCTGAGACCAGGAAGGATTCACCTTCCCTCAGACAACTTCTGCCCTGAGACCAGGAGAGATTCACCTGTCCTCAGACACCTTCTGCCCTGAGACCAGGAAGGATTCACCTGCCCTCACCTGCCCTCAGACCAGGAAGGATTCACCTGCCCTCAGACAACTTCTGCCCTGAGACCAGGAGAGATTCACCTGCCCTCAGACAACTTCTGCCCTGAGACCAGGAGACAAGGAGAGATTCACCTGGCCTCAGACAACTTCTGCCCTGAGACCAGGAGGGATTCACCTGCCCTCAGACAACTTCTGCCCTGAGACCAGGAAGGATTCACCTGCCCTCAGACAACTTCTGCCCTGAGACCAGGAGAGATTCACCTGCCCTCAGACAACTTCTGCCCTGAGACCAGGAGAGATTCACCTGCCCTCAGACAACTTCTGCCCTGAGACCAGGAAGGATTCACCTGCCCTCAGACAACTTCTGCCCTGAGACCAGGAAGGATTCACCTGCCCTCAGACAACTTCTGCCCTGAGACCAGGAGAGATTCACCTGCCCTCAGACAACTTCTGCCCTGAGACCAGGAAGGATTCACCTGCCCTCAGACAACTTCTGCCCTGAGACCAGGAAGGATTCACCTGCCCTCAGACAACTTCTGCCCTGAGACCAGGAGAGATTCACCTGCCCTCAGACAACTTCTGCCCTGAGACCAGGAGGGATTCAATTGCCCTCAGACAACTTCTGCCCTGAGACCAGGAGACAAGGAGAGATTCACCTGCCCTCAGACAACTTCTGCCCTGAGACCAGGAGGGATTCACCTGCCCTCAGACAACTTCTGCCCTGAGACCAGGAGAGATTCACCTGCCCTCAGACAACTTCTGCCCTGAGACCAGGAAGGATTCACCTGCCCTCAGACAACTTCTGCCCTGAGACCAGGAGAGATTCACCTGCCCTCAGACAACTTCTGCCCTGAGACCAGGAGAGATTCACCTGCCCTCAGACAACTTCTGCCCTGAGACCAGGAAGGATTCACCTGCCCTCAGACAACTTCTGCCCTGAGACCAGGAGAGGTTCACCTGCCCTCAGACAACTTCTGCCATGAGACCAGGAAGGATTCACCTGCCCTCAGACAACTTCTGCCCTGAGACCAGGAGGGATTCACCTGCCCTCAGACAACTTCTGCCCTGAGACCAGAGGAGACGGTTGACTCCCTTTTTTCCAACTACGTTGCCCTGAGAACAGAAAAATACAACTTATGCCTTGAGACCAGGAGAGATTCACCTGCCCTCAGACAACTTCTGCCCTGAGACCAGGAGAGATTCACCTGCCCTCAGACAACTTCTGCCCTGAGACCAGGAGAGATTCACCTGCCCTCAGACAACTTCTGCCCTGAGACCAGGAAGGATTCACCTGCCCTCAGACAACTTCTGCCCTGAGACCAGGAGGGATTCACCTGCCCTCAGACAACTTCTGCCCTGAGACCAGGAGGGATTCACCTGCCCTCAGACAACTTCTGCCCTGAGACCAGGAAGGATTCACCTGCCCTCAGACAACTTCTGCCCTGAGACCAGGAGAGATTCACCTGCCCTCAGACAACTTCTGCCCTGAGACCAGGAGACAAGGAGAGATTCACCTGGCCTCAGACAACTTCTGCCCTGAGACCAGGAGGGATTCACCTGCCCTCCGACAACTTCTGCCCTGAGACCAGGAAGGATTCACCTGCCCTCAGACAACTTCTGCCCTGAGACCAGGAGAGATTCACCTGCCCTCAGACAACTTCTGCCCTGAGACCAGGAGAGACTCACCTGCCCTCAGACAACTTCTGCCCTGACACCAGGAAGGATTCACCTGCCCTCAGACAACTTCTGCCCTGAGACCAGGAGACAAGGAGAGATTCACCTGCCCTCAGACAACTTCTGCCCTGAGACCAGGAGGGATTCACCTGCCCTCCGACAACTTCTGCCCTGAGACCAGGAAGGATTCACCTGCCCTCAGACAACTTCTGCCCTGAGACCAGGAGAGATTCACCTGCCCTCAGACAACTTCTGCCCTGAGACCAGGAGAGATTCACCTGCCCTCAGACAACTTCTGCCCTGAGACCAGGAAGGATTCACCTGCCCTCAGACAACTTCTGCCCTGAGACCAGGAGGGATTCACCTGCCCTCAGACAACTTCTGCCCTGAGACCAGGAAGGATTCACCTGCCCTCAGACAACTTCTGCCCTGAGACCAGGAGGGATTCACCTGCCCTCAGACAACTTCT
The DNA here is from genome assembly GCF_965226575.1 of Pagrus pagrus. Classification (NCBI taxonomy): domain Eukaryota; kingdom Metazoa; phylum Chordata; class Actinopteri; order Spariformes; family Sparidae; genus Pagrus; species Pagrus pagrus. The sequence continues at coordinate 7,641,329 of NC_140191.1, forward strand.
GCCCTGAGACCAGGAGACAAGGAGAGATTCACCTGCCCTCAGACAACTTCTGCCCTGAGACCAGGAGGGATTCACCTGCCCTCAGACAACTTCTGCCCTGAGACCAGGAGAGGTTCACCTGCCCTCAGACAACTTCTGCCATGAGACCAGGAAGGATTCACCTGCCCTCAGACAACTTCTGCCCTGAGACCAGGAGGGATTCAACTGCCCTCAGACAACTTCTGCCCTGAGACCAGGAGGGATTCACCTGCCCTCAGACAACTTCTGCCCTGAGACCAGGAAGGATTCACCTGCCCTCAGACAACTTCTGCCCTGAGACCAGGAAGGATTCACCTGCCCTCAGACAACTTCTGCCCTGAGACCAGGAGAGATTCACCTGCCCTCAGACAACTTCTGCCCTGAGACCAGGAAGGATTCACCTGCCCTCAGACAACTTCTGCCCTGAGACCAGGAAGGATTCACCTGCCCTCAGACAACTTCTGCCCTGAGACCAGGAGAGATTCACCTGCCCTCAGACAACTTCTGCCCTGAGACCAGGAGGGATTCAATTGCCCTCAGACAACTTCTGCCCTGAGACCAGGAGACAAGGAGAGATTCACCTGCCCTCAGACAACTTCTGCCCTGAGACCAGGAGGGATTCACCTGCCCTCAGACAACTTCTGCCCTGAGACCAGGAGAGATTCACCTGCCCTCAGACAACTTCTGCCCTGAGACCAGGAAGGATTCACCTGCCCTCAGACAACTTCTGCCCTGAGACCAGGAGAGATTCACCTGCCCTCAGACAACTTCTGCCCTGAGACCAGGAGAGATTCACCTGCCCTCAGACAACTTCTGCCCTGAGACCAGGAAGGATTCACCTGCCCTCAGACAACTTCTGCCCTGAGACCAGGAGAGGTTCACCTGCCCTCAGACAACTTCTGCCATGAGACCAGGAAGGATTCACCTGCCCTCAGACAACTTCTGCCCTGAGACCAGGAGGGATTCACCTGCCCTCAGACAACTTCTGCCCTGAGACCAGAGGAGACGGTTGACTCCCTTTTTTCCAACTACGTTGCCCTGAGAACAGAAAAATACAACTTATGCCTTGAGACCAGGAGAGATTCACCTGCCCTCAGACAACTTCTGCCCTGAGACCAGGAGAGATTCACCTGCCCTCAGACAACTTCTGCCCTGAGACCAGGAGAGATTCACCTGCCCTCAGACAACTTCTGCCCTGAGACCAGGAAGGATTCACCTGCCCTCAGACAACTTCTGCCCTGAGACCAGGAGGGATTCACCTGCCCTCAGACAACTTCTGCCCTGAGACCAGGAGGGATTCACCTGCCCTCAGACAACTTCTGCCCTGAGACCAGGAAGGATTCACCTGCCCTCAGACAACTTCTGCCCTGAGACCAGGAGAGATTCACCTGCCCTCAGACAACTTCTGCCCTGAGACCAGGAGACAAGGAGAGATTCACCTGGCCTCAGACAACTTCTGCCCTGAGACCAGGAGGGATTCACCTGCCCTCCGACAACTTCTGCCCTGAGACCAGGAAGGATTCACCTGCCCTCAGACAACTTCTGCCCTGAGACCAGGAGAGATTCACCTGCCCTCAGACAACTTCTGCCCTGAGACCAGGAGAGACTCACCTGCCCTCAGACAACTTCTGCCCTGACACCAGGAAGGATTCACCTGCCCTCAGACAACTTCTGCCCTGAGACCAGGAGACAAGGAGAGATTCACCTGCCCTCAGACAACTTCTGCCCTGAGACCAGGAGGGATTCACCTGCCCTCCGACAACTTCTGCCCTGAGACCAGGAAGGATTCACCTGCCCTCAGACAACTTCTGCCCTGAGACCAGGAGAGATTCACCTGCCCTCAGATAACTTCTGCCCTGAGACCAGGAGAGATTCACCTGCCCTCAGACAACTTCTGCCCTGAGACCGGGAAGGATTCACCTGCCCTCAGACAACTTCTGCCCTGAGACCAGGAGGGATTCACCTGCCCTCAGACAACTTCTGCCCTGAGACCAGGAAGGATTCACCTGCCCTCAGACAACTTCTGCCCTGAGACCAGGAGGGATTCACCTGCCCTCAGACAACTTCTGCCCTGAGACCAGGAGACAAGGAGAGATTCACCTGCCCTCAGACAACTTCTGCCCTGAGACCAGGAGGGATTCACCTGCCCTCAGACAACTTCTGCCCTGAGACCAGGAGAGGTTCACCTGCCCTCAGACAACTTCTGCCATGAGACCAGGAGGGATTCAACTGCCCTCAGACAACTTCTGCCCTGAGACCAGGAGGGATTCAACTGCCCTCAGACAACTTCTGCCCTGAGACCAGGAGGGATTCACCTGCCCTCAGACAACTTCTGCCCTGAGACCAGGAAGGATTCACCTGCCCTCAGACAACTTCTGCCCTGAGACCAGGAGAGATTCACCTGCCCTCAGACAACTTCTGCCCTGAGACCAGGAAGGATTCACCTGCCCTCAGACAACTTCTGCCCTGAGACCAGGAAGGATTCACCTGCCCTCAGACAACTTCTGCCCTGAGACCAGGAGAGATTCACCTGCCCTCAGACAACTTCTGCCCTGAGACCAGGAGGGATTCAATTGCCCTCAGACAACTTCTGCCCTGAGACCAGGAAGGATTCACCTGCCCTCAGACAACTTCTGCCCTGAGACCAGGAGAGATTCACCTGCCCTCAGACAACTTCTGCCCTGAGACCAGGAGAGGTTCACCTGCCCTCAGACAACTTCTGCCCTGAGACCATGAAGGATTCACCTGCCCTCAGACAACTTCTGCCCTGAGACCAGGAGAGATTCACCTGCCCTCAGACAACTTCTGCCCTGAGACCAGGAGGGATTCAATTGCCCTCAGACAACTTCTGCCCTGAGACCAGGAGACAAGGAGAGATTCACCTGCCCTCAGACAACTTCTGCCCTGAGACCAGGAGGGATTCACCTGCCCTCAGACAACTCCTGCCCTGAGACCAGGAGAGGTTCACCTGCCCTCAGACAACTTCTGCCCTGAGACCAGGAAGGATTCACCTGCCCTCAGACAACTTCTGCCCTGAGACCAGGAGGGATTCACCTGCCCTCAGACAACTTCTGCCCTGAGACCAGGAGGGATTCAATTGCCCTCAGACAACTTCTGCCCTGAGACCAGGAGACAAGGAGAGATTCACCTGCCCTCAGACAACTTCTGCCCTGAGACCAGGAGGGATTCACCTGCCCTCAGACAACTTCTGCCCTGAGACCAGGAGAGGTTCACCTGCCCTCAGACAACTTCTGCCCTGAGACCAGGAAGGATTCACCTGCCCTCACCTGCCCTCAGACCAGGAAGGATTCACCTGCCCTCAGACAACTTCTGCCCTGAGACCAGGAGAGGTTCACCTGCCCTCAGACAACTTCTGCCCTGAGACCAGGAAGGATTCACCTGCCCTCAGACAACTTCTGCCCTGAGACCAGGAGAGATTCACTTGCCCTCAGACAACTTCTGCCCTGAGACCAGGAGAGGTTCACCTGCCCTCAGACAACTTCTGCCCTGAGACCAGGAAGGATTCACCTGCCCTCAGACAACTTCTGCCCTGAGACCAGGAGAGATTCACCTGCCCTCAGACAACTTCTGCCCTGAGACCAGGAAGGATTCACCTTCCCTCAGACAACTTCTGCCCTGAGACCAGGAGAGATTCACCTGTCCTCAGACACCTTCTGCCCTGAGACCAGGAAGGATTCACCTGCCCTCACCTGCCCTCAGACCAGGAAGGATTCACCTGCCCTCAGACAACTTCTGCCCTGAGACCAGGAGAGATTCACCTGCCCTCAGACAACTTCTGCCCTGAGACCAGGAGACAAGGAGAGATTCACCTGGCCTCAGACAACTTCTGCCCTGAGACCAGGAGGGATTCACCTGCCCTCAGACAACTTCTGCCCTGAGACCAGGAAGGATTCACCTGCCCTCAGACAACTTCTGCCCTGAGACCAGGAGAGATTCACCTGCCCTCAGACAACTTCTGCCCTGAGACCAGGAGAGATTCACCTGCCCTCAGACAACTTCTGCCCTGAGACCAGGAAGGATTCACCTGCCCTCAGACAACTTCTGCCCTGAGACCAGGAAGGATTCACCTGCCCTCAGACAACTTCTGCCCTGAGACCAGGAGAGATTCACCTGCCCTCAGACAACTTCTGCCCTGAGACCAGGAAGGATTCACCTGCCCTCAGACAACTTCTGCCCTGAGACCAGGAAGGATTCACCTGCCCTCAGACAACTTCTGCCCTGAGACCAGGAGAGATTCACCTGCCCTCAGACAACTTCTGCCCTGAGACCAGGAGGGATTCAATTGCCCTCAGACAACTTCTGCCCTGAGACCAGGAGACAAGGAGAGATTCACCTGCCCTCAGACAACTTCTGCCCTGAGACCAGGAGGGATTCACCTGCCCTCAGACAACTTCTGCCCTGAGACCAGGAGAGATTCACCTGCCCTCAGACAACTTCTGCCCTGAGACCAGGAAGGATTCACCTGCCCTCAGACAACTTCTGCCCTGAGACCAGGAGAGATTCACCTGCCCTCAGACAACTTCTGCCCTGAGACCAGGAGAGATTCACCTGCCCTCAGACAACTTCTGCCCTGAGACCAGGAAGGATTCACCTGCCCTCAGACAACTTCTGCCCTGAGACCAGGAGAGGTTCACCTGCCCTCAGACAACTTCTGCCATGAGACCAGGAAGGATTCACCTGCCCTCAGACAACTTCTGCCCTGAGACCAGGAGGGATTCACCTGCCCTCAGACAACTTCTGCCCTGAGACCAGAGGAGACGGTTGACTCCCTTTTTTCCAACTACGTTGCCCTGAGAACAGAAAAATACAACTTATGCCTTGAGACCAGGAGAGATTCACCTGCCCTCAGACAACTTCTGCCCTGAGACCAGGAGAGATTCACCTGCCCTCAGACAACTTCTGCCCTGAGACCAGGAGAGATTCACCTGCCCTCAGACAACTTCTGCCCTGAGACCAGGAAGGATTCACCTGCCCTCAGACAACTTCTGCCCTGAGACCAGGAGGGATTCACCTGCCCTCAGACAACTTCTGCCCTGAGACCAGGAGGGATTCACCTGCCCTCAGACAACTTCTGCCCTGAGACCAGGAAGGATTCACCTGCCCTCAGACAACTTCTGCCCTGAGACCAGGAGAGATTCACCTGCCCTCAGACAACTTCTGCCCTGAGACCAGGAGACAAGGAGAGATTCACCTGGCCTCAGACAACTTCTGCCCTGAGACCAGGAGGGATTCACCTGCCCTCCGACAACTTCTGCCCTGAGACCAGGAAGGATTCACCTGCCCTCAGACAACTTCTGCCCTGAGACCAGGAGAGATTCACCTGCCCTCAGACAACTTCTGCCCTGAGACCAGGAGAGACTCACCTGCCCTCAGACAACTTCTGCCCTGACACCAGGAAGGATTCACCTGCCCTCAGACAACTTCTGCCCTGAGACCAGGAGACAAGGAGAGATTCACCTGCCCTCAGACAACTTCTGCCCTGAGACCAGGAGGGATTCACCTGCCCTCCGACAACTTCTGCCCTGAGACCAGGAAGGATTCACCTGCCCTCAGACAACTTCTGCCCTGAGACCAGGAGAGATTCACCTGCCCTCAGACAACTTCTGCCCTGAGACCAGGAGAGATTCACCTGCCCTCAGACAACTTCTGCCCTGAGACCAGGAAGGATTCACCTGCCCTCAGACAACTTCTGCCCTGAGACCAGGAGGGATTCACCTGCCCTCAGACAACTTCTGCCCTGAGACCAGGAAGGATTCACCTGCCCTCAGACAACTTCTGCCCTGAGACCAGGAGGGATTCACCTGCCCTCAGACAACTTCTGCCCTGAGACCAGGAGACAAGGAGAGATTCACCTGCCCTCAGACAACTTCTGCCCTGAGACCAGGAGGGATTCACCTGCCCTCAGACAACTTCTGCCCTGAGACCAGGAGAGGTTCACCTGCCCTCAGACAACTTCTGCCATGAGACCAGGAAGGATTCACCTGCCCTCAGACAACTTCTGCCCTGAGACCAGGAGGGATTCAACTGCCCTCAGACAACTTCTGCCCTGAGACCAGGAGGGATTCACCTGCCCTCAGACAACTTCTGCCCTGAGACCAGGAAGGATTCACCTGCCCTCAGACAACTTCTGCCCTGAGACCAGGAAGGATTCACCTGCCCTCAGACAACTTCTGCCCTGAGACCAGGAGAGATTCACCTGCCCTCAGACAACTTCTGCCCTGAGACCAGGAAGGATTCACCTGCCCTCAGACAACTTCTGCCCTGAGACCAGGAAGGATTCACCTGCCCTCAGACAACTTCTGCCCTGAGACCAGGAGAGATTCACCTGCCCTCAGACAACTTCTGCCCTGAGACCAGGAGGGATTCAATTGCCCTCAGACAACTTCTGCCCTGAGACCAGGAGACAAGGAGAGATTCACCTGCCCTCAGACAACTTCTGCCCTGAGACCAGGAGGGATTCACCTGCCCTCAGACAACTTCTGCCCTGAGACCAGGAGAGATTCACCTGCCCTCAGACAACTTCTGCCCTGAGACCAGGAAGGATTCACCTGCCCTCAGACAACTTCTGCCCTGAGACCAGGAGAGATTCACCTGCCCTCAGACAACTTCTGCCCTGAGACCAGGAGAGATTCACCTGCCCTCAGACAACTTCTGCCCTGAGACCAGGAAGGATTCACCTGCCCTCAGACAACTTCTGCCCTGAGACCAGGAGAGGTTCACCTGCCCTCAGACAACTTCTGCCATGAGACCAGGAAGGATTCACCTGCCCTCAGACAACTTCTGCCCTGAGACCAGGAGGGATTCACCTGCCCTCAGACAACTTCTGCCCTGAGACCAGAGGAGACGGTTGACTCCCTTTTTTCCAACTACGTTGCCCTGAGAACAGAAAAATACAACTTATGCCTTGAGACCAGGAGAGATTCACCTGCCCTCAGACAACTTCTGCCCTGAGACCAGGAGAGATTCACCTGCCCTCAGACAACTTCTGCCCTGAGACCAGGAGAGATTCACCTGCCCTCAGACAACTTCTGCCCTGAGACCAGGAAGGATTCACCTGCCCTCAGACAACTTCTGCCCTGAGACCAGGAGGGATTCACCTGCCCTCAGACAACTTCTGCCCTGAGACCAGGAGGGATTCACCTGCCCTCAGACAACTTCTGCCCTGAGACCAGGAAGGATTCACCTGCCCTCAGACAACTTCTGCCCTGAGACCAGGAGAGATTCACCTGCCCTCAGACAACTTCTGCCCTGAGACCAGGAGACAAGGAGAGATTCACCTGGCCTCAGACAACTTCTGCCCTGAGACCAGGAGGGATTCACCTGCCCTCCGACAACTTCTGCCCTGAGACCAGGAAGGATTCACCTGCCCTCAGACAACTTCTGCCCTGAGACCAGGAGAGATTCACCTGCCCTCAGACAACTTCTGCCCTGAGACCAGGAGAGACTCACCTGCCCTCAGACAACTTCTGCCCTGACACCAGGAAGGATTCACCTGCCCTCAGACAACTTCTGCCCTGAGACCAGGAGACAAGGAGAGATTCACCTGCCCTCAGACAACTTCTGCCCTGAGACCAGGAGGGATTCACCTGCCCTCCGACAACTTCTGCCCTGAGACCAGGAAGGATTCACCTGCCCTCAGACAACTTCTGCCCTGAGACCAGGAGAGATTCACCTGCCCTCAGATAACTTCTGCCCTGAGACCAGGAGAGATTCACCTGCCCTCAGACAACTTCTGCCCTGAGACCGGGAAGGATTCACCTGCCCTCAGACAACTTCTGCCCTGAGACCAGGAGGGATTCACCTGCCCTCAGACAACTTCTGCCCTGAGACCAGGAAGGATTCACCTGCCCTCAGACAACTTCTGCCCTGAGACCAGGAGGGATTCACCTGCCCTCAGACAACTTCTGCCCTGAGACCAGGAGACAAGGAGAGATTCACCTGCCCTCAGACAACTTCTGCCCTGAGACCAGGAGGGATTCACCTGCCCTCAGACAACTTCTGCCCTGAGACCAGGAGAGGTTCACCTGCCCTCAGACAACTTCTGCCATGAGACCAGGAGGGATTCAACTGCCCTCAGACAACTTCTGCCCTGAGACCAGGAGGGATTCAACTGCCCTCAGACAACTTCTGCCCTGAGACCAGGAGGGATTCACCTGCCCTCAGACAACTTCTGCCCTGAGACCAGGAAGGATTCACCTGCCCTCAGACAACTTCTGCCCTGAGACCAGGAGAGATTCACCTGCCCTCAGACAACTTCTGCCCTGAGACCAGGAAGGATTCACCTGCCCTCAGACAACTTCTGCCCTGAGACCAGGAAGGATTCACCTGCCCTCAGACAACTTCTGCCCTGAGACCAGGAGAGATTCACCTGCCCTCAGACAACTTCTGCCCTGAGACCAGGAGGGATTCAATTGCCCTCAGACAACTTCTGCCCTGAGACCAGGAGACAAGGAGAGATTCACCTGCCCTCAGACAACTTCTGCCCTGAGACCAGGAGGGATTCACCTGCCCTCAGACAACTTCTGCCCTGAGACCAGGAGAGATTCACCTGCCCTCAGACAACTTCTGCCCTGAGACCAGGAAGGATTCACCTGCCCTCAGACAACTTCTGCCCTGAGACCAGGAGAGATTCACCTGCCCTCAGACAACTTCTGCCCTGAGACCAGGAGAGATTCACCTGCCCTCAGACAACTTCTGCCCTGAGACCAGGAAGGATTCACCTGCCCTCAGACAACTTCTGCCCTGAGACCAGGAGAGGTTCACCTGCCCTCAGACAACTTCTGCCATGAGACCAGGAAGGATTCACCTGCCCTCAGACAACTTCTGCCCTGAGACCAGGAGGGATTCACCTGCCCTCAGACAACTTCTGCCCTGAGACCAGAGGAGACGGTTGACTCCCTTTTTTCCAACTACGTTGCCCTGAGAACCGAAAAATACAACTTATGCCTTGAGACCAGGAGAGATTCACCTGCCCTCAGACAACTTCTGCCCTGAGACCAGGAGAGATTCACCTGCCCTCAGACAACTTCTGCCCTGAGACCAGGAGAGATTCACCTGCCCTCAGACAACTTCTGCCCTGAGACCAGGAAGGATTCACCTGCCCTCAGACAACTTCTGCCCTGAGACCAGGAGGGATTCACCTGCCCTCAGACAACTTCTGCCCTGAGACCAGGAGGGATTCACCTGCCCTCAGACAACTTCTGCCCTGAGACCAGGAAGGATTCACCTGCCCTCAGACAACTTCTGCCCTGAGACCAGGAGAGATTCACCTGCCCTCAGACAACTTCTGCCCTGAGACCAGGAGACAAGGAGAGATTCACCTGGCCTCAGACAACTTCTGCCCTGAGACCAGGAGGGATTCACCTGCCCTCCGACAACTTCTGCCCTGAGACCAGGAAGGATTCACCTGCCCTCAGACAACTTCTGCCCTGAGACCAGGAGAGATTCACCTGCCCTCAGACAACTTCTGCCCTGAGACCAGGAGAGACTCACCTGCCCTCAGACAACTTCTGCCCTGACACCAGGAAGGATTCACCTGCCCTCAGACAACTTCTGCCCTGAGACCAGGAGACAAGGAGAGATTCACCTGCCCTCAGACAACTTCTGCCCTGAGACCAGGAGGGATTCACCTGCCCTCCGACAACTTCTGCCCTGAGACCAGGAAGGATTCACCTGCCCTCAGACAACTTCTGCCCTGAGACCAGGAGAGATTCACCTGCCCTCAGATAACTTCTGCCCTGAGACCAGGAGAGATTCACCTGCCCTCAGACAACTTCTGCCCTGAGACCGGGAAGGATTCACCTGCCCTCAGACAACTTCTGCCCTGAGACCAGGAGAGGTTCACCTGCCCTCAGACAACTTCTGCCATGAGACCAGGAAGGATTCACCTGCCCTCAGACAACTTCTGCCCTGAGACCAGGAGGGATTCAACTGCCCTCAGACAACTTCTGCCCTGAGACCAGAGGAGACGGTTGACTCCCTTTTTTCCAACTACGTTGCCCTGAGAACAGAAAAATACAACTTATGCCTTGAGACCAGGAGAGATTCACCTGCCCTCAGACAACTTCTGCCCTGAGACCAGGAGAGATTCACCTGCCCTCAGACAACTTCTGCCCTGAGACCAGGAGAGATTCACCTGCCCTCAGACAACTTCTGCCCTGAGACCAGGAAGGATTCACCTGCCCTCAGACAACTTCTGCCCTGAGACCAGGAAGGATTCACCTGCCCTCAGACAACTTCTGCCCTGAGACCAGGAGAGATTCACCTGCCCTCAGACAATTTCTGCCCTGAGACCAGGAGACAAAGAGAGATTCACCTGGCCTCAGACAACTTCTGCCCTGAGACCAGGAGGGATTCACCTGCCCTCCGACAACTTCTGCCCTGAGACCAGGAAGGATTCACCTGCCCTCAGACAACTTCTGCCCTGAGACCAGGAGAGATTCACCTGCCCTCAGACAACTTCTGCCCTGAGACCAGGAGAGATTCACCTGCCCTCAGACAACTTTTGCCCTCACACCAGGAAGGATTCACCTGCCCTCAGACAACTTCTGCCCTGAGACCAGGAGACAAGGAGAGATTCACCTGCCCTCAGACAACTTCTGCCCTGAGACCAGGAGGGATTCACCTGCCCTCCGACAACTTCTGCCCTGAGACCAGGAAGGATTCACCTGCCCTCAGACAACTTCTGCCCTGAGACCAGGAGAGATTCACCTGCCCTCAGACAACTTCTACCCTCAGACCAGGAGAGATTCACCTGCCCTCAGACAACTTCTGCCCTGAGACCAGGAGAGATTCACCTGCCCTCAGACAACTTCTGCCCTGAGACCAGGAAGGATTCACCTGCCCTCAGACAACTTCTGCCCTGAAACCAGGAGTGATTCACCTGCCCTCAGACAACTTCTGCCCTGAGACCAGGAAGGATTCACCTGCCCTCAGACAACTTCTGCCCTGAGACCAGGAGGGATTCACCTGCCCTCAGACAACTTCTGCCCTGAGACCAGGAGACAAGGAGAGATTCACCTGCCCTCAGACAACTTCTGCCCTGAGACCAGGAGGGATTCACCTGCCCTCAGACAACTTCTGCCCTGAGACCAGGAGAGGTTCACCTGCCCTCAGACAACTTCTGCCATGAGACCAGGAAGGATTCACCTGCCCTCAGACAACTTCTGCCCTGAGACCAGGAGGGATTCAACTGCCCTCAGACAACTTCTGCCCTGAGACCAGGAGAGATTCACCTGCCCTCAGACAACTTCTGCCCTGAGACCAGGAGAGGTTCACCTGCCCTCAGACAACTTCTGCCCTGAGACCAGGAAGGATTCACCTGCCCTCAGACAACTTCTGCCCTGAGACCAGGAAGGATTCACCTGCCCTCAGACAACTTCTGCCCTGAGACCAGGAGACAAGGAGAGATTCACCTGCCCTCAGACAACTTCTGCCCTGAGACCAGGAGAGATTCACCTGCCCTCAGAAAACTTCTGCCCTGAGACCAGGAAGGATTCACCTGCCCTCAGACAACTTCTGCCCTGAGACCAGGAGAGATTCACCTGCCCTCAGACAACTTCTGCCCTGAGACCAGGAAGGATTCACCTGCCCTCAGACAACTTCTGCCCTGAGACCAGGAGAGATTCACCTGCCCTCAGACAACTTCTGCCCTGAGACCAGGAAGGATTCACCTGCCCTCAGACAACTTCTGCCCTGAGACCAGGAGAGATTCACCTGCCCTCAGACAATTTCTGCCCTGAGACCAGGAGACAAAGAGAGATTCACCTGGCCTCAGACAACTTCTGCCCTGAGACCAGGAGGGATTCACCTGCCCTCCGACAACTTCTGCCCTGAGACCAGGAAGGATTCACCTGCCCTCAGACAACTTCTGCCCTGAGACCAGGAGAGATTCACCTGCCCTCAGACAACTTCTGCCCTGAGACCAGGAGAGATTCACCTGCCCTCAGACAACTTTTGCCCTGACACCAGGAAGGATTCACCTGCCCTCAGACAACTTCTGCCCTGAGACCAGGAGACAAGGAGAGATTCACCTGCCCTCAGACAACTTCTGCCCTGAGACCAGGAGGGATTCACCTGCCCTCCGACAACTTCTGCCCTGAGACCAGGAAGGATTCACATGCCCTCAGACAACTTCTGCCCTGAGACCAGGAGAGATTCACCTGCCCTCAGACAACTTCTGCCCTCAGACCAGGAGAGATTCACCTGCCCTCAGACAACTTCTGCCCTGAGACCAGGAGAGATTCACCTGCCCTCAGACAACTTCTGCCCTGAGACCAGGAAGGATTCACCTGCCCTCAGACAACTTCTGCCCTGAAACCAGGAGTGATTCACCTGCCCTCAGACAACTTCTGCCCTGAGACCAGGAAGGATTCACCTGCCCTCAGACAACTTCTGCCCTGAGACCAGGAGGGATTCACCTGCCCTCAGACAACTTCTGCCCTGAGACCAGGAGACAAGGAGAGATTCACCTGCCCTCAGACAACTTCTGCCCTGAGACCAGGAGGGATTCACCTGCCCTCAGACAACTTCTGCCCTGAGACCAGGAGAGGTTCACCTGCCCTCAGACAACTTCTGCCATGAGACCAGGAAGGATTCACCTGCCCTCAGACAACTTCCGGCCTGAGACCAGGAGGGATTCAACTGCCCTCAGACAACTTCTGCCCTGAGACCAGGAGAGATTCACCTGCCCTCAGACAACTTCTGCCCTGAGACCAGGAGAGATTCACCTGCCCTCAGACAACTTCTGCCCTGAGACCAGGAGAGGTTCACCTGCCCTCAGACAACTTCTGCCCTGAGACCAGGAAGGATTCACCTGCCCTCAGACAACTTCTGCCCTGAGACCAGGAAGGATTCACCTGCCCTCAGACAACTTCTGCCCTGAGACCAGGAGACAAGGAGAGATTCACCTGCCCTCAGACAACTTCTGCCCTGAGACCAGGAGAGATTCACCTGCCCTCAGAAAACTTCTGCCCTGAGACCAGGAAGGATTCACCTGCCCTCAGACAACTTCTGCCCTGAGACCAGGAGAGATTCACCTGCCCTCAGACAACTTCTGCCCTGAGACCAGGAAGGATTCACCTGCCCTCAGACAACTTCTGCCCTGAGACCAGGAGAGATTCACCTGCCCTCAGACAACTTCTGCCCTGAGACCAGGAAGGATTCACCTGCCCTCAGACAACTTCTGCCCTGAGACCAGGAGAGATTCACCTGCCCTCAGACAATTTCTGCCCTGAGACCAGGAGACAAAGAGAGATTCACCTGGCCTCAGACAACTTCTGCCCTGAGACCAGGAGGGATTCACCTGCCCTCCGACAACTTCTGCCCTGAGACCAGGAAGGATTCACCTGCCCTCAGACAACTTCTGCCCTGAGACCAGGAGAGATTCACCTGCCCTCAGACAACTTCTGCCCTGAGACCAGGAGAGATTCACCTGCCCTCAGACAACTTTTGCCCTGACACCAGGAAGGATTCACCTGCCCTCAGACAACTTCTGCCCTGAGACCAGGAGACAAGGAGAGATTCACCTGCCCTCAGACAACTTCTGCCCTGAGACCAGGAGGGATTCACCTGCCCTCCGACAACTTCTGCCCTGAGACCAGGAAGGATTCACATGCCCTCAGACAACTTCTGCCCTGAGACCAGGAGAGATTCACCTGCCCTCAGACAACTTCTGCCCTCAGACCAGGAGAGATTCACCTGCCCTCAGACAACTTCTGCCCTGAGACCAGGAGAGATTCACCTGCCCTCAGACAACTTCTGCCCTGAGACCAGGAAGGATTCACCTGCCCTCAGACAACTTCTGCCCTGAAACCAGGAGTGATTTACCTGCCCTCAGACAACTTCTGCCCTGAGACCAGGAAGGATTCACCTGCCCTCAGACAACTTCTGCCCTGAGACCAGGAGGGATTCACCTGCCCTCAGACAACTTCTGCCCTGAGACCAGGAGACAAGGAGAGATTCACCTGCCCTCAGACAACTTCTGCCCTGAGACCAGGAGGGATTCACCTGCCCTCAGACAACTTCTGCCCTGAGACCAGGAGAGGTTCACCTGCCCTCAGACAACTTCTGCCATGAGACCAGGAAGGATTCACCTGCCCTCAGACAACTTCCGGCCTGAGACCAGGAGGGATTCAACTGCCCTCAGACAACTTCTGCCCTGAGACCAGGAGAGATTCACCTGCCCTCAGACAACTTCTGCCCTGAGACCAGGAGAGATTCACCTGCCCTCAGACAACTTCTGCCCTGAGACCAGGAGAGGTTCACCTGCCCTCAGACAACTTCTGCCCTGAGACCAGGAAGGATTCACCTGCCCTCAGACAACTTCTGCCCTGAGACCAGGAAGGATTCACCTGCCCTCAGACAACTTCTGCCCTGAGACCAGGAGACAAGGAGAGATTCACCTGCCCTCAGACAACTTCTGCCCTGAGACCAGGAGAGATTCACCTGCCCTCAGAAAACTTCTGCCCTGAGACCAGGAAGGATTCACCTGCCCTCAGACAACTTCTGCCCTGAGACCAGGAGAGGTTCACCTGCCCTCAGACAACTTCTGCCCTGAGACCAGGAAGGATTCACCTGCCCTCAGACAACTTCTGCCCTGAGACCAGGAGAGATTCACCTGCCCTCAGACAACTTCTGCCCTGAGACCAGGAGGGATTCAATTGCCCTCAGACAACTTCTGCCCTGAGACCAGGAGACAAGGAGAGATTCACCTGCCCTCAGACAACTTCTGCCCTGAGACCAGGAGGGATTCACCTGCCCTCAGACAACTTCTGCCCTGAGACCAGGAGAGATTCACCTGCCCTCAGACAACTTCTGCCCTGAGACCAGGAAGGATTCACCTGCCCTCAGACAACTTCTGCCCTGAGACCAGGAGAGATTCACCTGCCCTCAGATAACTTCTGCCCTGAGACCAGGAGAGATTCACCTGCCCTCAGACAACTTCTGCCCTGAGACCGGGAAGGATTCACCTGCCCTCAGACAACTTCTGCCCTGAGACCAGGAGAGGTTCACCTGCCCTCAGACAACTTCTGCCATGAGACCAGGAAGGATTCACCTGCCCTCAGACAACTTCTGCCCTGAGACCAGGAGGGATTCAACTGCCCTCAGACAACTTCTGCCCTGAGACCAGAGGAGACGGTTGACTCCCTTTTTTCCAACTACGTTGCCCTGAGAACAGAAAAATACAACTTATGCCTTGAGACCAGGAGAGATTCACCTGCCCTCAGACAACTTCTGCCCTGAGACCAGGAGAGATTCACCTGCCCTCAGACAACTTCTGCCCTGAGACCAGGAGAGATTCACCTGCCCTCAGACAACTTCTGCCCTGAGACCAGGAAGGATTCACCTGCCCTCAGACAACTTCTGCCCTGAGACCAGGAAGGATTCACCTGCCCTCAGACAACTTCTGCCCTGAGACCAGGAGAGATTCACCTGCCCTCAGACAATTTCTGCCCTGAGACCAGGAGACAAAGAGAGATTCACCTGGCCTCAGACAACTTCTGCCCTGAGACCAGGAGGGATTCACCTGCCCTCCGACAACTTCTGCCCTGAGACCAGGAAGGATTCACCTGCCCTCAGACAACTTCTGCCCTGAGACCAGGAGAGATTCACCTGCCCTCAGACAACTTCTGCCCTGAGACCAGGAGAGATTCACCTGCCCTCAGACAACTTTTGCCCTCACACCAGGAAGGATTCACCTGCCCTCAGACAACTTCTGCCCTGAGACCAGGAGACAAGGAGAGATTCACCTGCCCTCAGACAACTTCTGCCCTGAGACCAGGAGGGATTCACCTGCCCTCCGACAACTTCTGCCCTGAGACCAGGAAGGATTCACCTGCCCTCAGACAACTTCTGCCCTGAGACCAGGAGAGATTCACCTGCCCTCAGACAACTTCTACCCTCAGACCAGGAGAGATTCACCTGCCCTCAGACAACTTCTGCCCTGAGACCAGGAGAGATTCACCTGCCCTCAGACAACTTCTGCCCTGAGACCAGGAAGGATTCACCTGCCCTCAGACAACTTCTGCCCTGAAACCAGGAGTGATTCACCTGCCCTCAGACAACTTCTGCCCTGAGACCAGGAAGGATTCACCTGCCCTCAGACAACTTCTGCCCTGAGACCAGGAGGGATTCACCTGCCCTCAGGCAACTTCTGCCCTGAGACCAGGAGACAAGGAGAGATTCACCTGCCCTCAGACAACTTCTGCCCTGAGACCAGGAGGGATTCACCTGCCCTCAGACAACTTCTGCCCTGAGACCAGGAGAGGTTCACCTGCCCTCAGACAACTTCTGCCATGAGACCAGGAAGGATTCACCTGCCCTCAGACAACTTCTGCCCTGAGACCAGGAGGGATTCAACTGCCCTCAGACAACTTCTGCCCTGAGACCAGGAGAGATTCACCTGCCCTCAGACAACTTCTGCCCTGAGACCAGGAGAGGTTCACCTGCCCTCAGACAACTTCTGCCCTGAGACCAGGAAGGATTCACCTGCCCTCAGACAACTTCTGCCCTGAGACCAGGAAGGATTCACCTGCCCTCAGACAACTTCTGCCCTGAGACCAGGAGACAAGGAGAGATTCACCTGCCCTCAGACAACTTCTGCCCTGAGACCAGGAGAGATTCACCTGCCCTCAGAAAACTTCTGCCCTGAGACCAGGAAGGATTCACCTGCCCTCAGACAACTTCTGCCCTGAGACCAGGAGAGATTCACCTGCCCTCAGACAACTTCTGCCCTGAGACCAGGAAGGATTCACCTGCCCTCAGACAACTTCTGCCCTGAGACCAGGAGAGATTCACCTGCCCTCAGACAACTTCTGCCCTGAGACCAGGAAGGATTCACCTGCCCTCAGACAACTTCTGCCCTGAGACCAGGAGAGATTCACCTGCCCTCAGACAATTTCTGCCCTGAGACCAGGAGACAAAGAGAGATTCACCTGGCCTCAGACAACTTCTGCCCTGAGACCAGGAGGGATTCACCTGCCCTCCGACAACTTCTGCCCTGAGACCAGGAAGGATTCACCTGCCCTCAGACAACTTCTGCCCTGAGACCAGGAGAGATTCACCTGCACTCAGACTACTTCTGCCCTGAGACCAGGAGAGATTCACCTGCCCTCAGACAACTTTTGCCCTGACACCAGGAAGGATTCACCTGCCCTCAGACAACTTCTGCCCTGAGACCAGGAGACAAGGAGAGATTCACCTGCCCTCAGACAACTTCTGCCCTGAGACCAGGAGGGATTCACCTGCCCTCCGACAACTTCTGCCCTGAGACCAGGAAGGATTCACATGCCCTCAGACAACTTCTGCCCTGAGACCAGGAGAGATTCACCTGCCCTCAGACAACTTCTGCCCTCAGACCAGGAGAGATTCACCTGCCCTCAGACAACTTCTGCCCTGAGACCAGGAGAGATTCACCTGCCCTCAGACAACTTCTGCCCTGAGACCAGGAAGGATTCACCTGCCCTCAGACAACTTCTGCCCTGAAACCAGGAGTGATTCACCTGCCCTCAGACAACTTCTGCCCTGAGACCAGGAAGGATTCACCTGCCCTCAGACAACTTCTGCCCTGAGACCAGGAGGGATTCACCTGCCCTCAGACAACTTCTGCCCTGAGACCAGGAGACAAGGAGAGATTCACCTGCCCTCAGACAACTTCTGCCCTGAGACCAGGAGGGATTCACCTGCCCTCAGACAACTTCTGCCCTGAGACCAGGAGAGGTTCACCTGCCCTCAGACAACTTCTGCCATGAGACCAGGAAGGATTCACCTGCCCTCAGACAACTTCCGGCCTGAGACCAGGAGGGATTCAACTGCCCTCAGACAACTTCTGCCCTGAGACCAGGAGAGATTCACCTGCCCTCAGACAACTTCTGCCCTGAGACCAGGAGAGATTCACCTGCCCTCAGACAACTTCTGCCCTGAGACCAGGAGAGGTTCACCTGCCCTCAGACAACTTCTGCCCTGAGACCAGGAAGGATTCACCTGCCCTCAGACAACTTCTGCCCTGAGACCAGGAAGGATTCACCTGCCCTCAGACAACTTCTGCCCTGAGACCAGGAGACAAGGAGAGATTCACCTGCCCTCAGACAACTTCTGCCCTGAGACCAGGAGAGATTCACCTGCCCTCAGAAAACTTCTGCCCTGAGACCAGGAAGGATTCACCTGCCCTCAGACAACTTCTGCCCTGAGACCAGGAGAGATTCACCTGCCCTCAGACAACTTCTGCCCTGAGACCAGGAAGGATTCACCTGCCCTCAGACAACTTCTGCCCTGAGACCAGGAGAGATTCACCTGCCCTCAGACAACTTCTGCCCTGAGACCAGGAAGGATTCACCTGCCCTCAGACAACTTCTGCCCTGAGACCAGGAGAGATTCACCTGCCCTCAGACAATTTCTGCCCTGAGACCAGGAGACAAAGAGAGATTCACCTGGCCTCAGACAACTTCTGCCCTGAGACCAGGAGGGATTCACCTGCCCTCCGACAACTTCTGCCCTGAGACCAGGAAGGATTCACCTGCCCTCAGACAACTTCTGCCCTGAGACCAGGAGAGATTCACCTGCCCTCAGACAACTTCTGCCCTGAGACCAGGAGAGATTCACCTGCCCTCAGACAACTTTTGCCCTGACACCAGGAAGGATTCACCTGCCCTCAGACAACTTCTGCCCTGAGACCAGGAGACAAGGAGAGATTCACCTGCCCTCAGACAACTTCTGCCCTGAGACCAGGAGGGATTCACCTGCCCTCCGACAACTTCTGCCCTGAGACCAGGAAGGATTCACATGCCCTCAGACAACTTCTGCCCTGAGACCAGGAGAGATTCACCTGCCCTCAGACAACTTCTGCCCTCAGACCAGGAGAGATTCACCTGCCCTCAGACAACTTCTGCCCTGAGACCAGGAGAGATTCACCTGCCCTCAGACAACTTCTGCCCTGAGACCAGGAAGGATTCACCTGCCCTCAGACAACTTCTGCCCTGAAACCAGGAGTGATTCACCTGCCCTCAGACAACTTCTGCCCTGAGACCAGGAAGGATTCACCTGCCCTCAGACAACTTCTGCCCTGAGACCAGGAGGGATTCACCTGCCCTCAGACAACTTCTGCCCTGAGACCAGGAGACAAGGAGAGATTCACCTGCCCTCAGACAACTTCTGCCCTGAGACCAGGAGGGATTCACCTGCCCTCAGACAACTTCTGCCCTGAGACCAGGAGAGGTTCACCTGCCCTCAGACAACTTCTGCCATGAGACCAGGAAGGATTCACCTGCCCTCAGACAACTTCCGGCCTGAGACCAGGAGGGATTCAACTGCCCTCAGACAACTTCTGCCCTGAGACCAGGAGAGATTCACCTGCCCTCAGACAACTTCTGCCCTGAGACCAGGAGAGATTCACCTGCCCTCAGACAACTTCTGCCCTGAGACCAGGAGAGGTTCACCTGCCCTCAGACAACTTCTGCCCTGAGACCAGGAAGGATTCACCTGCCCTCAGACAACTTCTGCCCTGAGACCAGGAAGGATTCACCTGCCCTCAGACAACTTCTGCCCTGAGACCAGGAGACAAGGAGAGATTCACCTGCCCTCAGACAACTTCTGCCCTGAGACCAGGAGAGATTCACCTGCCCTCAGAAAACTTCTGCCCTGAGACCAGGAAGGATTCACCTGCCCTCAGACAACTTCTGCCCTGAGACCAGGAGAGATTCACCTGCCCTCAGACAACTTCTGCCCTGAGACCAGGAGAGATTCACCTGCCCTCAGACAACTTCTGCCCTGAGACCAGGAAGGATTCACCTGCCCTCAGACAACTTCTGCCCTGAGACCAGGAGAGGTTCATCTGCCCTCAGACAACTTCTGCCCTGAGACCAGGAAGGATTCACCTGCCCTCAGACAACTTCTGCCCTGAGACCAGGAGAGATTCACCTGCCCTCAGACAACTTCTGCCCTGAGACCAGGAAGGATTCACCTGCCCTCAGACAACTTCTGCCCTGAGACCAGGAGAGATTCACCTGCCCTCAGACAACTTCTGCCCTGAGACCAGGAGAGGTTCACCTGCCCTCAGACAACTTCTGCCCTGAGACCATGAAGGATTCACCTGCCCTCAGACAACTTCTGCCCTGAGACCAGGAGAGATTCACCTGCCCTCAGACAACTTCTGCCCTGAGACCAGGAGGGATTCAATTGCCCTCAGACAACTTCTGCCCTGAGACCAGGAGACAAGGAGAGATTCACCTGCCCTCAGACAACTTCTGCCCTGAGACCAGGAGGGATTCACCTGCCCTCAGACAACTTCTGCCCTGAGACCAGGAAGGATTCACCTGCCCTCAGACAACTTCTGCCCTGAGACCAGGAGGGATTCACCTGCCCTCAGACAACTTCTGCCCTGAGACCAGGAGGGATTCAATTGCCCTCAGACAACTTCTGCCCTGAGACCAGGAGACAAGGAGAGATTCACCTGCCCTCAGACAACTTCTGCCCTGAGACCAGGAGGGATTCACCTGCCCTCAGACAACTTCTGCCCTGAGACCAGGAGAGGTTCACCTGCCCTCAGACAACTTCTGCCCTGAGACCAGGAAGGATTCACCTGCCCTCACCTGCCCTCAGACCAGGAAGGATTCACCTGCCCTCAGACAACTTCTGCCCTGAGACCAGGAGAGGTTCACCTGCCCTCAGACAACTTCTGCCCTGAGACCAGGAAGGATTCACCTGCCCTCAGACAACTTCTGCCCTGAGACCAGGAGAGATTCACTTGCCCTCAGACAACTTCTGCCCTGAGACCAGGAGAGGTTCACCTGCCCTCAGACAACTTCTGCCCTGAGACCAGGAAGGATTCACCTGCCCTCAGACAACTTCTGCCCTGAGACCAGGAGAGATTCACCTGCCCTCAGACAACTTCTGCCCTGAGACCAGGAAGGATTCACCTTCCCTCAGACAACTTCTGCCCTGAGACCAGGAGAGATTCACCTGTCCTCAGACACCTTCTGCCCTGAGACCAGGAAGGATTCACCTGCCCTCACCTGCCCTCAGACCAGGAAGGATTCACCTGCCCTCAGACAACTTCTGCCCTGAGACCAGGAGAGATTCACCTGCCCTCAGACAACTTCTGCCCTGAGACCAGGAGACAAGGAGAGATTCACCTGGCCTCAGACAACTTCTGCCCTGAGACCAGGAGGGATTCACCTGCCCTCAGACAACTTCTGCCCTGAGACCAGGAAGGATTCACCTGCCCTCAGACAACTTCTGCCCTGAGACCAGGAGAGATTCACCTGCCCTCAGACAACTTCTGCCCTGAGACCAGGAGAGATTCACCTGCCCTCAGACAACTTCTGCCCTGAGACCAGGAAGGATTCACCTGCCCTCAGACAACTTCTGCCCTGAGACCAGGAAGGATTCACCTGCCCTCAGACAACTTCTGCCCTGAGACCAGGAGAGATTCACCTGCCCTCAGACAACTTCTGCCCTGAGACCAGGAAGGATTCACCTGCCCTCAGACAACTTCTGCCCTGAGACCAGGAGAGATTCACCTGCCCTCAGACAACTTCTGCCCTGAGACCAGGAGGGATTCAATTGCCCTCAGACAACTTCTGCCCTGAGACCAGGAGACAAGGAGAGATTCACCTGCCCTCAGACAACTTCTGCCCTGAGACCAGGAGGGATTCACCTGCCCTCAGACAACTTCTGCCCTGAGACCAGGAGAGATTCACCTGCCCTCAGACAACTTCTGCCCTGAGACCAGGAAGGATTCACCTGCCCTCAGACAACTTCTGCCCTGAGACCAGGAGAGATTCACCTGCCCTCAGACAACTTCTGCCCTGAGACCAGGAGAGATTCACCTGCCCTCAGACAACTTCTGCCCTGAGACCAGGAAGGATTCACCTGCCCTCAGACAACTTCTGCCCTGAGACCAGGAGAGGTTCACCTGCCCTCAGACAACTTCTGCCATGAGACCAGGAAGGATTCACCTGCCCTCAGACAACTTCTGCCCTGAGACCAGGAGGGATTCACCTGCCCTCAGACAACTTCTGCCCTGAGACCAGAGGAGACGGTTGACTCCCTTTTTTCCAACTACGTTGCCCTGAGAACAGAAAAATACAACTTATGCCTTGAGACCAGGAGAGATTCACCTGCCCTCAGACAACTTCTGCCCTGAGACCAGGAGAGATTCACCTGCCCTCAGACAACTTCTGCCCTGAGACCAGGAGAGATTCACCTGCCCTCAGACAACTTCTGCCCTGAGACCAGGAAGGATTCACCTGCCCTCAGACAACTTCTGCCCTGAGACCAGGAGGGATTCACCTGCCCTCAGACAACTTCTGCCCTGAGACCAGGAGGGATTCACCTGCCCTCAGACAACTTCTGCCCTGAGACCAGGAAGGATTCACCTGCCCTCAGACAACTTCTGCCCTGAGACCAGGAGAGATTCACCTGCCCTCAGACAACTTCTGCCCTGAGACCAGGAGACAAGGAGAGATTCACCTGGCCTCAGACAACTTCTGCCCTGAGACCAGGAGGGATTCACCTGCCCTCCGACAACTTCTGCCCTGAGACCAGGAAGGATTCACCTGCCCTCAGACAACTTCTGCCCTGAGACCAGGAGAGATTCACCTGCCCTCAGACAACTTCTGCCCTGAGACCAGGAGAGACTCACCTGCCCTCAGACAACTTCTGCCCTGACACCAGGAAGGATTCACCTGCCCTCAGACAACTTCTGCCCTGAGACCAGGAGACAAGGAGAGATTCACCTGCCCTCAGACAACTTCTGCCCTGAGACCAGGAGGGATTCACCTGCCCTCCGACAACTTCTGCCCTGAGACCAGGAAGGATTCACCTGCCCTCAGACAACTTCTGCCCTGAGACCAGGAGAGATTCACCTGCCCTCAGACAACTTCTGCCCTGAGACCAGGAGAGATTCACCTGCCCTCAGACAACTTCTGCCCTGAGACCAGGAAGGATTCACCTGCCCTCAGACAACTTCTGCCCTGAGACCAGGAGGGATTCACCTGCCCTCAGACAACTTCTGCCCTGAGACCAGGAAGGATTCACCTGCCCTCAGACAACTTCTGCCCTGAGACCAGGAGGGATTCACCTGCCCTCAGACAACTTCTGCCCTGAGACCAGGAGACAAGGAGAGATTCACCTGCCCTCAGACAACTTCTGCCCTGAGACCAGGAGGGATTCACCTGCCCTCAGACAACTTCTGCCCTGAGACCAGGAGAGGTTCACCTGCCCTCAGACAACTTCTGCCATGAGACCAGGAAGGATTCACCTGCCCTCAGACAACTTCTGCCCTGAGACCAGGAGGGATTCAACTGCCCTCAGACAACTTCTGCCCTGAGACCAGGAGGGATTCACCTGCCCTCAGACAACTTCTGCCCTGAGACCAGGAAGGATTCACCTGCCCTCAGACAACTTCTGCCCTGAGACCAGGAAGGATTCACCTGCCCTCAGACAACTTCTGCCCTGAGACCAGGAGAGATTCACCTGCCCTCAGACAACTTCTGCCCTGAGACCAGGAAGGATTCACCTGCCCTCAGACAACTTCTGCCCTGAGACCAGGAAGGATTCACCTGCCCTCAGACAACTTCTGCCCTGAGACCAGGAGAGATTCACCTGCCCTCAGACAACTTCTGCCCTGAGACCAGGAGGGATTCAATTGCCCTCAGACAACTTCTGCCCTGAGACCAGGAGACAAGGAGAGATTCACCTGCCCTCAGACAACTTCTGCCCTGAGACCAGGAGGGATTCACCTGCCCTCAGACAACTTCTGCCCTGAGACCAGGAGAGATTCACCTGCCCTCAGACAACTTCTGCCCTGAGACCAGGAAGGATTCACCTGCCCTCAGACAACTTCTGCCCTGAGACCAGGAGAGATTCACCTGCCCTCAGACAACTTCTGCCCTGAGACCAGGAGAGATTCACCTGCCCTCAGACAACTTCTGCCCTGAGACCAGGAAGGATTCACCTGCCCTCAGACAACTTCTGCCCTGAGACCAGGAGAGGTTCACCTGCCCTCAGACAACTTCTGCCATGAGACCAGGAAGGATTCACCTGCCCTCAGACAACTTCTGCCCTGAGACCAGGAGGGATTCACCTGCCCTCAGACAACTTCTGCCCTGAGACCAGAGGAGACGGTTGACTCCCTTTTTTCCAACTACGTTGCCCTGAGAACAGAAAAATACAACTTATGCCTTGAGACCAGGAGAGATTCACCTGCCCTCAGACAACTTCTGCCCTGAGACCAGGAGAGATTCACCTGCCCTCAGACAACTTCTGCCCTGAGACCAGGAGAGATTCACCTGCCCTCAGACAACTTCTGCCCTGAGACCAGGAAGGATTCACCTGCCCTCAGACAACTTCTGCCCTGAGACCAGGAGGGATTCACCTGCCCTCAGACAACTTCTGCCCTGAGACCAGGAGGGATTCACCTGCCCTCAGACAACTTCTGCCCTGAGACCAGGAAGGATTCACCTGCCCTCAGACAACTTCTGCCCTGAGACCAGGAGAGATTCACCTGCCCTCAGACAACTTCTGCCCTGAGACCAGGAGACAAGGAGAGATTCACCTGGCCTCAGACAACTTCTGCCCTGAGACCAGGAGGGATTCACCTGCCCTCCGACAACTTCTGCCCTGAGACCAGGAAGGATTCACCTGCCCTCAGACAACTTCTGCCCTGAGACCAGGAGAGATTCACCTGCCCTCAGACAACTTCTGCCCTGAGACCAGGAGAGACTCACCTGCCCTCAGACAACTTCTGCCCTGACACCAGGAAGGATTCACCTGCCCTCAGACAACTTCTGCCCTGAGACCAGGAGACAAGGAGAGATTCACCTGCCCTCAGACAACTTCTGCCCTGAGACCAGGAGGGATTCACCTGCCCTCCGACAACTTCTGCCCTGAGACCAGGAAGGATTCACCTGCCCTCAGACAACTTCTGCCCTGAGACCAGGAGAGATTCACCTGCCCTCAGATAACTTCTGCCCTGAGACCAGGAGAGATTCACCTGCCCTCAGACAACTTCTGCCCTGAGACCGGGAAGGATTCACCTGCCCTCAGACAACTTCTGCCCTGAGACCAGGAGGGATTCACCTGCCCTCAGACAACTTCTGCCCTGAGACCAGGAAGGATTCACCTGCCCTCAGACAACTTCTGCCCTGAGACCAGGAGGGATTCACCTGCCCTCAGACAACTTCTGCCCTGAGACCAGGAGACAAGGAGAGATTCACCTGCCCTCAGACAACTTCTGCCCTGAGACCAGGAGGGATTCACCTGCCCTCAGACAACTTCTGCCCTGAGACCAGGAGAGGTTCACCTGCCCTCAGACAACTTCTGCCATGAGACCAGGAAGGATTCACCTGCCCTCAGACAACTTCTGCCCTGAGACCAGGAGGGATTCAACTGCCCTCAGACAACTTCTGCCCTGAGACCAGGAGGGATTCACCTGCCCTCAGACAACTTCTGCCCTGAGACCAGGAAGGATTCACCTGCCCTCAGACAACTTCTGCCCTGAGACCAGGAAGGATTCACCTGCCCTCAGACAACTTCTGCCCTGAGACCAGGAGAGATTCACCTGCCCTCAGACAACTTCTGCCCTGAGACCAGGAAGGATTCACCTGCCCTCAGACAACTTCTGCCCTGAGACCAGGAAGGATTCACCTGCCCTCAGACAACTTCTGCCCTGAGACCAGGAGAGATTCACCTGCCCTCAGACAACTTCTGCCCTGAGACCAGGAGGGATTCAATTGCCCTCAGACAACTTCTGCCCTGAGACCAGGAGACAAGGAGAGATTCACCTGCCCTCAGACAACTTCTGCCCTGAGACCAGGAGGGATTCACCTGCCCTCAGACAACTTCTGCCCTGAGACCAGGAGAGATTCACCTGCCCTCAGACAACTTCTGCCCTGAGACCAGGAAGGATTCACCTGCCCTCAGACAACTTCTGCCCTGAGACCAGGAGAGATTCACCTGCCCTCAGACAACTTCTGCCCTGAGACCAGGAGAGATTCACCTGCCCTCAGACAACTTCTGCCCTGAGACCAGGAAGGATTCACCTGCCCTCAGACAACTTCTGCCCTGAGACCAGGAGAGGTTCACCTGCCCTCAGACAACTTCTGCCATGAGACCAGGAAGGATTCACCTGCCCTCAGACAACTTCTGCCCTGAGACCAGGAGGGATTCACCTGCCCTCAGACAACTTCTGCCCTGAGACCAGGAGAGATTCACCTGCCCTCAGACAACTTCTGCCCTGAGACCAGGAAGGATTCACCTGCCCTCAGACAACTTCTGCCCTGAGACCAGGAGGGATTCACCTGCCCTCAGACAACTTCTGCCCTGAGACCAGGAGGGATTCACCTGCCCTCAGACAACTTCTGCCCTGAGACCAGGAAGGATTCACCTGCCCTCAGACAACTTCTGCCCTGAGACCAGGAGAGATTCACCTGCCCTCAGACAACTTCTGCCCTGAGACCAGGAGACAAGGAGAGATTCACCTGGCCTCAGACAACTTCTGCCCTGAGACCAGGAGGGATTCACCTGCCCTCCGACAACTTCTGCCCTGAGACCAGGAGACAAGGAGAGATTCACCTGCCCTCAGACAACTTCTGCCCTGAGACCAGGAGGGATTCACCTGCCCTCCGACAACTTCTGCCCTGAGACCAGGAAGGATTCACCTGCCCTCAGACAACTTCTGCCCTGAGACCAGGAGAGATTCACCTGCCCTCAGATAACTTCTGCCCTGAGACCAGGAGAGATTCACCTGCCCTCAGACAACTTCTGCCCTGAGACCGGGAAGGATTCACCTGCCCTCAGACAACTTCTGCCCTGAGACCAGGAGAGGTTCACCTGCCCTCAGACAACTTCTGCCATGAGACCAGGAAGGATTCACCTGCCCTCAGACAACTTCTGCCCTGAGACCAGGAGGGATTCAACTGCCCTCAGACAACTTCTGCCCTGAGACCAGAGGAGACGGTTGACTCCCTTTTTTCCAACTACGTTGCCCTGAGAACAGAAAAATACAACTTATGCCTTGAGACCAGGAGAGATTCACCTGCCCTCAGACAACTTCTGCCCTGAGACCAGGAGAGATTCACCTGCCCTCAGACAACTTCTGCCCTGAGACCAGGAGAGATTCACCTGCCCTCAGACAACTTCTGCCCTGAGACCAGGAAGGATTCACCTGCCCTCAGACAACTTCTGCCCTGAGACCAGGAAGGATTCACCTGCCCTCAGACAACTTCTGCCCTGAGACCAGGAGAGATTCACCTGCCCTCAGACAATTTCTGCCCTGAGACCAGGAGACAAAGAGAGATTCACCTGGCCTCAGACAACTTCTGCCCTGAGACCAGGAGGGATTCACCTGCCCTCCGACAACTTCTGCCCTGAGACCAGGAAGGATTCACCTGCCCTCAGACAACTTCTGCCCTGAGACCAGGAGAGATTCACCTGCCCTCAGACAACTTCTGCCCTGAGACCAGGAGAGATTCACCTGCCCTCAGACAACTTTTGCCCTCACACCAGGAAGGATTCACCTGCCCTCAGACAACTTCTGCCCTGAGACCAGGAGACAAGGAGAGATTCACCTGCCCTCAGACAACTTCTGCCCTGAGACCAGGAGGGATTCACCTGCCCTCCGACAACTTCTGCCCTGAGACCAGGAAGGATTCACCTGCCCTCAGACAACTTCTGCCCTGAGACCAGGAGAGATTCACCTGCCCTCAGACAACTTCTACCCTCAGACCAGGAGAGATTCACCTGCCCTCAGACAACTTCTGCCCTGAGACCAGGAGAGATTCACCTGCCCTCAGACAACTTCTGCCCTGAGACCAGGAAGGATTCACCTGCCCTCAGACAACTTCTGCCCTGAAACCAGGAGTGATTCACCTGCCCTCAGACAACTTCTGCCCTGAGACCAGGAAGGATTCACCTGCCCTCAGACAACTTCTGCCCTGAGACCAGGAGGGATTCACCTGCCCTCAGACAACTTCTGCCCTGAGACCAGGAGACAAGGAGAGATTCACCTGCCCTCAGACAACTTCTGCCCTGAGACCAGGAGGGATTCACCTGCCCTCAGACAACTTCTGCCCTGAGACCAGGAGAGGTTCACCTGCCCTCAGACAACTTCTGCCATGAGACCAGGAAGGATTCACCTGCCCTCAGACAACTTCTGCCCTGAGACCAGGAGGGATTCAACTGCCCTCAGACAACTTCTGCCCTGAGACCAGGAGAGATTCACCTGCCCTCAGACAACTTCTGCCCTGAGACCAGGAGAGGTTCACCTGCCCTCAGACAACTTCTGCCCTGAGACCAGGAAGGATTCACCTGCCCTCAGACAACTTCTGCCCTGAGACCAGGAGACAAGGAGAGATTCACCTGCCCTCAGACAACTTCTGCCCTGAGACCAGGAGGGATTCACCTGCCCTCAGACAACTTCTGCCCTGAGACCAGGAGAGGTTCACCTGCCCTCAGACAACTTCTGCCATGAGACCAGGAAGGATTCACCTGCCCTCAGACAACTTCTGCCCTGAGACCAGGAGGGATTCAACTGCCCTCAGACAACTTCTGCCCTGAGACCAGGAGAGATTCACCTGCCCTCAGACAACTTCTGCCCTGAGACCAGGAGAGGTTCACCTGCCCTCAGACAACTTCTGCCCTGAGACCAGGAAGGATTCACCTGCCCTCAGACAACTTCTGCCCTGAGACCAGGAAGGATTCACCTGCCCTCAGACAACTTCTGCCCTGAGACCAGGAGACAAGGAGAGATTCACCTGCCCTCAGACAACTTCTGCCCTGAGACCAGGAGACAAGGAGAGATTCACCTGGCCTCAGACAACTTCTGCCCTGAGACCAGGAGGGATTCACCTGCCCTCCGACAACTTCTGCCCTGAGACCAGGAAGGATTCACCTGCCCTCAGACAACTTCTGCCCTGAGACCAGGAGAGATTCACCTGCCCTCAGACAACTTCTGCCCTGAGACCAGGAGAGACTCACCTGCCCTCAGACAACTTCTGCCCTGACACCAGGAAGGATTCACCTGCCCTCAGACAACTTCTGCCCTGAGACCAGGAGACAAGGAGAGATTCACCTCCCCTCAGACAACTTCTGCCCTGAGACCAGGAGGGATTCACCTGCCCTCCGACAACTTCTGCCCTGAGACCAGGAAGGATTCACCTGCCCTCAGACAACTTCTGCCCTGAGACCAGGAGAGATTCACCTGCCCTCAGATAACTTCTGCCCTGAGACCAGGAGAGATTCACCTGCCCTCAGACAACTTCTGCCCTGAGACCGGGAAGGATTCACCTGCCCTCAGACAACTTCTGCCCTGAGACCAGGAGAGGTTCACCTGCCCTCAGACAACTTCTGCCATGAGACCAGGAAGGATTCACCTGCCCTCAGACAACTTCTGCCCTGAGACCAGGAGGGATTCAACTGCCCTCAGACAACTTCTGCCCTGAGACCAGAGGAGACGGTTGACTCCCTTTTTTCCAACTACGTTGCCCTGAGAACAGAAAAATACAACTTATGCCTTGAGACCAGGAGAGATTCACCTGCCCTCAGACAACTTCTGCCCTGAGACCAGGAGAGATTCACCTGCCCTCAGACAACTTCTGCCCTGAGACCAGGAGAGATTCACCTGCCCTCAGACAACTTCTGCCCTGAGACCAGGAAGGATTCACCTGCCCTCAGACAACTTCTGCCCTGAGACCAGGAAGGATTCACCTGCCCTCAGACAACTTCTGCCCTGAGACCAGGAGAGATTCACCTGCCCTCAGACAATTTCTGCCCTGAGACCAGGAGACAAAGAGAGATTCACCTGGCCTCAGACAACTTCTGCCCTGAGACCAGGAGGGATTCACCTGCCCTCCGACAACTTCTGCCCTGAGACCAGGAAGGATTCACCTGCCCTCAGACAACTTCTGCCCTGAGACCAGGAGAGATTCACCTGCCCTCAGACAACTTCTGCCCTGAGACCAGGAGAGATTCACCTGCCCTCAGACAACTTTTGCCCTCACACCAGGAAGGATTCACCTGCCCTCAGACAACTTCTGCCCTGAGACCAGGAGACAAGGAGAGATTCACCTGCCCTCAGACAACTTCTGCCCTGAGACCAGGAGGGATTCACCTGCCCTCCGACAACTTCTGCCCTGAGACCAGGAAGGATTCACCTGCCCTCAGACAACTTCTGCCCTGAGACCAGGAGAGATTCACCTGCCCTCAGACAACTTCTACCCTCAGACCAGGAGAGATTCACCTGCCCTCAGACAACTTCTGCCCTGAGACCAGGAGAGATTCACCTGCCCTCAGACAACTTCTGCCCTGAGACCAGGAAGGATTCACCTGCCCTCAGACAACTTCTGCCCTGAAACCAGGAGTGATTCACCTGCCCTCAGACAACTTCTGCCCTGAGACCAGGAAGGATTCACCTGCCCTCAGACAACTTCTGCCCTGAGACCAGGAGGGATTCACCTGCCCTCAGACAACTTCTGCCCTGAGACCAGGAGACAAGGAGAGATTCACCTGCCCTCAGACAACTTCTGCCCTGAGACCAGGAGGGATTCACCTGCCCTCAGACAACTTCTGCCCTGAGACCAGGAGAGGTTCACCTGCCCTCAGACAACTTCTGCCATGAGACCAGGAAGGATTCACCTGCCCTCAGACAACTTCTGCCCTGAGACCAGGAGGGATTCAACTGCCCTCAGACAACTTCTGCCCTGAGACCAGGAGAGATTCACCTGCCCTCAGACAACTTCTGCCCTGAGACCAGGAGAGGTTCACCTGCCCTCAGACAACTTCTGCCCTGAGACCAGGAAGGATTCACCTGCCCTCAGACAACTTCTGCCCTGAGACCAGGAGACAAGGAGAGATTCACCTGCCCTCAGACAACTTCTGCCCTGAGACCAGGAGGGATTCACCTGCCCTCAGACAACTTCTGCCCTGAGACCAGGAGAGGTTCACCTGCCCTCAGACAACTTCTGCCATGAGACCAGGAAGGATTCACCTGCCCTCAGACAACTTCTGCCCTGAGACCAGGAGGGATTCAACTGCCCTCAGACAACTTCTGCCCTGAGACCAGGAGAGATTCACCTGCCCTCAGACAACTTCTGCCCTGAGACCAGGAGAGGTTCACCTGCCCTCAGACAACTTCTGCCCTGAGACCAGGAAGGATTCACCTGCCCTCAGACAACTTCTGCCCTGAGACCAGGAAGGATTCACCTGCCCTCAGACAACTTCTGCCCTGAGACCAGGAGACAAGGAGAGATTCACCTGCCCTCAGACAACTTCTGCCCTGAGACCAGGAGAGATTCACCTGCCCTCAGAAAACTTCTGCCCTGAGACCAGGAAGGATTCACCTGCCCTCAGACAACTTCTGCCCTGAGACCAGGAGAGATTCACCTGCCCTCAGACAACTTCTGCCCTGAGACCAGGAAGGATTCACCTGCCCTCAGACAACTTCTGCCCTGAGACCAGGAGAGATTCACCTGCCCTCAGACAACTTCTGCCCTGAGACCAGGAAGGATTCACCTGCCCTCAGACAACTTCTGCCCTGAGACCAGGAGAGATTCACCTGCCCTCAGACAATTTCTGCCCTGAGACCAGGAGACAA
This sequence comes from Pagrus pagrus, assembly GCF_965226575.1. NCBI lineage: Eukaryota > Metazoa > Chordata > Actinopteri > Spariformes > Sparidae > Pagrus > Pagrus pagrus. The sequence goes on from NC_140191.1 coordinate 7,672,956, forward strand.
AGAGAGATTCACCTGGCCTCAGACAACTTCTGCCCTGAGACCAGGAGGGATTCACCTGCCCTCCGACAACTTCTGCCCTGAGACCAGGAAGGATTCACCTGCCCTCAGACAACTTCTGCCCTGAGACCAGGAGAGATTCACCTGCCCTCAGACAACTTCTGCCCTGAGACCAGGAGAGATTCACCTGCCCTCAGACAACTTTTGCCCTGACACCAGGAAGGATTCACCTGCCCTCAGACAACTTCTGCCCTGAGACCAGGAGACAAGGAGAGATTCACCTGCCCTCAGACAACTTCTGCCCTGAGACCAGGAGGGATTCACCTGCCCTCCGACAACTTCTGCCCTGAGACCAGGAAGGATTCACATGCCCTCAGACAACTTCTGCCCTGAGACCAGGAGAGATTCACCTGCCCTCAGACAACTTCTGCCCTCAGACCAGGAGAGATTCACCTGCCCTCAGACAACTTCTGCCCTGAGACCAGGAGAGATTCACCTGCCCTCAGACAACTTCTGCCCTGAGACCAGGAAGGATTCACCTGCCCTCAGACAACTTCTGCCCTGAAACCAGGAGTGATTCACCTGCCCTCAGACAACTTCTGCCCTGAGACCAGGAAGGATTCACCTGCCCTCAGACAACTTCTGCCCTGAGACCAGGAGGGATTCACCTGCCCTCAGACAACTTCTGCCCTGAGACCAGGAGACAAGGAGAGATTCACCTGCCCTCAGACAACTTCTGCCCTGAGACCAGGAGGGATTCACCTGCCCTCAGACAACTTCTGCCCTGAGACCAGGAGAGGTTCACCTGCCCTCAGACAACTTCTGCCATGAGACCAGGAAGGATTCACCTGCCCTCAGACAACTTCCGGCCTGAGACCAGGAGGGATTCAACTGCCCTCAGACAACTTCTGCCCTGAGACCAGGAGAGATTCACCTGCCCTCAGACAACTTCTGCCCTGAGACCAGGAGAGATTCACCTGCCCTCAGACAACTTCTGCCCTGAGACCAGGAGAGGTTCACCTGCCCTCAGACAACTTCTGCCCTGAGACCAGGAAGGATTCACCTGCCCTCAGACAACTTCTGCCCTGAGACCAGGAAGGATTCACCTGCCCTCAGACAACTTCTGCCCTGAGACCAGGAGACAAGGAGAGATTCACCTGCCCTCAGACAACTTCTGCCCTGAGACCAGGAGAGATTCACCTGCCCTCAGAAAACTTCTGCCCTGAGACCAGGAAGGATTCACCTGCCCTCAGACAACTTCTGCCCTGAGACCAGGAGAGATTCACCTGCCCTCAGACAACTTCTGCCCTGAGACCAGGAAGGATTCACCTGCCCTCAGACAACTTCTGCCCTGAGACCAGGAGAGATTCACCTGCCCTCAGACAACTTCTGCCCTGAGACCAGGAAGGATTCACCTGCCCTCAGACAACTTCTGCCCTGAGACCAGGAGAGATTCACCTGCCCTCAGACAATTTCTGCCCTGAGACCAGGAGACAAAGAGAGATTCACCTGGCCTCAGACAACTTCTGCCCTGAGACCAGGAGGGATTCACCTGCCCTCCGACAACTTCTGCCCTGAGACCAGGAAGGATTCACCTGCCCTCAGACAACTTCTGCCCTGAGACCAGGAGAGATTCACCTGCCCTCAGACAACTTCTGCCCTGAGACCAGGAGAGATTCACCTGCCCTCAGACAACTTTTGCCCTGACACCAGGAAGGATTCACCTGCCCTCAGACAACTTCTGCCCTGAGACCAGGAGACAAGGAGAGATTCACCTGCCCTCAGACAACTTCTGCCCTGAGACCAGGAGGGATTCACCTGCCCTCCGACAACTTCTGCCCTGAGACCAGGAAGGATTCACATGCCCTCAGACAACTTCTGCCCTGAGACCAGGAGAGATTCACCTGCCCTCAGACAACTTCTGCCCTCAGACCAGGAGAGATTCACCTGCCCTCAGACAACTTCTGCCCTGAGACCAGGAGAGATTCACCTGCCCTCAGACAACTTCTGCCCTGAGACCAGGAAGGATTCACCTGCCCTCAGACAACTTCTGCCCTGAAACCAGGAGTGATTTACCTGCCCTCAGACAACTTCTGCCCTGAGACCAGGAAGGATTCACCTGCCCTCAGACAACTTCTGCCCTGAGACCAGGAGGGATTCACCTGCCCTCAGACAACTTCTGCCCTGAGACCAGGAGACAAGGAGAGATTCACCTGCCCTCAGACAACTTCTGCCCTGAGACCAGGAGGGATTCACCTGCCCTCAGACAACTTCTGCCCTGAGACCAGGAGAGGTTCACCTGCCCTCAGACAACTTCTGCCATGAGACCAGGAAGGATTCACCTGCCCTCAGACAACTTCCGGCCTGAGACCAGGAGGGATTCAACTGCCCTCAGACAACTTCTGCCCTGAGACCAGGAGAGATTCACCTGCCCTCAGACAACTTCTGCCCTGAGACCAGGAGAGATTCACCTGCCCTCAGACAACTTCTGCCCTGAGACCAGGAGAGGTTCACCTGCCCTCAGACAACTTCTGCCCTGAGACCAGGAAGGATTCACCTGCCCTCAGACAACTTCTGCCCTGAGACCAGGAAGGATTCACCTGCCCTCAGACAACTTCTGCCCTGAGACCAGGAGACAAGGAGAGATTCACCTGCCCTCAGACAACTTCTGCCCTGAGACCAGGAGAGATTCACCTGCCCTCAGAAAACTTCTGCCCTGAGACCAGGAAGGATTCACCTGCCCTCAGACAACTTCTGCCCTGAGACCAGGAGAGATTCACCTGCCCTCAGACAACTTCTGCCCTGAGACCAGGAGAGATTCACCTGCCCTCAGACAACTTCTGCCCTGAGACCAGGAAGGATTCACCTGCCCTCAGACAACTTCTGCCCTGAGACCAGGAGAGGTTCATCTGCCCTCAGACAACTTCTGCCCTGAGACCAGGAAGGATTCACCTGCCCTCAGACAACTTCTGCCCTGAGACCAGGAGAGATTCACCTGCCCTCAGACAACTTCTGCCCTGAGACCAGGAAGGATTCACCTGCCCTCAGACAACTTCTGCCCTGAGACCAGGAGAGATTCACCTGCCCTCAGACAACTTCTGCCCTGAGACCAGGAGAGGTTTACCTGCCCTCAGACAACTTCTGCCCTGAGACCATGAAGGATTCACCTGCCCTCAGACAACTTCTGCCCTGAGACCAGGAGAGATTCACCTGCCCTCAGACAACTTCTGCCCTGAGACCAGGAGGGATTCAATTGCCCTCAGACAACTTCTGCCCTGAGACCAGGAGACAAGGAGAGATTCACCTGCCCTCAGACAACTTCTGCCCTGAGACCAGGAGGGATTCACCTGCCCTCAGACAACTCCTGCCCTGAGACCAGGAGAGGTTCACCTGCCCTCAGACAACTTCTGCCCTGAGACCAGGAAGGATTCACCTGCCCTCAGACAACTTCTGCCCTGAGACCAGGAGGGATTCACCTGCCCTCAGACAACTTCTGCCCTGAGACCAGGAGGGATTCAATTGCCCTCAGACAACTTCTGCCCTGAGACCAGGAGACAAGGAGAGATTCACCTGCCCTCAGACAACTTCTGCCCTGAGACCAGGAGGGATTCACCTGCCCTCAGACAACTTCTGCCCTGAGACCAGGAGAGGTTCACCTGCCCTCAGACAACTTCTGCCCTGAGACCAGGAAGGATTCACCTGCCCTCACCTGCCCTCAGACCAGGAAGGATTCACCTGCCCTCAGACAACTTCTGCCCTGAGACCAGGAGAGGTTCACCTGCCCTCAGACAACTTCTGCCCTGAGACCAGGAAGGATTCACCTGCCCTCAGACAACTTCTGCCCTGAGACCAGGAGAGATTCACTTGCCCTCAGACAACTTCTGCCCTGAGACCAGGAGAGGTTCACCTGCCCTCAGACAACTTCTGCCCTGAGACCAGGAAGGATTCACCTGCCCTCAGACAACTTCTGCCCTGAGACCAGGAGAGATTCACCTGCCCTCAGACAACTTCTGCCCTGAGACCAGGAAGGATTCACCTTCCCTCAGACAACTTCTGCCCTGAGACCAGGAGAGATTCACCTGTCCTCAGACACCTTCTGCCCTGAGACCAGGAAGGATTCACCTGCCCTCACCTGCCCTCAGACCAGGAAGGATTCACCTGCCCTCAGACAACTTCTGCCCTGAGACCAGGAGAGATTCACCTGCCCTCAGACAACTTCTGCCCTGAGACCAGGAGACAAGGAGAGATTCACCTGGCCTCAGACAACTTCTGCCCTGAGACCAGGAGGGATTCACCTGCCCTCAGACAACTTCTGCCCTGAGACCAGGAGAGATTCACCTGCCCTCAGACAACTTCTGCCCTGAGACCAGGAGAGATTCACCTGCCCTCAGACAACTTCTGCCCTGAGACCAGGAAGGATTCACCTGCCCTCAGACAACTTCTGCCCTGAGACCAGGAAGGATTCACCTGCCCTCAGACAACTTCTGCCCTGAGACCAGGAGAGATTCACCTGCCCTCAGACAACTTCTGCCCTGAGACCAGGAAGGATTCACCTGCCCTCAGACAACTTCTGCCCTGAGACAAGGAGAGATTCACCTGCCCTCAGACAACTTCTGCCCTGAGACCAGGAGGGATTCAATTGCCCTCAGACAACTTCTGCCCTGAGACCAGGAGACAAGGAGAGATTCACCTGCCCTCAGACAACTTCTGCCCTGAGACCAGGAGGGATTCACCTGCCCTCAGACAACTTCTGCCCTGAGACCAGGAGAGATTCACCTGCCCTCAGACAACTTCTGCCCTGAGACCAGGAAGGATTCACCTGCCCTCAGACAACTTCTGCCCTGAGACCAGGAGAGATTCACCTGCCCTCAGACAACTTCTGCCCTGAGACCAGGAGAGATTCACCTGCCCTCAGACAACTTCTGCCCTGAGACCAGGAAGGATTCACCTGCCCTCAGACAACTTCTGCCCTGAGACCAGGAGAGGTTCACCTGCCCTCAGACAACTTCTGCCATGAGACCAGGAAGGATTCACCTGCCCTCAGACAACTTCTGCCCTGAGACCAGGAGGGATTCACCTGCCCTCAGACAACTTCTGCCCTGAGACCAGAGGAGACGGTTGACTCCCTTTTTTCCAACTACGTTGCCCTGAGAACAGAAAAATACAACTTATGCCTTGAGACCAGGAGAGATTCACCTGCCCTCAGACAACTTCTGCCCTGAGACCAGGAGAGATTCACCTGCCCTCAGACAACTTCTGCCCTGAGACCAGGAAGGATTCACCTGCCCTCAGACAACTTCTGCCCTGAGACCAGGAGGGATTCACCTGCCCTCAGACAACTTCTGCCCTGAGACCAGGAGGGATTCACCTGCCCTCAGACAACTTCTGCCCTGAGACCAGGAAGGATTCACCTGCCCTCAGACAACTTCTGCCCTGAGACCAGGAGAGATTCACCTGCCCTCAGACAACTTCTGCCCTGAGACCAGGAGACAAGGAGAGATTCACCTGGCCTCAGACAACTTCTGCCCTGAGACCAGGAGGGATTCACCTGCCCTCAGACAACTTCTGCCCTGAGACCAGGAGAGATTCACCTGCCCTCAGACAACTTCTGCCCTGAGACCAGGAGAGGTTCACCTGCCCTCAGACAACTTCTGCCCTGAGACCAGGAAGGATTCACCTGCCCTCAGACAACTTCTGCCCTGAGACCAGGAAGGATTCACCTGCCCTCAGACAACTTCTGCCCTGAGACCAGGAGACAAGGAGAGATTCACCTGCCCTCAGACAACTTCTGCCCTGAGACCAGGAGAGATTCACCTGCCCTCAGAAAACTTCTGCCCTGAGACCAGGAAGGATTCACCTGCCCTCAGACAACTTCTGCCCTGAGACCAGGAGAGATTCACCTGCCCTCAGACAACTTCTGCCCTGAGACCAGGAAGGATTCACCTGCCCTCAGACAACTTCTGCCCTGAGACCAGGAGAGATTCACCTGCCCTCAGACAACTTCTGCCCTGAGACCAGGAAGGATTCACCTGCCCTCAGACAACTTCTGCCCTGAGACCAGGAGAGATTCACCTGCCCTCAGACAATTTCTGCCCTGAGACCAGGAGACAAAGAGAGATTCACCTGGCCTCAGACAACTTCTGCCCTGAGACCAGGAGGGATTCACCTGCCCTCCGACAACTTCTGCCCTGAGACCAGGAAGGATTCACCTGCCCTCAGACAACTTCTGCCCTGAGACCAGGAGAGATTCACCTGCCCTCAGACAACTTCTGCCCTGAGACCAGGAGAGATTCACCTGCCCTCAGACAACTTTTGCCCTGACACCAGGAAGGATTCACCTGCCCTCAGACAACTTCTGCCCTGAGACCAGGAGACAAGGAGAGATTCACCTGCCCTCAGACAACTTCTGCCCTGAGACCAGGAGGGATTCACCTGCCCTCCGACAACTTCTGCCCTGAGACCAGGAAGGATTCACATGCCCTCAGACAACTTCTGCCCTGAGACCAGGAGAGATTCACCTGCCCTCAGACAACTTCTGCCCTCAGACCAGGAGAGATTCACCTGCCCTCAGACAACTTCTGCCCTGAGACCAGGAGAGATTCACCTGCCCTCAGACAACTTCTGCCCTGAGACCAGGAAGGATTCACCTGCCCTCAGACAACTTCTGCCCTGAAACCAGGAGTGATTTACCTGCCCTCAGACAACTTCTGCCCTGAGACCAGGAAGGATTCACCTGCCCTCAGACAACTTCTGCCCTGAGACCAGGAGGGATTCACCTGCCCTCAGACAACTTCTGCCCTGAGACCAGGAGACAAGGAGAGATTCACCTGCCCTCAGACAACTTCTGCCCTGAGACCAGGAGGGATTCACCTGCCCTCAGACAACTTCTGCCCTGAGACCAGGAGAGGTTCACCTGCCCTCAGACAACTTCTGCCATGAGACCAGGAAGGATTCACCTGCCCTCAGACAACTTCCGGCCTGAGACCAGGAGGGATTCAACTGCCCTCAGACAACTTCTGCCCTGAGACCAGGAGAGATTCACCTGCCCTCAGACAACTTCTGCCCTGAGACCAGGAGAGATTCACCTGCCCTCAGACAACTTCTGCCCTGAGACCAGGAGAGGTTCACCTGCCCTCAGACAACTTCTGCCCTGAGACCAGGAAGGATTCACCTGCCCTCAGACAACTTCTGCCCTGAGACCAGGAAGGATTCACCTGCCCTCAGACAACTTCTGCCCTGAGACCAGGAGACAAGGAGAGATTCACCTGCCCTCAGACAACTTCTGCCCTGAGACCAGGAGAGATTCACCTGCCCTCAGAAAACTTCTGCCCTGAGACCAGGAAGGATTCACCTGCCCTCAGACAACTTCTGCCCTGAGACCAGGAGAGATTCACCTGCCCTCAGACAACTTCTGCCCTGAGACCAGGAGAGATTCACCTGCCCTCAGACAACTTCTGCCCTGAGACCAGGAAGGATTCACCTGCCCTCAGACAACTTCTGCCCTGAGACCAGGAGAGGTTCATCTGCCCTCAGACAACTTCTGCCCTGAGACCAGGAAGGATTCACCTGCCCTCAGACAACTTCTGCCCTGAGACCAGGAGAGATTCACCTGCCCTCAGACAACTTCTGCCCTGAGACCAGGAAGGATTCACCTGCCCTCAGACAACTTCTGCCCTGAGACCAGGAGAGATTCACCTGCCCTCAGACAACTTCTGCCCTGAGACCAGGAGAGGTTTACCTGCCCTCAGACAACTTCTGCCCTGAGACCATGAAGGATTCACCTGCCCTCAGACAACTTCTGCCCTGAGACCAGGAGAGATTCACCTGCCCTCAGACAACTTCTGCCCTGAGACCAGGAGGGATTCAATTGCCCTCAGACAACTTCTGCCCTGAGACCAGGAGACAAGGAGAGATTCACCTGCCCTCAGACAACTTCTGCCCTGAGACCAGGAGGGATTCACCTGCCCTCAGACAACTCCTGCCCTGAGACCAGGAGAGGTTCACCTGCCCTCAGACAACTTCTGCCCTGAGACCAGGAAGGATTCACCTGCCCTCAGACAACTTCTGCCCTGAGACCAGGAGGGATTCACCTGCCCTCAGACAACTTCTGCCCTGAGACCAGGAGGGATTCAATTGCCCTCAGACAACTTCTGCCCTGAGACCAGGAGACAAGGAGAGATTCACCTGCCCTCAGACAACTTCTGCCCTGAGACCAGGAGGGATTCACCTGCCCTCAGACAACTTCTGCCCTGAGACCAGGAGAGGTTCACCTGCCCTCAGACAACTTCTGCCCTGAGACCAGGAAGGATTCACCTGCCCTCACCTGCCCTCAGACCAGGAAGGATTCACCTGCCCTCAGACAACTTCTGCCCTGAGACCAGGAGAGGTTCACCTGCCCTCAGACAACTTCTGCCCTGAGACCAGGAAGGATTCACCTGCCCTCAGACAACTTCTGCCCTGAGACCAGGAGAGATTCACTTGCCCTCAGACAACTTCTGCCCTGAGACCAGGAGAGGTTCACCTGCCCTCAGACAACTTCTGCCCTGAGACCAGGAAGGATTCACCTGCCCTCAGACAACTTCTGCCCTGAGACCAGGAGAGATTCACCTGCCCTCAGACAACTTCTGCCCTGAGACCAGGAAGGATTCACCTTCCCTCAGACAACTTCTGCCCTGAGACCAGGAGAGATTCACCTGTCCTCAGACACCTTCTGCCCTGAGACCAGGAAGGATTCACCTGCCCTCACCTGCCCTCAGACCAGGAAGGATTCACCTGCCCTCAGACAACTTCTGCCCTGAGACCAGGAGAGATTCACCTGCCCTCAGACAACTTCTGCCCTGAGACCAGGAGACAAGGAGAGATTCACCTGGCCTCAGACAACTTCTGCCCTGAGACCAGGAGGGATTCACCTGCCCTCAGACAACTTCTGCCCTGAGACCAGGAGAGATTCACCTGCCCTCAGACAACTTCTGCCCTGAGACCAGGAGAGATTCACCTGCCCTCAGACAACTTCTGCCCTGAGACCAGGAAGGATTCACCTGCCCTCAGACAACTTCTGCCCTGAGACCAGGAAGGATTCACCTGCCCTCAGACAACTTCTGCCCTGAGACCAGGAGAGATTCACCTGCCCTCAGACAACTTCTGCCCTGAGACCAGGAAGGATTCACCTGCCCTCAGACAACTTCTGCCCTGAGACCAGGAAGGATTCACCTGCCCTCAGACAACTTCTGCCCTGAGACAAGGAGAGATTCACCTGCCCTCAGACAACTTCTGCCCTGAGACCAGGAGGGATTCAATTGCCCTCAGACAACTTCTGCCCTGAGACCAGGAGACAAGGAGAGATTCACCTGCCCTCAGACAACTTCTGCCCTGAGACCAGGAGGGATTCACCTGCCCTCAGACAACTTCTGCCCTGAGACCAGGAGAGATTCACCTGCCCTCAGACAACTTCTGCCCTGAGACCAGGAAGGATTCACCTGCCCTCAGACAACTTCTGCCCTGAGACCAGGAGAGATTCACCTGCCCTCAGACAACTTCTGCCCTGAGACCAGGAGAGATTCACCTGCCCTCAGACAACTTCTGCCCTGAGACCAGGAAGGATTCACCTGCCCTCAGACAACTTCTGCCCTGAGACCAGGAGAGGTTCACCTGCCCTCAGACAACTTCTGCCATGAGACCAGGAAGGATTCACCTGCCCTCAGACAACTTCTGCCCTGAGACCAGGAGGGATTCACCTGCCCTCAGACAACTTCTGCCCTGAGACCAGAGGAGACGGTTGACTCCCTTTTTTCCAACTACGTTGCCCTGAGAACAGAAAAATACAACTTATGCCTTGAGACCAGGAGAGATTCACCTGCCCTCAGACAACTTCTGCCCTGAGACCAGGAGAGATTCACCTGCCCTCAGACAACTTCTGCCCTGAGACCAGGAAGGATTCACCTGCCCTCAGACAACTTCTGCCCTGAGACCAGGAGGGATTCACCTGCCCTCAGACAACTTCTGCCCTGAGACCAGGAGGGATTCACCTGCCCTCAGACAACTTCTGCCCTGAGACCAGGAAGGATTCACCTGCCCTCAGACAACTTCTGCCCTGAGACCAGGAGAGATTCACCTGCCCTCAGACAACTTCTGCCCTGAGACCAGGAGACAAGGAGAGATTCACCTGGCCTCAGACAACTTCTGCCCTGAGACCAGGAGGGATTCACCTGCCCTCCGACAACTTCTGCCCTGAGACCAGGAAGGATTCACCTGCCCTCAGACAACTTCTGCCCTGAGACCAGGAGAGATTCACCTGCCCTCAGACAACTTCTGCCCTGAGACCAGGAAGGATTCACCTGCCCTCAGACAACTTCTGCCCTGAGACCAGGAGGGATTCACCTGCCCTCAGACAACTTCTGCCCTGAGACCAGGAGGGATTCACCTGCCCTCAGACAACTTCTGCCCTGAGACCAGGAAGGATTCACCTGCCCTCAGACAACTTCTGCCCTGAGACCAGGAGAGATTCACCTGCCCTCAGACAACTTCTGCCCTGAGACCAGGAGACAAGGAGAGATTCACCTGGCCTCAGACAACTTCTGCCCTGAGACCAGGAGGGATTCACCTGCCCTCCGACAACTTCTGCCCTGAGACCAGGAAGGATTCACCTGCCCTCAGACAACTTCTGCCCTGAGACCAGGAGAGATTCACCTGCCCTCAGACAACTTCTGCCCTGAGACCAGGAGAGACTCACCTGCCCTCAGACAACTTCTGCCCTGACACCAGGAAGGATTCACCTGCCCTCAGACAACTTCTGCCCTGAGACCAGGAGACAAGGAGAGATTCACCTGCCCTCAGACAACTTCTGCCCTGAGACCAGGAGGGATTCACCTGCCCTCCGACAACTTCTGCCCTGAGACCAGGAAGGATTCACCTGCCCTCAGACAACTTCTGCCCTGAGACCAGGAGAGATTCACCTGCCCTCAGATAACTTCTGCCCTGAGACCAGGAGAGATTCACCTGCCCTCAGACAACTTCTGCCCTGAGACCGGGAAGGATTCACCTGCCCTCAGACAACTTCTGCCCTGAGACCAGGAGAGGTTCACCTGCCCTCAGACAACTTCTGCCATGAGACCAGGAAGGATTCACCTGCCCTCAGACAACTTCTGCCCTGAGACCAGGAGGGATTCAACTGCCCTCAGACAACTTCTGCCCTGAGACCAGAGGAGACGGTTGACTCCCTTTTTTCCAACTACGTTGCCCTGAGAACAGAAAAATACAACTTATGCCTTGAGACCAGGAGAGATTCACCTGCCCTCAGACAACTTCTGCCCTGAGACCAGGAGAGATTCACCTGCCCTCAGACAACTTCTGCCCTGAGACCAGGAGAGATTCACCTGCCCTCAGACAACTTCTGCCCTGAGACCAGGAAGGATTCACCTGCCCTCAGACAACTTCTGCCCTGAGACCAGGAAGGATTCACCTGCCCTCAGACAACTTCTGCCCTGAGACCAGGAGAGATTCACCTGCCCTCAGACAATTTCTGCCCTGAGACCAGGAGACAAAGAGAGATTCACCTGGCCTCAGACAACTTCTGCCCTGAGACCAGGAGGGATTCACCTGCCCTCCGACAACTTCTGCCCTGAGACCAGGAAGGATTCACCTGCCCTCAGACAACTTCTGCCCTGAGACCAGGAGAGATTCACCTGCCCTCAGACAACTTCTGCCCTGAGACCAGGAGAGATTCACCTGCCCTCAGACAACTTTTGCCCTCACACCAGGAAGGATTCACCTGCCCTCAGACAACTTCTGCCCTGAGACCAGGAGACAAGGAGAGATTCACCTGCCCTCAGACAACTTCTGCCCTGAGACCAGGAGGGATTCACCTGCCCTCCGACAACTTCTGCCCTGAGACCAGGAAGGATTCACCTGCCCTCAGACAACTTCTGCCCTGAGACCAGGAGAGATTCACCTGCCCTCAGACAACTTCTACCCTCAGACCAGGAGAGATTCACCTGCCCTCAGACAACTTCTGCCCTGAGACCAGGAGAGATTCACCTGCCCTCAGACAACTTCTGCCCTGAGACCAGGAAGGATTCACCTGCCCTCAGACAACTTCTGCCCTGAAACCAGGAGTGATTCACCTGCCCTCAGACAACTTCTGCCCTGAGACCAGGAAGGATTCACCTGCCCTCAGACAACTTCTGCCCTGAGACCAGGAGGGATTCACCTGCCCTCAGACAACTTCTGCCCTGAGACCAGGAGACAAGGAGAGATTCACCTGCCCTCAGACAACTTCTGCCCTGAGACCAGGAGGGATTCACCTGCCCTCAGACAACTTCTGCCCTGAGACCAGGAGAGGTTCACCTGCCCTCAGACAACTTCTGCCATGAGACCAGGAAGGATTCACCTGCCCTCAGACAACTTCTGCCCTGAGACCAGGAGGGATTCAACTGCCCTCAGACAACTTCTGCCCTGAGACCAGGAGAGATTCACCTGCCCTCAGACAACTTCTGCCCTGAGACCAGGAGAGGTTCACCTGCCCTCAGACAACTTCTGCCCTGAGACCAGGAAGGATTCACCTGCCCTCAGACAACTTCTGCCCTGAGACCAGGAGACAAGGAGAGATTCACCTGCCCTCAGACAACTTCTGCCCTGAGACCAGGAGGGATTCACCTGCCCTCAGACAACTTCTGCCCTGAGACCAGGAGAGGTTCACCTGCCCTCAGACAACTTCTGCCATGAGACCAGGAAGGATTCACCTGCCCTCAGACAACTTCTGCCCTGAGACCAGGAGGGATTCAACTGCCCTCAGACAACTTCTGCCCTGAGACCAGGAGAGATTCACCTGCCCTCAGACAACTTCTGCCCTGAGACCAGGAGAGGTTCACCTGCCCTCAGACAACTTCTGCCCTGAGACCAGGAAGGATTCACCTGCCCTCAGACAACTTCTGCCCTGAGACCAGGAAGGATTCACCTGCCCTCAGACAACTTCTGCCCTGAGACCAGGAGACAAGGAGAGATTCACCTGCCCTCAGACAACTTCTGCCCTGAGACCAGGAGAGATTCACCTGCCCTCAGAAAACTTCTGCCCTGAGACCAGGAAGGATTCACCTGCCCTCAGACAACTTCTGCCCTGAGACCAGGAGAGATTCACCTGCCCTCAGACAACTTCTGCCCTGAGACCAGGAAGGATTCACCTGCCCTCAGACAACTTCTGCCCTGAGACCAGGAGAGATTCACCTGCCCTCAGACAACTTCTGCCCTGAGACCAGGAAGGATTCACCTGCCCTCAGACAACTTCTGCCCTGAGACCAGGAGAGATTCACCTGCCCTCAGACAATTTCTGCCCTGAGACCAGGAGACAAAGAGAGATTCACCTGGCCTCAGACAACTTCTGCCCTGAGACCAGGAGGGATTCACCTGCCCTCCGACAACTTCTGCCCTGAGACCAGGAAGGATTCACCTGCCCTCAGACAACTTCTGCCCTGAGACCAGGAGAGATTCACCTGCCCTCAGACAACTTCTGCCCTGAGACCAGGAGAGATTCACCTGCCCTCAGACAACTTTTGCCCTGACACCAGGAAGGATTCACCTGCCCTCAGACAACTTCTGCCCTGAGACCAGGAGACAAGGAGAGATTCACCTGCCCTCAGACAACTTCTGCCCTGAGACCAGGAGGGATTCACCTGCCCTCCGACAACTTCTGCCCTGAGACCAGGAAGGATTCACATGCCCTCAGACAACTTCTGCCCTGAGACCAGGAGAGATTCACCTGCCCTCAGACAACTTCTGCCCTCAGACCAGGAGAGATTCACCTGCCCTCAGACAACTTCTGCCCTGAGACCAGGAGAGATTCACCTGCCCTCAGACAACTTCTGCCCTGAGACCAGGAAGGATTCACCTGCCCTCAGACAACTTCTGCCCTGAAACCAGGAGTGATTCACCTGCCCTCAGACAACTTCTGCCCTGAGACCAGGAAGGATTCACCTGCCCTCAGACAACTTCTGCCCTGAGACCAGGAGGGATTCACCTGCCCTCAGACAACTTCTGCCCTGAGACCAGGAGACAAGGAGAGATTCACCTGCCCTCAGACAACTTCTGCCCTGAGACCAGGAGGGATTCACCTGCCCTCAGACAACTTCTGCCCTGAGACCAGGAAGGATTCACCTGCCCTCAGACAACTTCTGCCCTGAGACCAGGAGAGATTCACCTGCCCTCAGACAATTTCTGCCCTGAGACCAGGAGACAAAGAGAGATTCACCTGGCCTCAGACAACTTCTGCCCTGAGACCAGGAGGGATTCACCTGCCCTCCGACAACTTCTGCCCTGAGACCAGGAAGGATTCACCTGCCCTCAGACAACTTCTGCCCTGAGACCAGGAGAGATTCACCTGCCCTCAGACAACTTCTGCCCTGAGACCAGGAGAGATTCACCTGCCCTCAGACAACTTTTGCCCTGACACCAGGAAGGATTCACCTGCCCTCAGACAACTTCTGCCCTGAGACCAGGAGACAAGGAGAGATTCACCTGCCCTCAGACAACTTCTGCCCTGAGACCAGGAGGGATTCACCTGCCCTCCGACAACTTCTGCCCTGAGACCAGGAAGGATTCACATGCCCTCAGACAACTTCTGCCCTGAGACCAGGAGAGATTCACCTGCCCTCAGACAACTTCTGCCCTCAGACCAGGAGAGATTCACCTGCCCTCAGACAACTTCTGCCCTGAGACCAGGAGAGATTCACCTGCCCTCAGACAACTTCTGCCCTGAGACCAGGAAGGATTCACCTGCCCTCAGACAACTTCTGCCCTGAAACCAGGAGTGATTCACCTGCCCTCAGACAACTTCTGCCCTGAGACCAGGAAGGATTCACCTGCCCTCAGACAACTTCTGCCCTGAGACCAGGAGGGATTCACCTGCCCTCAGACAACTTCTGCCCTGAGACCAGGAGACAAGGAGAGATTCACCTGCCCTCAGACAACTTCTGCCCTGAGACCAGGAGGGATTCACCTGCCCTCAGACAACTTCTGCCCTGAGACCAGGAGAGGTTCACCTGCCCTCAGACAACTTCTGCCATGAGACCAGGAAGGATTCACCTGCCCTCAGACAACTTCCGGCCTGAGACCAGGAGGGATTCAACTGCCCTCAGACAACTTCTGCCCTGAGACCAGGAGAGATTCACCTGCCCTCAGACAACTTCTGCCCTGAGACCAGGAGAGATTCACCTGCCCTCAGACAACTTCTGCCCTGAGACCAGGAGAGGTTCACCTGCCCTCAGACAACTTCTGCCCTGAGACCAGGAAGGATTCACCTGCCCTCAGACAACTTCTGCCCTGAGACCAGGAAGGATTCACCTGCCCTCAGACAACTTCTGCCCTGAGACCAGGAGACAAGGAGAGATTCACCTGCCCTCAGACAACTTCTGCCCTGAGACCAGGAGAGATTCACCTGCCCTCAGAAAACTTCTGCCCTGAGACCAGGAAGGATTCACCTGCCCTCAGACAACTTCTGCCCTGAGACCAGGAGAGATTCACCTGCCCTCAGACAACTTCTGCCCTGAGACCAGGAAGGATTCACCTGCCCTCAGACAACTTCTGCCCTGAGACCAGGAGAGATTCACCTGCCCTCAGACAACTTCTGCCCTGAGACCAGGAAGGATTCACCTGCCCTCAGACAACTTCTGCCCTGAGACCAGGAGAGATTCACCTGCCCTCAGACAATTTCTGCCCTGAGACCAGGAGACAAAGAGAGATTCACCTGGCCTCAGACAACTTCTGCCCTGAGACCAGGAGGGATTCACCTGCCCTCCGACAACTTCTGCCCTGAGACCAGGAAGGATTCACCTGCCCTCAGACAACTTCTGCCCTGAGACCAGGAGAGATTCACCTGCCCTCAGACAACTTCTGCCCTGAGACCAGGAGAGATTCACCTGCCCTCAGACAACTTTTGCCCTGACACCAGGAAGGATTCACCTGCCCTCAGACAACTTCTGCCCTGAGACCAGGAGACAAGGAGAGATTCACCTGCCCTCAGACAACTTCTGCCCTGAGACCAGGAGGGATTCACCTGCCCTCCGACAACTTCTGCCCTGAGACCAGGAAGGATTCACATGCCCTCAGACAACTTCTGCCCTGAGACCAGGAGAGATTCACCTGCCCTCAGACAACTTCTGCCCTCAGACCAGGAGAGATTCACCTGCCCTCAGACAACTTCTGCCCTGAGACCAGGAGAGATTCACCTGCCCTCAGACAACTTCTGCCCTGAGACCAGGAAGGATTCACCTGCCCTCAGACAACTTCTGCCCTGAAACCAGGAGTGATTTACCTGCCCTCAGACAACTTCTGCCCTGAGACCAGGAAGGATTCACCTGCCCTCAGACAACTTCTGCCCTGAGACCAGGAGGGATTCACCTGCCCTCAGACAACTTCTGCCCTGAGACCAGGAGACAAGGAGAGATTCACCTGCCCTCAGACAACTTCTGCCCTGAGACCAGGAGGGATTCACCTGCCCTCAGACAACTTCTGCCCTGAGACCAGGAGAGGTTCACCTGCCCTCAGACAACTTCTGCCATGAGACCAGGAAGGATTCACCTGCCCTCAGACAACTTCCGGCCTGAGACCAGGAGGGATTCAACTGCCCTCAGACAACTTCTGCCCTGAGACCAGGAGAGATTCACCTGCCCTCAGACAACTTCTGCCCTGAGACCAGGAGAGATTCACCTGCCCTCAGACAACTTCTGCCCTGAGACCAGGAGAGGTTCACCTGCCCTCAGACAACTTCTGCCCTGAGACCAGGAAGGATTCACCTGCCCTCAGACAACTTCTGCCCTGAGACCAGGAAGGATTCACCTGCCCTCAGACAACTTCTGCCCTGAGACCAGGAGACAAGGAGAGATTCACCTGCCCTCAGACAACTTCTGCCCTGAGACCAGGAGAGATTCACCTGCCCTCAGAAAACTTCTGCCCTGAGACCAGGAAGGATTCACCTGCCCTCAGACAACTTCTGCCCTGAGACCAGGAGAGATTCACCTGCCCTCAGACAACTTCTGCCCTGAGACCAGGAGAGATTCACCTGCCCTCAGACAACTTCTGCCCTGAGACCAGGAAGGATTCACCTGCCCTCAGACAACTTCTGCCCTGAGACCAGGAGAGGTTCATCTGCCCTCAGACAACTTCTGCCCTGAGACCAGGAAGGATTCACCTGCCCTCAGACAACTTCTGCCCTGAGACCAGGAGAGATTCACCTGCCCTCAGACAACTTCTGCCCTGAGACCAGGAAGGATTCACCTGCCCTCAGACAACTTCTGCCCTGAGACCAGGAGAGATTCACCTGCCCTCAGACAACTTCTGCCCTGAGACCAGGAGAGGTTTACCTGCCCTCAGACAACTTCTGCCCTGAGACCATGAAGGATTCACCTGCCCTCAGACAACTTCTGCCCTGAGACCAGGAGAGATTCACCTGCCCTCAGACAACTTCTGCCCTGAGACCAGGAGGGATTCAATTGCCCTCAGACAACTTCTGCCCTGAGACCAGGAGACAAGGAGAGATTCACCTGCCCTCAGACAACTTCTGCCCTGAGACCAGGAGGGATTCACCTGCCCTCAGACAACTCCTGCCCTGAGACCAGGAGAGGTTCACCTGCCCTCAGACAACTTCTGCCCTGAGACCAGGAAGGATTCACCTGCCCTCAGACAACTTCTGCCCTGAGACCAGGAGGGATTCACCTGCCCTCAGACAACTTCTGCCCTGAGACCAGGAGGGATTCAATTGCCCTCAGACAACTTCTGCCCTGAGACCAGGAGACAAGGAGAGATTCACCTGCCCTCAGACAACTTCTGCCCTGAGACCAGGAGGGATTCACCTGCCCTCAGACAACTTCTGCCCTGAGACCAGGAGAGGTTCACCTGCCCTCAGACAACTTCTGCCCTGAGACCAGGAAGGATTCACCTGCCCTCACCTGCCCTCAGACCAGGAAGGATTCACCTGCCCTCAGACAACTTCTGCCCTGAGACCAGGAGAGGTTCACCTGCCCTCAGACAACTTCTGCCCTGAGACCAGGAAGGATTCACCTGCCCTCAGACAACTTCTGCCCTGAGACCAGGAGAGATTCACTTGCCCTCAGACAACTTCTGCCCTGAGACCAGGAGAGGTTCACCTGCCCTCAGACAACTTCTGCCCTGAGACCAGGAAGGATTCACCTGCCCTCAGACAACTTCTGCCCTGAGACCAGGAGAGATTCACCTGCCCTCAGACAACTTCTGCCCTGAGACCAGGAAGGATTCACCTTCCCTCAGACAACTTCTGCCCTGAGACCAGGAGAGATTCACCTGTCCTCAGACACCTTCTGCCCTGAGACCAGGAAGGATTCACCTGCCCTCACCTGCCCTCAGACCAGGAAGGATTCACCTGCCCTCAGACAACTTCTGCCCTGAGACCAGGAGAGATTCACCTGCCCTCAGACAACTTCTGCCCTGAGACCAGGAGACAAGGAGAGATTCACCTGGCCTCAGACAACTTCTGCCCTGAGACCAGGAGGGATTCACCTGCCCTCAGACAACTTCTGCCCTGAGACCAGGAGAGATTCACCTGCCCTCAGACAACTTCTGCCCTGAGACCAGGAGAGATTCACCTGCCCTCAGACAACTTCTGCCCTGAGACCAGGAAGGATTCACCTGCCCTCAGACAACTTCTGCCCTGAGACCAGGAAGGATTCACCTGCCCTCAGACAACTTCTGCCCTGAGACCAGGAGAGATTCACCTGCCCTCAGACAACTTCTGCCCTGAGACCAGGAAGGATTCACCTGCCCTCAGACAACTTCTGCCCTGAGACAAGGAGAGATTCACCTGCCCTCAGACAACTTCTGCCCTGAGACCAGGAGGGATTCAATTGCCCTCAGACAACTTCTGCCCTGAGACCAGGAGACAAGGAGAGATTCACCTGCCCTCAGACAACTTCTGCCCTGAGACCAGGAGGGATTCACCTGCCCTCAGACAACTTCTGCCCTGAGACCAGGAGAGATTCACCTGCCCTCAGACAACTTCTGCCCTGAGACCAGGAAGGATTCACCTGCCCTCAGACAACTTCTGCCCTGAGACCAGGAGAGATTCACCTGCCCTCAGACAACTTCTGCCCTGAGACCAGGAGAGATTCACCTGCCCTCAGACAACTTCTGCCCTGAGACCAGGAAGGATTCACCTGCCCTCAGACAACTTCTGCCCTGAGACCAGGAGAGGTTCACCTGCCCTCAGACAACTTCTGCCATGAGACCAGGAAGGATTCACCTGCCCTCAGACAACTTCTGCCCTGAGACCAGGAGGGATTCACCTGCCCTCAGACAACTTCTGCCCTGAGACCAGAGGAGACGGTTGACTCCCTTTTTTCCAACTACGTTGCCCTGAGAACAGAAAAATACAACTTATGCCTTGAGACCAGGAGAGATTCACCTGCCCTCAGACAACTTCTGCCCTGAGACCAGGAGAGATTCACCTGCCCTCAGACAACTTCTGCCCTGAGACCAGGAAGGATTCACCTGCCCTCAGACAACTTCTGCCCTGAGACCAGGAGGGATTCACCTGCCCTCAGACAACTTCTGCCCTGAGACCAGGAGGGATTCACCTGCCCTCAGACAACTTCTGCCCTGAGACCAGGAAGGATTCACCTGCCCTCAGACAACTTCTGCCCTGAGACCAGGAGAGATTCACCTGCCCTCAGACAACTTCTGCCCTGAGACCAGGAGACAAGGAGAGATTCACCTGGCCTCAGACAACTTCTGCCCTGAGACCAGGAGGGATTCACCTGCCCTCAGACAACTTCTGCCCTGAGACCAGGAGAGATTCACCTGCCCTCAGACAACTTCTGCCCTGAGACCAGGAGAGGTTCACCTGCCCTCAGACAACTTCTGCCCTGAGACCAGGAAGGATTCACCTGCCCTCAGACAACTTCTGCCCTGAGACCAGGAAGGATTCACCTGCCCTCAGACAACTTCTGCCCTGAGACCAGGAGACAAGGAGAGATTCACCTGCCCTCAGACAACTTCTGCCCTGAGACCAGGAGAGATTCACCTGCCCTCAGAAAACTTCTGCCCTGAGACCAGGAAGGATTCACCTGCCCTCAGACAACTTCTGCCCTGAGACCAGGAGAGATTCACCTGCCCTCAGACAACTTCTGCCCTGAGACCAGGAAGGATTCACCTGCCCTCAGACAACTTCTGCCCTGAGACCAGGAGAGATTCACCTGCCCTCAGACAACTTCTGCCCTGAGACCAGGAAGGATTCACCTGCCCTCAGACAACTTCTGCCCTGAGACCAGGAGAGATTCACCTGCCCTCAGACAATTTCTGCCCTGAGACCAGGAGACAAAGAGAGATTCACCTGGCCTCAGACAACTTCTGCCCTGAGACCAGGAGGGATTCACCTGCCCTCCGACAACTTCTGCCCTGAGACCAGGAAGGATTCACCTGCCCTCAGACAACTTCTGCCCTGAGACCAGGAGAGATTCACCTGCCCTCAGACAACTTCTGCCCTGAGACCAGGAGAGATTCACCTGCCCTCAGACAACTTTTGCCCTGACACCAGGAAGGATTCACCTGCCCTCAGACAACTTCTGCCCTGAGACCAGGAGACAAGGAGAGATTCACCTGCCCTCAGACAACTTCTGCCCTGAGACCAGGAGGGATTCACCTGCCCTCCGACAACTTCTGCCCTGAGACCAGGAAGGATTCACATGCCCTCAGACAACTTCTGCCCTGAGACCAGGAGAGATTCACCTGCCCTCAGACAACTTCTGCCCTCAGACCAGGAGAGATTCACCTGCCCTCAGACAACTTCTGCCCTGAGACCAGGAGAGATTCACCTGCCCTCAGACAACTTCTGCCCTGAGACCAGGAAGGATTCACCTGCCCTCAGACAACTTCTGCCCTGAAACCAGGAGTGATTTACCTGCCCTCAGACAACTTCTGCCCTGAGACCAGGAAGGATTCACCTGCCCTCAGACAACTTCTGCCCTGAGACCAGGAGGGATTCACCTGCCCTCAGACAACTTCTGCCCTGAGACCAGGAGACAAGGAGAGATTCACCTGCCCTCAGACAACTTCTGCCCTGAGACCAGGAGGGATTCACCTGCCCTCAGACAACTTCTGCCCTGAGACCAGGAGAGGTTCACCTGCCCTCAGACAACTTCTGCCATGAGACCAGGAAGGATTCACCTGCCCTCAGACAACTTCCGGCCTGAGACCAGGAGGGATTCAACTGCCCTCAGACAACTTCTGCCCTGAGACCAGGAGAGATTCACCTGCCCTCAGACAACTTCTGCCCTGAGACCAGGAGAGATTCACCTGCCCTCAGACAACTTCTGCCCTGAGACCAGGAGAGGTTCACCTGCCCTCAGACAACTTCTGCCCTGAGACCAGGAAGGATTCACCTGCCCTCAGACAACTTCTGCCCTGAGACCAGGAAGGATTCACCTGCCCTCAGACAACTTCTGCCCTGAGACCAGGAGACAAGGAGAGATTCACCTGCCCTCAGACAACTTCTGCCCTGAGACCAGGAGAGATTCACCTGCCCTCAGAAAACTTCTGCCCTGAGACCAGGAAGGATTCACCTGCCCTCAGACAACTTCTGCCCTGAGACCAGGAGAGATTCACCTGCCCTCAGACAACTTCTGCCCTGAGACCAGGAGAGATTCACCTGCCCTCAGACAACTTCTGCCCTGAGACCAGGAAGGATTCACCTGCCCTCAGACAACTTCTGCCCTGAGACCAGGAGAGGTTCATCTGCCCTCAGACAACTTCTGCCCTGAGACCAGGAAGGATTCACCTGCCCTCAGACAACTTCTGCCCTGAGACCAGGAGAGATTCACCTGCCCTCAGACAACTTCTGCCCTGAGACCAGGAAGGATTCACCTGCCCTCAGACAACTTCTGCCCTGAGACCAGGAGAGATTCACCTGCCCTCAGACAACTTCTGCCCTGAGACCAGGAGAGGTTTACCTGCCCTCAGACAACTTCTGCCCTGAGACCATGAAGGATTCACCTGCCCTCAGACAACTTCTGCCCTGAGACCAGGAGAGATTCACCTGCCCTCAGACAACTTCTGCCCTGAGACCAGGAGGGATTCAATTGCCCTCAGACAACTTCTGCCCTGAGACCAGGAGACAAGGAGAGATTCACCTGCCCTCAGACAACTTCTGCCCTGAGACCAGGAGGGATTCACCTGCCCTCAGACAACTCCTGCCCTGAGACCAGGAGAGGTTCACCTGCCCTCAGACAACTTCTGCCCTGAGACCAGGAAGGATTCACCTGCCCTCAGACAACTTCTGCCCTGAGACCAGGAGGGATTCACCTGCCCTCAGACAACTTCTGCCCTGAGACCAGGAGGGATTCAATTGCCCTCAGACAACTTCTGCCCTGAGACCAGGAGACAAGGAGAGATTCACCTGCCCTCAGACAACTTCTGCCCTGAGACCAGGAGGGATTCACCTGCCCTCAGACAACTTCTGCCCTGAGACCAGGAGAGGTTCACCTGCCCTCAGACAACTTCTGCCCTGAGACCAGGAAGGATTCACCTGCCCTCACCTGCCCTCAGACCAGGAAGGATTCACCTGCCCTCAGACAACTTCTGCCCTGAGACCAGGAGAGGTTCACCTGCCCTCAGACAACTTCTGCCCTGAGACCAGGAAGGATTCACCTGCCCTCAGACAACTTCTGCCCTGAGACCAGGAGAGATTCACTTGCCCTCAGACAACTTCTGCCCTGAGACCAGGAGAGGTTCACCTGCCCTCAGACAACTTCTGCCCTGAGACCAGGAAGGATTCACCTGCCCTCAGACAACTTCTGCCCTGAGACCAGGAGAGATTCACCTGCCCTCAGACAACTTCTGCCCTGAGACCAGGAAGGATTCACCTTCCCTCAGACAACTTCTGCCCTGAGACCAGGAGAGATTCACCTGTCCTCAGACACCTTCTGCCCTGAGACCAGGAAGGATTCACCTGCCCTCACCTGCCCTCAGACCAGGAAGGATTCACCTGCCCTCAGACAACTTCTGCCCTGAGACCAGGAGAGATTCACCTGCCCTCAGACAACTTCTGCCCTGAGACCAGGAGACAAGGAGAGATTCACCTGGCCTCAGACAACTTCTGCCCTGAGACCAGGAGGGATTCACCTGCCCTCAGACAACTTCTGCCCTGAGACCAGGAGAGATTCACCTGCCCTCAGACAACTTCTGCCCTGAGACCAGGAGAGATTCACCTGCCCTCAGACAACTTCTGCCCTGAGACCAGGAAGGATTCACCTGCCCTCAGACAACTTCTGCCCTGAGACCAGGAAGGATTCACCTGCCCTCAGACAACTTCTGCCCTGAGACCAGGAGAGATTCACCTGCCCTCAGACAACTTCTGCCCTGAGACCAGGAAGGATTCACCTGCCCTCAGACAACTTCTGCCCTGAGACCAGGAAGGATTCACCTGCCCTCAGACAACTTCTGCCCTGAGACAAGGAGAGATTCACCTGCCCTCAGACAACTTCTGCCCTGAGACCAGGAGGGATTCAATTGCCCTCAGACAACTTCTGCCCTGAGACCAGGAGACAAGGAGAGATTCACCTGCCCTCAGACAACTTCTGCCCTGAGACCAGGAGGGATTCACCTGCCCTCAGACAACTTCTGCCCTGAGACCAGGAGAGATTCACCTGCCCTCAGACAACTTCTGCCCTGAGACCAGGAAGGATTCACCTGCCCTCAGACAACTTCTGCCCTGAGACCAGGAGAGATTCACCTGCCCTCAGACAACTTCTGCCCTGAGACCAGGAGAGATTCACCTGCCCTCAGACAACTTCTGCCCTGAGACCAGGAAGGATTCACCTGCCCTCAGACAACTTCTGCCCTGAGACCAGGAGAGGTTCACCTGCCCTCAGACAACTTCTGCCATGAGACCAGGAAGGATTCACCTGCCCTCAGACAACTTCTGCCCTGAGACCAGGAGGGATTCACCTGCCCTCAGACAACTTCTGCCCTGAGACCAGAGGAGACGGTTGACTCCCTTTTTTCCAACTACGTTGCCCTGAGAACAGAAAAATACAACTTATGCCTTGAGACCAGGAGAGATTCACCTGCCCTCAGACAACTTCTGCCCTGAGACCAGGAGAGATTCACCTGCCCTCAGACAACTTCTGCCCTGAGACCAGGAAGGATTCACCTGCCCTCAGACAACTTCTGCCCTGAGACCAGGAGGGATTCACCTGCCCTCAGACAACTTCTGCCCTGAGACCAGGAGGGATTCACCTGCCCTCAGACAACTTCTGCCCTGAGACCAGGAAGGATTCACCTGCCCTCAGACAACTTCTGCCCTGAGACCAGGAGAGATTCACCTGCCCTCAGACAACTTCTGCCCTGAGACCAGGAGACAAGG
The DNA here is from genome assembly GCF_965226575.1 of Pagrus pagrus. Lineage (NCBI taxonomy): Eukaryota > Metazoa > Chordata > Actinopteri > Spariformes > Sparidae > Pagrus > Pagrus pagrus. The sequence goes on from NC_140191.1 coordinate 7,697,329, forward strand.
AGAGATTCACCTGGCCTCAGACAACTTCTGCCCTGAGACCAGGAGGGATTCACCTGCCCTCCGACAACTTCTGCCCTGAGACCAGGAAGGATTCACCTGCCCTCAGACAACTTCTGCCCTGAGACCAGGAGAGATTCACCTGCCCTCAGACAACTTCTGCCCTGAGACCAGGAGAGACTCACCTGCCCTCAGACAACTTCTGCCCTGACACCAGGAAGGATTCACCTGCCCTCAGACAACTTCTGCCCTGAGACCAGGAGACAAGGAGAGATTCACCTGCCCTCAGACAACTTCTGCCCTGAGACCAGGAGGGATTCACCTGCCCTCCGACAACTTCTGCCCTGAGACCAGGAAGGATTCACCTGCCCTCAGACAACTTCTGCCCTGAGACCAGGAGAGATTCACCTGCCCTCAGACAACTTCTGCCCTGAGACCAGGAGAGATTCACCTGCCCTCAGACAACTTCTGCCCTGAGACCAGGAAGGATTCACCTGCCCTCAGACAACTTCTGCCCTGAGACCAGGAGGGATTCACCTGCCCTCAGACAACTTCTGCCCTGAGACCAGGAAGGATTCACCTGCCCTCAGACAACTTCTGCCCTGAGACCAGGAGGGATTCACCTGCCCTCAGACAACTTCTGCCCTGAGACCAGGAGACAAGGAGAGATTCACCTGCCCTCAGACAACTTCTGCCCTGAGACCAGGAGGGATTCACCTGCCCTCAGACAACTTCTGCCCTGAGACCAGGAGAGGTTCACCTGCCCTCAGACAACTTCTGCCATGAGACCAGGAAGCATTCACCTGCCCTCAGACAACTTCTGCCCTGAGACCAGGAGGGATTCACCTGCCCTCAGACAACTTCTGCCCTGAGACCAGGAAGGATTCACCTGCCCTCAGACAACTTCTGCCCTGAGACCAGGAAGGATTCACCTGCCCTCAGACAACTTCTGCCCTGAGACCAGGAGAGATTCACCTGCCCTCAGACAACTTCTGCCCTGAGACCAGGAAGGATTCACCTGCCCTCAGACAACTTCTGCCCTGAGACCAGGAAGGATTCACCTGCCCTCAGACAACTTCTGCCCTGAGACCAGGAGAGATTCACCTGCCCTCAGACAACTTCTGCCCTGAGACCAGGAGGGATTCAATTGCCCTCAGACAACTTCTGCCCTGAGACCAGGAGACAAGGAGAGATTCACCTGCCCTCAGACAACTTCTGCCCTGAGACCAGGAGGGATTCACCTGCCCTCAGACAACTTCTGCCCTGAGACCAGGAGAGATTCACCTGCCCTCAGACAACTTCTGCCCTGAGACCAGGAAGGATTCACCTGCCCTCAGACAACTTCTGCCCTGAGACCAGGAGAGATTCACCTGCCCTCAGACAACTTCTGCCCTGAGACCAGGAGAGATTCACCTGCCCTCAGACAACTTCTGCCCTGAGACCAGGAAGGATTCACCTGCCCTCAGACAACTTCTGCCCTGAGACCAGGAGAGGTTCACCTGCCCTCAGACAACTTCTGCCATGAGACCAGGAAGGATTCACCTGCCCTCAGACAACTTCTGCCCTGAGACCAGGAGGGATTCACCTGCCCTCAGACAACTTCTGCCCTGAGACCAGAGGAGACGGTTGACTCCCTTTTTTCCAACTACGTTGCCCTGAGAACAGAAAAATACAACTTATGCCTTGAGACCAGGAGAGATTCACCTGCCCTCAGACAACTTCTGCCCTGAGACCAGGAGAGATTCACCTGCCCTCAGACAACTTCTGCCCTGAGACCAGGAGAGATTCACCTGCCCTCAGACAACTTCTGCCCTGAGACCAGGAAGGATTCACCTGCCCTCAGACAACTTCTGCCCTGAGACCAGGAGGGATTCACCTGCCCTCAGACAACTTCTGCCCTGAGACCAGGAGGGATTCACCTGCCCTCAGACAACTTCTGCCCTGAGACCAGGAAGGATTCACCTGCCCTCAGACAACTTCTGCCCTGAGACCAGGAGAGATTCACCTGCCCTCAGACAACTTCTGCCCTGAGACCAGGAGACAAGGAGAGATTCACCTGGCCTCAGACAACTTCTGCCCTGAGACCAGGAGGGATTCACCTGCCCTCCGACAACTTCTGCCCTGAGACCAGGAAGGATTCACCTGCCCTCAGACAACTTCTGCCCTGAGACCAGGAGAGATTCACCTGCCCTCAGACAACTTCTGCCCTGAGACCAGGAGAGACTCACCTGCCCTCAGACAACTTCTGCCCTGACACCAGGAAGGATTCACCTGCCCTCAGACAACTTCTGCCCTGAGACCAGGAGACAAGGAGAGATTCACCTGCCCTCAGACAACTTCTGCCCTGAGACCAGGAGGGATTCACCTGCCCTCCGACAACTTCTGCCCTGAGACCAGGAAGGATTCACCTGCCCTCAGACAACTTCTGCCCTGAGACCAGGAGAGATTCACCTGCCCTCAGACAACTTCTGCCCTGAGACCAGGAGAGATTCACCTGCCCTCAGACAACTTCTGCCCTGAGACCAGGAAGGATTCACCTGCCCTCAGACAACTTCTGCCCTGAGACCAGGAGGGATTCACCTGCCCTCAGACAACTTCTGCCCTGAGACCAGGAAGGATTCACCTGCCCTCAGACAACTTCTGCCCTGAGACCAGGAGGGATTCACCTGCCCTCAGACAACTTCTGCCCTGAGACCAGGAGACAAGGAGAGATTCACCTGCCCTCAGACAACTTCTGCCCTGAGACCAGGAGGGATTCACCTGCCCTCAGACAACTTCTGCCCTGAGACCAGGAGAGGTTCACCTGCCCTCAGACAACTTCTGCCATGAGACCAGGAAGGATTCACCTGCCCTCAGACAACTTCTGCCCTGAGACCAGGAGGGATTCAACTGCCCTCAGACAACTTCTGCCCTGAGACCAGGAGGGATTCACCTGCCCTCAGACAACTTCTGCCCTGAGACCAGGAAGGATTCACCTGCCCTCAGACAACTTCTGCCCTGAGACCAGGAGGGATTCACCTGCCCTCAGACAACTTCTGCCCTGAGACCAGGAGAGATTCACCTGCCCTCAGACAACTTCTGCCCTGAGACCAGGAAGGATTCACCTGCCCTCAGACAACTTCTGCCCTGAGACCAGGAGAGATTCACCTGCCCTCAGACAACTTCTGCCCTGAGACCAGGAGAGATTCACCTGCCCTCAGACAACTTCTGCCCTGAGACCAGGAAGGATTCACCTGCCCTCAGACAACTTCTGCCCTGAGACCAGGAGAGGTTCACCTGCCCTCAGACAACTTCTGCCATGAGACCAGGAAGGATTCACCTGCCCTCAGACAACTTCTGCCCTGAGACCAGGAGGGATTCAACTGCCCTCAGACAACTTCTGCCCTGAGACCAGAGGAGACGGTTGACTCCCTTTTTTCCAACTACGTTGCCCTGAGAACAGAAAAATACAACTTATGCCTTGAGACCAGGAGAGATTCACCTGCCCTCAGACAACTTCTGCCCTGAGACCAGGAGAGATTCACCTGCCCTCAGACAACTTCTGCCCTGAGACCAGGAGAGATTCACCTGCCCTCAGACAACTTCTGCCCTGAGACCAGGAAGGATTCACCTGCCCTCAGACAACTTCTGCCCTGAGACCAGGAGGGATTCACCTGCCCTCCGACAACTTCTGCCCTGAGACCAGGAAGGATTCACCTGCCCTCAGACAACTTCTGCCCTGAGACCAGGAGAGATTCACCTGCCCTCAGACAACTTCTGCCCTGAGACCAGGAGACAAGGAGAGATTCACCTGGCCTCAGACAACTTCTGCCCTGAGACCAGGAGGGATTCACCTGCCCTCCGACAACTTCTGCCCTGAGACCAGGAAGGATTCACCTGCCCTCAGACAACTTCTGCCCTGAGACCAGGAGAGATTCACCTGCCCTCAGACAACTTCTGCCCTGAGACCAGGAGAGATTCACCTGCCCTCAGACAACTTCTGCCCTGACACCAGGAAGGATTCACCTGCCCTCAGACAACTTCTGCCCTGAGACCAGGAGACAAGGAGAGATTCACCTGCCCTCAGACAACTTCTGCCCTGAGACCAGGAGGGATTCACCTGCCCTCCGACAACTTCTGCCCTGAGACCAGGAAGGATTCACCTCCCCTCAGACAACTTCTGCCCTGAGACCAGGAGAGATTCACCTGCCCTCAGACAACTTCTGCCCTGAGACCAGGAGAGATTCACCTGCCCTCAGACAACTTCTGCCCTGAGACCAGGAAGGATTCACCTGCCCTCAGACAACTTCTGCCCTGAGACCAGGAGGGATTCACCTGCCCTCAGACAACTTCTGCCCTGAGACCAGGAAGGAATCACCTGCCCTCAGACAACTTCTGCCCTGAGACCAGGAGGGATTCACCTGCCCTCAGACAACTTCTGCCCTGAGACCAGGAGACAAGGAGAGATTCACCTGCCCTCAGACAACTTCTGCCCTGAGACCAGGAGGGATTCACCTGCCCTCAGACAACTTCTGCCCTGAGACCAGGAGAGGTTCACCTGCCCTCAGACAACTTCTGCCATGAGACCAGGAAGGATTCACCTGCCCTCAGACAACTTCTGCCCTGAGACCAGGAGGGATTCAACTGCCCTCAGACAACTTCTGCCCTGAGACCAGGAGAGGTTCACCTGCCCTCAGACAACTTCTGCCATGAGACCAGGAAGGATTCACCTGCCCTCAGACAACTTCTGCCCTGAGACCAGGAGGGATTCACCTGCCCTCAGACAACTTCTGCCCTGAGACCAGAGGAGACGGTTGACTCCCTTTTTTCCAACTACGTTGCCCTGAGAACAGAAAAATACAACTTATGCCTTGAGACCAGGAGAGATTCACCTGCCCTCAGACAACTTCTGCCCTGAGACCAGGAGAGATTCACCTGCCCTCAGACAACTTCTGCCCTGAGACCAGGAAGGATTCACCTGCCCTCAGACAACTTCTGCCCTGAGACCAGGAGGGATTCACCTGCCCTCAGACAACTTCTGCCCTGAGACCAGGAGGGATTCACCTGCCCTCAGACAACTTCTGCCCTGAGACCAGGAAGGATTCACCTGCCCTCAGACAACTTCTGCCCTGAGACCAGGAGAGATTCACCTGCCCTCAGACAACTTCTGCCCTGAGACCAGGAGACAAGGAGAGATTCACCTGGCCTCAGACAACTTCTGCCCTGAGACCAGGAGGGATTCACCTGCCCTCCGACAACTTCTGCCCTGAGACCAGGAAGGATTCACCTGCCCTCAGACAACTTCTGCCCTGAGACCAGGAGAGATTCACCTGCCCTCAGACAACTTCTGCCCTGAGACCAGGAGAGACTCACCTGCCCTCAGACAACTTCTGCCCTGACACCAGGAAGGATTCACCTGCCCTCAGACAACTTCTGCCCTGAGACCAGGAGACAAGGAGAGATTCACCTGCCCTCAGACAACTTCTGCCCTGAGACCAGGAGGGATTCACCTGCCCTCCGACAACTTCTGCCCTGAGACCAGGAAGGATTCACCTGCCCTCAGACAACTTCTGCCCTGAGACCAGGAGAGATTCACCTGCCCTCAGACAACTTCTGCCCTGAGACCAGGAGAGATTCACCTGCCCTCAGACAACTTCTGCCCTGAGACCAGGAAGGATTCACCTGCCCTCAGACAACTTCTGCCCTGAGACCAGGAGGGATTCACCTGCCCTCAGACAACTTCTGCCCTGAGACCAGGAAGGATTCACCTGCCCTCAGACAACTTCTGCCCTGAGACCAGGAGGGATTCACCTGCCCTCAGACAACTTCTGCCCTGAGACCAGGAGACAAGGAGAGATTCACCTGCCCTCAGACAACTTCTGCCCTGAGACCAGGAGGGATTCACCTGCCCTCAGACAACTTCTGCCCTGAGACCAGGAGAGGTTCACCTGCCCTCAGACAACTTCTGCCATGAGACCAGGAAGGATTCACCTGCCCTCAGACAACTTCTGCCCTGAGACCAGGAGGGATTCACCTGCCCTCAGACAACTTCTGCCCTGAGACCAGGAAGGATTCACCTGCCCTCAGACAACTTCTGCCCTGAGACCAGGAAGGATTCACCTGCCCTCAGACAACTTCTGCCCTGAGACCAGGAGAGATTCACCTGCCCTCAGACAACTTCTGCCCTGAGACCAGGAAGGATTCACCTGCCCTCAGACAACTTCTGCCCTGAGACCAGGAAGGATTCACCTGCCCTCAGACAACTTCTGCCCTGAGACCAGGAGAGATTCACCTGCCCTCAGACAACTTCTGCCCTGAGACCAGGAGGGATTCAATTGCCCTCAGACAACTTCTGCCCTGAGACCAGGAGACAAGGAGAGATTCACCTGCCCTCAGACAACTTCTGCCCTGAGACCAGGAGGGATTCACCTGCCCTCAGACAACTTCTGCCCTGAGACCAGGAGAGATTCACCTGCCCTCAGACAACTTCTGCCCTGAGACCAGGAAGGATTCACCTGCCCTCAGACAACTTCTGCCCTGAGACCAGGAGAGATTCACCTGCCCTCAGACAACTTCTGCCCTGAGACCAGGAGAGATTCACCTGCCCTCAGACAACTTCTGCCCTGAGACCAGGAAGGATTCACCTGCCCTCAGACAACTTCTGCCCTGAGACCAGGAGAGGTTCACCTGCCCTCAGACAACTTCTGCCATGAGACCAGGAAGGATTCACCTGCCCTCAGACAACTTCTGCCCTGAGACCAGGAGGGATTCACCTGCCCTCAGACAACTTCTGCCCTGAGACCAGAGGAGACGGTTGACTCCCTTTTTTCCAACTACGTTGCCCTGAGAACAGAAAAATACAACTTATGCCTTGAGACCAGGAGAGATTCACCTGCCCTCAGACAACTTCTGCCCTGAGACCAGGAGAGATTCACCTGCCCTCAGACAACTTCTGCCCTGAGACCAGGAGAGATTCACCTGCCCTCAGACAACTTCTGCCCTGAGACCAGGAAGGATTCACCTGCCCTCAGACAACTTCTGCCCTGAGACCAGGAGGGATTCACCTGCCCTCAGACAACTTCTGCCCTGAGACCAGGAGGGATTCACCTGCCCTCAGACAACTTCTGCCCTGAGACCAGGAAGGATTCACCTGCCCTCAGACAACTTCTGCCCTGAGACCAGGAGAGATTCACCTGCCCTCAGACAACTTCTGCCCTGAGACCAGGAGACAAGGAGAGATTCACCTGGCCTCAGACAACTTCTGCCCTGAGACCAGGAGGGATTCACCTGCCCTCCGACAACTTCTGCCCTGAGACCAGGAAGGATTCACCTGCCCTCAGACAACTTCTGCCCTGAGACCAGGAGAGATTCACCTGCCCTCAGACAACTTCTGCCCTGAGACCAGGAGAGACTCACCTGCCCTCAGACAACTTCTGCCCTGACACCAGGAAGGATTCACCTGCCCTCAGACAACTTCTGCCCTGAGACCAGGAGACAAGGAGAGATTCACCTGCCCTCAGACAACTTCTGCCCTGAGACCAGGAGGGATTCACCTGCCCTCCGACAACTTCTGCCCTGAGACCAGGAAGGATTCACCTGCCCTCAGACAACTTCTGCCCTGAGACCAGGAGAGATTCACCTGCCCTCAGACAACTTCTGCCCTGAGACCAGGAGAGATTCACCTGCCCTCAGACAACTTCTGCCCTGAGACCAGGAAGGATTCACCTGCCCTCAGACAACTTCTGCCCTGAGACCAGGAGGGATTCACCTGCCCTCAGACAACTTCTGCCCTGAGACCAGGAAGGATTCACCTGCCCTCAGACAACTTCTGCCCTGAGACCAGGAGGGATTCACCTGCCCTCAGACAACTTCTGCCCTGAGACCAGGAGACAAGGAGAGATTCACCTGCCCTCAGACAACTTCTGCCCTGAGACCAGGAGGGATTCACCTGCCCTCAGACAACTTCTGCCCTGAGACCAGGAGAGGTTCACCTGCCCTCAGACAACTTCTGCCATGAGACCAGGAAGGATTCACCTGCCCTCAGACAACTTCTGCCCTGAGACCAGGAGGGATTCAACTGCCCTCAGACAACTTCTGCCCTGAGACCAGGAGGGATTCACCTGCCCTCAGACAACTTCTGCCCTGAGACCAGGAAGGATTCACCTGCCCTCAGACAACTTCTGCCCTGAGACCAGGAGGGATTCACCTGCCCTCAGACAACTTCTGCCCTGAGACCAGGAGAGATTCACCTGCCCTCAGACAACTTCTGCCCTGAGACCAGGAAGGATTCACCTGCCCTCAGACAACTTCTGCCCTGAGACCAGGAGAGATTCACCTGCCCTCAGACAACTTCTGCCCTGAGACCAGGAGAGATTCACCTGCCCTCAGACAACTTCTGCCCTGAGACCAGGAAGGATTCACCTGCCCTCAGACAACTTCTGCCCTGAGACCAGGAGAGGTTCACCTGCCCTCAGACAACTTCTGCCATGAGACCAGGAAGGATTCACCTGCCCTCAGACAACTTCTGCCCTGAGACCAGGAGGGATTCAACTGCCCTCAGACAACTTCTGCCCTGAGACCAGAGGAGACGGTTGACTCCCTTTTTTCCAACTACGTTGCCCTGAGAACAGAAAAATACAACTTATGCCTTGAGACCAGGAGAGATTCACCTGCCCTCAGACAACTTCTGCCCTGAGACCAGGAGAGATTCACCTGCCCTCAGACAACTTCTGCCCTGAGACCAGGAGAGATTCACCTGCCCTCAGACAACTTCTGCCCTGAGACCAGGAAGGATTCACCTGCCCTCAGACAACTTCTGCCCTGAGACCAGGAGGGATTCACCTGCCCTCCGACAACTTCTGCCCTGAGACCAGGAAGGATTCACCTGCCCTCAGACAACTTCTGCCCTGAGACCAGGAGAGATTCACCTGCCCTCAGACAACTTCTGCCCTGAGACCAGGAGACAAGGAGAGATTCACCTGGCCTCAGACAACTTCTGCCCTGAGACCAGGAGGGATTCACCTGCCCTCCGACAACTTCTGCCCTGAGACCAGGAAGGATTCACCTGCCCTCAGACAACTTCTGCCCTGAGACCAGGAGAGATTCACCTGCCCTCAGACAACTTCTGCCCTGAGACCAGGAGAGATTCACCTGCCCTCAGACAACTTCTGCCCTGACACCAGGAAGGATTCACCTGCCCTCAGACAACTTCTGCCCTGAGACCAGGAGACAAGGAGAGATTCACCTGCCCTCAGACAACTTCTGCCCTGAGACCAGGAGGGATTCACCTGCCCTCCGACAACTTCTGCCCTGAGACCAGGAAGGATTCACCTCCCCTCAGACAACTTCTGCCCTGAGACCAGGAGAGATTCACCTGCCCTCAGACAACTTCTGCCCTGAGACCAGGAGAGATTCACCTGCCCTCAGACAACTTCTGCCCTGAGACCAGGAAGGATTCACCTGCCCTCAGACAACTTCTGCCCTGAGACCAGGAGGGATTCACCTGCCCTCAGACAACTTCTGCCCTGAGACCAGGAAGGAATCACCTGCCCTCAGACAACTTCTGCCCTGAGACCAGGAGGGATTCACCTGCCCTCAGACAACTTCTGCCCTGAGACCAGGAGACAAGGAGAGATTCACCTGCCCTCAGACAACTTCTGCCCTGAGACCAGGAGGGATTCACCTGCCCTCAGACAACTTCTGCCCTGAGACCAGGAGAGGTTCACCTGCCCTCAGACAACTTCTGCCATGAGACCAGGAAGGATTCACCTGCCCTCAGACAACTTCTGCCCTGAGACCAGGAGGGATTCAACTGCCCTCAGACAACTTCTGCCCTGAGACCAGGAGAGATTCACCTGCCCTCAGACAACTTCTGCCCTGAGACCAGGAAGGATTCAACTGCCCTCAGACAACTTCTGCCCTGAGACCAGGAAGGATTCACCTGCCCTCAGACAACTTCTGCCCTGAGACCAGGAGAGATTCACCTGCCCTCAGACAACTTCTGCCCTGAGACCAGGAAGGATTCACCTGCCCTCAGACAACTTCTGCCCTGAGACCAGGAGAGATTCACCTGCCCTCAGACAACTTCTGCCCTGAGACCAGGAAGGATTCACCTGCCCTCAGACAACTTCTGCCCTGAGACCAGGAGAGATTCACCTGCCCTCAGACAACTTCTGCCCTGAGACCAGGAGGGATTCAATTGCCCTCAGACAACTTCTGCCCTGAGACCAGGAAGGATTCACCTTCCCTCAGACAACTTCTGCCCTGAGACCAGGAGAGATTCACCTGTCCTCAGACAACTTCTGCCCTGAGACCAGGAAGGATTCACCTGCCCTCACCTGCCCTCAGACCAGGAAGGATTCACCTGCCCTCAGACAACTTCTGCCCTGAGACCAGGAGAGGTTCACCTGCCCTCAGACAACTTCTGCCCTGAGACCAGGAGAGATTCACCTGCCCTCAGACAACTTCTGCCCTGAGACAAGGAGGGATTCACCTGCCCTCAGACAACTTCTGCCCTGAGACCAGGAGAGATTCACCTGCCCTCAGACAACTTCTGCCCTGAGACCAGGAGGGATTCACCTGCCCTCAGACAACTTCTGCCCTGAGACCAGGAGAGATTCACCTGCCCTCAGACAACTTCTGCCCTGAGACCAGGAAGGATTCACCTGCCCTCAGACAACTTCTGCCCTGAGACCAGGAGAGGTTCATCTGCCCTCAGACAACTTCTGCCCTGAGACCAGGAAGGATTCACCTGCCCTCAGACAACTTCTGCCCTGAGACCAGGAGAGATTCACCTGCCCTCAGACAACTTCTGCCCTGAGACCAGGAAGGATTCATCTGCCCTCAGACAACTTCTGCCCTGAGACCAGGAAGGATTCACCTGCCCTCAGACAACTTCTGCCCTGAGACCAGGAGAGGTTCACCTGCCCTCAGACAACTTCTGCCCTGAGACCAGGAGAGATTCACCTGCCCTCAGACAACTTCTGCCCTGAGACAAGGAGGGATTCACCTGCCCTCAGACAACTTCTGCCCTGAGACCAGGAGAGATTCACCTGCCCTCAGACAACTTCTGCCCTGAGACCAGGAGGGATTCACCTGCCCTCAGACAACTTCTGCCCTGAGACCAGGAGAGATTCACCTGCCCTCAGACAACTTCTGCCCTGAGACCAGGAAGGATTCACCTTCCCTCAGACAACTTCTGCCCTGAGACCAGGAGAGATTCACCTGTCCTCAGACAACTTCTGCCCTGAGACCAGGAAGGATTCACCTGCCCTCACCTGCCCTCAGACCAGGAAGGATTCACCTGCCCTCAGACAACTTCTGCCCTGAGACCAGGAGAGATTCACCTGCCCTCAGACAACTTCTGCCCTGAGACCAGGAGACAAGGAGAGATTCACCTGGCCTCAGACAACTTCTGCCCTGAGACCAGGAGGGATTCACCTGCCCTCCGACAACTTCTGCCCTGAGACCAGGAAGGATTCACCTGCCCTCAGACAACTTCTGCCCTGAGACCAGGAGAGATTCACCTGCCCTCAGACAACTTCTGCCCTGAGACCAGGAGAGATTCACCTGCCCTCAGACAACTTCTGCCCTGAGACCAGGAGAGATTCACCTGCCCTCAGACAACTTCTGCCCTGAGACCAGGAAGGATTCAACTGCCCTCAGACAACTTCTGCCCTGAGACCAGGAAGGATTCACCTGCCCTCAGACAACTTCTGCCCTGAGACCAGGAGAGATTCACCTGCCCTCAGACAACTTCTGCCCTGAGACCAGGAAGGATTCACCTGCCCTCAGACAACTTCTGCCCTGAGACCAGGAGAGGTTCACCTGCCCTCAGACAACTTCTGCCCTGAGACCAGGAAGGATTCACCTGCCCTCAGACAACTTCTGCCCTGAGACCAGGAGAGATTCACCTGCCCTCAGACAACTTCTGCCCTGAGACCAGGAGGGATTCAATTGCCCTCAGACAACTTCTGCCCTGAGACCAGGAGACAAGGAGAGATTCACCTGCCCTCAGACAACTTCTGCCCTGAGACCAGGAGGGATTCACCTGCCCTCAGACAACTTCTGCCCTGAGACCAGGAGAGATTCACCTGCCCTCAGACAACTTCTGCCCTGAGACCAGGAAGGATTCACCTGCCCTCAGACAACTTCTGCCCTGAGACCAGGAGAGATTCACCTGCCCTCAGACAACTTCTGCCCTGAGACCAGGAGAGATTCACCTGCCCTCAGACAACTTCTGCCCTGAGACCGGGAAGGATTCACCTGCCCTCAGACAACTTCTGCCCTGAGACCAGGAGAGGTTCACCTGCCCTCAGACAACTTCTGCCATGAGACCAGGAAGGATTCACCTGCCCTCAGACAACTTCTGCCCTGAGACCAGGAGGGATTCAACTGCCCTCAGACAACTTCTGCCCTGAGACCAGAGGAGACGGTTGACTCCCTTTTTTCCAACTACGTTGCCCTGAGAACAGAAAAATACAACTTATGCCTTGAGACCAGGAGAGATTCACCTGCCCTCAGACAACTTCTGCCCTGAGACCAGGAGGGATTCACCTGCCCTCCGACAACTTCTGCCCTGAGACCAGGAAGGATTCACCTGCCCTCAGACAACTTCTGCCCTGAGACCAGGAGAGATTCACCTGCCCTCAGACAACTTCTACCCTCAGACCAGGAGAGATTCACCTGCCCTCAGACAACTTCTGCCCTGAGACCAGGAGAGATTCACCTGCCCTCAGACAACTTCTGCCCTGAGACCAGGAAGGATTCACCTGCCCTCAGACAACTTCTGCCCTGAAACCAGGAGTGATTCACCTGCCCTCAGACAACTTCTGCCCTGAGACCAGGAAGGATTCACCTGCCCTCAGACAACTTCTGCCCTGAGACCAGGAGGGATTCACCTGCCCTCAGACAACTTCTGCCCTGAGACCAGGAGACAAGGAGAGATTCACCTGCCCTCAGACAACTTCTGCCCTGAGACCAGGAGGGATTCACCTGCCCTCAGACAACTTCTGCCCTGAGACCAGGAGAGGTTCACCTGCCCTCAGACAACTTCTGCCATGAGACCAGGAAGGATTCACCTGCCCTCAGACAACTTCTGCCCTGAGACCAGGAGGGATTCAACTGCCCTCAGACAACTTCTGCCCTGAGACCAGGAGAGATTCACCTGCCCTCAGACAACTTCTGCCCTGAGACCAGGAGAGGTTCACCTGCCCTCAGACAACTTCTGCCCTGAGACCAGGAAGGATTCACCTGCCCTCAGACAACTTCTGCCCTGAGACCAGGAAGGATTCACCTGCCCTCAGACAACTTCTGCCCTGAGACCAGGAGACAAGGAGAGATTCACCTGCCCTCAGACAACTTCTGCCCTGAGACCAGGAGAGATTCACCTGCCCTCAGAAAACTTCTGCCCTGAGACCAGGAAGGATTCACCTGCCCTCAGACAACTTCTGCCCTGAGACCAGGAGAGATTCACCTGCCCTCAGACAACTTCTGCCCTGAGACCAGGAAGGATTCACCTGCCCTCAGACAACTTCTGCCCTGAGACCAGGAGAGATTCACCTGCCCTCAGACAACTTCTGCCCTGAGACCAGGAAGGATTCACCTGCCCTCAGACAACTTCTGCCCTGAGACCAGGAGAGATTCACCTGCCCTCAGACAATTTCTGCCCTGAGACCAGGAGACAAAGAGAGATTCACCTGGCCTCAGACAACTTCTGCCCTGAGACCAGGAGGGATTCACCTGCCCTCCGTCAACTTCTGCCCTGAGACCAGGAAGGATTCACCTGCCCTCAGACAACTTCTGCCCTGAGACCAGGAGAGATTCACCTGCCCTCAGACAACTTCTGCCCTGAGACCAGGAGAGATTCACCTGCCCTCAGACAACTTTTGCCCTGACACCAGGAAGGATTCACCTGCCCTCAGACAACTTCTGCCCTGAGACCAGGAGACAAGGAGAGATTCACCTGCCCTCAGACAACTTCTGCCCTGAGACCAGGAGAGGTTCATCTGCCCTCAGACAACTTCTGCCCTGAGACCAGGAAGGATTCACCTGCCCTCAGACAACTTCTGCCCTGAGACCAGGAGAGATTCACCTGCCCTCAGACAACTTCTGCCCTGAGACCAGGAGAGATTCACCTGCCCTCAGACAACTTCTGCCCTGAGACCAGGAAGGATTCATCTGCCCTCAGACAACTTCTGCCCTGAGACCAGGAAGGATTCACCTGCCCTCAGACAACTTCTGCCCTGAGACCAGGAGAGGTTCACCTGCCCTCAGACAACTTCTGCCCTGAGACCAGGAGAGATTCACCTGCCCTCAGACAACTTCTGCCCTGAGACAAGGAGGGATTCACCTGCCCTCAGACAACTTCTGCCCTGAGACCAGGAGAGATTCACCTGCCCTCAGACAACTTCTGCCCTGAGACCAGGAGGGATTCACCTGCCCTCAGACAACTTCTGCCCTGAGACCAGGAGAGATTCACCTGCCCTCAGACAACTTCTGCCCTGAGACCAGGAAGGATTCACCTTCCCTCAGACAACTTCTGCCCTGAGACCAGGAGAGATTCACCTGTCCTCAGACAACTTCTGCCCTGAGACCAGGAAGGATTCACCTGCCCTCACCTGCCCTCAGACCAGGAAGGATTCACCTGCCCTCAGACAACTTCTGCCCTGAGACCAGGAGAGATTCACCTGCCCTCAGACAACTTCTGCCCTGAGACCAGGAGACAAGGAGAGATTCACCTGGCCTCAGACAACTTCTGCCCTGAGACCAGGAGGGATTCACCTGCCCTCCGACAACTTCTGCCCTGAGACCAGGAAGGATTCACCTGCCCTCAGACAACTTCTGCCCTGAGACCAGGAGAGATTCACCTGCCCTCAGACAACTTCTGCCCTGAGACCAGGAAGGATTCACCTGCCCTCAGACAACTTCTGCCCTGAGACCAGGAGAGATTCACCTGCCCTCAGACAACTTCTGCCCTGAGACCAGGAAGGATTCACCTGCCCTCAGACAACTTCTGCCCTGAGACCAGGAGAGGTTCACCTGCCCTCAGACAACTTCTGCCCTGAGACCAGGAAGGATTCACCTGCCCTCAGACAACTTCTGCCCTGAGACCAGGAGAGATTCACCTGCCCTCAGACAACTTCTGCCCTGAGACCAGGAGGGATTCAATTGCCCTCAGACAACTTCTGCCCTGAGACCAGGAGACAAGGAGAGATTCACCTGCCCTCAGACAACTTCTGCCCTGAGACCAGGAGGGATTCACCTGCCCTCAGACAACTTCTGCCCTGAGACCAGGAGAGATTCACCTGCCCTCAGACAACTTCTGCCCTGAGACCAGGAAGGATTCACCTGCCCTCAGACAACTTCTGCCCTGAGACCAGGAGAGATTCACCTGCCCTCAGATAACTTCTGCCCTGAGACCAGGAGAGATTCACCTGCCCTCAGACAACTTCTGCCCTGAGACCGGGAAGGATTCACCTGCCCTCAGACAACTTCTGCCCTGAGACCAGGAGAGGTTCACCTGCCCTCAGACAACTTCTGCCATGAGACCAGGAAGGATTCACCTGCCCTCAGACAACTTCTGCCCTGAGACCAGGAGGGATTCAACTGCCCTCAGACAACTTCTGCCCTGAGACCAGAGGAGACGGTTGACTCCCTTTTTTCCAACTACGTTGCCCTGAGAACAGAAAAATACAACTTATGCCTTGAGACCAGGAGAGATTCACCTGCCCTCAGACAACTTCTGCCCTGAGACCAGGAGAGATTCACCTGCCCTCAGACAACTTCTGCCCTGAGACCAGGAGAGATTCACCTGCCCTCAGACAACTTCTGCCCTGAGACCAGGAAGGATTCACCTGCCCTCAGACAACTTCTGCCCTGAGACCAGGAAGGATTCACCTGCCCTCAGACAACTTCTGCCCTGAGACCAGGAGAGATTCACCTGCCCTCAGACAATTTCTGCCCTGAGACCAGGAGACAAAGAGAGATTCACCTGGCCTCAGACAACTTCTGCCCTGAGACCAGGAGGGATTCACCTGCCCTCCGACAACTTCTGCCCTGAGACCAGGAAGGATTCACCTGCCCTCAGACAACTTCTGCCCTGAGACCAGGAAGGATTCACCTGCCCTCAGACAACTTCTGCCCTGAGACCAGGAGAGATTCACCTGCCCTCAGACAACTTTTGCCCTCACACCAGGAAGGATTCACCTGCCCTCAGACAACTTCTGCCCTGAGACCAGGAAGGATTCACCTGCCCTCAGACAACTTCTGCCCTGAGACCAGGAGAGATTCACCTGCCCTCAGACAACTTCTGCCCTGAGACCAGGAGACAAGGAGAGATTCACCTGGCCTCAGACAACTTCTGCCCTGAGACCAGGAGGGATTCACCTGCCCTCCGACAACTTCTGCCCTGAGACCAGGAAGGATTCACCTGCCCTCAGACAACTTCTGCCCTGAGACCAGGAGAGATTCACCTGCCCTCAGACAACTTCTGCCCTGAGACCAGGAGAGACTCACCTGCCCTCAGACAACTTCTGCCCTGACACCAGGAAGGATTCACCTGCCCTCAGACAACTTCTGCCCTGAGACCAGGAGACAAGGAGAGATTCACCTGCCCTCAGACAACTTCTGCCCTGAGACCAGGAGGGATTCACCTGCCCTCCGACAACTTCTGCCCTGAGACCAGGAAGGATTCACCTGCCCTCAGACAACTTCTGCCCTGAGACCAGGAGAGATTCACCTGCCCTCAGACAACTTCTGCCCTGAGACCAGGAGAGATTCACCTGCCCTCAGACAACTTCTGCCCTGAGACCAGGAAGGATTCACCTGCCCTCAGACAACTTCTGCCCTGAGACCAGGAGGGATTCACCTGCCCTCAGACAACTTCTGCCCTGAGACCAGGAAGGATTCACCTGCCCTCAGACAACTTCTGCCCTGAGACCAGGAGGGATTCACCTGCCCTCAGACAACTTCTGCCCTGAGACCAGGAGACAAGGAGAGATTCACCTGCCCTCAGACAACTTCTGCCCTGAGACCAGGAGGGATTCACCTGCCCTCAGACAACTTCTGCCCTGAGACCAGGAGAGGTTCACCTGCCCTCAGACAACTTCTGCCATGAGACCAGGAAGGATTCACCTGCCCTCAGACAACTTCTGCCCTGAGACCAGGAGGGATTCACCTGCCCTCAGACAACTTCTGCCCTGAGACCAGGAAGGATTCACCTGCCCTCAGACAACTTCTGCCCTGAGACCAGGAGAGATTCACCTGCCCTCAAACAACTTCTGCCCTGAGACCAGGAGGGATTCACCTGCCCTCAGACAACTTCTGCCCTGAGACCAGGAGAGGTTCACCTGCCCTCAGACAACTTCTGCCATGAGACCAGGAAGGATTCAACTGCCCTCAGACAACTTCTGCCCTGAGACCAGGAGGGATTCACCTGCCCTCAGACAACTTCTGCCCTGAGACCAGGAGGGATTCACCTGCCCTCAGACAACTTCTGCCCTGAGACCAGGAGAGATTCACCTGCCCTCAGACAACTTCTGCCCTGAGACCAGGAAGGATTCACCTGCCCTCAGACAACTTCTGCCCTGAGACCAGGAGAGATTCACCTGCCCTCAGACAACTTCTGCCCTGAGACCAGGAGAGATTCACCTGCCCTCAGACAACTTCTGCCCTGAGACCAGGAAGGATTCACCTGCCCTCAGACAACTTCTGCCCTGAGACCAGGAGAGGTTCACCTGCCCTCAGACAACTTCTGCCATGAGACCAGGAAGGATTCACCTGCCCTCAGACAACTTCTGCCCTGAGACCAGGAGGGATTCAACTGCCCTCAGACAACTTCTGCCCTGAGACCAGAGGAGACGGTTGACTCCCTTTTTTCCAACTACGTTGCCCTGAGAACAGAAAAATACAACTTATGCCTTGAGACCAGGAGAGATTCACCTGCCCTCAGACAACTTCTGCCCTGAGACCAGGAGAGATTCACCTGCCCTCAGACAACTTCTGCCCTGAGACCAGGAGAGATTCACCTGCCCTCAGACAACTTCTGCCCTGAGACCAGGAAGGATTCACCTGCCCTCAGACAACTTCTGCCCTGAGACCAGGAGGGATTCACCTGCCCTCCGACAACTTCTGCCCTGAGACCAGGAAGGATTCACCTGCCCTCAGACAACTTCTGCCCTGAGACCAGGAGAGATTCACCTGCCCTCAGACAACTTCTGCCCTGAGACCAGGAGACAAGGAGAGATTCACCTGGCCTCAGACAACTTCTGCCCTGAGACCAGGAGAGATTCACCTGCCCTCAGACAACTTCTGCCCTGAGACCAGGAGAGATTCACCTGCCCTCAGACAACTTCTGCCCTGACACCAGGAAGGATTCACCTGCCCTCAGACAACTTCTGCCCTGAGACCAGGAGACAAGGAGAGATTCACCTGCCCTCAGACAACTTCTGCCCTGAGACCAGGAGGGATTCACCTGCCCTCCGACAACTTCTGCCCTGAGACCAGGAAGGATTCACCTCCCCTCAGACAACTTCTGCCCTGAGACCAGGAGAGATTCACCTGCCCTCAGACAACTTCTGCCCTGAGACCAGGAGAGATTCACCTGCCCTCAGACAACTTCTGCCCTGAGACCAGGAAGGATTCACCTGCCCTCAGACAACTTCTGCCCTGAGACCAGGAGGGATTCACCTGCCCTCAGACAACTTCTGCCCTGAGACCAGGAAGGATTCACCTGCCCTCAGACAACTTCTGCCCTGAGACCAGGAGGGATTCACCTGCCCTCAGACAACTTCTGCCCTGAGACCAGGAGACAAGGAGAGATTCACCTGCCCTCAGACAACTTCTGCCCTGAGACCAGGAGGGATTCACCTGCCCTCAGACAACTTCTGCCCTGAGACCAGGAGAGGTTCACCTGCCCTCAGACAACTTCTGCCATGAGACCAGGAAGGATTCACCTGCCCTCAGACAACTTCTGCCCTGAGACCAGGAGGGATTCAACTGCCCTCAGACAACTTCTGCCCTGAGACCAGGAGAGATTCACCTGCCCTCAGACAACTTCTGCCCTGAGACCAGGAAGGATTCAACTGCCCTCAGACAACTTCTGCCCTGAGACCAGGAAGGATTCACCTGCCCTCAGACAACTTCTGCCCTGAGACCAGGAGAGATTCACCTGCCCTCAGACAACTTCTGCCCTGAGACCAGGAAGGATTCACCTGCCCTCAGACAACTTCTGCCCTGAGACCAGGAGAGATTCACCTGCCCTCAGACAACTTCTGCCCTGAGACCAGGAAGGATTCACCTGCCCTCAGACAACTTCTGCCCTGAGACCAGGAGAGATTCACCTGCCCTCAGACAACTTCTGCCCTGAGACCAGGAGGGATTCAATTGCCCTCAGACAACTTCTGCCCTGAGACCAGGAAGGATTCACCTTCCCTCAGACAACTTCTGCCCTGAGACCAGGAGAGATTCACCTGTCCTCAGACAACTTCTGCCCTGAGACCAGGAAGGATTCACCTGCCCTCACCTGCCCTCAGACCAGGAAGGATTCACCTGCCCTCAGACAACTTCTGCCCTGAGACCAGGAGAGGTTCACCTGCCCTCAGACAACTTCTGCCCTGAGACCAGGAGAGATTCACCTGCCCTCAGACAACTTCTGCCCTGAGACAAGGAGGGATTCACCTGCCCTCAGACAACTTCTGCCCTGAGACCAGGAGAGATTCACCTGCCCTCAGACAACTTCTGCCCTGAGACCAGGAGGGATTCACCTGCCCTCAGACAACTTCTGCCCTGAGACCAGGAGAGATTCACCTGCCCTCAGACAACTTCTGCCCTGAGACCAGGAAGGATTCACCTGCCCTCAGACAACTTCTGCCCTGAGACCAGGAGAGATTCACCTGCCCTCAGACAACTTCTGCCCTGAGACCAGGAGAGATTCACCTGCCCTCAGACAACTTCTGCCCTGAGACCAGGAGAGATTCACTTGCCCTCAGACAACTTCTGCCCTGAGACCAGGAGAGGTTCACCTGCCCTCAGACAACTTCTGCCCTGAGACCAGGAAGGATTCACCTGCCCTCAGACAACTTCTGCCCTGAGACCAGGAGAGATTCACCTGCCCTCAGACAACTTCTGCCCTGAGACCAGAGGAGACGGTTGACTCCCTTTTTTCCAACTACGTTGCCCTGAGAACAGAAAAATACAACTTATGCCTTGAGACCAGGAGAGATTCACCTGCCCTCAGACAACTTCTGCCCTGAGACCAGGAGAGATTCACCTGCCCTCAGACAACTTCTGCCCTGAGACCAGGAAGGATTCACCTGCCCTCAGACAACTTCTGCCCTGAGACCAGGAGGGATTCACCTGCCCTCAGACAACTTCTGCCCTGAGACCAGGAAGGATTCACCTGCCCTCAGACAACTTCTGCCCTGAGACCAGGAGAGATTCACCTGCCCTCAGACAACTTCTGCCCTGAGACCAGGAGACAAGGAGAGATTCACCTGCCCTCAGACAACTTCTGCCCTGAGACCAGGAGGGATTCACCTGCCCTCAGACAACTTCTGCCCTGAGACCAGGAGAGGTTCACCTGCCCTCAGACAACTTCTGCCATGAGACCAGGAAGGATTCACCTGCCCTCCGACAACTTCTGCCCTGAGACCAGGAGGGATTCAACTGCCCTCAGACAACTTCTGCCCTGAGACCAGGAAGGATTCACCTGCCCTCAGACAACTTCTGCCCTGAGACCAGGAGACAAGGAGAGATTCACCTGCCCTCAGACAACTTCTGCCCTGAGACCAGGAGAGATTCACCTGCCCTCAGACAACTTCTGCCCTGAGACCAGGAAGGATTCACCTGCCCTCAGACAACTTCTGCCCTGAGACCAGGAGAGGTTCACCTGCCCTCAGACAACTTCTGCCATGAGACCAGGAAGGATTCACCTGCCCTCAGACAACTTCTGCCCTGAGACCAGGAAGGATTCACCTGCCCTCAGACAACTTCTGCCCTGAGACCAGGAAGGATTCACCTGCCCTCAGACAACTTCTGCCCTGAGACCAGGAGGGATTCACCTGCCCTCAGACAACTTCTGCCCTGAGACCAGGAGACAAGGAGAGATTCACCTGCCCTCAGACAACTTCTGCCCTGAGACCAGGAGGGATTCACCTGCCCTCAGACAACTTCTGCCCTGAGACCAGGAGAGGTTCACCTGCCCTCAGACAACTTCTGCCATGAGACCAGGAAGGATTCACCTGCCCTCAGACAACTTCTGCCCTGAGACCAGGAGGGATTCAACTGCCCTCAGACAACTTCTGCCCTGAGACCAGGAGAGATTCACCTGCCCTCAGACAACTTCTGCCCTGAGACCAGGAAGGATTCAACTGCCCTCAGACAACTTCTGCCCTGAGACCAGGAAGGATTCACCTGCCCTCAGACAACTTCTGCCCTGAGACCAGGAGAGATTCACCTGCCCTCAGACAACTTCTGCCCTGAGACCAGGAAGGATTCACCTGCCCTCAGACAACTTCTGCCCTGAGACCAGGAGAGATTCACCTGCCCTCAGACAACTTCTGCCCTGAGACCAGGAAGGATTCACCTGCCCTCAGACAACTTCTGCCCTGAGACCAGGAGAGATTCACCTGCCCTCAGACAACTTCTGCCCTGAGACCAGGAGGGATTCAATTGCCCTCAGACAACTTCTGCCCTGAGACCAGGAAGGATTCACCTTCCCTCAGACAACTTCTGCCCTGAGACCAGGAGAGATTCACCTGTCCTCAGACAACTTCTGCCCTGAGACCAGGAAGGATTCACCTGCCCTCACCTGCCCTCAGACCAGGAAGGATTCACCTGCCCTCAGACAACTTCTGCCCTGAGACCAGGAGAGGTTCACCTGCCCTCAGACAACTTCTGCCCTGAGACCAGGAGAGATTCACCTGCCCTCAGACAACTTCTGCCCTGAGACAAGGAGGGATTCACCTGCCCTCAGACAACTTCTGCCCTGAGACCAGGAGAGATTCACCTGCCCTCAGACAACTTCTGCCCTGAGACCAGGAGGGATTCACCTGCCCTCAGACAACTTCTGCCCTGAGACCAGGAGAGATTCACCTGCCCTCAGACAACTTCTGCCCTGAGACCAGGAAGGATTCACCTGCCCTCAGACAACTTCTGCCCTGAGACCAGGAGAGATTCACCTGCCCTCAGACAACTTCTGCCCTGAGACCAGGAGAGATTCACCTGCCCTCAGACAACTTCTGCCCTGAGACCAGGAGAGATTCACTTGCCCTCAGACAACTTCTGCCCTGAGACCAGGAGAGGTTCACCTGCCCTCAGACAACTTCTGCCCTGAGACCAGGAAGGATTCACCTGCCCTCAGACAACTTCTGCCCTGAGACCAGGAGAGATTCACCTGCCCTCAGACAACTTCTGCCCTGAGACCAGAGGAGACGGTTGACTCCCTTTTTTCCAACTACGTTGCCCTGAGAACAGAAAAATACAACTTATGCCTTGAGACCAGGAGAGATTCACCTGCCCTCAGACAACTTCTGCCCTGAGACCAGGAGAGATTCACCTGCCCTCAGACAACTTCTGCCCTGAGACCAGGAAGGATTCACCTGCCCTCAGACAACTTCTGCCCTGAGACCAGGAGGGATTCACCTGCCCTCAGACAACTTCTGCCCTGAGACCAGGAAGGATTCACCTGCCCTCAGACAACTTCTGCCCTGAGACCAGGAGAGATTCACCTGCCCTCAGACAACTTCTGCCCTGAGACCAGGAGACAAGGAGAGATTCACCTGCCCTCAGACAACTTCTGCCCTGAGACCAGGAGGGATTCACCTGCCCTCAGACAACTTCTGCCCTGAGACCAGGAGAGGTTCACCTGCCCTCAGACAACTTCTGCCATGAGACCAGGAAGGATTCACCTGCCCTCCGACAACTTCTGCCCTGAGACCAGGAGGGATTCAACTGCCCTCAGACAACTTCTGCCCTGAGACCAGGAAGGATTCACCTGCCCTCAGACAACTTCTGCCCTGAGACCAGGAGACAAGGAGAGATTCACCTGCCCTCAGACAACTTCTGCCCTGAGACCAGGAGAGATTCACCTGCCCTCAGACAACTTCTGCCCTGAGACCAGGAAGGATTCACCTGCCCTCAGACAACTTCTGCCCTGAGACCAGGAGAGGTTCACCTGCCCTCAGACAACTTCTGCCATGAGACCAGGAAGGATTCACCTGCCCTCAGACAACTTCTGCCCTGAGACCAGGAAGGATTCACCTGCCCTCAGACAACTTCTGCCCTGAGACCAGGAAGGATTCACCTGCCCTCAGACAACTTCTGCCCTGAGACCAGGAGACAAGGAGAGATTCACCTGCCCTCAGACAACTTCTGCCCTGAGACCAGGAGAGATTCACCTGCCCTCAGACAACTTCTGCCCTGAGACCAGGAGAGGTTCACCTGCCCTCAGACAACTTCTGCCATGAGACCAGGAAGGATTCAACTGCCCTCAGACAACTTCTGCCCTGAGACCAGGAGGGATTCACCTGCCCTCAGACAACTTCTGCCCTGAGACCAGGAGGGATTCACCTGCCCTCAGACAACTTCTGCCCTGAGACCAGGAGAGATTCACCTGCCCTCAGACAACTTCTGCCCTGAGACCAGGAAGGATTCACCTGCCCTCAGACAACTTCTGCCCTGAGACCAGGAGAGATTCACCTGCCCTCAGACAACTTCTGCCCTGAGACCAGGAGAGATTCACCTGCCCTCAGACAACTTCTGCCCTGAGACCAGGAAGGATTCACCTGCCCTCAGACAACTTCTGCCCTGAGACCAGGAGAGGTTCACCTGCCCTCAGACAACTTCTGCCATGAGACCAGGAAGGATTCACCTGCCCTCAGACAACTTCTGCCCTGAGACCAGGAGGGATTCAACTGCCCTCAGACAACTTCTGCCCTGAGACCAGAGGAGACGGTTGACTCCCTTTTTTCCAACTACGTTGCCCTGAGAACAGAAAAATACAACTTATGCCTTGAGACCAGGAGAGATTCACCTGCCCTCAGACAACTTCTGCCCTGAGACCAGGAGAGATTCACCTGCCCTCAGACAACTTCTGCCCTGAGACCAGGAGAGATTCACCTGCCCTCAGACAACTTCTGCCCTGAGACCAGGAAGGATTCACCTGCCCTCAGACAACTTCTGCCCTGAGACCAGGAGGGATTCACCTGCCCTCCGACAACTTCTGCCCTGAGACCAGGAAGGATTCACCTGCCCTCAGACAACTTCTGCCCTGAGACCAGGAGAGATTCACCTGCCCTCAGACAACTTCTGCCCTGAGACCAGGAGACAAGGAGAGATTCACCTGGCCTCAGACAACTTCTGCCCTGAGACCAGGAGGGATTCACCTGCCCTCCGACAACTTCTGCCCTGAGACCAGGAAGGATTCACCTGCCCTCAGACAACTTCTGCCCTGAGACCAGGAGAGATTCACCTGCCCTCAGACAACTTCTGCCCTGAGACCAGGAGAGATTCACCTGCCCTCAGACAACTTCTGCCCTGACACCAGGAAGGATTCACCTGCCCTCAGACAACTTCTGCCCTGAGACCAGGAGACAAGGAGAGATTCACCTGCCCTCAGACAACTTCTGCCCTGAGACCAGGAGGGATTCACCTGCCCTCCGACAACTTCTGCCCTGAGACCAGGAAGGATTCACCTCCCCTCAGACAACTTCTGCCCTGAGACCAGGAGAGATTCACCTGCCCTCAGACAACTTCTGCCCTGAGACCAGGAGAGATTCACCTGCCCTCAGACAACTTCTGCCCTGAGACCAGGAAGGATTCACCTGCCCTCAGACAACTTCTGCCCTGAGACCAGGAGGGATTCACCTGCCCTCAGACAACTTCTGCCCTGAGACCAGGAAGGATTCACCTGCCCTCAGACAACTTCTGCCCTGAGACCAGGAGGGATTCACCTGCCCTCAGACAACTTCTGCCCTGAGACCAGGAGACAAGGAGAGATTCACCTGCCCTCAGACAACTTCTGCCCTGAGACCAGGAGGGATTCACCTGCCCTCAGACAACTTCTGCCCTGAGACCAGGAGAGGTTCACCTGCCCTCAGACAACTTCTGCCATGAGACCAGGAAGGATTCACCTGCCCTCAGACAACTTCTGCCCTGAGACCAGGAGGGATTCAACTGCCCTCAGACAACTTCTGCCCTGAGACCAGGAGAGATTCACCTGCCCTCAGACAACTTCTGCCCTGAGACCAGGAAGGATTCAACTGCCCTCAGACAACTTCTGCCCTGAGACCAGGAAGGATTCACCTGCCCTCAGACAACTTCTGCCCTGAGACCAGGAGAGATTCACCTGCCCTCAGACAACTTCTGCCCTGAGACCAGGAAGGATTCACCTGCCCTCAGACAACTTCTGCCCTGAGACCAGGAGAGATTCACCTGCCCTCAGACAACTTCTGCCCTGAGACCAGGAAGGATTCACCTGCCCTCAGACAACTTCTGCCCTGAGACCAGGAGAGATTCACCTGCCCTCAGACAACTTCTGCCCTGAGACCAGGAGGGATTCAATTGCCCTCAGACAACTTCTGCCCTGAGACCAGGAAGGATTCACCTTCCCTCAGACAACTTCTGCCCTGAGACCAGGAGAGATTCACCTGTCCTCAGACAACTTCTGCCCTGAGACCAGGAAGGATTCACCTGCCCTCACCTGCCCTCAGACCAGGAAGGATTCACCTGCCCTCAGACAACTTCTGCCCTGAGACCAGGAGAGGTTCACCTGCCCTCAGACAACTTCTGCCCTGAGACCAGGAGAGATTCACCTGCCCTCAGACAACTTCTGCCCTGAGACAAGGAGGGATTCACCTGCCCTCAGACAACTTCTGCCCTGAGACCAGGAGGGATTCACCTGCCCTCAGACAACTTCTGCCCTGAGACCAGGAGAGATTCACCTGCCCTCAGACAACTTCTGCCCTGAGACCAGGAAGGATTCACCTGCCCTCAGACAACTTCTGCCCTGAGACCAGGAGAGATTCACCTGCCCTCAGACAACTTCTGCCCTGAGACCAGGAGAGATTCACCTGCCCTCAGACAACTTCTGCCCTGAGACCAGGAGAGATTCACTTGCCCTCAGACAACTTCTGCCCTGAGACCAGGAGAGGTTCACCTGCCCTCAGACAACTTCTGCCCTGAGACCAGGAAGGATTCACCTGCCCTCAGACAACTTCTGCCCTGAGACCAGGAGAGATTCACCTGCCCTCAGACAACTTCTGCCCTGAGACCAGAGGAGACGGTTGACTCCCTTTTTTCCAACTACGTTGCCCTGAGAACAGAAAAATACAACTTATGCCTTGAGACCAGGAGAGATTCACCTGCCCTCAGACAACTTCTGCCCTGAGACCAGGAGAGATTCACCTGCCCTCAGACAACTTCTGCCCTGAGACCAGGAAGGATTCACCTGCCCTCAGACAACTTCTGCCCTGAGACCAGGAGGGATTCACCTGCCCTCAGACAACTTCTGCCCTGAGACCAGGAAGGATTCACCTGCCCTCAGACAACTTCTGCCCTGAGACCAGGAGAGATTCACCTGCCCTCAGACAACTTCTGCCCTGAGACCAGGAGACAAGGAGAGATTCACCTGCCCTCAGACAACTTCTGCCCTGAGACCAGGAGGGATTCACCTGCCCTCAGACAACTTCTGCCCTGAGACCAGGAGAGGTTCACCTGCCCTCAGACAACTTCTGCCATGAGACCAGGAAGGATTCACCTGCCCTCAGACAACTTCTGCCCTGAGACCAGGAGGGATTCAACTGCCCTCAGACAACTTCTGCCCTGAGACCAGGAAGGATTCACCTGCCCTCAGACAACTTCTGCCCTGAGACCAGGAGACAAGGAGAGATTCACCTGCCCTCAGACAACTTCTGCCCTGAGACCAGGAGAGATTCACCTGCCCTCAGACAACTTCTGCCCTGAGACCAGGAAGGATTCACCTGCCCTCAGACAACTTCTGCCCTGAGACCAGGAGAGGTTCACCTGCCCTCAGACAACTTCTGCCCTGAGACCAGGAAGGATTCACCTGCCCTCAGACAACTTCTGCCCTGAGACCAGGAGACAAGGAGAGATTCACCTGCCCTCAGACAACTTCTGCCCTGAGACCAGGAGAGATTCACCTGCCCTCAGAAAACTTCTGCCCTGAGACCAGGAAGGATTCACCTGCCCTCAGACAACTTCTGCCCTGAGACCAGGAGAGATTCACCTGCCCTCAGACAACTTCTGCCCTGAGACCAGGAGAGATTCACCTGCCCTCAGACAACTTCTGCCCTGAGACCAGGAGAGGTTCACCTGCCCTCAGACAACTTCTGCCCTGAGACCAGGAAGGATTCACCTGCCCTCAGACAACTTCTGCCCTGAGACCAGGAGAGGTTCACCTGCCCTCAGACAACTTCTGCCCTGAGACCAGGAGAGGTTCACCTGCCCTCAGACAACTTCTGCCCTGAGACCAGGAAGGATTCACCTGCCCTCAGACAACTTCTGCCCTGAGACCAGGAGAGATTCACCTGCCCTCAGACAACTTCTGCCCTGAGACCAGGAAGGATTCACCTGCCCTCAGACAACTTCTGCCCTGAGACCAGGAGAGATTCACCTGCCCTCAGACAACTTCTGCCCTGAGACCAGGAGAGGTTCACCTGCCCTCAGACAACTTCTGCCCTGAGACCAGGAAGGATTCACCTGCCCTCAGACAACTTCTGCCCTGAGACCAGGAGAGATTCACCTGCCCTCAGACAACTTCTGCCCTGAGACCAGGAGGGATTCAATTGCCCTCAGACAACTTCTGCCCTGAGACCAGGAGACAAGGAGAGATTCACCTGCCCTCAGACAACTTCTGCCCTGAGACCAGGAGGGATTCACCTGCCCTCAGACAACTTCTGCCCTGAGACCAGGAGAGGTTCACCTGCCCTCAGACAACTTCTGCCCTGAGACCAGGAAGGATTCACCTGCCCTCAGACAACTTCTGCCCTGAGACCAGGAGGGATTCACCTGCCCTCAGACAACTTCTGCCCTGAGACCAGGAGAGATTCACCTGCCCTCAGACAACTTCTGCCCTGAGACCAGGAAGGATTCACCTGCCCTCAGACAACTTCTGCCCTGAGACCAGGAGAGATTCACCTGCCCTCAGACAACTTCTGCCCTGAGACCAGGAGAGATTCACCTGCCCTCAGACAACTTCTGCCCTGAGACCAGGAAGGATTCACCTGCCCTCAGACAACTTCTGCCCTGAGACCAGGAGAGGTTCACCTGCCCTCAGACAACTTCTGCCCTGAGACCAGGAAGGATTCACCTGCCCTCAGACAACTTCTGCCCTGAGACCAGGAGAGATTCACCTGCCCTCAGACAACTTCTGCCCTGAGACCAGGAAGGATTCACCTGCACTCAGACTACTTCTGCCCTGAGACCAGGAGAGATTCACCTGCCCTCAGACAATTTCTGCCCTGAGACCAGGAGAGATTCACCTACCCTCAGACAACTTCTGCCCTGAGACCAGGAAGGATTCACCTGCCCTCAGACAACTTCTGCCCTGAGACCAGGAGGGATTCACCTGCCCTCAGACAACTTCTGCCCTGAGACCAGGAAGGATTCACCTGCCCTCAGACAACTTCTGCCCTGAGACCAGGAGAGATTCACCTGCCCTCAGACAACTTCTGCCCTGAGACCAGGAGACAAGGAGAGATTCACCTGGCCTCAGACAACTTCTGCCCTGAGACCAGGAGGGATTCACCTGCCCTCCGACAACTTCTGCCCTGAGACCAGGAAGGATTCACCTGCCCTCAGACAACTTCTGCCCTGAGACCAGGAGAGATTCACCTGCCCTCAGACAACTTCTGCCCTGAGACCAGGAGAGACTCACCTGCCCTCAGACAACTTCTGCCCTGACACCAGGAAGGATTCACCTGCCCTCAGACAACTTCTGCCCTGAGACCAGGAAGGATTCACCTGCCCTCAGACAACTTCTGCCCTGAGACCAGGAGAGGTTCACCTGCCCTCAGACAACTTCTGCCCTGAGACCAGGAAGGATTCACCTGCCCTCAGACAACTTCTGCCCTGAGACCAGGAGAGATTCACCTGCCCTCAGACAACTTCTGCCCTGAGACCAGGAAGGATTCACCTGCCCTCAGACAACTTCTGCCCTGAGACCAGGAGAGATTCACCTGCCCTCAGACAACTTCTGCCCTGAGACCAGGAGAGGTTCACCTGCCCTCAGACAACTTCTGCCCTGAGACCAGGAAGGATTCACCTGCCCTCAGACAACTTCTGCCCTGAGACCAGGAGAGATTCACCTGCCCTCAGACAACTTCTGCCCTGAGACCAGGAGGGATTCAATTGCCCTCAGACAACTTCTGCCCTGAGACCAGGAGACAAGGAGAGATTCACCTGCCCTCAGACAACTTCTGCCCTGAGACCAGGAGGGATTCACCTGCCCTCAGACAACTTCTGCCCTGAGACCAGGAGAGGTTCACCTGCCCTCAGACAACTTCTGCCCTGAGACCAGGAAGGATTCACCTGCCCTCAGACAACTTCTGCCCTGAGACCAGGAGGGATTCACCTGCCCTCAGACAACTTCTGCCCTGAGACCAGGAGAGATTCACCTGCCCTCAGACAACTTCTGCCCTGAGACCAGGAAGGATTCACCTGCCCTCAGACAACTTCTGCCCTGAGACCAGGAGAGATTCACCTGCCCTCAGACAACTTCTGCCCTGAGACCAGGAGAGATTCACCTGCCCTCAGACAACTTCTGCCCTGAGACCAGGAAGGATTCACCTGCCCTCAGACAACTTCTGCCCTGAGACCAGGAGAGGTTCACCTGCCCTCAGACAACTTCTGCCCTGAGACCAGGAAGGATTCACCTGCCCTCAGACAACTTCTGCCCTGAGACCAGGAGAGATTCACCTGCCCTCAGACAACTTCTGCCCTGAGACCAGGAAGGATTCACCTGCACTCAGACTACTTCTGCCCTGAGACCAGGAGAGATTCACCTGCCCTCAGACAATTTCTGCCCTGAGACCAGGAGAGATTCACCTGCCCTCAGACAACTTCTGCCCTGAGACCAGGAAGGATTCACCTGCCCTCAGACAACTTCTGCCCTGAGACCAGGAGGGATTCACCTGCCCTCAGACAACTTCTGCCCTGAGACCAGGAAGGATTCACCTGCCCTCAGACAACTTCTGCCCTGAGACCAGGAGAGATTCACCTGCCCTCAGACAACTTCTGCCCTGAGACCAGGAGACAAGGAGAGATTCACCTGGCCTCAGACAACTTCTGCCCTGAGACCAGGAGGGATTCACCTGCCCTCCGACAACTTCTGCCCTGAGACCAGGAAGGATTCACCTGCCCTCAGACAACTTCTGCCCTGAGACCAGGAGAGATTCACCTGCCCTCAGACAACTTCTGCCCTGAGACCAGGAGAGACTCACCTGCCCTCAGACAACTTCTGCCCTGACACCAGGAAGGATTCACCTGCCCTCAGACAACTTCTGCCCTGAGACCAGGAGACAAGGAGAGATTCACCTGCCCTCAGACAACTTCTGCCCTGAGACCAGGAGGGATTCACCTGCCCTCCGACAACTTCTGCCCTGAGACCAGGAAGGATTCACCTGCCCTCAGACAACTTCTGCCCTGAGACCAGGAGAGATTCACCTGCCCTCAGACAACTTCTGCCCTGAGACCAGGAGAGATTCACCTGCCCTCAGACAACTTCTGCCCTGAGACCAGGAAGGATTCACCTGCCCTCAGACAACTTCTGCCCTGAGACCAGGAGGGATTCACCTGCCCTCAGACAACTTCTGCCCTGAGACCAGGAAGGATTCACCTGCCCTCAGACAACTTCTGCCCTGAGACCAGGAGGGATTCACCTGCCCTCAGACAACTTCTGCCCTGAGACCAGGAGACAAGGAGAGATTCACCTGCCCTCAGACAACTTCTGCCCTGAGACCAGGAGGGATTCACCTGCCCTCAGACAACTTCTGCCCTGAGACCAGGAGAGGTTCACCTGCCCTCAGACAACTTCTGCCATGAGACCAGGAAGGATTCACCTGCCCTCAGACAACTTCTGCCCTGAGACCAGGAGGGATTCAACTGCCCTCAGACAACTTCTGCCCTGAGACCAGGAGGGATTCACCTGCCCTCAGACAACTTCTGCCCTGAGACCAGGAAGGATTCACCTGCCCTCAGACAACTTCTGCCCTGAGACCAGGAGGGATTCACCTGCCCTCAGACAACTTCTGCCCTGAGACCAGGAGAGATTCACCTGCCCTCAGACAACTTCTGCCCTGAGACCAGGAGAGATTCACCTGCCCTCAGACAACTTCTGCCCTGAGACCAGGAAGGATTCACCTGCCCTCAGACAACTTCTGCCCTGAGACCAGGAGAGGTTCACCTGCCCTCAGACAACTTCTGCCATGAGACCAGGAAGGATTCACCTGCCCTCAGACAACTTCTGCCCTGAGACCAGGAGGGATTCAACTGCCCTCAGACAACTTCTGCCCTGAGACCAGAGGAGACGGTTGACTCCCTTTTTTCCAACTACGTTGCCCTGAGAACAGAAAAATACAACTTATGCCTTGAGACCAGGAGAGATTCACCTGCCCTCAGACAACTTCTGCCCTGAGACCAGGAGAGATTCACCTGCCCTCAGACAACTTCTGCCCTGAGACCAGGAGAGATTCACCTGCCCTCAGACAACTTCTGCCCTGAGACCAGGAAGGATTCACCTGCCCTCAGACAACTTCTGCCCTGAGACCAGGAGGGATTCACCTGCCCTCAGACAACTTCTGCCCTGAGACCAGGAAGGATTCACCTGCCCTCAGACAACTTCTGCCCTGAGACCAGGAGAGATTCACCTGCCCTCAGACAACTTCTGCCCTGAGACCAGGAGACAAGGAGAGATTCACCTGGCCTCAGACAACTTCTGCCCTGAGACCAGGAGGGATTCACCTGCCCTCCGACAACTTCTGCCCTGAGACCAGGAAGGATTCACCTGCCCTCAGACAACTTCTGCCCTGAGACCAGGAGAGATTCACCTGCCCTCAGACAACTTCTGCCCTGAGACCAGGAGAGACTCACCTGCCCTCAGACAACTTCTGCCCTGACACCAGGAAGGATTCACCTGCCCTCAGACAACTTCTGCCCTGAGACCAGGAGACAAGGAGAGATTCACCTGCCCTCAGACAACTTCTGCCCTGAGACCAGGAGGGATTCACCTGCCCTCCGACAACTTCTGCCCTGAGACCAGGAAGGATTCACCTGCCCTCAGACAACTTCTGCCCTGAGACCAGGAGAGATTCACCTGCCCTCAGACAACTTCTGCCCTGAGACCAGGAGAGATTCACCTGCCCTCAGACAACTTCTGCCCTGAGACCAGGAAGGATTCACCTGCCCTCAGACAACTTCTGCCCTGAGACCAGGAGGGATTCACCTGCCCTCAGACAACTTCTGCCCTGAGACCAGGAAGGATTCACCTGCCCTCAGACAACTTCTGCCCTGAGACCAGGAGGGATTCACCTGCCCTCAGACAACTTCTGCCCTGAGACCAGGAGACAAGGAGAGATTCACCTGCCCTCAGACAACTTCTGCCCTGAGACCAGGAGGGATTCACCTGCCCTCAGACAACTTCTGCCCTGAGACCAGGAGAGGTTCACCTGCCCTCAGACAACTTCTGCCATGAGACCAGGAAGGATTCACCTGCCCTCAGACAACTTCTGCCCTGAGACCAGGAGGGATTCAACTGCCCTCAGACAACTTCTGCCCTGAGACCAGGAGGGATTCACCTGCCCTCAGACAACTTCTGCCCTGAGACCAGGAAGGATTCACCTGCCCTCAGACAACTTCTGCCCTGAGACCAGGAGGGATTCACCTGCCCTCAGACAACTTCTGCCCTGAGACCAGGAAGGATTCACCTGCCCTCAGACAACTTCTGCCCTGAGACCAGGAGAGATTCACCTGCCCTCAGACAACTTCTGCCCTGAGACCAGGAGAGATTCACCTGCCCTCAGACAACTTCTGCCCTGAGACCAGGAAGGATTCACCTGCCCTCAGACAACTTCTGCCCTGAGACCAGGAGAGGTTCACCTGCCCTCAGACAACTTCTGCCATGAGACCAGGAAGGATTCACCTGCCCTCAGACAACTTCTGCCCTGAGACCAGGAGGGATTCAACTGCCCTCAGACAACTTCTGCCCTGAGACCAGAGGAGACGGTTGACTCCCTTTTTTCCAACTACGTTGCCCTGAGAACAGAAAAATACAACTTATGCCTTGAGACCAGGAGAGATTCACCTGCCCTCAGACAACTTCTGCCCTGAGACCAGGAGAGATTCACCTGCCCTCAGACAACTTCTGCCCTGAGACCAGGAGAGATTCACCTGCCCTCAGACAACTTCTGCCCTGAGACCAGGAAGGATTCACCTGCCCTCAGACAACTTCTGCCCTGAGACCAGGAGGGATTCACCTGCCCTCCGACAACTTCTGCCCTGAGACCAGGAAGGATTCACCTGCCCTCAGACAACTTCTGCCCTGAGACCAGGAGAGATTCACCTGCCCTCAGACAACTTCTGCCCTGAGACCAGGAGACAAGGAGAGATTCACCTGGCCTCAGACAACTTCTGCCCTGAGACCAGGAGGGATTCACCTGCCCTCCGACAACTTCTGCCCTGAGACCAGGAAGGATTCACCTGCCCTCAGACAACTTCTGCCCTGAGACCAGGAGAGATTCACCTGCCCTCAGACAACTTCTGCCCTGAGACCAGGAGAGATTCACCTGCCCTCAGACAACTTCTGCCCTGACACCAGGAAGGATTCACCTGCCCTCAGACAACTTCTGCCCTGAGACCAGGAGACAAGGAGAGATTCACCTGCCCTCAGACAACTTCTGCCCTGAGACCAGGAGGGATTCACCTGCCCTCCGACAACTTCTGCCCTGAGACCAGGAAGGATTCACCTCCCCTCAGACAACTTCTGCCCTGAGACCAGGAGAGATTCACCTGCCCTCAGACAACTTCTGCCCTGAGACCAGGAGAGATTCACCTGCCCTCAGACAACTTCTGCCCTGAGACCAGGAAGGATTCACCTGCCCTCAGACAACTTCTGCCCTGAGACCAGGAGGGATTCACCTGCCCTCAGACAACTTCTGCCCTGAGACCAGGAAGGATTCACCTGCCCTCAGACAACTTCTGCCCTGAGACCAGGAGGGATTCACCTGCCCTCAGACAACTTCTGCCCTGAGACCAGGAGACAAGGAGAGATTCACCTGCCCTCAGACAACTTCTGCCCTGAGACCAGGAGGGATTCACCTGCCCTCAGACAACTTCTGCCCTGAGACCAGGAGAGGTTCACCTGCCCTCAGACAACTTCTGCCATGAGACCAGGAAGGATTCACCTGCCCTCAGACAACTTCTGCCCTGAGACCAGGAGGGATTCAACTGCCCTCAGACAACTTCTGCCCTGAGACCAGGAGAGATTCACCTGCCCTCAGACAACTTCTGCCCTGAGACCAGGAAGGATTCAACTGCCCTCAGACAACTTCTGCCCTGAGACCAGGAAGGATTCACCTGCCCTCAGACAACTTCTGCCCTGAGACCAGGAGAGATTCACCTGCCCTCAGACAACTTCTGCCCTGAGACCAGGAAGGATTCACCTGCCCTCAGACAACTTCTGCCCTGAGACCAGGAGAGATTCACCTGCCCTCAGACAACTTCTGCCCTGAGACCAGGAAGGATTCACCTGCCCTCAGACAACTTCTGCCCTGAGACCAGGAGAGATTCACCTGCCCTCAGACAACTTCTGCCCTGAGACCAGGAGGGATTCAATTGCCCTCAGACAACTTCTGCCCTGAGACCAGGAAGGATTCACCTTCCCTCAGACAACTTCTGCCCTGAGACCAGGAGAGATTCACCTGTCCTCAGACAACTTCTGCCCTGAGACCAGGAAGGATTCACCTGCCCTCACCTGCCCTCAGACCAGGAAGGATTCACCTGCCCTCAGACAACTTCTGCCCTGAGACCAGGAGAGGTTCACCTGCCCTCAGACAACTTCTGCCCTGAGACCAGGAGAGATTCACCTGCCCTCAGACAACTTCTGCCCTGAGACAAGGAGGGATTCACCTGCCCTCAGACAACTTCTGCCCTGAGACCAGGAGAGATTCACCTGCCCTCAGACAACTTCTGCCCTGAGACCAGGAGGGATTCACCTGCCCTCAGACAACTTCTGCCCTGAGACCAGGAGAGATTCACCTGCCCTCAGACAACTTCTGCCCTGAGACCAGGAAGGATTCACCTGCCCTCAGACAACTTCTGCCCTGAGACCAGGAGAGGTTCATCTGCCCTCAGACAACTTCTGCCCTGAGACCAGGAAGGATTCACCTGCCCTCAGACAACTTCTGCCCTGAGACCAGGAGAGATTCACCTGCCCTCAGACAACTTCTGCCCTGAGACCAGGAAGGATTCATCTGCCCTCAGACAACTTCTGCCCTGAGACCAGGAAGGATTCACCTGCCCTCAGACAACTTCTGCCCTGAGACCAGGAGAGGTTCACCTGCCCTCAGACAACTTCTGCCCTGAGACCAGGAGAGATTCACCTGCCCTCAGACAACTTCTGCCCTGAGACAAGGAGGGATTCACCTGCCCTCAGACAACTTCTGCCCTGAGACCAGGAGAGATTCACCTGCCCTCAGACAACTTCTGCCCTGAGACCAGGAGGGATTCACCTGCCCTCAGACAACTTCTGCCCTGAGACCAGGAGAGATTCACCTGCCCTCAGACAACTTCTGCCCTGAGACCAGGAAGGATTCACCTTCCCTCAGACAACTTCTGCCCTGAGACCAGGAGAGATTCACCTGTCCTCAGACAACTTCTGCCCTGAGACCAGGAAGGATTCACCTGCCCTCACCTGCCCTCAGACCAGGAAGGATTCACCTGCCCTCAGACAACTTCTGCCCTGAGACCAGGAGAGATTCACCTGCCCTCAGACAACTTCTGCCCTGAGACCAGGAGACAAGGAGAGATTCACCTGGCCTCAGACAACTTCTGCCCTGAGACCAGGAGGGATTCACCTGCCCTCCGACAACTTCTGCCCTGAGACCAGGAAGGATTCACCTGCCCTCAGACAACTTCTGCCCTGAGACCAGGAGAGATTCACCTGCCCTCAGACAACTTCTGCCCTGAGACCAGGAGAGATTCACCTGCCCTCAGACAACTTCTGCCCTGAGACCAGGAGAGATTCACCTGCCCTCAGACAACTTCTGCCCTGAGACCAGGAAGGATTCAACTGCCCTCAGACAACTTCTGCCCTGAGACCAGGAAGGATTCACCTGCCCTCAGACAACTTCTGCCCTGAGACCAGGAGAGATTCACCTGCCCTCAGACAACTTCTGCCCTGAGACCAGGAAGGATTCACCTGCCCTCAGACAACTTCTGCCCTGAGACCAGGAGAGGTTCACCTGCCCTCAGACAACTTCTGCCCTGAGACCAGGAAGGATTCACCTGCCCTCAGACAACTTCTGCCCTGAGACCAGGAGAGATTCACCTGCCCTCAGACAACTTCTGCCCTGAGACCAGGAGGGATTCAATTGCCCTCAGACAACTTCTGCCCTGAGACCAGGAGACAAGGAGAGATTCACCTGCCCTCAGACAACTTCTGCCCTGAGACCAGGAGGGATTCACCTGCCCTCAGACAACTTCTGCCCTGAGACCAGGAGAGATTCACCTGCCCTCAGACAACTTCTGCCCTGAGACCAGGAAGGATTCACCTGCCCTCAGACAACTTCTGCCCTGAGACCAGGAGAGATTCACCTGCCCTCAGACAACTTCTGCCCTGAGACCAGGAGAGATTCACCTGCCCTCAGACAACTTCTGCCCTGAGACCGGGAAGGATTCACCTGCCCTCAGACAACTTCTGCCCTGAGACCAGGAGAGGCTCACCTGCCCTCAGACAACTTCTGCCATGAGACCAGGAAGGATTCACCTGCCCTCAGACAACTTCTGCCCTGAGACCAGGAGGGATTCAACTGCCCTCAGACAACTTCTGCCCTGAGACCAGAGGAGACGGTTGACTCCCTTTTTTCCAACTACGTTGCCCTGAGAACAGAAAAATACAACTTATGCCTTGAGACCAGGAGAGATTCACCTGCCCTCAGACAACTTCTGCCCTGAGACCAGGAGGGATTCACCTGCCCTCCGACAACTTCTGCCCTGAGACCAGGAAGGATTCACCTGCCCTCAGACAACTTCTGCCCTGAGACCAGGAGAGATTCACCTGCCCTCAGACAACTTCTACCCTCAGACCAGGAGAGATTCACCTGCCCTCAGACAACTTCTGCCCTGAGACCAGGAGAGATTCACCTGCCCTCAGACAACTTCTGCCCTGAGACCAGGAAGGATTCACCTGCCCTCAGACAACTTCTGCCCTGAAACCAGGAGTGATTCACCTGCCCTCAGACAACTTCTGCCCTGAGACCAGGAAGGATTCACCTGCCCTCAGACAACTTCTGCCCTGAGACCAGGAGGGATTCACCTGCCCTCAGACAACTTCTGCCCTGAGACCAGGAGACAAGGAGAGATTCACCTGCCCTCAGACAACTTCTGCCCTGAGACCAGGAGGGATTCACCTGCCCTCAGACAACTTCTGCCCTGAGACCAGGAGAGGTTCACCTGCCCTCAGACAACTTCTGCCATGAGACCAGGAAGGATTCACCTGCCCTCAGACAACTTCTGCCCTGAGACCAGGAGGGATTCAACTGCCCTCAGACAACTTCTGCCCTGAGACCAGGAGAGATTCACCTGCCCTCAGACAACTTCTGCCCTGAGACCAGGAGAGGTTCACCTGCCCTCAGACAACTTCTGCCCTGAGACCAGGAAGGATTCACCTGCCCTCAGACAACTTCTGCCCTGAGACCAGGAAGGATTCACCTGCCCTCAGACAACTTCTGCCCTGAGACCAGGAGACAAGGAGAGATTCACCTGCCCTCAGACAACTTCTGCCCTGAGACCAGGAGAGATTCACCTGCCCTCAGAAAACTTCTGCCCTGAGACCAGGAAGGATTCACCTGCCCTCAGACAACTTCTGCCCTGAGACCAGGAGAGATTCACCTGCCCTCAGACAACTTCTGCCCTGAGACCAGGAAGGATTCACCTGCCCTCAGACAACTTCTGCCCTGAGACCAGGAGAGATTCACCTGCCCTCAGACAACTTCTGCCCTGAGACCAGGAAGGATTCACCTGCCCTCAGACAACTTCTGCCCTGAGACCAGGAGAGATTCACCTGCCCTCAGACAACTTCTGCCCTGAGACCAGGAAGGATTCACCTGCCCTCAGACAACTTCTGCCCTGAGACCAGGAGAGATTCACCTGCCCTCAGACAACTTCTGCCCTGAG
Organism: Pagrus pagrus; assembly: GCF_965226575.1. Taxonomy (NCBI): domain Eukaryota; kingdom Metazoa; phylum Chordata; class Actinopteri; order Spariformes; family Sparidae; genus Pagrus; species Pagrus pagrus. Next base: position 7,735,711 of record NC_140191.1, read on the forward strand.
ACCAGGAAGGATTCACCTGCCCTCAGACAACTTCTGCCCTGAGACCAGGAGGGATTCACCTGCCCTCAGACAACTTCTGCCCTGAGACCAGGAGACAAGGAGAGATTCACCTGCCCTCAGACAACTTCTGCCCTGAGACCAGGAGGGATTCACCTGCCCTCAGACAACTTCTGCCCTGAGACCAGGAGAGGTTCACCTGCCCTCAGACAACTTCTGCCATGAGACCAGGAAGGATTCACCTGCCCTCAGACAACTTCTGCCCTGAGACCAGGAGGGATTCAACTGCCCTCAGACAACTTCTGCCCTGAGACCAGGAGGGATTCACCTGCCCTCAGACAACTTCTGCCCTGAGACCAGGAAGGATTCACCTGCCCTCAGACAACTTCTGCCCTGAGACCAGGAGGGATTCACCTGCCCTCAGACAACTTCTGCCCTGAGACCAGGAGAGATTCACCTGCCCTCAGACAACTTCTGCCCTGAGACCAGGAAGGATTCACCTGCCCTCAGACAACTTCTGCCCTGAGACCAGGAGAGATTCACCTGCCCTCAGACAACTTCTGCCCTGAGACCAGGAGAGATTCACCTGCCCTCAGACAACTTCTGCCCTGAGACCAGGAAGGATTCACCTGCCCTCAGACAACTTCTGCCCTGAGACCAGGAGAGGTTCACCTGCCCTCAGACAACTTCTGCCATGAGACCAGGAAGGATTCACCTGCCCTCAGACAACTTCTGCCCTGAGACCAGGAGGGATTCAACTGCCCTCAGACAACTTCTGCCCTGAGACCAGAGGAGACGGTTGACTCCCTTTTTTCCAACTACGTTGCCCTGAGAACAGAAAAATACAACTTATGCCTTGAGACCAGGAGAGATTCACCTGCCCTCAGACAACTTCTGCCCTGAGACCAGGAGAGATTCACCTGCCCTCAGACAACTTCTGCCCTGAGACCAGGAGAGATTCACCTGCCCTCAGACAACTTCTGCCCTGAGACCAGGAAGGATTCACCTGCCCTCAGACAACTTCTGCCCTGAGACCAGGAGGGATTCACCTGCCCTCCGACAACTTCTGCCCTGAGACCAGGAAGGATTCACCTGCCCTCAGACAACTTCTGCCCTGAGACCAGGAGAGATTCACCTGCCCTCAGACAACTTCTGCCCTGAGACCAGGAGACAAGGAGAGATTCACCTGGCCTCAGACAACTTCTGCCCTGAGACCAGGAGGGATTCACCTGCCCTCCGACAACTTCTGCCCTGAGACCAGGAAGGATTCACCTGCCCTCAGACAACTTCTGCCCTGAGACCAGGAGAGATTCACCTGCCCTCAGACAACTTCTGCCCTGAGACCAGGAGAGATTCACCTGCCCTCAGACAACTTCTGCCCTGACACCAGGAAGGATTCACCTGCCCTCAGACAACTTCTGCCCTGAGACCAGGAGACAAGGAGAGATTCACCTGCCCTCAGACAACTTCTGCCCTGAGACCAGGAGGGATTCACCTGCCCTCCGACAACTTCTGCCCTGAGACCAGGAAGGATTCACCTCCCCTCAGACAACTTCTGCCCTGAGACCAGGAGAGATTCACCTGCCCTCAGACAACTTCTGCCCTGAGACCAGGAGAGATTCACCTGCCCTCAGACAACTTCTGCCCTGAGACCAGGAAGGATTCACCTGCCCTCAGACAACTTCTGCCCTGAGACCAGGAGGGATTCACCTGCCCTCAGACAACTTCTGCCCTGAGACCAGGAAGGATTCACCTGCCCTCAGACAACTTCTGCCCTGAGACCAGGAGGGATTCACCTGCCCTCAGACAACTTCTGCCCTGAGACCAGGAGACAAGGAGAGATTCACCTGCCCTCAGACAACTTCTGCCCTGAGACCAGGAGGGATTCACCTGCCCTCAGACAACTTCTGCCCTGAGACCAGGAGAGGTTCACCTGCCCTCAGACAACTTCTGCCATGAGACCAGGAAGGATTCACCTGCCCTCAGACAACTTCTGCCCTGAGACCAGGAGGGATTCAACTGCCCTCAGACAACTTCTGCCCTGAGACCAGGAGAGATTCACCTGCCCTCAGACAACTTCTGCCCTGAGACCAGGAAGGATTCAACTGCCCTCAGACAACTTCTGCCCTGAGACCAGGAAGGATTCACCTGCCCTCAGACAACTTCTGCCCTGAGACCAGGAGAGATTCACCTGCCCTCAGACAACTTCTGCCCTGAGACCAGGAAGGATTCACCTGCCCTCAGACAACTTCTGCCCTGAGACCAGGAGAGATTCACCTGCCCTCAGACAACTTCTGCCCTGAGACCAGGAAGGATTCACCTGCCCTCAGACAACTTCTGCCCTGAGACCAGGAGAGATTCACCTGCCCTCAGACAACTTCTGCCCTGAGACCAGGAGGGATTCAATTGCCCTCAGACAACTTCTGCCCTGAGACCAGGAAGGATTCACCTTCCCTCAGACAACTTCTGCCCTGAGACCAGGAGAGATTCACCTGTCCTCAGACAACTTCTGCCCTGAGACCAGGAAGGATTCACCTGCCCTCACCTGCCCTCAGACCAGGAAGGATTCACCTGCCCTCAGACAACTTCTGCCCTGAGACCAGGAGAGGTTCACCTGCCCTCAGACAACTTCTGCCCTGAGACCAGGAGAGATTCACCTGCCCTCAGACAACTTCTGCCCTGAGACAAGGAGGGATTCACCTGCCCTCAGACAACTTCTGCCCTGAGACCAGGAGAGATTCACCTGCCCTCAGACAACTTCTGCCCTGAGACCAGGAGGGATTCACCTGCCCTCAGACAACTTCTGCCCTGAGACCAGGAGAGATTCACCTGCCCTCAGACAACTTCTGCCCTGAGACCAGGAAGGATTCACCTGCCCTCAGACAACTTCTGCCCTGAGACCAGGAGAGATTCACCTGCCCTCAGACAACTTCTGCCCTGAGACCAGGAGAGATTCACCTGCCCTCAGACAACTTCTGCCCTGAGACCAGGAGAGATTCACTTGCCCTCAGACAACTTCTGCCCTGAGACCAGGAGAGGTTCACCTGCCCTCAGACAACTTCTGCCCTGAGACCAGGAAGGATTCACCTGCCCTCAGACAACTTCTGCCCTGAGACCAGGAGAGATTCACCTGCCCTCAGACAACTTCTGCCCTGAGACCAGAGGAGACGGTTGACTCCCTTTTTTCCAACTACGTTGCCCTGAGAACAGAAAAATACAACTTATGCCTTGAGACCAGGAGAGATTCACCTGCCCTCAGACAACTTCTGCCCTGAGACCAGGAGAGATTCACCTGCCCTCAGACAACTTCTGCCCTGAGACCAGGAAGGATTCACCTGCCCTCAGACAACTTCTGCCCTGAGACCAGTAGGGATTCACCTGCCCTCAGACAACTTCTGCCCTGAGACCAGGAAGGATTCACCTGCCCTCAGACAACTTCTGCCCTGAGACCAGGAGAGATTCACCTGCCCTCAGACAACTTCTGCCCTGAGACCAGGAGACAAGGAGAGATTCACCTGCCCTCAGACAACTTCTGCCCTGAGACCAGGAGGGATTCACCTGCCCTCAGACAACTTCTGCCCTGAGACCAGGAGAGGTTCACCTGCCCTCAGACAACTTCTGCCATGAGACCAGGAAGGATTCACCTGCCCTCAGACAACTTCTGCCCTGAGACCAGGAGGGATTCAACTGCCCTCAGACAACTTCTGCCCTGAGACCAGGAAGGATTCACCTGCCCTCAGACAACTTCTGCCCTGAGACCAGGAGACAAGGAGAGATTCACCTGCCCTCAGACAACTTCTGCCCTGAGACCAGGAGAGATTCACCTGCCCTCAGACAACTTCTGCCCTGAGACCAGGAAGGATTCACCTGCCCTCAGACAACTTCTGCCCTGAGACCAGGAGAGGTTCACCTGCCCTCAGACAACTTCTGCCATGAGACCAGGAAGGATTCACCTGCCCTCAGACAACTTCTGCCCTGAGACCAGGAAGGATTCACCTGCCCTCAGACAACTTCTGCCCTGAGACCAGGAAGGATTCACCTGCCCTCAGACAACTTCTGCCCTGAGACCAGGAGACAAGGAGAGATTCACCTGCCCTCAGACAACTTCTGCCCTGAGACCAGGAGAGATTCACCTGCCCTCAGAAAACTTCTGCCCTGAGACCAGGAAGGATTCACCTGCCCTCAGACAACTTCTGCCCTGAGACCAGGAGAGATTCACCTGCCCTCAGACAACTTCTGCCCTGAGACCAGGAGAGATTCACCTGCCCTCAGACAACTTCTGCCCTGAGACCAGGAAGGATTCACCTGCCCTCAGACAACTTCTGCCCTGAGACCAGGAGAGGTTCACCTGCCCTCAGACAACTTCTGCCCTGAGACCAGGAAGGATTCACCTGCCCTCAGACAACTTCTGCCCTGAGACCAGGAGAGATTCACCTGCCCTCAGACAACTTCTGCCCTGAGACCAGGAAGGATTCACCTGCCCTCAGACAACTTCTGCCCTGAGACCAGGAGAGATTCACCTGCCCTCAGACAACTTCTGCCCTGAGACCAGGAGAGGTTCACCTGCCCTCAGACAACTTCTGCCCTGAGACCAGGAAGGATTCACCTGCCCTCAGACAACTTCTGCCCTGAGACCAGGAGAGATTCACCTGCCCTCAGACAACTTCTGCCCTGAGACCAGGAGGGATTCAATTGCCCTCAGACAACTTCTGCCCTGAGACCAGGAGACAAGGAGAGATTCACCTGCCCTCAGACAACTTCTGCCCTGAGACCAGGAGAGATTCACCTGCCCTCAGACAACTTCTGCCCTGAGACCAGGAAGGATTCACCTGCCCTCAGACAACTTCTGCCCTGAGACCAGGAGAGGTTCACCTGCCCTCAGACAACTTCTGCCATGAGACCAGGAAGGATTCACCTGCCCTCAGACAACTTCTGCCCTGAGACCAGGAAGGATTCACCTGCCCTCAGACAACTTCTGCCCTGAGACCAGGAAGGATTCACCTGCCCTCAGACAACTTCTGCCCTGAGACCAGGAGACAAGGAGAGATTCACCTGCCCTCAGACAACTTCTGCCCTGAGACCAGGAGAGATTCACCTGCCCTCAGAAAACTTCTGCCCTGAGACCAGGAAGGATTCACCTGCCCTCAGACAACTTCTGCCCTGAGACCAGGAGAGATTCACCTGCCCTCAGACAACTTCTGCCCTGAGACCAGGAGAGATTCACCTGCCCTCAGACAACTTCTGCCCTGAGACCAGGAAGGATTCACCTGCCCTCAGACAACTTCTGCCCTGAGACCAGGAGAGGTTCACCTGCCCTCAGACAACTTCTGCCCTGAGACCAGGAAGGATTCACCTGCCCTCAGACAACTTCTGCCCTGAGACCAGGAGAGATTCACCTGCCCTCAGACAACTTCTGCCCTGAGACCAGGAAGGATTCACCTGCCCTCAGACAACTTCTGCCCTGAGACCAGGAGAGATTCACCTGCCCTCAGACAACTTCTGCCCTGAGACCAGGAGAGGTTCACCTGCCCTCAGACAACTTCTGCCCTGAGACCAGGAAGGATTCACCTGCCCTCAGACAACTTCTGCCCTGAGACCAGGAGAGATTCACCTGCCCTCAGACAACTTCTGCCCTGAGACCAGGAGGGATTCAATTGCCCTCAGACAACTTCTGCCCTGAGACCAGGAGACAAGGAGAGATTCACCTGCCCTCAGACAACTTCTGCCCTGAGACCAGGAGGGATTCACCTGCCCTCAGACAACTTCTGCCCTGAGACCAGGAGAGGTTCACCTGCCCTCAGACAACTTCTGCCCTGAGACCAGGAAGGATTCACCTGCCCTCAGACAACTTCTGCCCTGAGACCAGGAGGGATTCACCTGCCCTCAGACAACTTCTGCCCTGAGACCAGGAGAGATTCACCTGCCCTCAGACAACTTCTGCCCTGAGACCAGGAAGGATTCACCTGCCCTCAGACAACTTCTGCCCTGAGACCAGGAGAGATTCACCTGCCCTCAGACAACTTCTGCCCTGAGACCAGGAGAGATTCACCTGCCCTCAGACAACTTCTGCCCTGAGACCAGGAAGGATTCACCTGCCCTCAGACAACTTCTGCCCTGAGACCAGGAGAGGTTCACCTGCCCTCAGACAACTTCTGCCCTGAGACCAGGAAGGATTCACCTGCCCTCAGACAACTTCTGCCCTGAGACCAGGAGAGATTCACCTGCCCTCAGACAACTTCTGCCCTGAGACCAGGAAGGATTCACCTGCACTCAGACTACTTCTGCCCTGAGACCAGGAGAGATTCACCTGCCCTCAGACAATTTCTGCCCTGAGACCAGGAGAGATTCACCTGCCCTCAGACAACTTCTGCCCTGAGACCAGGAAGGATTCACCTGCCCTCAGACAACTTCTGCCCTGAGACCAGGAGGGATTCACCTGCCCTCAGACAACTTCTGCCCTGAGACCAGGAAGGATTCACCTGCCCTCAGACAACTTCTGCCCTGAGACCAGGAGAGATTCACCTGCCCTCAGACAACTTCTGCCCTGAGACCAGGAGACAAGGAGAGATTCACCTGGCCTCAGACAACTTCTGCCCTGAGACCAGGAGGGATTCACCTGCCCTCCGACAACTTCTGCCCTGAGACCAGGAAGGATTCACCTGCCCTCAGACAACTTCTGCCCTGAGACCAGGAGAGATTCACCTGCCCTCAGACAACTTCTGCCCTGAGACCAGGAGAGACTCACCTGCCCTCAGACAACTTCTGCCCTGACACCAGGAAGGATTCACCTGCCCTCAGACAACTTCTGCCCTGAGACCAGGAAGGATTCACCTGCCCTCAGACAACTTCTGCCCTGAGACCAGGAGAGGTTCACCTGCCCTCAGACAACTTCTGCCCTGAGACCAGGAAGGATTCACCTGCCCTCAGACAACTTCTGCCCTGAGACCAGGAGAGATTCACCTGCCCTCAGACAACTTCTGCCCTGAGACCAGGAAGGATTCACCTGCCCTCAGACAACTTCTGCCCTGAGACCAGGAGAGATTCACCTGCCCTCAGACAACTTCTGCCCTGAGACCAGGAGAGGTTCACCTGCCCTCAGACAACTTCTGCCCTGAGACCAGGAAGGATTCACCTGCCCTCAGACAACTTCTGCCCTGAGACCAGGAGAGATTCACCTGCCCTCAGACAACTTCTGCCCTGAGACCAGGAGGGATTCAATTGCCCTCAGACAACTTCTGCCCTGAGACCAGGAGACAAGGAGAGATTCACCTGCCCTCAGACAACTTCTGCCCTGAGACCAGGAGGGATTCACCTGCCCTCAGACAACTTCTGCCCTGAGACCAGGAGAGGTTCACCTGCCCTCAGACAACTTCTGCCCTGAGACCAGGAAGGATTCACCTGCCCTCAGACAACTTCTGCCCTGAGACCAGGAGGGATTCACCTGCCCTCAGACAACTTCTGCCCTGAGACCAGGAGAGATTCACCTGCCCTCAGACAACTTCTGCCCTGAGACCAGGAAGGATTCACCTGCCCTCAGACAACTTCTGCCCTGAGACCAGGAGAGATTCACCTGCCCTCAGACAACTTCTGCCCTGAGACCAGGAGAGATTCACCTGCCCTCAGACAACTTCTGCCCTGAGACCAGGAAGGATTCACCTGCCCTCAGACAACTTCTGCCCTGAGACCAGGAGAGGTTCACCTGCCCTCAGACAACTTCTGCCCTGAGACCAGGAAGGATTCACCTGCCCTCAGACAACTTCTGCCCTGAGACCAGGAGAGATTCACCTGCCCTCAGACAACTTCTGCCCTGAGACCAGGAAGGATTCACCTGCACTCAGACTACTTCTGCCCTGAGACCAGGAGAGATTCACCTGCCCTCAGACAATTTCTGCCCTGAGACCAGGAGAGATTCACCTGCCCTCAGACAACTTCTGCCCTGAGACCAGGAAGGATTCACCTGCCCTCAGACAACTTCTGCCCTGAGACCAGGAGGGATTCACCTGCCCTCAGACAACTTCTGCCCTGAGACCAGGAAGGATTCACCTGCCCTCAGACAACTTCTGCCCTGAGACCAGGAGAGATTCACCTGCCCTCAGACAACTTCTGCCCTGAGACCAGGAGACAAGGAGAGATTCACCTGGCCTCAGACAACTTCTGCCCTGAGACCAGGAGGGATTCACCTGCCCTCCGACAACTTCTGCCCTGAGACCAGGAAGGATTCACCTGCCCTCAGACAACTTCTGCCCTGAGACCAGGAGAGATTCACCTGCCCTCAGACAACTTCTGCCCTGAGACCAGGAGAGACTCACCTGCCCTCAGACAACTTCTGCCCTGACACCAGGAAGGATTCACCTGCCCTCAGACAACTTCTGCCCTGAGACCAGGAGACCAGGAGGGATTCACCTGCCCTCAGACAACTTCTGCCCTGAGACCAGGAGAGATTCACCTGCCCTCAGACAACTTCTGCCCTGAGACCAGGAGAGATTCACCTGCCCTCAGACAACTTCTGCCCTGAGACCAGGAAGGATTCACCTGCCCTCAGACAACTTCTGCCCTGAGACCAGGAGAGGTTCACCTGCCCTCAGACAACTTCTGCCATGAGACCAGGAAGGATTCACCTGCCCTCAGACAACTTCTGCCCTGAGACCAGGAGGGATTCAACTGCCCTCAGACAACTTCTGCCCTGAGACCAGAGGAGACGGTTGACTCCCTTTTTTCCAACTACGTTGCCCTGAGAACAGAAAAATACAACTTATGCCTTGAGACCAGGAGAGATTCACCTGCCCTCAGACAACTTCTGCCCTGAGACCAGGAGAGATTCACCTGCCCTCAGACAACTTCTGCCCTGAGACCAGGAGAGATTCACCTGCCCTCAGACAACTTCTGCCCTGAGACCAGGAAGGATTCACCTGCCCTCAGACAACTTCTGCCCTGAGACCAGGAGGGATTCACCTGCCCTCAGACAACTTCTGCCCTGAGACCAGGAAGGATTCACCTGCCCTCAGACAACTTCTGCCCTGAGACCAGGAGAGATTCACCTGCCCTCAGACAACTTCTGCCCTGAGACCAGGAGACAAGGAGAGATTCACCTGGCCTCAGACAACTTCTGCCCTGAGACCAGGAGGGATTCACCTGCCCTCCGACAACTTCTGCCCTGAGACCAGGAAGGATTCACCTGCCCTCAGACAACTTCTGCCCTGAGACCAGGAGAGATTCACCTGCCCTCAGACAACTTCTGCCCTGAGACCAGGAGAGACTCACCTGCCCTCAGACAACTTCTGCCCTGACACCAGGAAGGATTCACCTGCCCTCAGACAACTTCTGCCCTGAGACCAGGAGACAAGGAGAGATTCACCTGCCCTCAGACAACTTCTGCCCTGAGACCAGGAGGGATTCACCTGCCCTCCGACAACTTCTGCCCTGAGACCAGGAAGGATTCACCTGCCCTCAGACAACTTCTGCCCTGAGACCAGGAGAGATTCACCTGCCCTCAGACAACTTCTGCCCTGAGACCAGGAGAGATTCACCTGCCCTCAGACAACTTCTGCCCTGAGACCAGGAAGGATTCACCTGCCCTCAGACAACTTCTGCCCTGAGACCAGGAGGGATTCACCTGCCCTCAGACAACTTCTGCCCTGAGACCAGGAAGGATTCACCTGCCCTCAGACAACTTCTGCCCTGAGACCAGGAGGGATTCACCTGCCCTCAGACAACTTCTGCCCTGAGACCAGGAGACAAGGAGAGATTCACCTGCCCTCAGACAACTTCTGCCCTGAGACCAGGAGGGATTCACCTGCCCTCAGACAACTTCTGCCCTGAGACCAGGAGAGGTTCACCTGCCCTCAGACAACTTCTGCCATGAGACCAGGAAGGATTCACCTGCCCTCAGACAACTTCTGCCCTGAGACCAGGAGGGATTCAACTGCCCTCAGACAACTTCTGCCCTGAGACCAGGAGGGATTCACCTGCCCTCAGACAACTTCTGCCCTGAGACCAGGAAGGATTCACCTGCCCTCAGACAACTTCTGCCCTGAGACCAGGAGGGATTCACCTGCCCTCAGACAACTTCTGCCCTGAGACCAGGAGAGATTCACCTGCCCTCAGACAACTTCTGCCCTGAGACCAGGAAGGATTCACCTGCCCTCAGACAACTTCTGCCCTGAGACCAGGAGAGATTCACCTGCCCTCAGACAACTTCTGCCCTGAGACCAGGAGAGATTCACCTGCCCTCAGACAACTTCTGCCCTGAGACCAGGAAGGATTCACCTGCCCTCAGACAACTTCTGCCCTGAGACCAGGAGAGGTTCACCTGCCCTCAGACAACTTCTGCCATGAGACCAGGAAGGATTCACCTGCCCTCAGACAACTTCTGCCCTGAGACCAGGAGGGATTCAACTGCCCTCAGACAACTTCTGCCCTGAGACCAGAGGAGACGGTTGACTCCCTTTTTTCCAACTACGTTGCCCTGAGAACAGAAAAATACAACTTATGCCTTGAGACCAGGAGAGATTCACCTGCCCTCAGACAACTTCTGCCCTGAGACCAGGAGAGATTCACCTGCCCTCAGACAACTTCTGCCCTGAGACCAGGAAGGATTCACCTGCCCTCAGACAACTTCTGCCCTGAGACCAGGAGGGATTCACCTGCCCTCCGACAACTTCTGCCCTGAGACCAGGAAGGATTCACCTGCCCTCAGACAACTTCTGCCCTGAGACCAGGAGAGATTCACCTGCCCTCAGACAACTTCTGCGCTGAGACCAGGAGACAAGGAGAGATTCACCTGGCCTCAGACAACTTCTGCCCTGAGACCAGGAGGGATTCACCTGCCCTCCGACAACTTCTGCCCTGAGACCAGGAAGGATTCACCTGCCCTCAGACAACTTCTGCCCTGAGACCAGGAGAGATTCACCTGCCCTCAGACAACTTCTGCCCTGAGACCAGGAGAGATTCACCTGCCCTCAGACAACTTCTGCCCTGACACCAGGAAGGATTCACCTGCCCTCAGACAACTTCTGCCCTGAGACCAGGAGACAAGGAGAGATTCACCTGCCCTCAGACAACTTCTGCCCTGAGACCAGGAGGGATTCACCTGCCCTCCGACAACTTCTGCCCTGAGACCAGGAAGGATTCACCTCCCCTCAGACAACTTCTGCCCTGAGACCAGGAGAGATTCACCTGCCCTCAGACAACTTCTGCCCTGAGACCAGGAGAGATTCACCTGCCCTCAGACAACTTCTGCCCTGAGACCAGGAAGGATTCACCTGCCCTCAGACAACTTCTGCCCTGAGACCAGGAGGGATTCACCTGCCCTCAGACAACTTCTGCCCTGAGACCAGGAAGGATTCACCTGCCCTCAGACAACTTCTGCCCTGAGACCAGGAGGGATTCACCTGCCCTCAGACAACTTCTGCCCTGAGACCAGGAGACAAGGAGAGATTCACCTGCCCTCAGACAACTTCTGCCCTGAGACCAGGAGGGATTCACCTGCCCTCAGACAACTTCTGCCCTGAGACCAGGAGAGGTTCACCTGCCCTCAGACAACTTCTGCCATGAGACCAGGAAGGATTCACCTGCCCTCAGACAACTTCTGCCCTGAGACCAGGAGGGATTCAACTGCCCTCAGACAACTTCTGCCCTGAGACCAGGAGAGATTCACCTGCCCTCAGACAACTTCTGCCCTGAGACCAGGAAGGATTCAACTGCCCTCAGACAACTTCTGCCCTGAGACCAGGAAGGATTCACCTGCCCTCAGACAACTTCTGCCCTGAGACCAGGAGAGATTCACCTGCCCTCAGACAACTTCTGCCCTGAGACCAGGAAGGATTCACCTGCCCTCAGACAACTTCTGCCCTGAGACCAGGAGAGATTCACCTGCCCTCAGACAACTTCTGCCCTGAGACCAGGAAGGATTCACCTGCCCTCAGACAACTTCTGCCCTGAGACCAGGAGAGATTCACCTGCCCTCAGACAACTTCTGCCCTGAGACCAGGAGGGATTCAATTGCCCTCAGACAACTTCTGCCCTGAGACCAGGAGGGATTCACCTGCCCTCAGACAACTTCTGCCCTGAGACCAGGAGACAAGGAGAGATTCACCTGCCCTCAGACAACTTCTGCCCTGAGACCAGGAGGGATTCACCTGCCCTCAGACAACTTCTGCCCTGAGACCAGGAGAGGTTCACCTGCCCTCAGACAACTTCTGCCATGAGACCAGGAAGGATTCACCTGCCCTCAGACAACTTCTGCCCTGAGACCAGGAGGGATTCAACTGCCCTCAGACAACTTCTGCCCTGAGACCAGGAGGGATTCACCTGCCCTCAGACAACTTCTGCCCTGAGACCAGGAAGGATTCACCTGCCCTCAGACAACTTCTGCCCTGAGACCAGGAGGGATTCACCTGCCCTCAGACAACTTCTGCCCTGAGACCAGGAGAGATTCACCTGCCCTCAGACAACTTCTGCCCTGAGACCAGGAAGGATTCACCTGCCCTCAGACAACTTCTGCCCTGAGACCAGGAGAGATTCACCTGCCCTCAGACAACTTCTGCCCTGAGACCAGGAGAGATTCACCTGCCCTCAGACAACTTCTGCCCTGAGACCAGGAAGGATTCACCTGCCCTCAGACAACTTCTGCCCTGAGACCAGGAGAGGTTCACCTGCCCTCAGACAACTTCTGCCATGAGACCAGGAAGGATTCACCTGCCCTCAGACAACTTCTGCCCTGAGACCAGGAGGGATTCAACTGCCCTCAGACAACTTCTGCCCTGAGACCAGAGGAGACGGTTGACTCCCTTTTTTCCAACTACGTTGCCCTGAGAACAGAAAAATACAACTTATGCCTTGAGACCAGGAGAGATTCACCTGCCCTCAGACAACTTCTGCCCTGAGACCAGGAGAGATTCACCTGCCCTCAGACAACTTCTGCCCTGAGACCAGGAAGGATTCACCTGCCCTCAGACAACTTCTGCCCTGAGACCAGGAGGGATTCACCTGCCCTCCGACAACTTCTGCCCTGAGACCAGGAAGGATTCACCTGCCCTCAGACAACTTCTGCCCTGAGACCAGGAGAGATTCACCTGCCCTCAGACAACTTCTGCCCTGAGACCAGGAGACAAGGAGAGATTCACCTGGCCTCAGACAACTTCTGCCCTGAGACCAGGAGGGATTCACCTGCCCTCCGACAACTTCTGCCCTGAGACCAGGAAGGATTCACCTGCCCTCAGACAACTTCTGCCCTGAGACCAGGAGAGATTCACCTGCCCTCAGACAACTTCTGCCCTGAGACCAGGAGAGATTCACCTGCCCTCAGACAACTTCTGCCCTGACACCAGGAAGGATTCACCTGCCCTCAGACAACTTCTGCCCTGAGACCAGGAGACAAGGAGAGATTCACCTGCCCTCAGACAACTTCTGCCCTGAGACCAGGAGGGATTCACCTGCCCTCCGACAACTTCTGCCCTGAGACCAGGAAGGATTCACCTCCCCTCAGACAACTTCTGCCCTGAGACCAGGAGAGATTCACCTGCCCTCAGACAACTTCTGCCCTGAGACCAGGAGAGATTCACCTGCCCTCAGACAACTTCTGCCCTGAGACCAGGAAGGATTCACCTGCCCTCAGACAACTTCTGCCCTGAGACCAGGAGGGATTCACCTGCCCTCAGACAACTTCTGCCCTGAGACCAGGAAGGATTCACCTGCCCTCAGACAACTTCTGCCCTGAGACCAGGAGGGATTCACCTGCCCTCAGACAACTTCTGCCCTGAGACCAGGAGACAAGGAGAGATTCACCTGCCCTCAGACAACTTCTGCCCTGAGACCAGGAGGGATTCACCTGCCCTCAGACAACTTCTGCCCTGAGACCAGGAGAGGTTCACCTGCCCTCAGACAACTTCTGCCATGAGACCAGGAAGGATTCACCTGCCCTCAGACAACTTCTGCCCTGAGACCAGGAGGGATTCAACTGCCCTCAGACAACTTCTGCCCTGAGACCAGGAGAGATTCACCTGCCCTCAGACAACTTCTGCCCTGAGACCAGGAAGGATTCAACTGCCCTCAGACAACTTCTGCCCTGAGACCAGGAAGGATTCACCTGCCCTCAGACAACTTCTGCCCTGAGACCAGGAGAGATTCACCTGCCCTCAGACAACTTCTGCCCTGAGACCAGGAAGGATTCACCTGCCCTCAGACAACTTCTGCCCTGAGACCAGGAGAGATTCACCTGCCCTCAGACAACTTCTGCCCTGAGACCAGGAAGGATTCACCTGCCCTCAGACAACTTCTGCCCTGAGACCAGGAGAGATTCACCTGCCCTCAGACAACTTCTGCCCTGAGACCAGGAGGGATTCAATTGCCCTCAGACAACTTCTGCCCTGAGACCAGGAGGGATTCACCTGCCCTCAGACAACTTCTGCCCTGAGACCAGGAGACAAGGAGAGATTCACCTGCCCTCAGACAACTTCTGCCCTGAGACCAGGAGGGATTCACCTGCCCTCAGACAACTTCTGCCCTGAGACCAGGAGAGGTTCACCTGCCCTCAGACAACTTCTGCCATGAGACCAGGAAGGATTCACCTGCCCTCAGACAACTTCTGCCCTGAGACCAGGAGGGATTCAACTGCCCTCAGACAACTTCTGCCCTGAGACCAGGAGGGATTCACCTGCCCTCAGACAACTTCTGCCCTGAGACCAGGAAGGATTCACCTGCCCTCAGACAACTTCTGCCCTGAGACCAGGAGGGATTCACCTGCCCTCAGACAACTTCTGCCCTGAGACCAGGAGAGATTCACCTGCCCTCAGACAACTTCTGCCCTGAGACCAGGAAGGATTCACCTGCCCTCAGACAACTTCTGCCCTGAGACCAGGAGAGATTCACCTGCCCTCAGACAACTTCTGCCCTGAGACCAGGAGAGATTCACCTGCCCTCAGACAACTTCTGCCCTGAGACCAGGAAGGATTCACCTGCCCTCAGACAACTTCTGCCCTGAGACCAGGAGAGGTTCACCTGCCCTCAGACAACTTCTGCCATGAGACCAGGAAGGATTCACCTGCCCTCAGACAACTTCTGCCCTGAGACCAGGAGGGATTCAACTGCCCTCAGACAACTTCTGCCCTGAGACCAGAGGAGACGGTTGACTCCCTTTTTTCCAACTACGTTGCCCTGAGAACAGAAAAATACAACTTATGCCTTGAGACCAGGAGAGATTCACCTGCCCTCAGACAACTTCTGCCCTGAGACCAGGAGAGATTCACCTGCCCTCAGACAACTTCTGCCCTGAGACCAGGAAGGATTCACCTGCCCTCAGACAACTTCTGCCCTGAGACCAGGAGGGATTCACCTGCCCTCCGACAACTTCTGCCCTGAGACCAGGAAGGATTCACCTGCCCTCAGACAACTTCTGCCCTGAGACCAGGAGAGATTCACCTGCCCTCAGACAACTTCTGCCCTGAGACCAGGAGACAAGGAGAGATTCACCTGGCCTCAGACAACTTCTGCCCTGAGACCAGGAGGGATTCACCTGCCCTCCGACAACTTCTGCCCTGAGACCAGGAAGGATTCACCTGCCCTCAGACAACTTCTGCCCTGAGACCAGGAGAGATTCACCTGCCCTCAGACAACTTCTGCCCTGAGACCAGGAGAGATTCACCTGCCCTCAGACAACTTCTGCCCTGACACCAGGAAGGATTCACCTGCCCTCAGACAACTTCTGCCCTGAGACCAGGAGACAAGGAGAGATTCACCTGCCCTCAGACAACTTCTGCCCTGAGACCAGGAAGGATTCACCTGCCCTCAGACAACTTCTGCCCTGAGACCAGGAGGGATTCACCTGCCCTCAGACAACTTCTGCCCTGAGACCAGGAAGGATTCACCTGCCCTCAGACAACTTCTGCCCTGAGACCAGGAGGGATTCACCTGCCCTCAGACAACTTCTGCCCTGAGACCAGGAGACAAGGAGAGATTCACCTGCCCTCAGACAACTTCTGCCCTGAGACCAGGAGGGATTCACCTGCCCTCAGACAACTTCTGCCCTGAGACCAGGAGAGGTTCACCTGCCCTCAGACAACTTCTGCCATGAGACCAGGAAGGATTCACCTGCCCTCAGACAACTTCTGCCCTGAGACCAGGAGGGATTCAACTGCCCTCAGACAACTTCTGCCCTGAGACCAGGAGGGATTCACCTGCCCTCAGACAACTTCTGCCCTGAGACCAGGAAGGATTCACCTGCCCTCAGACAACTTCTGCCCTGAGACCAGGAGGGATTCACCTGCCCTCAGACAACTTCTGCCCTGAGACCAGGAGAGATTCACCTGCCCTCAGACAACTTCTGCCCTGAGACCAGGAAGGATTCACCTGCCCTCAGACAACTTCTGCCCTGAGACCAGGAGAGATTCACCTGCCCTCAGACAACTTCTGCCCTGAGACCAGGAGAGATTCACCTGCCCTCAGACAACTTCTGCCCTGAGACCAGGAAGGATTCACCTGCCCTCAGACAACTTCTGCCCTGAGACCAGGAGAGGTTCACCTGCCCTCAGACAACTTCTGCCATGAGACCAGGAAGGATTCACCTGCCCTCAGACAACTTCTGCCCTGAGACCAGGAGGGATTCAACTGCCCTCAGACAACTTCTGCCCTGAGACCAGAGGAGACGGTTGACTCCCTTTTTTCCAACTACGTTGCCCTGAGAACAGAAAAATACAACTTATGCCTTGAGACCAGGAGAGATTCACCTGCCCTCAGACAACTTCTGCCCTGAGACCAGGAGAGATTCACCTGCCCTCAGACAACTTCTGCCCTGAGACCAGGAAGGATTCACCTGCCCTCAGACAACTTCTGCCCTGAGACCAGGAGGGATTCACCTGCCCTCCGACAACTTCTGCCCTGAGACCAGGAAGGATTCACCTGCCCTCAGACAACTTCTGCCCTGAGACCAGGAGAGATTCACCTGCCCTCAGACAACTTCTGCCCTGAGACCAGGAGACAAGGAGAGATTCACCTGGCCTCAGACAACTTCTGCCCTGAGACCAGGAGGGATTCACCTGCCCTCCGACAACTTCTGCCCTGAGACCAGGAAGGATTCACCTGCCCTCAGACAACTTCTGCCCTGAGACCAGGAGAGATTCACCTGCCCTCAGACAACTTCTGCCCTGAGACCAGGAGAGATTCACCTGCCCTCAGACAACTTCTGCCCTGACACCAGGAAGGATTCACCTGCCCTCAGACAACTTCTGCCCTGAGACCAGGAGACAAGGAGAGATTCACCTGCCCTCAGACAACTTCTGCCCTGAGACCAGGAGGGATTCACCTGCCCTCCGACAACTTCTGCCCTGAGACCAGGAAGGATTCACCTCCCCTCAGACAACTTCTGCCCTGAGACCAGGAGAGATTCACCTGCCCTCAGACAACTTCTGCCCTGAGACCAGGAGAGATTCACCTGCCCTCAGACAACTTCTGCCCTGAGACCAGGAAGGATTCACCTGCCCTCAGACAACTTCTGCCCTGAGACCAGGAGGGATTCACCTGCCCTCAGACAACTTCTGCCCTGAGACCAGGAAGGATTCACCTGCCCTCAGACAACTTCTGCCCTGAGACCAGGAGGGATTCACCTGCCCTCAGACAACTTCTGCCCTGAGACCAGGAGACAAGGAGAGATTCACCTGCCCTCAGACAACTTCTGCCCTGAGACCAGGAGGGATTCACCTGCCCTCAGACAACTTCTGCCCTGAGACCAGGAGAGGTTCACCTGCCCTCAGACAACTTCTGCCATGAGACCAGGAAGGATTCACCTGCCCTCAGACAACTTCTGCCCTGAGACCAGGAGGGATTCAACTGCCCTCAGACAACTTCTGCCCTGAGACCAGGAGAGATTCACCTGCCCTCAGACAACTTCTGCCCTGAGACCAGGAAGGATTCAACTGCCCTCAGACAACTTCTGCCCTGAGACCAGGAAGGATTCACCTGCCCTCAGACAACTTCTGCCCTGAGACCAGGAGAGATTCACCTGCCCTCAGACAACTTCTGCCCTGAGACCAGGAAGGATTCACCTGCCCTCAGACAACTTCTGCCCTGAGACCAGGAGAGATTCACCTGCCCTCAGACAACTTCTGCCCTGAGACCAGGAAGGATTCACCTGCCCTCAGACAACTTCTGCCCTGAGACCAGGAGAGATTCACCTGCCCTCAGACAACTTCTGCCCTGAGACCAGGAGGGATTCAATTGCCCTCAGACAACTTCTGCCCTGAGACCAGGAGGGATTCACCTGCCCTCAGACAACTTCTGCCCTGAGACCAGGAGACAAGGAGAGATTCACCTGCCCTCAGACAACTTCTGCCCTGAGACCAGGAGGGATTCACCTGCCCTCAGACAACTTCTGCCCTGAGACCAGGAGAGGTTCACCTGCCCTCAGACAACTTCTGCCATGAGACCAGGAAGGATTCACCTGCCCTCAGACAACTTCTGCCCTGAGACCAGGAGGGATTCAACTGCCCTCAGACAACTTCTGCCCTGAGACCAGGAGGGATTCACCTGCCCTCAGACAACTTCTGCCCTGAGACCAGGAAGGATTCACCTGCCCTCAGACAACTTCTGCCCTGAGACCAGGAGGGATTCACCTGCCCTCAGACAACTTCTGCCCTGAGACCAGGAGAGATTCACCTGCCCTCAGACAACTTCTGCCCTGAGACCAGGAAGGATTCACCTGCCCTCAGACAACTTCTGCCCTGAGACCAGGAGAGATTCACCTGCCCTCAGACAACTTCTGCCCTGAGACCAGGAGAGATTCACCTGCCCTCAGACAACTTCTGCCCTGAGACCAGGAAGGATTCACCTGCCCTCAGACAACTTCTGCCCTGAGACCAGGAGAGGTTCACCTGCCCTCAGACAACTTCTGCCATGAGACCAGGAAGGATTCACCTGCCCTCAGACAACTTCTGCCCTGAGACCAGGAGGGATTCAACTGCCCTCAGACAACTTCTGCCCTGAGACCAGAGGAGACGGTTGACTCCCTTTTTTCCAACTACGTTGCCCTGAGAACAGAAAAATACAACTTATGCCTTGAGACCAGGAGAGATTCACCTGCCCTCAGACAACTTCTGCCCTGAGACCAGGAGAGATTCACCTGCCCTCAGACAACTTCTGCCCTGAGACAAGGAGGGATTCACCTGCCCTCAGACAACTTCTGCCCTGAGACCAGGAGAGATTCACCTGCCCTCAGACAACTTCTGCCCTGAGACCAGGAGGGATTCACCTGCCCTCAGACAACTTCTGCCCTGAGACCAGGAGAGATTCACCTGCCCTCAGACAACTTCTGCCCTGAGACCAGGAAGGATTCACCTTCCCTCAGACAACTTCTGCCCTGAGACCAGGAGAGATTCACCTGTCCTCAGACAACTTCTGCCCTGAGACCAGGAAGGATTCACCTGCCCTCACCTGCCCTCAGACCAGGAAGGATTCACCTGCCCTCAGACAACTTCTGCCCTGAGACCAGGAGAGATTCACCTGCCCTCAGACAACTTCTGCCCTGAGACCAGGAGACAAGGAGAGATTCACCTGGCCTCAGACAACTTCTGCCCTGAGACCAGGAGGGATTCACCTGCCCTCCGACAACTTCTGCCCTGAGACCAGGAAGGATTCACCTGCCCTCAGACAACTTCTGCCCTGAGACCAGGAGAGATTCACCTGCCCTCAGACAACTTCTGCCCTGAGACCAGGAGAGATTCACCTGCCCTCAGACAACTTCTGCCCTGAGACCAGGAGAGATTCACCTGCCCTCAGACAACTTCTGCCCTGAGACCAGGAAGGATTCAACTGCCCTCAGACAACTTCTGCCCTGAGACCAGGAAGGATTCACCTGCCCTCAGACAACTTCTGCCCTGAGACCAGGAGAGATTCACCTGCCCTCAGACAACTTCTGCCCTGAGACCAGGAAGGATTCACCTGCCCTCAGACAACTTCTGCCCTGAGACCAGGAGAGGTTCACCTGCCCTCAGACAACTTCTGCCCTGAGACCAGGAAGGATTCACCTGCCCTCAGACAACTTCTGCCCTGAGACCAGGAGAGATTCACCTGCCCTCAGACAACTTCTGCCCTGAGACCAGGAGGGATTCAATTGCCCTCAGACAACTTCTGCCCTGAGACCAGGAGACAAGGAGAGATTCACCTGCCCTCAGACAACTTCTGCCCTGAGACCAGGAGGGATTCACCTGCCCTCAGACAACTTCTGCCCTGAGACCAGGAGAGATTCACCTGCCCTCAGACAACTTCTGCCCTGAGACCAGGAAGGATTCACCTGCCCTCAGACAACTTCTGCCCTGAGACCAGGAGAGATTCACCTGCCCTCAGACAACTTCTGCCCTGAGACCAGGAGAGATTCACCTGCCCTCAGACAACTTCTGCCCTGAGACCAGGAAGGATTCACCTGCCCTCAGACAACTTCTGCCCTGAGACCAGGAGAGATTCACCTGCCCTCAGACAACTTCTGCCCTGAGACCAGGAAGGATTCACCTGCCCTCAGACAACTTCTGCCCTGAGACCAGGAGAGATTCACCTGCCCTCAGACAACTTCTGCCCTGAGACCAGGAAGGATTCACCTGCCCTCAGACAACTTCTGCCCTGAGACCAGGAGGGATTCACCTGCCCTCAGACAACTTCTGCCCTGAGACCAGGAGACAAGGAGAGATTCACCTGCCCTCAGACAACTTCTGCCCTGAGACCAGGAGGGATTCACCTGCCCTCAGACAACTTCTGCCCTGAGACCAGGAGAGGTTCACCTGCCCTCAGACAACTTCTGCCATGAGACCAGGAAGGATTCACCTGCCCTCAGACAACTTCTGCCCTGAGACCAGGAGGGATTCAACTGCCCTCAGACAACTTCTGCCCTGAGACCAGGAGGGATTCACCTGCCCTCAGACAACTTCTGCCCTGAGACCAGGAAGGATTCACCTGCCCTCAGACAACTTCTGCCCTGAGACCAGGAGGGATTCACCTGCCCTCAGACAACTTCTGCCCTGAGACCAGGAGAGATTCACCTGCCCTCAGACAACTTCTGCCCTGAGACCAGGAAGGATTCACCTGCCCTCAGACAACTTCTGCCCTGAGACCAGGAGAGATTCACCTGCCCTCAGACAACTTCTGCCCTGAGACCAGGAGAGATTCACCTGCCCTCAGACAACTTCTGCCCTGAGACCAGGAAGGATTCACCTGCCCTCAGACAACTTCTGCCCTGAGACCAGGAGAGGTTCACCTGCCCTCAGACAACTTCTGCCATGAGACCAGGAAGGATTCACCTGCCCTCAGACAACTTCTGCCCTGAGACCAGGAGGGATTCAACTGCCCTCAGACAACTTCTGCCCTGAGACCAGAGGAGACGGTTGACTCCCTTTTTTCCAACTACGTTGCCCTGAGAACAGAAAAATACAACTTATGCCTTGAGACCAGGAGAGATTCACCTGCCCTCAGACAACTTCTGCCCTGAGACCAGGAGAGATTCACCTGCCCTCAGACAACTTCTGCCCTGAGACCAGGAGAGATTCACCTGCCCTCAGACAACTTCTGCCCTGAGACCAGGAAGGATTCACCTGCCCTCAGACAACTTCTGCCCTGAGACCAGGAGGGATTCACCTGCCCTCCGACAACTTCTGCCCTGAGACCAGGAAGGATTCACCTGCCCTCAGACAACTTCTGCCCTGAGACCAGGAGAGATTCACCTGCCCTCAGACAACTTCTGCCCTGAGACCAGGAGACAAGGAGAGATTCACCTGGCCTCAGACAACTTCTGCCCTGAGACCAGGAGGGATTCACCTGCCCTCCGACAACTTCTGCCCTGAGACCAGGAAGGATTCACCTGCCCTCAGACAACTTCTGCCCTGAGACCAGGAGAGATTCACCTGCCCTCAGACAACTTCTGCCCTGAGACCAGGAGAGATTCACCTGCCCTCAGACAACTTCTGCCCTGACACCAGGAAGGATTCACCTGCCCTCAGACAACTTCTGCCCTGAGACCAGGAGACAAGGAGAGATTCACCTGCCCTCAGACAACTTCTGCCCTGAGACCAGGAGGGATTCACCTGCCCTCCGACAACTTCTGCCCTGAGACCAGGAAGGATTCACCTCCCCTCAGACAACTTCTGCCCTGAGACCAGGAGAGATTCACCTGCCCTCAGACAACTTCTGCCCTGAGACCAGGAGAGATTCACCTGCCCTCAGACAACTTCTGCCCTGAGACCAGGAAGGATTCACCTGCCCTCAGACAACTTCTGCCCTGAGACCAGGAGGGATTCACCTGCCCTCAGACAACTTCTGCCCTGAGACCAGGAAGGATTCACCTGCCCTCAGACAACTTCTGCCCTGAGACCAGGAGGGATTCACCTGCCCTCAGACAACTTCTGCCCTGAGACCAGGAGACAAGGAGAGATTCACCTGCCCTCAGACAACTTCTGCCCTGAGACCAGGAGAGATTCACCTGCCCTCAGAAAACTTCTGCCCTGAGACCAGGAAGGATTCACCTGCCCTCAGACAACTTCTGCCCTGAGACCAGGAGAGATTCACCTGCCCTCAGACAACTTCTGCCCTGAGACCAGGAAGGATTCACCTGCCCTCAGACAACTTCTGCCCTGAGACCAGGAGAGATTCACCTGCCCTCAGACAACTTCTGCCCTGAGACCAGGAAGGATTCACCTGCCCTCAGACAACTTCTGCCCTGAGACCAGGAGAGATTCACCTGCCCTCAGACAACTTCTGCCCTGAGACCAGGAAGGATTCACCTGCCCTCAGACAACTTCTGCCCTGAGACCAGGAGGGATTCACCTGCCCTCAGACAACTTCTGCCCTGAGACCAGGAGACAAGGAGAGATTCACCTGCCCTCAGACAACTTCTGCCCTGAGACCAGGAGGGATTCACCTGCCCTCAGACAACTTCTGCCCTGAGACCAGGAGAGGTTCACCTGCCCTCAGACAACTTCTGCCATGAGACCAGGAAGGATTCACCTGCCCTCAGACAACTTCTGCCCTGAGACCAGGAGGGATTCAACTGCCCTCAGACAACTTCTGCCCTGAGACCAGGAGGGATTCACCTGCCCTCAGACAACTTCTGCCCTGAGACCAGGAAGGATTCACCTGCCCTCAGACAACTTCTGCCCTGAGACCAGGAGGGATTCACCTGCCCTCAGACAACTTCTGCCCTGAGACCAGGAGAGATTCACCTGCCCTCAGACAACTTCTGCCCTGAGACCAGGAAGGATTCACCTGCCCTCAGACAACTTCTGCCCTGAGACCAGGAGAGATTCACCTGCCCTCAGACAACTTCTGCCCTGAGACCAGGAGAGATTCACCTGCCCTCAGACAACTTCTGCCCTGAGACCAGGAAGGATTCACCTGCCCTCAGACAACTTCTGCCCTGAGACCAGGAGAGGTTCACCTGCCCTCAGACAACTTCTGCCATGAGACCAGGAAGGATTCACCTGCCCTCAGACAACTTCTGCCCTGAGACCAGGAGGGATTCAACTGCCCTCAGACAACTTCTGCCCTGAGACCAGAGGAGACGGTTGACTCCCTTTTTTCCAACTACGTTGCCCTGAGAACAGAAAAATACAACTTATGCCTTGAGACCAGGAGAGATTCACCTGCCCTCAGACAACTTCTGCCCTGAGACCAGGAGAGATTCACCTGCCCTCAGACAACTTCTGCCCTGAGACCAGGAGAGATTCACCTGCCCTCAGACAACTTCTGCCCTGAGACCAGGAAGGATTCACCTGCCCTCAGACAACTTCTGCCCTGAGACCAGGAGGGATTCACCTGCCCTCCGACAACTTCTGCCCTGAGACCAGGAAGGATTCACCTGCCCTCAGACAACTTCTGCCCTGAGACCAGGAGAGATTCACCTGCCCTCAGACAACTTCTGCCCTGAGACCAGGAGACAAGGAGAGATTCACCTGGCCTCAGACAACTTCTGCCCTGAGACCAGGAGGGATTCACCTGCCCTCCGACAACTTCTGCCCTGAGACCAGGAAGGATTCACCTGCCCTCAGACAACTTCTGCCCTGAGACCAGGAGAGATTCACCTGGCCTCAGACAACTTCTGCCCTGAGACCAGGAGAGATTCACCTGCCCTCAGACAACTTCTGCCCTGACACCAGGAAGGATTCACCTGCCCTCAGACAACTTCTGCCCTGAGACCAGGAGACAAGGAGAGATTCACCTGCCCTCAGACAACTTCTGCCCTGAGACCAGGAGGGATTCACCTGCCCTCCGACAACTTCTGCCCTGAGACCAGGAAGGATTCACCTCCCCTCAGACAACTTCTGCCCTGAGACCAGGAGAGATTCACCTGCCCTCAGACAACTTCTGCCCTGAGACCAGGAGAGATTCACCTGCCCTCAGACAACTTCTGCCCTGAGACCAGGAAGGATTCACCTGCCCTCAGACAACTTCTGCCCTGAGACCAGGAGGGATTCACCTGCCCTCAGACAACTTCTGCCCTGAGACCAGGAAGGATTCACCTGCCCTCAGACAACTTCTGCCCTGAGACCAGGAGGGATTCACCTGCCCTCAGACAACTTCTGCCCTGAGACCAGGAGACAAGGAGAGATTCACCTGCCCTCAGACAACTTCTGCCCTGAGACCAGGAGGGATTCACCTGCCCTCAGACAACTTCTGCCCTGAGACCAGGAGAGGTTCACCTGCCCTCAGACAACTTCTGCCATGAGACCAGGAAGGATTCACCTGCCCTCAGACAACTTCTGCCCTGAGACCAGGAGGGATTCAACTGCCCTCAGACAACTTCTGCCCTGAGACCAGGAGAGATTCACCTGCCCTCAGACAACTTCTGCCCTGAGACCAGGAAGGATTCAACTGCCCTCAGACAACTTCTGCCCTGAGACCAGGAAGGATTCACCTGCCCTCAGACAACTTCTGCCCTGAGACCAGGAGAGATTCACCTGCCCTCAGACAACTTCTGCCCTGAGACCAGGAAGGATTCACCTGCCCTCAGACAACTTCTGCCCTGAGACCAGGAGAGATTCACCTGCCCTCAGACAACTTCTGCCCTGAGACCAGGAAGGATTCACCTGCCCTCAGACAACTTCTGCCCTGAGACCAGGAGAGATTCACCTGCCCTCAGACAACTTCTGCCCTGAGACCAGGAGGGATTCAATTGCCCTCAGACAACTTCTGCCCTGAGACCAGGAAGGATTCACCTTCCCTCAGACAACTTCTGCCCTGAGACCAGGAGAGATTCACCTGTCCTCAGACAACTTCTGCCCTGAGACCAGGAAGGATTCACCTGCCCTCACCTGCCCTCAGACCAGGAAGGATTCACCTGCCCTCAGACAACTTCTGCCCTGAGACCAGGAGAGGTTCACCTGCCCTCAGACAACTTCTGCCCTGAGACCAGGAGAGATTCACCTGCCCTCAGACAACTTCTGCCCTGAGACAAGGAGGGATTCACCTGCCCTCAGACAACTTCTGCCCTGAGACCAGGAGAGATTCACCTGCCCTCAGACAACTTCTGCCCTGAGACCAGGAGGGATTCACCTGCCCTCAGACAACTTCTGCCCTGAGACCAGGAGAGATTCACCTGCCCTCAGACAACTTCTGCCCTGAGACCAGGAAGGATTCACCTGCCCTCAGACAACTTCTGCCCTGAGACCAGGAGAGGTTCATCTGCCCTCAGACAACTTCTGCCCTGAGACCAGGAAGGATTCACCTGCCCTCAGACAACTTCTGCCCTGAGACCAGGAGAGATTCACCTGCCCTCAGACAACTTCTGCCCTGAGACCAGGAAGGATTCATCTGCCCTCAGACAACTTCTGCCCTGAGACCAGGAAGGATTCACCTGCCCTCAGACAACTTCTGCCCTGAGACAAGGAGGGATTCACCTGCCCTCAGACAACTTCTGCCCTGAGACCAGGAGAGATTCACCTGCCCTCAGACAACTTCTGCCCTGAGACCAGGAGGGATTCACCTGCCCTCAGACAACTTCTGCCCTGAGACCAGGAGAGATTCACCTGCCCTCAGACAACTTCTGCCCTGAGACCAGGAAGGATTCACCTTCCCTCAGACAACTTCTGCCCTGAGACCAGGAGAGATTCACCTGTCCTCAGACAACTTCTGCCCTGAGACCAGGAAGGATTCACCTGCCCTCACCTGCCCTCAGACCAGGAAGGATTCACCTGCCCTCAGACAACTTCTGCCCTGAGACCAGGAGAGATTCACCTGCCCTCAGACAACTTCTGCCCTGAGACCAGGAGACAAGGAGAGATTCACCTGGCCTCAGACAACTTCTGCCCTGAGACCAGGAGGGATTCACCTGCCCTCCGACAACTTCTGCCCTGAGACCAGGAAGGATTCACCTGCCCTCAGACAACTTCTGCCCTGAGACCAGGAGAGATTCACCTGCCCTCAGACAACTTCTGCCCTGAGACCAGGAGAGATTCACCTGCCCTCAGACAACTTCTGCCCTGAGACCAGGAGAGATTCACCTGCCCTCAGACAACTTCTGCCCTGAGACCAGGAAGGATTCAACTGCCCTCAGACAACTTCTGCCCTGAGACCAGGAAGGATTCACCTGCCCTCAGACAACTTCTGCCCTGAGACCAGGAGAGATTCACCTGCCCTCAGACAACTTCTGCCCTGAGACCAGGAAGGATTCACCTGCCCTCAGACAACTTCTGCCCTGAGACCAGGAGAGGTTCACCTGCCCTCAGACAACTTCTGCCCTGAGACCAGGAAGGATTCACCTGCCCTCAGACAACTTCTGCCCTGAGACCAGGAGAGATTCACCTGCCCTCAGACAACTTCTGCCCTGAGACCAGGAGGGATTCAATTGCCCTCAGACAACTTCTGCCCTGAGACCAGGAGACAAGGAGAGATTCACCTGCCCTCAGACAACTTCTGCCCTGAGACCAGGAGGGATTCACCTGCCCTCAGACAACTTCTGCCCTGAGACCAGGAGAGATTCACCTGCCCTCAGACAACTTCTGCCCTGAGACCAGGAAGGATTCACCTGCCCTCAGACAACTTCTGCCCTGAGACCAGGAGAGATTCACCTGCCCTCAGACAACTTCTGCCCTGAGACCAGGAGAGATTCACCTGCCCTCAGACAACTTCTGCCCTGAGACCGGGAAGGATTCACCTGCCCTCAGACAACTTCTGCCCTGAGACCAGGAGAGGTTCACCTGCCCTCAGACAACTTCTGCCATGAGACCAGGAAGGATTCACCTGCCCTCAGACAACTTCTGCCCTGAGACCAGGAGGGATTCAACTGCCCTCAGACAACTTCTGCCCTGAGACCAGAGGAGACGGTTGACTCCCTTTTTTCCAACTACGTTGCCCTGAGAACAGAAAAATACAACTTATGCCTTGAGACCAGGAGAGATTCACCTGCCCTCAGACAACTTCTGCCCTGAGACCAGGAGGGATTCACCTGCCCTCCGACAACTTCTGCCCTGAGACCAGGAAGGATTCACCTGCCCTCAGACAACTTCTGCCCTGAGACCAGGAGAGATTCACCTGCCCTCAGACAACTTCTACCCTCAGACCAGGAGAGATTCACCTGCCCTCAGACAACTTCTGCCCTGAGACCAGGAGAGATTCACCTGCCCTCAGACAACTTCTGCCCTGAGACCAGGAAGGATTCACCTGCCCTCAGACAACTTCTGCCCTGAAACCAGGAGTGATTCACCTGCCCTCAGACAACTTCTGCCCTGAGACCAGGAAGGATTCACCTGCCCTCAGACAACTTCTGCCCTGAGACCAGGAGGGATTCACCTGCCCTCAGACAACTTCTGCCCTGAGACCAGGAGACAAGGAGAGATTCACCTGCCCTCAGACAACTTCTGCCCTGAGACCAGGAGGGATTCACCTGCCCTCAGACAACTTCTGCCCTGAGACCAGGAGAGGTTCACCTGCCCTCAGACAACTTCTGCCATGAGACCAGGAAGGATTCACCTGCCCTCAGACAACTTCTGCCCTGAGACCAGGAGGGATTCAACTGCCCTCAGACAACTTCTGCCCTGAGACCAGGAGAGATTCACCTGCCCTCAGACAACTTCTGCCCTGAGACCAGGAGAGGTTCACCTGCCCTCAGACAACTTCTGCCCTGAGACCAGGAAGGATTCACCTGCCCTCAGACAACTTCTGCCCTGAGACCAGGAAGGATTCACCTGCCCTCAGACAACTTCTGCCCTGAGACCAGGAGACAAGGAGAGATTCACCTGCCCTCAGACAACTTCTGCCCTGAGACCAGGAGAGATTCACCTGCCCTCAGAAAACTTCTGCCCTGAGACCAGGAAGGATTCACCTGCCCTCAGACAACTTCTGCCCTGAGACCAGGAGAGATTCACCTGCCCTCAGACAACTTCTGCCCTGAGACCAGGAAGGATTCACCTGCCCTCAGACAACTTCTGCCCTGAGACCAGGAGAGATTCACCTGCCCTCAGACAACTTCTGCCCTGAGACCAGGAAGGATTCACCTGCCCTCAGACAACTTCTGCCCTGAGACCAGGAGAGATTCACCTGCCCTCAGACAATTTCTGCCCTGAGACCAGGAGACAAAGAGAGATTCACCTGGCCTCAGACAACTTCTGCCCTGAGACCAGGAGGGATTCACCTGCCCTCCGTCAACTTCTGCCCTGAGACCAGGAAGGATTCACCTGCCCTCAGACAACTTCTGCCCTGAGACCAGGAGAGATTCACCTGCCCTCAGACAACTTCTGCCCTGAGACCAGGAGAGATTCACCTGCCCTCAGACAACTTTTGCCCTGACACCAGGAAGGATTCACCTGCCCTCAGACAACTTCTGCCCTGAGACCAGGAGACAAGGAGAGATTCACCTGCCCTCAGACAACTTCTGCCCTGAGACCAGGAGAGGTTCATCTGCCCTCAGACAACTTCTGCCCTGAGACCAGGAAGGATTCACCTGCCCTCAGACAACTTCTGCCCTGAGACCAGGAGAGATTCACCTGCCCTCAGACAACTTCTGCCCTGAGACCAGGAGAGATTCACCTGCCCTCAGACAACTTCTGCCCTGAGACCAGGAAGGATTCATCTGCCCTCAGACAACTTCTGCCCTGAGACCAGGAAGGATTCACCTGCCCTCAGACAACTTCTGCCCTGAGACCAGGAGAGGTTCACCTGCCCTCAGACAACTTCTGCCCTGAGACCAGGAGAGATTCACCTGCCCTCAGACAACTTCTGCCCTGAGACAAGGAGGGATTCACCTGCCCTCAGACAACTTCTGCCCTGAGACCAGGAGAGATTCACCTGCCCTCAGACAACTTCTGCCCTGAGACCAGGAGGGATTCACCTGCCCTCAGACAACTTCTGCCCTGAGACCAGGAGAGATTCACCTGCCCTCAGACAACTTCTGCCCTGAGACCAGGAAGGATTCACCTTCCCTCAGACAACTTCTGCCCTGAGACCAGGAGAGATTCACCTGTCCTCAGACAACTTCTGCCCTGAGACCAGGAAGGATTCACCTGCCCTCACCTGCCCTCAGACCAGGAAGGATTCACCTGCCCTCAGACAACTTCTGCCCTGAGACCAGGAGACAAGGAGAGATTCACCTGGCCTCAGACAACTTCTGCCCTGAGACCAGGAGGGATTCACCTGCCCTCCGACAACTTCTGCCCTGAGACCAGGAAGGATTCACCTGCCCTCAGACAACTTCTGCCCTGAGACCAGGAGAGATTCACCTGCCCTCAGACAACTTCTGCCCTGAGACCAGGAAGGATTCACCTGCCCTCAGACAACTTCTGCCCTGAGACCAGGAGAGATTCACCTGCCCTCAGACAACTTCTGCCCTGAGACCAGGAAGGATTCACCTGCCCTCAGACAACTTCTGCCCTGAGACCAGGAGAGGTTCACCTGCCCTCAGACAACTTCTGCCCTGAGACCAGGAAGGATTCACCTGCCCTCAGACAACTTCTGCCCTGAGACCAGGAGAGATTCACCTGCCCTCAGACAACTTCTGCCCTGAGACCAGGAGGGATTCAATTGCCCTCAGACAACTTCTGCCCTGAGACCAGGAGACAAGGAGAGATTCACCTGCCCTCAGACAACTTCTGCCCTGAGACCAGGAGGGATTCACCTGCCCTCAGACAACTTCTGCCCTGAGACCAGGAAGGATTCACCTGCCCTCAGACAACTTCTGCCCTGAGACCAGGAGAGATTCACCTGCCCTCAGATAACTTCTGCCCTGAGACCAGGAGAGATTCACCTGCCCTCAGACAACTTCTGCCCTGAGACCGGGAAGGATTCACCTGCCCTCAGACAACTTCTGCCCTGAGACCAGGAGAGGTTCACCTGCCCTCAGACAACTTCTGCCATGAGACCAGGAAGGATTCACCTGCCCTCAGACAACTTCTGCCCTGAGACCAGGAGGGATTCAACTGCCCTCAGACAACTTCTGCCCTGAGACCAGAGGAGACGGTTGACTCCCTTTTTTCCAACTACGTTGCCCTGAGAACAGAAAAATACAACTTATGCCTTGAGACCAGGAGAGATTCACCTGCCCTCAGACAACTTCTGCCCTGAGACCAGGAGAGATTCACCTGCCCTCAGACAACTTCTGCCCTGAGACCAGGAGAGATTCACCTGCCCTCAGACAACTTCTGCCCTGAGACCAGGAAGGATTCACCTGCCCTCAGACAACTTCTGCCCTGAGACCAGGAAGGATTCACCTGCCCTCAGACAACTTCTGCCCTGAGACCAGGAGAGATTCACCTGCCCTCAGACAATTTCTGCCCTGAGACCAGGAGACAAAGAGAGATTCACCTGGCCTCAGACAACTTCTGCCCTGAGACCAGGAGGGATTCACCTGCCCTCCGACAACTTCTGCCCTGAGACCAGGAAGGATTCACCTGCCCTCAGACAACTTCTGCCCTGAGACCAGGAGAGATTCACCTGCCCTCAGACAACTTCTGCCCTGAGACCAGGAGAGATTCACCTGCCCTCAGACAACTTTTGCCCTCACACCAGGAAGGATTCACCTGCCCTCAGACAACTTCTGCCCTGAGACCAGGAGACAAGGAGAGATTCACCTGCCCTCAGACAACTTCTGCCCTGAGACCAGGAGGGATTCACCTGCCCTCCGACAACTTCTGCCCTGAGACCAGGAAGGATTCACCTGCCCTCAGACAACTTCTGCCCTGAGACCAGGAGAGATTCACCTGCCCTCAGACAACTTCTACCCTCAGACCAGGAGAGATTCACCTGCCCTCAGACAACTTCTGCCCTGAGACCAGGAGAGATTCACCTGCCCTCAGACAACTTCTGCCCTGAGACCAGGAAGGATTCACCTGCCCTCAGACAACTTCTGCCCTGAAACCAGGAGTGATTCACCTGCCCTCAGACAACTTCTGCCCTGAGACCAGGAAGGATTCACCTGCCCTCAGACAACTTCTGCCCTGAGACCAGGAGGGATTCACCTGCCCTCAGACAACTTCTGCCCTGAGACCAGGAGACAAGGAGAGATTCACCTGCCCTCAGACAACTTCTGCCCTGAGACCAGGAGGGATTCACCTGCCCTCAGACAACTTCTGCCCTGAGACCAGGAGAGGTTCACCTGCCCTCAGACAACTTCTGCCCTGAGACCAGGAGGGATTCAACTGCCCTCAGACAACTTCTGCCCTGAGACCAGGAGAGATTCACCTGCCCTCAGACAACTTCTGCCCTGAGACCAGGAGAGGTTCACCTGCCCTCAGACAACTTCTGCCCTGAGACCAGGAAGGATTCACCTGCCCTCAGACAACTTCTGCCCTGAGACCAGGAAGGATTCACCTGCCCTCAGACAACTTCTGCCCTGAGACCAGGAGACAAGGAGAGATTCACCTGCCCTCAGACAACTTCTGCCCTGAGACCAGGAGAGATTCACCTGCCCTCAGAAAACTTCTGCCCTGAGACCAGGAAGGATTCACCTGCCCTCAGACAACTTCTGCCCTGAGACCAGGAGAGATTCACCTGCCCTCAGACAACTTCTGCCCTGAGACCAGGAAGGATTCACCTGCCCTCAGACAACTTCTGCCCTGAGACCAGGAGAGATTCACCTGCCCTCAGACAACTTCTGCCCTGAGACCAGGAAGGATTCACCTGCCCTCAGACAACTTCTGCCCTGAGACCAGGAGAGATTCACCTGCCCTCAGACAATTTCTGCCCTGAGACCAGGAGACAAAGAGAGATTCACCTGCCCTCAGACAACTTCTGCCCTGAGACCAGGAAGGATTCACCTGCCCTCAGACAACTTCTGCCCTGAGACCAGGAGACAAGGAGAGATTCACCTGCCCTCAGACAACTTCTGCCCTGAGACCAGGAGAGATTCACCTGCCCTCAGACAACTTCTGCCCTGAGACCAGGAAGGATTCACCTGCCCTCAGACAACTTCTGCCCTGAGACCAGGAGAGGTTCACCTGCCCTCAGACAACTTCTGCCATGAGACCAGGAAGGATTCACCTGCCCTCAGACAACTTCTGCCCTGAGACCAGGAAGGATTCACCTGCCCTCAGACAACTTCTGCCCTGAGACCAGGAAGGATTCACCTGCCCTCAGACAACTTCTGCCCTGAGACCAGGAGACAAGGAGAGATTCACCTGCCCTCAGACAACTTCTGCCCTGAGACCAGGAGAGATTCACCTGCCCTCAGAAAACTTCTGCCCTGAGACCAGGAAGGATTCACCTGCCCTCAGACAACTTCTGCCCTGAGACCAGGAGAGATTCACCTGCCCTCAGACAACTTCTGCCCTGAGACCAGGAGAGATTCACCTGCCCTCAGACAACTTCTGCCCTGAGACCAGGAAGGATTCACCTGCCCTCAGACAACTTCTGCCCTGAGACCAGGAGAGGTTCACCTGCCCTCAGACAACTTCTGCCCTGAGACCAGGAAGGATTCACCTGCCCTCAGACAACTTCTGCCCTGAGACCAGGAGAGATTCACCTGCCCTCAGACAACTTCTGCCCTGAGACCAGGAAGGATTCACCTGCCCTCAGACAACTTCTGCCCTGAGACCAGGAGAGATTCACCTGCCCTCAGACAACTTCTGCCCTGAGACCAGGAGAGGTTCACCTGCCCTCAGACAACTTCTGCCCTGAGACCAGGAAGGATTCACCTGCCCTCAGACAACTTCTGCCCTGATACCAGGAGAGATTCACCTGCCCTCAGACAACTTCTGCCCTGAGACCAGGAGGGATTCAATTGCCCTCAGACAACTTCTGCCCTGAGACCAGGAGACAAGGAGAGATTCACCTG
The DNA here is from genome assembly GCF_965226575.1 of Pagrus pagrus. Taxonomy (NCBI): domain Eukaryota; kingdom Metazoa; phylum Chordata; class Actinopteri; order Spariformes; family Sparidae; genus Pagrus; species Pagrus pagrus. The sequence goes on from NC_140191.1 coordinate 7,768,934, forward strand.
CCCTCAGACAACTTCTGCCCTGAGACCAGGAGAGATTCACCTGCCCTCAGACAACTTCTGCCCTGAGACCAGGAAGGATTCACCTGCCCTCAGACAACTTCTGCCCTGAGACCAGGAGAGGTTCACCTGCCCTCAGACAACTTCTGCCATGAGACCAGGAAGGATTCACCTGCCCTCAGACAACTTCTGCCCTGAGACCAGGAAGGATTCACCTGCCCTCAGACAACTTCTGCCCTGAGACCAGGAGACAAGGAGAGATTCACCTGCCCTCAGACAACTTCTGCCCTGAGACCAGGAGAGATTCACCTGCCCTCAGAAAACTTCTGCCCTGAGACCAGGAAGGATTCACCTGCCCTCAGACAACTTCTGCCCTGAGACCAGGAGAGATTCACCTGCCCTCAGACAACTTCTGCCCTGAGACCAGGAGAGATTCACCTGCCCTCAGACAACTTCTGCCCTGAGACCAGGAAGGATTCACCTGCCCTCAGACAACTTCTGCCCTGAGACCAGGAGAGGTTCACCTGCCCTCAGACAACTTCTGCCCTGAGACCAGGAAGGATTCACCTGCCCTCAGACAACTTCTGCCCTGAGACCAGGAGAGATTCACCTGCCCTCAGACAACTTCTGCCCTGAGACCAGGAAGGATTCACCTGCCCTCAGACAACTTCTGCCCTGAGACCAGGAGAGATTCACCTGCCCTCAGACAACTTCTGCCCTGAGACCAGGAGAGGTTCACCTGCCCTCAGACAACTTCTGCCCTGAGACCAGGAAGGATTCACCTGCCCTCAGACAACTTCTGCCCTGAGACCAGGAGAGATTCACCTGCCCTCAGACAACTTCTGCCCTGAGACCAGGAGGGATTCAATTGCCCTCAGACAACTTCTGCCCTGAGACCAGGAGACAAGGAGAGATTCACCTGCCCTCAGACAACTTCTGCCCTGAGACCAGGAGGGATTCACCTGCCCTCAGACAACTTCTGCCCTGAGACCAGGAGAGGTTCACCTGCCCTCAGACAACTTCTGCCCTGAGACCAGGAAGGATTCACCTGCCCTCAGACAACTTCTGCCCTGAGACCAGGAGGGATTCACCTGCCCTCAGACAACTTCTGCCCTGAGACCAGGAGAGATTCACCTGCCCTCAGACAACTTCTGCCCTGAGACCAGGAAGGATTCACCTGCCCTCAGACAACTTCTGCCCTGAGACCAGGAGAGATTCACCTGCCCTCAGACAACTTCTGCCCTGAGACCAGGAGAGATTCACCTGCCCTCAGACAACTTCTGCCCTGAGACCAGGAAGGATTCACCTGCCCTCAGACAACTTCTGCCCTGAGACCAGGAGAGGTTCACCTGCCCTCAGACAACTTCTGCCCTGAGACCAGGAAGGATTCACCTGCCCTCAGACAACTTCTGCCCTGAGACCAGGAGAGATTCACCTGCCCTCAGACAACTTCTGCCCTGAGACCAGGAAGGATTCACCTGCACTCAGACTACTTCTGCCCTGAGACCAGGAGAGATTCACCTGCCCTCAGACAATTTCTGCCCTGAGACCAGGAGAGATTCACCTGCCCTCAGACAACTTCTGCCCTGAGACCAGGAAGGATTCACCTGCCCTCAGACAACTTCTGCCCTGAGACCAGGAGGGATTCACCTGCCCTCAGACAACTTCTGCCCTGAGACCAGGAAGGATTCACCTGCCCTCAGACAACTTCTGCCCTGAGACCAGGAGAGATTCACCTGCCCTCAGACAACTTCTGCCCTGAGACCAGGAGACAAGGAGAGATTCACCTGGCCTCAGACAACTTCTGCCCTGAGACCAGGAGGGATTCACCTGCCCTCCGACAACTTCTGCCCTGAGACCAGGAAGGATTCACCTGCCCTCAGACAACTTCTGCCCTGAGACCAGGAGAGATTCACCTGCCCTCAGACAACTTCTGCCCTGAGACCAGGAGAGACTCACCTGCCCTCAGACAACTTCTGCCCTGACACCAGGAAGGATTCACCTGCCCTCAGACAACTTCTGCCCTGAGACCAGGAAGGATTCACCTGCCCTCAGACAACTTCTGCCCTGAGACCAGGAGAGGTTCACCTGCCCTCAGACAACTTCTGCCCTGAGACCAGGAAGGATTCACCTGCCCTCAGACAACTTCTGCCCTGAGACCAGGAGAGATTCACCTGCCCTCAGACAACTTCTGCCCTGAGACCAGGAAGGATTCACCTGCCCTCAGACAACTTCTGCCCTGAGACCAGGAGAGATTCACCTGCCCTCAGACAACTTCTGCCCTGAGACCAGGAGAGATTCACCTGCCCTCAGACAACTTCTGCCCTGAGACCAGGAAGGATTCATCTGCCCTCAGACAACTTCTGCCCTGAGACCAGGAAGGATTCACCTGCCCTCAGACAACTTCTGCCCTGAGACAAGGAGGGATTCACCTGCCCTCAGACAACTTCTGCCCTGAGACCAGGAGAGATTCACCTGCCCTCAGACAACTTCTGCCCTGAGACCAGGAGGGATTCACCTGCCCTCAGACAACTTCTGCCCTGAGACCAGGAGAGATTCACCTGCCCTCAGACAACTTCTGCCCTGAGACCAGGAAGGATTCACCTTCCCTCAGACAACTTCTGCCCTGAGACCAGGAGAGATTCACCTGTCCTCAGACAACTTCTGCCCTGAGACCAGGAAGGATTCACCTGCCCTCACCTGCCCTCAGACCAGGAAGGATTCACCTGCCCTCAGACAACTTCTGCCCTGAGACCAGGAGAGATTCACCTGCCCTCAGACAACTTCTGCCCTGAGACCAGGAGACAAGGAGAGATTCACCTGGCCTCAGACAACTTCTGCCCTGAGACCAGGAGGGATTCACCTGCCCTCCGACAACTTCTGCCCTGAGACCAGGAAGGATTCACCTGCCCTCAGACAACTTCTGCCCTGAGACCAGGAGAGATTCACCTGCCCTCAGACAACTTCTGCCCTGAGACCAGGAGAGATTCACCTGCCCTCAGACAACTTCTGCCCTGAGACCAGGAGAGATTCACCTGCCCTCAGACAACTTCTGCCCTGAGACCAGGAAGGATTCAACTGCCCTCAGACAACTTCTGCCCTGAGACCAGGAAGGATTCACCTGCCCTCAGACAACTTCTGCCCTGAGACCAGGAGAGATTCACCTGCCCTCAGACAACTTCTGCCCTGAGACCAGGAAGGATTCACCTGCCCTCAGACAACTTCTGCCCTGAGACCAGGAGAGGTTCACCTGCCCTCAGACAACTTCTGCCCTGAGACCAGGAAGGATTCACCTGCCCTCAGACAACTTCTGCCCTGAGACCAGGAGAGATTCACCTGCCCTCAGACAACTTCTGCCCTGAGACCAGGAGGGATTCAATTGCCCTCAGACAACTTCTGCCCTGAGACCAGGAGACAAGGAGAGATTCACCTGCCCTCAGACAACTTCTGCCCTGAGACCAGGAGGGATTCACCTGCCCTCAGACAACTTCTGCCCTGAGACCAGGAGAGATTCACCTGCCCTCAGACAACTTCTGCCCTGAGACCAGGAAGGATTCACCTGCCCTCAGACAACTTCTGCCCTGAGACCAGGAGAGATTCACCTGCCCTCAGACAACTTCTGCCCTGAGACCAGGAGAGATTCACCTGCCCTCAGACAACTTCTGCCCTGAGACCAGGAAGGATTCACCTGCCCTCAGACAACTTCTGCCCTGAGACCAGGAGAGGTTCACCTGCCCTCAGACAACTTCTGCCATGAGACCAGGAAGGATTCACCTGCCCTCAGACAACTTCTGCCCTGAGACCAGGAGGGATTCAACTGCCCTCAGACAACTTCTGCCCTGAGACCAGAGGAGACGGTTGACTCCCTTTTTTCCAACTACGTTGCCCTGAGAACAGAAAAATACAACTTATGCCTTGAGACCAGGAGAGATTCACCTGCCCTCAGACAACTTCTGCCCTGAGACCAGGAGAGATTCACCTGCCCTCAGACAACTTCTGCCCTGAGACCAGGAGAGATTCACCTGCCCTCAGACAACTTCTGCCCTGAGACCAGGAAGGATTCACCTGCCCTCAGACAACTTCTGCCCTGAGACCAGGAGGGATTCACCTGCCCTCCGACAACTTCTGCCCTGAGACCAGGAAGGATTCACCTGCCCTCAGACAACTTCTGCCCTGAGACCAGGAGAGATTCACCTGCCCTCAGACAACTTCTGCCCTGAGACCAGGAGACAAGGAGAGATTCACCTGGCCTCAGACAACTTCTGCCCTGAGACCAGGAGGGATTCACCTGCCCTCCGACAACTTCTGCCCTGAGACCAGGAAGGATTCACCTGCCCTCAGACAACTTCTGCCCTGAGACCAGGAGAGATTCACCTGCCCTCAGACAACTTCTGCCCTGAGACCAGGAGAGATTCACCTGCCCTCAGACAACTTCTGCCCTGACACCAGGAAGGATTCACCTGCCCTCAGACAACTTCTGCCCTGAGACCAGGAGACAAGGAGAGATTCACCTGCCCTCAGACAACTTCTGCCCTGAGACCAGGAGGGATTCACCTGCCCTCCGACAACTTCTGCCCTGAGACCAGGAAGGATTCACCTCCCCTCAGACAACTTCTGCCCTGAGACCAGGAGAGATTCACCTGCCCTCAGACAACTTCTGCCCTGAGACCAGGAGAGATTCACCTGCCCTCAGACAACTTCTGCCCTGAGACCAGGAAGGATTCACCTGCCCTCAGACAACTTCTGCCCTGAGACCAGGAGGGATTCACCTGCCCTCAGACAACTTCTGCCCTGAGACCAGGAAGGATTCACCTGCCCTCAGACAACTTCTGCCCTGAGACCAGGAGGGATTCACCTGCCCTCAGACAACTTCTGCCCTGAGACCAGGAGACAAGGAGAGATTCACCTGCCCTCAGACAACTTCTGCCCTGAGACCAGGAGGGATTCACCTGCCCTCAGACAACTTCTGCCCTGAGACCAGGAGAGGTTCACCTGCCCTCAGACAACTTCTGCCATGAGACCAGGAAGGATTCACCTGCCCTCAGACAACTTCTGCCCTGAGACCAGGAGGGATTCAACTGCCCTCAGACAACTTCTGCCCTGAGACCAGGAGAGATTCACCTGCCCTCAGACAACTTCTGCCCTGAGACCAGGAAGGATTCAACTGCCCTCAGACAACTTCTGCCCTGAGACCAGGAAGGATTCACCTGCCCTCAGACAACTTCTGCCCTGAGACCAGGAGAGATTCACCTGCCCTCAGACAACTTCTGCCCTGAGACCAGGAAGGATTCACCTGCCCTCAGACAACTTCTGCCCTGAGACCAGGAGAGATTCACCTGCCCTCAGACAACTTCTGCCCTGAGACCAGGAAGGATTCACCTGCCCTCAGACAACTTCTGCCCTGAGACCAGGAGAGATTCACCTGCCCTCAGACAACTTCTGCCCTGAGACCAGGAGGGATTCAATTGCCCTCAGACAACTTCTGCCCTGAGACCAGGAAGGATTCACCTTCCCTCAGACAACTTCTGCCCTGAGACCAGGAGAGATTCACCTGTCCTCAGACAACTTCTGCCCTGAGACCAGGAAGGATTCACCTGCCCTCACCTGCCCTCAGACCAGGAAGGATTCACCTGCCCTCAGACAACTTCTGCCCTGAGACCAGGAGAGGTTCACCTGCCCTCAGACAACTTCTGCCCTGAGACCAGGAGAGATTCACCTGCCCTCAGACAACTTCTGCCCTGAGACAAGGAGGGATTCACCTGCCCTCAGACAACTTCTGCCCTGAGACCAGGAGAGATTCACCTGCCCTCAGACAACTTCTGCCCTGAGACCAGGAGGGATTCACCTGCCCTCAGACAACTTCTGCCCTGAGACCAGGAGAGATTCACCTGCCCTCAGACAACTTCTGCCCTGAGACCAGGAAGGATTCACCTGCCCTCAGACAACTTCTGCCCTGAGACCAGGAGAGGTTCATCTGCCCTCAGACAACTTCTGCCCTGAGACCAGGAAGGATTCACCTGCCCTCAGACAACTTCTGCCCTGAGACCAGGAAGGATTCACATGCCCTCAGACAACTTCTGCCCTGAGACCAGGAGACAAGGAGAGATTCACCTGGCCTCAGACAACTTCTGCCCTGAGACCAGGAGGGATTCACCTGCCCTCCGACAACTTCTGCCCTGAGACCAGGAAGGATTCACCTGCCCTCAGACAACTTCTGCCCTGAGACCAGGAGAGATTCACCTGCCCTCAGACAACTTCTGCCCTGAGACCAGGAGAGATTCACCTGCCCTCAGACAACTTCTGCCCTGAGACCAGGAGAGATTCACCTGCCCTCAGACAACTTCTGCCCTGAGACCAGGAAGGATTCAACTGCCCTCAGACAACTTCTGCCCTGAGACCAGGAAGGATTCACCTGCCCTCAGACAACTTCTGCCCTGAGACCAGGAGAGATTCACCTGCCCTCAGACAACTTCTGCCCTGAGACCAGGAAGGATTCACCTGCCCTCAGACAACTTCTGCCCTGAGACCAGGAGAGGTTCACCTGCCCTCAGACAACTTCTGCCCTGAGACCAGGAGACAAGGAGAGATTCACCTGCCCTCAGACAACTTCTGCCCTGAGACCAGGAGAGATTCACCTGCCCTCAGAAAACTTCTGCCCTGAGACCAGGAAGGATTCACCTGCCCTCAGACAACTTCTGCCCTGAGACCAGGAGAGATTCACCTGCCCTCAGACAACTTCTGCCCTGAGACCAGGAAGGATTCACCTGCCCTCAGACAACTTCTGCCCTGAGACCAGGAGAGATTCACCTGCCCTCAGACAACTTCTGCCCTGAGACCAGGAAGGATTCACCTGCCCTCAGACAACTTCTGCCCTGAGACCAGGAGAGATTCACCTGCCCTCAGACAATTTCTGCCCTGAGACCAGGAGACAAAGAGAGATTCACCTGGCCTCAGACAACTTCTGCCCTGAGACCAGGAGGGATTCACCTGCCCTCCGACAACTTCTGCCCTGAGACCAGGAAGGATTCACCTGCCCTCAGACAACTTCTGCCCTGAGACCAGGAGAGATTCACCTGCCCTCAGACAACTTCTGCCCTGAGACCAGGAGAGATTCACCTGCCCTCAGACAACTTTTGCCCTGACACCAGGAAGGATTCACCTGCCCTCAGACAACTTCTGCCCTGAGACCAGGAGACAAGGAGAGATTCACCTGCCCTCAGACAACTTCTGCCCTGAGACCAGGAGGGATTCACCTGCCCTCCGACAACTTCTGCCCTGAGACCAGGAAGGATTCACATGCCCTCAGACAACTTCTGCCCTGAGACCAGGAGAGATTCACCTGCCCTCAGACAACTTCTGCCCTCAGACCAGGAGAGATTCACCTGCCCTCAGACAACTTCTGCCCTGAGACCAGGAGAGATTCACCTGCCCTCAGACAACTTCTGCCCTGAGACCAGGAAGGATTCACCTGCCCTCAGACAACTTCTGCCCTGAAACCAGGAGTGATTCACCTGCCCTCAGACAACTTCTGCCCTGAGACCAGGAAGGATTCACCTGCCCTCAGACAACTTCTGCCCTGAGACCAGGAAGGATTCACCTGCCCTCAGACAACTTCTGCCCTGAGACCAGGAGACAAGGAGAGATTCACCTGCCCTCAGACAACTTCTGCCCTGAGACCAGGAGGGATTCACCTGCCCTCAGACAACTTCTGCCCTGAGACCAGGAAGGATTCACCTGCCCTCAGACAACTTCTGCCCTGAGACCAGGAGAGATTCACCTGCCCTCAGACAACTTCTGCCCTGAGACCAGGAGACAAGGAGAGATTCACCTGGCCTCAGACAACTTCTGTCCTGAGACCAGGAGGGATTCACCTGCCCTCCGACAACTTCTGCCCTGAGACCAGGAAGGATTCACCTGCCCTCAGACAACTTCTGCCCTGAGACCAGGAGAGATTCACCTGCCCTCAGACAACTTCTGCCCTGAGACCAGGAGAGACTCACCTGCCCTCAGACAACTTCTGCCCTGACACCAGGAAGGATTCACCTGCCCTCAGACAACTTCTGCCCTGAGACCAGGAGACAAGGAGAGATTCACCTGCCCTCAGACAACTTCTGCCCTGAGACCAGGAGGGATTCACCTGCCCTCCGACAACTTCTGCCCTGAGACCAGGAAGGATTCACCTGCCCTCAGACAACTTCTGCCCTGAGACCAGGAGAGATTCACCTGCCCTCAGACAACTTCTGCCCTGAGACCAGGAGAGATTCACCTGCCCTCAGACAACTTCTGCCCTGAGACCAGGAAGGATTCACCTGCCCTCAGACAACTTCTGCCCTGAGACCAGGAGGGATTCACCTGCCCTCAGACAACTTCTGCCCTGAGACCAGGAAGGATTCACCTGCCCTCAGACAACTTCTGCCCTGAGACCAGGAGGGATTCACCTGCCCTCAGACAACTTCTGCCCTGAGACCAGGAGACAAGGAGAGATTCACCTGCCCTCAGACAACTTCTGCCCTGAGACCAGGAGGGATTCACCTGCCCTCAGACAACTTCTGCCCTGAGACCAGGAGAGGTTCACCTGCCCTCAGACAACTTCTGCCATGAGACCAGGAAGGATTCACCTGCCCTCAGACAACTTCTGCCCTGAGACCAGGAGGGATTCAACTGCCCTCAGACAACTTCTGCCCTGAGACCAGGAGGGATTCACCTGCCCTCAGACAACTTCTGCCCTGAGACCAGGAAGGATTCACCTGCCCTCAGACAACTTCTGCCCTGAGACCAGGAGGGATTCACCTGCCCTCAGACAACTTCTGCCCTGAGACCAGGAGAGATTCACCTGCCCTCAGACAACTTCTGCCCTGAGACCAGGAAGGATTCACCTGCCCTCAGACAACTTCTGCCCTGAGACCAGGAGAGATTCACCTGCCCTCAGACAACTTCTGCCCTGAGACCAGGAGAGATTCACCTGCCCTCAGACAACTTCTGCCCTGAGACCAGGAAGGATTCACCTGCCCTCAGACAACTTCTGCCCTGAGACCAGGAGAGGTTCACCTGCCCTCAGACAACTTCTGCCATGAGACCAGGAAGGATTCACCTGCCCTCAGACAACTTCTGCCCTGAGACCAGGAGGGATTCAACTGCCCTCAGACAACTTCTGCCCTGAGACCAGAGGAGACGGTTGACTCCCTTTTTTCCAACTACGTTGCCCTGAGAACAGAAAAATACAACTTATGCCTTGAGACCAGGAGAGATTCACCTGCCCTCAGACAACTTCTGCCCTGAGACCAGGAGAGATTCACCTGCCCTCAGACAACTTCTGCCCTGAGACCAGGAGAGATTCACCTGCCCTCAGACAACTTCTGCCCTGAGACCAGGAAGGATTCACCTGCCCTCAGACAACTTCTGCCCTGAGACCAGGAAGGATTCACCTGCCCTCAGACAACTTCTGCCCTGAGACCAGGAGAGATTCACCTGCCCTCAGACAACTTCTGCCCTGAGACCAGGAGACAAGGAGAGATTCACCTGGCCTCAGACAACTTCTGCCCTGAGACCAGGAGGGATTCACCTGCCCTCCGACAACTTCTGCCCTGAGACCAGGAAGGATTCACCTGCCCTCAGACAACTTCTGCCCTGAGACCAGGAGAGATTCACCTGCCCTCAGACAACTTCTGCCCTGAGACCAGGAGAGATTCACCTGCCCTCAGACAACTTCTGCCCTGACACCAGGAAGGATTCACCTGCCCTCAGACAACTTCTGCCCTGAGACCAGGAGACAAGGAGAGATTCACCTGCCCTCAGACAACTTCTGCCCTGAGACCAGGAGGGATTCACCTGCCCTCCGACAACTTCTGCCCTGAGACCAGGAAGGATTCACCTCCCCTCAGACAACTTCTGCCCTGAGACCAGGAGAGATTCACCTGCCCTCAGACAACTTCTGCCCTGAGACCAGGAGAGATTCACCTGCCCTCAGACAACTTCTGCCCTGAGACCAGGAAGGATTCACCTGCCCTCAGACAACTTCTGCCCTGAGACCAGGAGGGATTCACCTGCCCTCAGACAACTTCTGCCCTGAGACCAGGAAGGATTCACCTGCCCTCAGACAACTTCTGCCCTGAGACCAGGAGGGATTCACCTGCCCTCAGACAACTTCTGCCCTGAGACCAGGAGACAAGGAGAGATTCACCTGCCCTCAGACAACTTCTGCCCTGAGACCAGGAGGGATTCACCTGCCCTCAGACAACTTCTGCCCTGAGACCAGGAGAGGTTCACCTGCCCTCAGACAACTTCTGCCATGAGACCAGGAAGGATTCACCTGCCCTCAGACAACTTCTGCCCTGAGACCAGGAGGGATTCAACTGCCCTCAGACAACTTCTGCCCTGAGACCAGGAGAGATTCACCTGCCCTCAGACAACTTCTGCCCTGAGACCAGGAAGGATTCAACTGCCCTCAGACAACTTCTGCCCTGAGACCAGGAAGGATTCACCTGCCCTCAGACAACTTCTGCCCTGAGACCAGGAGAGATTCACCTGCCCTCAGACAACTTCTGCCCTGAGACCAGGAAGGATTCACCTGCCCTCAGACAACTTCTGCCCTGAGACCAGGAGAGATTCACCTGCCCTCAGACAACTTCTGCCCTGAGACCAGGAAGGATTCACCTGCCCTCAGACAACTTCTGCCCTGAGACCAGGAGAGATTCACCTGCCCTCAGACAACTTCTGCCCTGAGACCAGGAGGGATTCAATTGCCCTCAGACAACTTCTGCCCTGAGACCAGGAAGGATTCACCTTCCCTCAGACAACTTCTGCCCTGAGACCAGGAGAGATTCACCTGTCCTCAGACAACTTCTGCCCTGAGACCAGGAAGGATTCACCTGCCCTCACCTGCCCTCAGACCAGGAAGGATTCACCTGCCCTCAGACAACTTCTGCCCTGAGACCAGGAGAGGTTCACCTGCCCTCAGACAACTTCTGCCCTGAGACCAGGAGAGATTCACCTGCCCTCAGACAACTTCTGCCCTGAGACAAGGAGGGATTCACCTGCCCTCAGACAACTTCTGCCCTGAGACCAGGAGAGATTCACCTGCCCTCAGACAACTTCTGCCCTGAGACCAGGAGGGATTCACCTGCCCTCAGACAACTTCTGCCCTGAGACCAGGAGAGATTCACCTGCCCTCAGACAACTTCTGCCCTGAGACCAGGAAGGATTCACCTGCCCTCAGACAACTTCTGCCCTGAGACCAGGAGAGATTCACCTGCCCTCAGACAACTTCTGCCCTGAGACTAGGAGGGATTCACCTGCCCTCAGACAACTTCTGCCCTGAGACCAGGAGAGATTCACTTGCCCTCAGACAACTTCTGCCCTGAGACCAGGAGAGGTTCACCTGCCCTCAGACAACTTCTGCCCTGAGACCAGGAAGGATTCACCTGCCCTCAGACAACTTCTGCCCTGAGACCAGGAGAGATTCACCTGCCCTCAGACAACTTCTGCCCTGAGACCAGAGGAGACGGTTGACTCCCTTTTTTCCAACTACGTTGCCCTGAGAACAGAAAAATACAACTTATGCCTTGAGACCAGGAGAGATTCACCTGCCCTCAGACAACTTCTGCCCTGAGACCAGGAGAGATTCACCTGCCCTCAGACAACTTCTGCCCTGAGACCAGGAAGGATTCACCTGCCCTCAGACAACTTCTGCCCTGAGACCAGGAGGGATTCACCTGCCCTCAGACAACTTCTGCCCTGAGACCAGGAAGGATTCACCTGCCCTCAGACAACTTCTGCCCTGAGACCAGGAGAGATTCACCTGCCCTCAGACAACTTCTGCCCTGAGACCAGGAGACAAGGAGAGATTCACCTGCCCTCAGACAACTTCTGCCCTGAGACCAGGAGGGATTCACCTGCCCTCAGACAACTTCTGCCCTGAGACCAGGAGAGGTTCACCTGCCCTCAGACAACTTCTGCCATGAGACCAGGAAGGATTCACCTGCCCTCAGACAACTTCTGCCCTGAGACCAGGAGGGATTCAACTGCCCTCAGACAACTTCTGCCCTGAGACCAGGAAGGATTCACCTGCCCTCAGACAACTTCTGCCCTGAGACCAGGAGACAAGGAGAGATTCACCTGCCCTCAGACAACTTCTGCCCTGAGACCAGGAGAGATTCACCTGCCCTCAGACAACTTCTGCCCTGAGACCAGGAAGGATTCACCTGCCCTCAGACAACTTCTGCCCTGAGACCAGGAGAGGTTCACCTGCCCTCAGACAACTTCTGCCATGAGACCAGGAAGGATTCACCTGCCCTCAGACAACTTCTGCCCTGAGACCAGGAAGGATTCACCTGCCCTCAGACAACTTCTGCCCTGAGACCAGGAAGGATTCACCTGCCCTCAGACAACTTCTGCCCTGAGACCAGGAGACAAGGAGAGATTCACCTGCCCTCAGACAACTTCTGCCCTGAGACCAGGAGAGATTCACCTGCCCTCAGAAAACTTCTGCCCTGAGACCAGGAAGGATTCACCTGCCCTCAGACAACTTCTGCCCTGAGACCAGGAGAGATTCACCTGCCCTCAGACAACTTCTGCCCTGAGACCAGGAGAGATTCACCTGCCCTCAGACAACTTCTGCCCTGAGACCAGGAAGGATTCACCTGCCCTCAGACAACTTCTGCCCTGAGACCAGGAGAGGTTCACCTGCCCTCAGACAACTTCTGCCCTGAGACCAGGAGAGATTCACCTGCCCTCAGACAACTTCTGCCCTGAGACCAGGAAGGATTCACCTGCCCTCAGACAACTTCTGCCCTGAGACCAGGAGAGATTCACCTGCCCTCAGACAACTTCTGCCCTGAGACCAGGAGAGGTTCACCTGCCCTCAGACAACTTCTGCCCTGAGACCAGGAAGGATTCACCTGCCCTCAGACAACTTCTGCCCTGAGACCAGGAGAGATTCACCTGCCCTCAGACAACTTCTGCCCTGAGACCAGGAGGGATTCAATTGCCCTCAGACAACTTCTGCCCTGAGACCAGGAGACAAGGAGAGATTCACCTGCCCTCAGACAACTTCTGCCCTGAGACCAGGAGAGATTCACCTGCCCTCAGACAACTTCTGCCCTGAGACCAGGAAGGATTCACCTGCCCTCAGACAACTTCTGCCCTGAGACCAGGAGAGGTTCACCTGCCCTCAGACAACTTCTGCCATGAGACCAGGAAGGATTCACCTGCCCTCAGACAACTTCTGCCCTGAGACCAGGAAGGATTCACCTGCCCTCAGACAACTTCTGCCCTGAGACCAGGAAGGATTCACCTGCCCTCAGACAACTTCTGCCCTGAGACCAGGAGACAAGGAGAGATTCACCTGCCCTCAGACAACTTCTGCCCTGAGACCAGGAGAGATTCACCTGCCCTCAGAAAACTTCTGCCCTGAGACCAGGAAGGATTCACCTGCCCTCAGACAACTTCTGCCCTGAGACCAGGAGAGATTCACCTGCCCTCAGACAACTTCTGCCCTGAGACCAGGAGAGATTCACCTGCCCTCAGACAACTTCTGCCCTGAGACCAGGAAGGATTCACCTGCCCTCAGACAACTTCTGCCCTGAGACCAGGAGAGGTTCACCTGCCCTCAGACAACTTCTGCCCTGAGACCAGGAAGGATTCACCTGCCCTCAGACAACTTCTGCCCTGAGACCAGGAGAGATTCACCTGCCCTCAGACAACTTCTGCCCTGAGACCAGGAAGGATTCACCTGCCCTCAGACAACTTCTGCCCTGAGACCAGGAGAGATTCACCTGCCCTCAGACAACTTCTGCCCTGAGACCAGGAGAGGTTCACCTGCCCTCAGACAACTTCTGCCCTGAGACCAGGAAGGATTCACCTGCCCTCAGACAACTTCTGCCCTGAGACCAGGAGAGATTCACCTGCCCTCAGACAACTTCTGCCCTGAGACCAGGAGGGATTCAATTGCCCTCAGACAACTTCTGCCCTGAGACCAGGAGACAAGGAGAGATTCACCTGCCCTCAGACAACTTCTGCCCTGAGACCAGGAGGGATTCACCTGCCCTCAGACAACTTCTGCCCTGAGACCAGGAGAGGTTCACCTGCCCTCAGACAACTTCTGCCCTGAGACCAGGAAGGATTCACCTGCCCTCAGACAACTTCTGCCCTGAGACCAGGAGGGATTCACCTGCCCTCAGACAACTTCTGCCCTGAGACCAGGAGAGATTCACCTGCCCTCAGACAACTTCTGCCCTGAGACCAGGAAGGATTCACCTGCCCTCAGACAACTTCTGCCCTGAGACCAGGAGAGATTCACCTGCCCTCAGACAACTTCTGCCCTGAGACCAGGAGAGATTCACCTGCCCTCAGACAACTTCTGCCCTGAGACCAGGAAGGATTCACCTGCCCTCAGACAACTTCTGCCCTGAGACCAGGAGAGGTTCACCTGCCCTCAGACAACTTCTGCCCTGAGACCAGGAAGGATTCACCTGCCCTCAGACAACTTCTGCCCTGAGACCAGGAGACAAGGAGAGATTCACCTGCCCTCAGACAACTTCTGCCCTGAGACCAGGAGGGATTCACCTGCCCTCAGACAACTTCTGCCCTGAGACCAGGAAGGATTCACCTGCCCTCAGACAACTTCTGCCCTGAGACCAGGAGAGATTCACCTGCCCTCAGACAACTTCTGCCCTGAGACCAGGAGACAAGGAGAGATTCACCTGGCCTCAGACAACTTCTGCCCTGAGACCAGGAGGGATTCACCTGCCCTCCGACAACTTCTGCCCTGAGACCAGGAAGGATTCACCTGCCCTCAGACAACTTCTGCCCTGAGACCAGGAGAGATTCACCTGCCCTCAGACAACTTCTGCCCTGAGACCAGGAGAGACTCACCTGCCCTCAGACAACTTCTGCCCTGACACCAGGAAGGATTCACCTGCCCTCAGACAACTTCTGCCCTGAGACCAGGAGAGATTCACCTGCCCTCAGATAACTTCTGCCCTGAGACCAGGAGAGATTCACCTGCCCTCAGACAACTTCTGCCCTGAGACCGGGAAGGATTCACCTGCCCTCAGACAACTTCTGCCCTGAGACCAGGAGGGATTCAACTGCCCTCAGATAACTTCTGCCCTGAGACCAGGAGAGATTCACCTGCCCTCAGACAACTTCTGCCCTGAGACCAGGAGGGATTCACCTGCCCTCAGACAACTTCTGCCCTGAGACCAGGAGAGATTCACCTGCCCTCAGACAACTTCTGCCCTGAGACCAGGAAGGATTCACCTGCCCTCAGACAACTTCTGCCCTGAGACCAGGAGAGATTCACCTGCCCTCAGATAACTTCTGCCCTGAGACCAGGAGAGATTCACCTGCCCTCAGACAACTTCTGCCCTGAGACCGGGAAGGATTCACCTGCCCTCAGACAACTTCTGCCCTGAGACCAGGAGAGGTTCACCTGCCCTCAGACAACTTCTGCCATGAGACCAGGAAGGATTCACCTGCCCTCAGACAACTTCTGCCCTGAGACCAGGAGGGATTCAACTG
Organism: Pagrus pagrus; assembly: GCF_965226575.1. Taxonomy (NCBI): domain Eukaryota; kingdom Metazoa; phylum Chordata; class Actinopteri; order Spariformes; family Sparidae; genus Pagrus; species Pagrus pagrus. The sequence goes on from NC_140191.1 coordinate 7,784,450, forward strand.
CCCTCAGACAACTTCTGCCCTGAGACCAGAGGAGACGGTTGACTCCCTTTTTTCCAACTACGTTGCCCTGAGAACAGAAAAATACAACTTATGCCTTGAGACCAGGAGAGATTCACCTGCCCTCAGACAACTTCTGCCCTGAGACCAGGAGAGATTCACCTGCCCTCAGACAACTTCTGCCCTGAGACCAGGAGAGATTCACCTGCCCTCAGACAACTTCTGCCCTGAGACCAGGAAGGATTCACCTGCCCTCAGACAACTTCTGCCCTGAGACCAGGAAGGATTCACCTGCCCTCAGACAACTTCTGCCCTGAGACCAGGAGAGATTCACCTGCCCTCAGACAATTTCTGCCCTGAGACCAGGAGACAAAGAGAGATTCACCTGGCCTCAGACAACTTCTGCCCTGAGACCAGGAGGGATTCACCTGCCCTCCGACAACTTCTGCCCTGAGACCAGGAAGGATTCACCTGCCCTCAGACAACTTCTGCCCTGAGACCAGGAGAGATTCACCTGCCCTCAGACAACTTCTGCCCTGAGACCAGGAGAGATTCACCTGCCCTCAGACAACTTTTGCCCTCACACCAGGAAGGATTCACCTGCCCTCAGACAACTTCTGCCCTGAGACCAGGAGACAAGGAGAGATTCACCTGCCCTCAGACAACTTCTGCCCTGAGACCAGGAGGGATTCACCTGCCCTCCGACAACTTCTGCCCTGAGACCAGGAAGGATTCACCTGCCCTCAGACAACTTCTGCCCTGAGACCAGGAGAGATTCACCTGCCCTCAGACAACTTCTACCCTCAGACCAGGAGAGATTCACCTGCCCTCAGACAACTTCTGCCCTGAGACCAGGAGAGATTCACCTGCCCTCAGACAACTTCTGCCCTGAGACCAGGAAGGATTCACCTGCCCTCAGACAACTTCTGCCCTGAAACCAGGAGTGATTCACCTGCCCTCAGACAACTTCTGCCCTGAGACCAGGAAGGATTCACCTGCCCTCAGACAACTTCTGCCCTGAGACCAGGAGGGATTCACCTGCCCTCAGACAACTTCTGCCCTGAGACCAGGAGACAAGGAGAGATTCACCTGCCCTCAGACAACTTCTGCCCTGAGACCAGGAGGGATTCACCTGCCCTCAGACAACTTCTGCCCTGAGACCAGGAGAGGTTCACCTGCCCTCAGACAACTTCTGCCATGAGACCAGGAAGGATTCACCTGCCCTCAGACAACTTCTGCCCTGAGACCAGGAGGGATTCAACTGCCCTCAGACAACTTCTGCCCTGAGACCAGGAGAGATTCACCTGCCCTCAGACAACTTCTGCCCTGAGACCAGGAGAGGTTCACCTGCCCTCAGACAACTTCTGCCCTGAGACCAGGAAGGATTCACCTGCCCTCAGACAACTTCTGCCCTGAGACCAGGAAGGATTCACCTGCCCTCAGACAACTTCTGCCCTGAGACCAGGAGACAAGGAGAGATTCACCTGCCCTCAGACAACTTCTGCCCTGAGACCAGGAGAGATTCACCTGCCCTCAGAAAACTTCTGCCCTGAGACCAGGAAGGATTCACCTGCCCTCAGACAACTTCTGCCCTGAGACCAGGAGAGATTCACCTGCCCTCAGACAACTTCTGCCCTGAGACCAGGAAGGATTCACCTGCCCTCAGACAACTTCTGCCCTGAGACCAGGAAGGATTCACCTGCCCTCAGACAACTTCTGCCCTGAGACCAGGAGAGATTCACCTGCCCTCAGACAATTTCTGCCCTGAGACCAGGAGACAAAGAGAGATTCACCTGGCCTCAGACAACTTCTGCCCTGAGACCAGGAGGGATTCACCTGCCCTCCGACAACTTCTGCCCTGAGACCAGGAAGGATTCACCTGCCCTCAGACAACTTCTGCCCTGAGACCAGGAGAGATTCACCTGCCCTCAGACAACTTCTGCCCTGAGACCAGGAGAGATTCACCTGCCCTCAGACAACTTTTGCCCTGACACCAGGAAGGATTCACCTGCCCTCAGACAACTTCTGCCCTGAGACCAGGAGACAAGGAGAGATTCACCTGCCCTCAGACAACTTCTGCCCTGAGACCAGGAGGGATTCACCTGCCCTCCGACAACTTCTGCCCTGAGACCAGGAAGGATTCACATGCCCTCAGACAACTTCTGCCCTGAGACCAGGAGAGATTCACCTGCCCTCAGACAACTTCTGCCCTCAGACCAGGAGAGATTCACCTGCCCTCAGACAACTTCTGCCCTGAGACCAGGAGAGATTCACCTGCCCTCAGACAACTTCTGCCCTGAGACCAGGAAGGATTCACCTGCCCTCAGACAACTTCTGCCCTGAAACCAGGAGTGATTCACCTGCCCTCAGACAACTTCTGCCCTGAGACCAGGAAGGATTCACCTGCCCTCAGACAACTTCTGCCCTGAGACCAGGAAGGATTCACCTGCCCTCAGACAACTTCTGCCCTGAGACCAGGAGACAAGGAGAGATTCACCTGCCCTCAGACAACTTCTGCCCTGAGACCAGGAGGGATTCACCTGCCCTCAGACAACTTCTGCCCTGAGACCAGGAAGGATTCACCTGCCCTCAGACAACTTCTGCCCTGAGACCAGGAGAGATTCACCTGCCCTCAGACAACTTCTGCCCTGAGACCAGGAGACAAGGAGAGATTCACCTGGCCTCAGACAACTTCTGCCCTGAGACCAGGAGGGATTCACCTGCCCTCCGACAACTTCTGCCCTGAGACCAGGAAGGATTCACCTGCCCTCAGACAACTTCTGCCCTGAGACCAGGAGAGATTCACCTGCCCTCAGACAACTTCTGCCCTGAGACCAGGAGAGACTCACCTGCCCTCAGACAACTTCTGCCCTGACACCAGGAAGGATTCACCTGCCCTCAGACAACTTCTGCCCTGAGACCAGGAGACAAGGAGAGATTCACCTGCCCTCAGACAACTTCTGCCCTGAGACCAGGAGGGATTCACCTGCCCTCCGACAACTTCTGCCCTGAGACCAGGAAGGATTCACCTGCCCTCAGACAACTTCTGCCCTGAGACCAGGAGAGATTCACCTGCCCTCAGACAACTTCTGCCCTGAGACCAGGAGAGATTCACCTGCCCTCAGACAACTTCTGCCCTGAGACCAGGAAGGATTCACCTGCCCTCAGACAACTTCTGCCCTGAGACCAGGAGGGATTCACCTGCCCTCAGACAACTTCTGCCCTGAGACCAGGAAGGATTCACCTGCCCTCAGACAACTTCTGCCCTGAGACCAGGAGGGATTCACCTGCCCTCAGACAACTTCTGCCCTGAGACCAGGAGACAAGGAGAGATTCACCTGCCCTCAGACAACTTCTGCCCTGAGACCAGGAGGGATTCACCTGCCCTCAGACAACTTCTGCCCTGAGACCAGGAGAGGTTCACCTGCCCTCAGACAACTTCTGCCATGAGACCAGGAAGGATTCACCTGCCCTCAGACAACTTCTGCCCTGAGACCAGGAGGGATTCAACTGCCCTCAGACAACTTCTGCCCTGAGACCAGGAGGGATTCACCTGCCCTCAGACAACTTCTGCCCTGAGACCAGGAAGGATTCACCTGCCCTCAGACAACTTCTGCCCTGAGACCAGGAGGGATTCACCTGCCCTCAGACAACTTCTGCCCTGAGACCAGGAGAGATTCACCTGCCCTCAGACAACTTCTGCCCTGAGACCAGGAAGGATTCACCTGCCCTCAGACAACTTCTGCCCTGAGACCAGGAGAGATTCACCTGCCCTCAGACAACTTCTGCCCTGAGACCAGGAGAGATTCACCTGCCCTCAGACAACTTCTGCCCTGAGACCAGGAAGGATTCACCTGCCCTCAGACAACTTCTGCCCTGAGACCAGGAGAGGTTCACCTGCCCTCAGACAACTTCTGCCATGAGACCAGGAAGGATTCACCTGCCCTCAGACAACTTCTGCCCTGAGACCAGGAGGGATTCAACTGCCCTCAGACAACTTCTGCCCTGAGACCAGAGGAGACGGTTGACTCCCTTTTTTCCAACTACGTTGCCCTGAGAACAGAAAAATACAACTTATGCCTTGAGACCAGGAGAGATTCACCTGCCCTCAGACAACTTCTGCCCTGAGACCAGGAGAGATTCACCTGCCCTCAGACAACTTCTGCCCTGAGACCAGGAGAGATTCACCTGCCCTCAGACAACTTCTGCCCTGAGACCAGGAAGGATTCACCTGCCCTCAGACAACTTCTGCCCTGAGACCAGGAGGGATTCACCTGCCCTCCGACAACTTCTGCCCTGAGACCAGGAAGGATTCACCTGCCCTCAGACAACTTCTGCCCTGAGACCAGGAGAGATTCACCTGCCCTCAGACAACTTCTGCCCTGAGACCAGGAGAGATTCACCTGCCCTCAGACAACTTCTGCCCTGAGACCAGGAAGGATTCACCTGCCCTCAGACAACTTCTGCCCTGAGACCAGGAGGGATTCACCTGCCCTCAGACAACTTCTGCCCTGAGACCAGGAAGGATTCACCTGCCCTCAGACAACTTCTGCCCTGAGACCAGGAGGGATTCACCTGCCCTCAGACAACTTCTGCCCTGAGACCAGGAGACAAGGAGAGATTCACCTGCCCTCAGACAACTTCTGCCCTGAGACCAGGAGGGATTCACCTGCCCTCAGACAACTTCTGCCCTGAGACCAGGAGAGGTTCACCTGCCCTCAGACAACTTCTGCCATGAGACCAGGAAGGATTCACCTGCCCTCAGACAACTTCTGCCCTGAGACCAGGAGGGATTCAACTGCCCTCAGACAACTTCTGCCCTGAGACCAGGAGGGATTCACCTGCCCTCAGACAACTTCTGCCCTGAGACCAGGAAGGATTCACCTGCCCTCAGACAACTTCTGCCCTGAGACCAGGAGGGATTCACCTGCCCTCAGACAACTTCTGCCCTGAGACCAGGAGAGATTCACCTGCCCTCAGACAACTTCTGCCCTGAGACCAGGAAGGATTCACCTGCCCTCAGACAACTTCTGCCCTGAGACCAGGAGAGATTCACCTGCCCTCAGACAACTTCTGCCCTGAGACCAGGAGAGATTCACCTGCCCTCAGACAACTTCTGCCCTGAGACCAGGAAGGATTCACCTGCCCTCAGACAACTTCTGCCCTGAGACCAGGAGAGGTTCACCTGCCCTCAGACAACTTCTGCCATGAGACCAGGAAGGATTCACCTGCCCTCAGACAACTTCTGCCCTGAGACCAGGAGGGATTCAACTGCCCTCAGACAACTTCTGCCCTGAGACCAGAGGAGACGGTTGACTCCCTTTTTTCCAACTACGTTGCCCTGAGAACAGAAAAATACAACTTATGCCTTGAGACCAGGAGAGATTCACCTGCCCTCAGACAACTTCTGCCCTGAGACCAGGAGAGATTCACCTGCCCTCAGACAACTTCTGCCCTGAGACCAGGAGAGATTCACCTGCCCTCAGACAACTTCTGCCCTGAGACCAGGAAGGATTCACCTGCCCTCAGACAACTTCTGCCCTGAGACCAGGAGGGATTCACCTGCCCTCCGACAACTTCTGCCCTGAGACCAGGAAGGATTCACCTGCCCTCAGACAACTTCTGCCCTGAGACCAGGAGAGATTCACCTGCCCTCAGACAACTTCTGCCCTGAGACCAGGAGACAAGGAGAGATTCACCTGGCCTCAGACAACTTCTGCCCTGAGACCAGGAGGGATTCACCTGCCCTCCGACAACTTCTGCCCTGAGACCAGGAAGGATTCACCTGCCCTCAGACAACTTCTGCCCTGAGACCAGGAGAGATTCACCTGCCCTCAGACAACTTCTGCCCTGAGACCAGGAGAGATTCACCTGCCCTCAGACAACTTCTGCCCTGACACCAGGAAGGATTCACCTGCCCTCAGACAACTTCTGCCCTGAGACCAGGAGACAAGGAGAGATTCACCTGCCCTCAGACAACTTCTGCCCTGAGACCAGGAGGGATTCACCTGCCCTCCGACAACTTCTGCCCTGAGACCAGGAAGGATTCACCTCCCCTCAGACAACTTCTGCCCTGAGACCAGGAGAGATTCACCTGCCCTCAGACAACTTCTGCCCTGAGACCAGGAGAGATTCACCTGCCCTCAGACAACTTCTGCCCTGAGACCAGGAAGGATTCACCTGCCCTCAGACAACTTCTGCCCTGAGACCAGGAGGGATTCACCTGCCCTCAGACAACTTCTGCCCTGAGACCAGGAAGGATTCACCTGCCCTCAGACAACTTCTGCCCTGAGACCAGGAGGGATTCACCTGCCCTCAGACAACTTCTGCCCTGAGACCAGGAGACAAGGAGAGATTCACCTGCCCTCAGACAACTTCTGCCCTGAGACCAGGAGGGATTCACCTGCCCTCAGACAACTTCTGCCCTGAGACCAGGAGAGGTTCACCTGCCCTCAGACAACTTCTGCCATGAGACCAGGAAGGATTCACCTGCCCTCAGACAACTTCTGCCCTGAGACCAGGAGGGATTCAACTGCCCTCAGACAACTTCTGCCCTGAGACCAGGAGAGATTCACCTGCCCTCAGACAACTTCTGCCCTGAGACCAGGAAGGATTCAACTGCCCTCAGACAACTTCTGCCCTGAGACCAGGAAGGATTCACCTGCCCTCAGACAACTTCTGCCCTGAGACCAGGAGAGATTCACCTGCCCTCAGACAACTTCTGCCCTGAGACCAGGAAGGATTCACCTGCCCTCAGACAACTTCTGCCCTGAGACCAGGAGAGATTCACCTGCCCTCAGACAACTTCTGCCCTGAGACCAGGAAGGATTCACCTGCCCTCAGACAACTTCTGCCCTGAGACCAGGAGAGATTCACCTGCCCTCAGACAACTTCTGCCCTGAGACCAGGAGGGATTCAATTGCCCTCAGACAACTTCTGCCCTGAGACCAGGAAGGATTCACCTTCCCTCAGACAACTTCTGCCCTGAGACCAGGAGAGATTCACCTGTCCTCAGACAACTTCTGCCCTGAGACCAGGAAGGATTCACCTGCCCTCACCTGCCCTCAGACCAGGAAGGATTCACCTGCCCTCAGACAACTTCTGCCCTGAGACCAGGAGAGGTTCACCTGCCCTCAGACAACTTCTGCCCTGAGACCAGGAGAGATTCACCTGCCCTCAGACAACTTCTGCCCTGAGACAAGGAGGGATTCACCTGCCCTCAGACAACTTCTGCCCTGAGACCAGGAGAGATTCACCTGCCCTCAGACAACTTCTGCCCTGAGACCAGGAGAGATTCACCTGCCCTCAGACAACTTCTGCCCTGAGACCAGGAGAGATTCACCTGCCCTCAGACAACTTCTGCCCTGAGACCAGGAAGGATTCACCTGCCCTCAGACAACTTCTGCCCTGAGACCAGGAGAGATTCACCTGCCCTCAGACAACTTCTGCCCTGAGACCAGGAGAGATTCACCTGCCCTCAGACAACTTCTGCCCTGAGACCAGGAGAGATTCACTTGCCCTCAGACAACTTCTGCCCTGAGACCAGGAGAGGTTCACCTGCCCTCAGACAACTTCTGCCCTGAGACCAGGAAGGATTCACCTGCCCTCAGACAACTTCTGCCCTGAGACCAGGAGAGATTCACCTGCCCTCAGACAACTTCTGCCCTGAGACCAGAGGAGACGGTTGACTCCCTTTTTTCCAACTACGTTGCCCTGAGAACAGAAAAATACAACTTATGCCTTGAGACCAGGAGAGATTCACCTGCCCTCAGACAACTTCTGCCCTGAGACCAGGAGAGATTCACCTGCCCTCAGACAACTTCTGCCCTGAGACCAGGAAGGATTCACCTGCCCTCAGACAACTTCTGCCCTGAGACCAGGAGGGATTCACCTGCCCTCAGACAACTTCTGCCCTGAGACCAGGAAGGATTCACCTGCCCTCAGACAACTTCTGCCCTGAGACCAGGAGAGATTCACCTGCCCTCAGACAACTTCTGCCCTGAGACCAGGAGACAAGGAGAGATTCACCTGCCCTCAGACAACTTCTGCCCTGAGACCAGGAGGGATTCACCTGCCCTCAGACAACTTCTGCCCTGAGACCAGGAGAGGTTCACCTGCCCTCAGACAACTTCTGCCCTGAGACCAGGAAGGATTCACCTGCCCTCAGACAACTTCTGCCCTGAGACCAGGAGAGATTCACCTGCCCTCAGACAACTTCTGCCCTGAGACCAGGAGACAAGGAGAGATTCACCTGCCCTCAGACAACTTCTGCCCTGAGACCAGGAGGGATTCACCTGCCCTCAGACAACTTCTGCCCTGAGACCAGGAGACAAGGAGAGATTCACCTGCCCTCAGACAACTTCTGCCCTGAGACCAGGAGGGATTCACCTGCCCTCAGACAACTTCTGCCCTGAGACCAGGAGAGGTTCACCTGCCCTCAGACAACTTCTGCCCTGAGACCAGGAAGGATTCACCTGCCCTCAGACAACTTCTGCCCTGAGACCAGGAGAGATTCACCTGCCCTCAGACAACTTCTGCCCTGAGACCAGGAGACAAGGAGAGATTCACCTGCCCTCAGACAACTTCTGCCCTGAGACCAGGAGGGATTCACCTGCCCTCAGACAACTTCTGCCCTGAGACCAGGAGAGGTTCACCTGCCCTCAGACAACTTCTGCCATGAGACCAGGAAGGATTCACCTGCCCTCAGACAACTTCTGCCCTGAGACCAGGAGGGATTCAACTGCCCTCAGACAACTTCTGCCCTGAGACCAGGAAGGATTCACCTGCCCTCAGACAACTTCTGCCCTGAGACCAGGAGACAAGGAGAGATTCACCTGCCCTCAGACAACTTCTGCCCTGAGACCAGGAGAGATTCACCTGCCCTCAGACAACTTCTGCCCTGAGACCAGGAAGGATTCACCTGCCCTCAGACAACTTCTGCCCTGAGACCAGGAGAGGTTCACCTGCCCTCAGACAACTTCTGCCATGAGACCAGGAAGGATTCACCTGCCCTCAGACAACTTCTGCCCTGAGACCAGGAAGGATTCACCTGCCCTCAGACAACTTCTGCCCTGAGACCAGGAAGGATTCACCTGCCCTCAGACAACTTCTGCCCTGAGACCAGGAGACAAGGAGAGATTCACCTGCCCTCAGACAACTTCTGCCCTGAGACCAGGAGAGATTCACCTGCCCTCAGAAAACTTCTGCCCTGAGACCAGGAAGGATTCACCTGCCCTCAGACAACTTCTGCCCTGAGACCAGGAGAGATTCACCTGCCCTCAGACAACTTCTGCCCTGAGACCAGGAGAGATTCACCTGCCCTCAGACAACTTCTGCCCTGAGACCAGGAAGGATTCACCTGCCCTCAGACAACTTCTGCCCTGAGACCAGGAGAGGTTCACCTGCCCTCAGACAACTTCTGCCCTGAGACCAGGAAGGATTCACCTGCCCTCAGACAACTTCTGCCCTGAGACCAGGAGAGATTCACCTGCCCTCAGACAACTTCTGCCCTGAGACCAGGAAGGATTCACCTGCCCTCAGACAACTTCTGCCCTGAGACCAGGAGAGATTCACCTGCCCTCAGACAACTTCTGCCCTGAGACCAGGAGAGGTTCACCTGCCCTCAGACAACTTCTGCCCTGAGACCAGGAAGGATTCACCTGCCCTCAGACAACTTCTGCCCTGAGACCAGGAGAGATTCACCTGCCCTCAGACAACTTCTGCCCTGAGACCAGGAGGGATTCAATTGCCCTCAGACAACTTCTGCCCTGAGACCAGGAGACAAGGAGAGATTCACCTGCCCTCAGACAACTTCTGCCCTGAGACCAGGAGAGATTCACCTGCCCTCAGACAACTTCTGCCCTGAGACCAGGAAGGATTCACCTGCCCTCAGACAACTTCTGCCCTGAGACCAGGAGAGGTTCACCTGCCCTCAGACAACTTCTGCCATGAGACCAGGAAGGATTCACCTGCCCTCAGACAACTTCTGCCCTGAGACCAGGAAGGATTCACCTGCCCTCAGACAACTTCTGCCCTGAGACCAGGAAGGATTCACCTGCCCTCAGACAACTTCTGCCCTGAGACCAGGAGACAAGGAGAGATTCACCTGCCCTCAGACAACTTCTGCCCTGAGACCAGGAGAGATTCACCTGCCCTCAGAAAACTTCTGCCCTGAGACCAGGAAGGATTCACCTGCCCTCAGACAACTTCTGCCCTGAGACCAGGAGAGATTCACCTGCCCTCAGACAACTTCTGCCCTGAGACCAGGAGAGATTCACCTGCCCTCAGACAACTTCTGCCCTGAGACCAGGAAGGATTCACCTGCCCTCAGACAACTTCTGCCCTGAGACCAGGAGAGGTTCACCTGCCCTCAGACAACTTCTGCCCTGAGACCAGGAAGGATTCACCTGCCCTCAGACAACTTCTGCCCTGAGACCAGGAGAGATTCACCTGCCCTCAGACAACTTCTGCCCTGAGACCAGGAAGGATTCACCTGCCCTCAGACAACTTCTGCCCTGAGACCAGGAGAGATTCACCTGCCCTCAGACAACTTCTGCCCTGAGACCAGGAGAGGTTCACCTGCCCTCAGACAACTTCTGCCCTGAGACCAGGAAGGATTCACCTGCCCTCAGACAACTTCTGCCCTGAGACCAGGAGAGATTCACCTGCCCTCAGACAACTTCTGCCCTGAGACCAGGAGGGATTCAATTGCCCTCAGACAACTTCTGCCCTGAGACCAGGAGACAAGGAGAGATTCACCTGCCCTCAGACAACTTCTGCCCTGAGACCAGGAGGGATTCACCTGCCCTCAGACAACTTCTGCCCTGAGACCAGGAGAGGTTCACCTGCCCTCAGACAACTTCTGCCCTGAGACCAGGAAGGATTCACCTGCCCTCAGACAACTTCTGCCCTGAGACCAGGAGGGATTCACCTGCCCTCAGACAACTTCTGCCCTGAGACCAGGAGAGATTCACCTGCCCTCAGACAACTTCTGCCCTGAGACCAGGAAGGATTCACCTGCCCTCAGACAACTTCTGCCCTGAGACCAGGAGAGATTCACCTGCCCTCAGACAACTTCTGCCCTGAGACCAGGAGAGATTCACCTGCCCTCAGACAACTTCTGCCCTGAGACCAGGAAGGATTCACCTGCCCTCAGACAACTTCTGCCCTGAGACCAGGAGAGGTTCACCTGCCCTCAGACAACTTCTGCCCTGAGACCAGGAAGGATTCACCTGCCCTCAGACAACTTCTGCCCTGAGACCAGGAGAGATTCACCTGCCCTCAGACAATTTCTGCCCTGAGACCAGGAGACAAAGAGAGATTCACCTGGCCTCAGACAACTTCTGCCCTGAGACCAGGAGGGATTCACCTGCCCTCCGTCAACTTCTGCCCTGAGACCAGGAAGGATTCACCTGCCCTCAGACAACTTCTGCCCTGAGACCAGGAGAGATTCACCTGCCCTCAGACAACTTCTGCCCTGAGACCAGGAGAGATTCACCTGCCCTCAGACAACTTTTGCCCTGACACCAGGAAGGATTCACCTGCCCTCAGACAACTTCTGCCCTGAGACCAGGAGACAAGGAGAGATTCACCTGCCCTCAGACAACTTCTGCCCTGAGACCAGGAGAGGTTCATCTGCCCTCAGACAACTTCTGCCCTGAGACCAGGAAGGATTCACCTGCCCTCAGACAACTTCTGCCCTGAGACCAGGAGAGATTCACCTGCCCTCAGACAACTTCTGCCCTGAGACCAGGAAGGATTCATCTGCCCTCAGACAACTTCTGCCCTGAAACCAGGAAGGATTCACCTGCCCTCAGACAACTTCTGCCCTGAGACCAGGAGAGGTTCACCTGCCCTCAGACAACTTCTGCCCTGAGACCAGGAGAGATTCACCTGCCCTCAGACAACTTCTGCCCTGAGACAAGGAGGGATTCACCTGCCCTCAGACAACTTCTGCCCTGAGACCAGGAGAGATTCACCTGCCCTCAGACAACTTCTGCCCTGAGACCAGGAGGGATTCACCTGCCCTCAGACAACTTCTGCCCTGAGACCAGGAGAGATTCACCTGCCCTCAGACAACTTCTGCCCTGAGACCAGGAAGGATTCACCTTCCCTCAGACAACTTCTGCCCTGAGACCAGGAGAGATTCACCTGTCCTCAGACAACTTCTGCCCTGAGACCAGGAAGGATTCACCTGCCCTCACCTGCCCTCAGACCAGGAAGGATTCACCTGCCCTCAGACAACTTCTGCCCTGAGACCAGGAGAGATTCACCTGCCCTCAGACAACTTCTGCCCTGAGACCAGGAGACAAGGAGAGATTCACCTGGCCTCAGACAACTTCTGCCCTGAGACCAGGAGGGATTCACCTGCCCTCCGACAACTTCTGCCCTGAGACCAGGAAGGATTCACCTGCCCTCAGACAACTTCTGCCCTGAGACCAGGAGAGGTTCACCTGCCCTCAGACAACTTCTGCCCTGAGACCATGAAGGATTCACCTGCCCTCAGACAACTTCTGCCCTGAGACCAGGAGAGATTCACCTGCCCTCAGACAACTTCTGCCCTGAGACCAGGAGGGATTCAATTGCCCTCAGACAACTTCTGCCCTGAGACCAGGAGACAAGGAGAGATTCACCTGCCCTCAGACAACTTCTGCCCTGAGACCAGGAGGGATTCACCTGCCCTCAGACAACTTCTGCCCTGAGACCAGGAGAGATTCACCTGCCCTCAGACAACTTCTGCCCTGAGACCAGGAAGGATTCACCTGCCCTCAGACAACTTCTGCCCTGAGACCAGGAGAGATTCACCTGCCCTCAGATAACTTCTGCCCTGAGACCAGGAGAGATTCACCTGCCCTCAGACAACTTCTGCCCTGAGACCGGGAAGGATTCACCTGCCCTCAGACAACTTCTGCCCTGAGACCAGGAGAGGTTCACCTGCCCTCAGACAACTTCTGCCATGAGACCAGGAAGGATTCACCTGCCCTCAGACAACTTCTGCCCTGAGACCAGGAGGGATTCAACTGCCCTCAGACAACTTCTGCCCTGAGACCAGAGGAGACGGTTGACTCCCTTTTTTCCAACTACGTTGCCCTGAGAACAGAAAAATACAACTTATGCCTTGAGACCAGGAGAGATTCACCTGCCCTCAGACAACTTCTGCCCTGAGACCAGGAGAGATTCACCTGCCCTCAGACAACTTCTGCCCTGAGACCAGGAGAGATTCACCTGCCCTCAGACAACTTCTGCCCTGAGACCAGGAAGGATTCACCTGCCCTCAGACAACTTCTGCCCTGAGACCAGGAAGGATTCACCTGCCCTCAGACAACTTCTGCCCTGAGACCAGGAGAGATTCACCTGCCCTCAGACAATTTCTGCCCTGAGACCAGGAGACAAAGAGAGATTCACCTGGCCTCAGACAACTTCTGCCCTGAGACCAGGAGGGATTCACCTGCCCTCTGACAACTTCTGCCCTGAGACCAGGAAGGATTCACCTGCCCTCAGACAACTTCTGCCCTGAGACCAGGAGAGATTCACCTGCCCTCAGACAACTTCTGCCCTGAGACCAGGAGAGATTCACCTGCCCTCAGACAACTTTTGCCCTCACACCAGGAAGGATTCACCTGCCCTCAGACAACTTCTGCCCTGAGACCAGGAGACAAGGAGAGATTCACCTGCCCTCAGACAACTTCTGCCCTGAGACCAGGAGGGATTCACCTGCCCTCCGACAACTTCTGCCCTGAGACCAGGAAGGATTCACCTGCCCTCAGACAACTTCTGCCCTGAGACCAGGAGAGATTCACCTGCCCTCAGACAACTTCTACCCTCAGACCAGGAGAGATTCACCTGCCCTCAGACAACTTCTGCCCTGAGACCAGGAGAGATTCACCTGCCCTCAGACAACTTCTGCCCTGAGACCAGGAAGGATTCACCTGCCCTCAGACAACTTCTGCCCTGAAACCAGGAGTGATTCACCTGCCCTCAGACAACTTCTGCCCTGAGACCAGGAAGGATTCACCTGCCCTCAGACAACTTCTGCCCTGAGACCAGGAGGGATTCACCTGCCCTCAGACAACTTCTGCCCTGAGACCAGGAGACAAGGAGAGATTCACCTGCCCTCAGACAACTTCTGCCCTGAGACCAGGAGGGATTCACCTGCCCTCAGACAACTTCTGCCCTGAGACCAGGAGAGGTTCACCTGCCCTCAGACAACTTCTGCCATGAGACCAGGAAGGATTCACCTGCCCTCAGACAACTTCTGCCCTGAGACCAGGAGGGATTCAACTGCCCTCAGACAACTTCTGCCCTGAGACCAGGAGAGATTCACCTGCCCTCAGACAACTTCTGCCCTGAGACCAGGAGAGGTTCACCTGCCCTCAGACAACTTCTGCCCTGAGACCAGGAAGGATTCACCTGCCCTCAGACAACTTCTGCCCTGAGACCAGGAAGGATTCACCTGCCCTCAGACAACTTCTGCCCTGAGACCAGGAGACAAGGAGAGATTCACCTGCCCTCAGACAACTTCTGCCCTGAGACCAGGAGAGATTCACCTGCCCTCAGAAAACTTCTGCCCTGAGACCAGGAAGGATTCACCTGCCCTCAGACAACTTCTGCCCTGAGACCAGGAGAGATTCACCTGCCCTCAGACAACTTCTGCCCTGAGACCAGGAAGGATTCACCTGCCCTCAGACAACTTCTGCCCTGAGACCAGGAGAGATTCACCTGCCCTCAGACAACTTCTGCCCTGAGACCAGGAAGGATTCACCTGCCCTCAGACAACTTCTGCCCTGAGACCAGGAGAGATTCACCTGCCCTCAGACAATTTCTGCCCTGAGACCAGGAGACAAAGAGAGATTCACCTGGCCTCAGACAACTTCTGCCCTGAGACCAGGAGGGATTCACCTGCCCTCCGACAACTTCTGCCCTGAGACCAGGAAGGATTCACCTGCCCTCAGACAACTTCTGCCCTGAGACCAGGAGAGATTCACCTGCCCTCAGACAACTTCTGCCCTGAGACCAGGAGAGATTCACCTGCCCTCAGACAACTTTTGCCCTGACACCAGGAAGGATTCACCTGCCCTCAGACAACTTCTGCCCTGAGACCAGGAGACAAGGAGAGATTCACCTGCCCTCAGACAACTTCTGCCCTGAGACCAGGAGGGATTCACCTGCCCTCCGACAACTTCTGCCCTGAGACCAGGAAGGATTCACATGCCCTCAGACAACTTCTGCCCTGAGACCAGGAGAGATTCACCTGCCCTCAGACAACTTCTGCCCTCAGACCAGGAGAGATTCACCTGCCCTCAGACAACTTCTGCCCTGAGACCAGGAGAGATTCACCTGCCCTCAGACAACTTCTGCCCTGAGACCAGGAAGGATTCACCTGCCCTCAGACAACTTCTGCCCTGAAACCAGGAGTGATTCACCTGCCCTCAGACAACTTCTGCCCTGAGACCAGGAAGGATTCACCTGCCCTCAGACAACTTCTGCCCTGAGACCAGGAAGGATTCACCTGCCCTCAGACAACTTCTGCCCTGAGACCAGGAGACAAGGAGAGATTCACCTGCCCTCAGACAACTTCTGCCCTGAGACCAGGAGGGATTCACCTGCCCTCAGACAACTTCTGCCCTGAGACCAGGAAGGATTCACCTGCCCTCAGACAACTTCTGCCCTGAGACCAGGAGAGATTCACCTGCCCTCAGACAACTTCTGCCCTGAGACCAGGAGACAAGGAGAGATTCACCTGGCCTCAGACAACTTCTGCCCTGAGACCAGGAGGGATTCACCTGCCCTCCGACAACTTCTGCCCTGAGACCAGGAAGGATTCACCTGCCCTCAGACAACTTCTGCCCTGAGACCAGGAGAGATTCACCTGCCCTCAGACAACTTCTGCCCTGAGACCAGGAGAGACTCACCTGCCCTCAGACAACTTCTGCCCTGACACCAGGAAGGATTCACCTGCCCTCAGACAACTTCTGCCCTGAGACCAGGAGACAAGGAGAGATTCACCTGCCCTCAGACAACTTCTGCCCTGAGACCAGGAGGGATTCACCTGCCCTCCGACAACTTCTGCCCTGAGACCAGGAAGGATTCACCTGCCCTCAGACAACTTCTGCCCTGAGACCAGGAGAGATTCACCTGCCCTCAGACAACTTCTGCCCTGAGACCAGGAGAGATTCACCTGCCCTCAGACAACTTCTGCCCTGAGACCAGGAAGGATTCACCTGCCCTCAGACAACTTCTGCCCTGAGACCAGGAGGGATTCACCTGCCCTCAGACAACTTCTGCCCTGAGACCAGGAAGGATTCACCTGCCCTCAGACAACTTCTGCCCTGAGACCAGGAGGGATTCACCTGCCCTCAGACAACTTCTGCCCTGAGACCAGGAGACAAGGAGAGATTCACCTGCCCTCAGACAACTTCTGCCCTGAGACCAGGAGGGATTCACCTGCCCTCAGACAACTTCTGCCCTGAGACCAGGAGAGGTTCACCTGCCCTCAGACAACTTCTGCCATGAGACCAGGAAGGATTCACCTGCCCTCAGACAACTTCTGCCCTGAGACCAGGAGGGATTCAACTGCCCTCAGACAACTTCTGCCCTGAGACCAGGAGGGATTCACCTGCCCTCAGACAACTTCTGCCCTGAGACCAGGAAGGATTCACCTGCCCTCAGACAACTTCTGCCCTGAGACCAGGAGGGATTCACCTGCCCTCAGACAACTTCTGCCCTGAGACCAGGAGAGATTCACCTGCCCTCAGACAACTTCTGCCCTGAGACCAGGAAGGATTCACCTGCCCTCAGACAACTTCTGCCCTGAGACCAGGAGAGATTCACCTGCCCTCAGACAACTTCTGCCCTGAGACCAGGAGAGATTCACCTGCCCTCAGACAACTTCTGCCCTGAGACCAGGAAGGATTCACCTGCCCTCAGACAACTTCTGCCCTGAGACCAGGAGAGGTTCACCTGCCCTCAGACAACTTCTGCCATGAGACCAGGAAGGATTCACCTGCCCTCAGACAACTTCTGCCCTGAGACCAGGAGGGATTCAACTGCCCTCAGACAACTTCTGCCCTGAGACCAGAGGAGACGGTTGACTCCCTTTTTTCCAACTACGTTGCCCTGAGAACAGAAAAATACAACTTATGCCTTGAGACCAGGAGAGATTCACCTGCCCTCAGACAACTTCTGCCCTGAGACCAGGAGAGATTCACCTGCCCTCAGACAACTTCTGCCCTGAGACCAGGAGAGATTCACCTGCCCTCAGACAACTTCTGCCCTGAGACCAGGAAGGATTCACCTGCCCTCAGACAACTTCTGCCCTGAGACCAGGAGGGATTCACCTGCCCTCCGACAACTTCTGCCCTGAGACCAGGAAGGATTCACCTGCCCTCAGACAACTTCTGCCCTGAGACCAGGAGAGATTCACCTGCCCTCAGACAACTTCTGCCCTGAGACCAGGAGACAAGGAGAGATTCACCTGGCCTCAGACAACTTCTGCCCTGAGACCAGGAGGGATTCACCTGCCCTCCGACAACTTCTGCCCTGAGACCAGGAAGGATTCACCTGCCCTCAGACAACTTCTGCCCTGAGACCAGGAGAGATTCACCTGCCCTCAGACAACTTCTGCCCTGAGACCAGGAGAGATTCACCTGCCCTCAGACAACTTCTGCCCTGACACCAGGAAGGATTCACCTGCCCTCAGACAACTTCTGCCCTGAGACCAGGAGACAAGGAGAGATTCACCTGCCCTCAGACAACTTCTGCCCTGAGACCAGGAGGGATTCACCTGCCCTCCGACAACTTCTGCCCTGAGACCAGGAGAGATTCACCTGCCCTCAGACAACTTTTGCCCTCACACCAGGAAGGATTCACCTGCCCTCAGACAACTTCTGCCCTGAGACCAGGAGACAAGGAGAGATTCACCTGCCCTCAGACAACTTCTGCCCTGAGACCAGGAGGGATTCACCTGCCCTCCGACAACTTCTGCCCTGAGACCAGGAAGGATTCACCTGCCCTCAGACAACTTCTGCCCTGAGACCAGGAGAGATTCACCTGCCCTCAGACAACTTCTACCCTCAGACCAGGAGAGATTCACCTGCCCTCAGACAACTTCTGCCCTGAGACCAGGAGAGATTCACCTGCCCTCAGACAACTTCTGCCCTGAGACCAGGAAGGATTCACCTGCCCTCAGACAACTTCTGCCCTGAAACCAGGAGTGATTCACCTGCCCTCAGACAACTTCTGCCCTGAGACCAGGAAGGATTCACCTGCCCTCAGACAACTTCTGCCCTGAGACCAGGAGGGATTCACCTGCCCTCAGACAACTTCTGCCCTGAGACCAGGAGACAAGGAGAGATTCACCTGCCCTCAGACAACTTCTGCCCTGAGACCAGGAGGGATTCACCTGCCCTCAGACAACTTCTGCCCTGAGACCAGGAGAGGTTCACCTGCCCTCAGACAACTTCTGCCATGAGACCAGGAAGGATTCACCTGCCCTCAGACAACTTCTGCCCTGAGACCAGGAGGGATTCAACTGCCCTCAGACAACTTCTGCCCTGAGACCAGGAGAGATTCACCTGCCCTCAGACAACTTCTGCCCTGAGACCAGGAGAGGTTCACCTGCCCTCAGACAACTTCTGCCCTGAGACCAGGAAGGATTCACCTGCCCTCAGACAACTTCTGCCCTGAGACCAGGAAGGATTCACCTGCCCTCAGACAACTTCTGCCCTGAGACCAGGAGACAAGGAGAGATTCACCTGCCCTCAGACAACTTCTGCCCTGAGACCAGGAGAGATTCACCTGCCCTCAGAAAACTTCTGCCCTGAGACCAGGAAGGATTCACCTGCCCTCAGACAACTTCTGCCCTGAGACCAGGAGAGATTCACCTGCCCTCAGACAACTTCTGCCCTGAGACCAGGAAGGATTCACCTGCCCTCAGACAACTTCTGCCCTGAGACCAGGAGAGATTCACCTGCCCTCAGACAACTTCTGCCCTGAGACCAGGAAGGATTCACCTGCCCTCAGACAACTTCTGCCCTGAGACCAGGAGAGATTCACCTGCCCTCAGACAATTTCTGCCCTGAGACCAGGAGACAAAGAGAGATTCACCTGGCCTCAGACAACTTCTGCCCTGAGACCAGGAGGGATTCACCTGCCCTCCGACAACTTCTGCCCTGAGACCAGGAAGGATTCACCTGCCCTCAGACAACTTCTGCCCTGAGACCAGGAGAGATTCACCTGCCCTCAGACAACTTCTGCCCTGAGACCAGGAGAGATTCACCTGCCCTCAGACAACTTTTGCCCTGACACCAGGAAGGATTCACCTGCCCTCAGACAACTTCTGCCCTGAGACCAGGAGACAAGGAGAGATTCACCTGCCCTCAGACAACTTCTGCCCTGAGACCAGGAGGGATTCACCTGCCCTCCGACAACTTCTGCCCTGAGACCAGGAAGGATTCACATGCCCTCAGACAACTTCTGCCCTGAGACCAGGAGAGATTCACCTGCCCTCAGACAACTTCTGCCCTCAGACCAGGAGAGATTCACCTGCCCTCAGACAACTTCTGCCCTGAGACCAGGAGAGATTCACCTGCCCTCAGACAACTTCTGCCCTGAGACCAGGAAGGATTCACCTGCCCTCAGACAACTTCTGCCCTGAAACCAGGAGTGATTCACCTGCCCTCAGACAACTTCTGCCCTGAGACCAGGAAGGATTCACCTGCCCTCAGACAACTTCTGCCCTGAGACCAGGAAGGATTCACCTGCCCTCAGACAACTTCTGCCCTGAGACCAGGAGACAAGGAGAGATTCACCTGCCCTCAGACAACTTCTGCCCTGAGACCAGGAGGGATTCACCTGCCCTCAGACAACTTCTGCCCTGAGACCAGGAAGGATTCACCTGCCCTCAGACAACTTCTGCCCTGAGACCAGGAGAGATTCACCTGCCCTCAGACAACTTCTGCCCTGAGACCAGGAGACAAGGAGAGATTCACCTGGCCTCAGACAACTTCTGCCCTGAGACCAGGAGGGATTCACCTGCCCTCCGACAACTTCTGCCCTGAGACCAGGAAGGATTCACCTGCCCTCAGACAACTTCTGCCCTGAGACCAGGAGAGATTCACCTGCCCTCAGACAACTTCTGCCCTGAGACCAGGAGAGACTCACCTGCCCTCAGACAACTTCTGCCCTGACACCAGGAAGGATTCACCTGCCCTCAGACAACTTCTGCCCTGAGACCAGGAGACAAGGAGAGATTCACCTGCCCTCAGACAACTTCTGCCCTGAGACCAGGAGGGATTCACCTGCCCTCCGACAACTTCTGCCCTGAGACCAGGAAGGATTCACCTGCCCTCAGACAACTTCTGCCCTGAGACCAGGAGAGATTCACCTGCCCTCAGACAACTTCTGCCCTGAGACCAGGAGAGATTCACCTGCCCTCAGACAACTTCTGCCCTGAGACCAGGAAGGATTCACCTGCCCTCAGACAACTTCTGCCCTGAGACCAGGAGGGATTCACCTGCCCTCAGACAACTTCTGCCCTGAGACCAGGAAGGATTCACCTGCCCTCAGACAACTTCTGCCCTGAGACCAGGAGGGATTCACCTGCCCTCAGACAACTTCTGCCCTGAGACCAGGAGACAAGGAGAGATTCACCTGCCCTCAGACAACTTCTGCCCTGAGACCAGGAGGGATTCACCTGCCCTCAGACAACTTCTGCCCTGAGACCAGGAGAGGTTCACCTGCCCTCAGACAACTTCTGCCATGAGACCAGGAAGGATTCACCTGCCCTCAGACAACTTCTGCCCTGAGACCAGGAGGGATTCAACTGCCCTCAGACAACTTCTGCCCTGAGACCAGGAGGGATTCACCTGCCCTCAGACAACTTCTGCCCTGAGACCAGGAAGGATTCACCTGCCCTCAGACAACTTCTGCCCTGAGACCAGGAGGGATTCACCTGCCCTCAGACAACTTCTGCCCTGAGACCAGGAGAGATTCACCTGCCCTCAGACAACTTCTGCCCTGAGACCAGGAAGGATTCACCTGCCCTCAGACAACTTCTGCCCTGAGACCAGGAGAGATTCACCTGCCCTCAGACAACTTCTGCCCTGAGACCAGGAGAGATTCACCTGCCCTCAGACAACTTCTGCCCTGAGACCAGGAAGGATTCACCTGCCCTCAGACAACTTCTGCCCTGAGACCAGGAGAGGTTCACCTGCCCTCAGACAACTTCTGCCATGAGACCAGGAAGGATTCACCTGCCCTCAGACAACTTCTGCCCTGAGACCAGGAGGGATTCAACTGCCCTCAGACAACTTCTGCCCTGAGACCAGAGGAGACGGTTGACTCCCTTTTTTCCAACTACGTTGCCCTGAGAACAGAAAAATACAACTTATGCCTTGAGACCAGGAGAGATTCACCTGCCCTCAGACAACTTCTGCCCTGAGACCAGGAGAGATTCACCTGCCCTCAGACAACTTCTGCCCTGAGACCAGGAGAGATTCACCTGCCCTCAGACAACTTCTGCCCTGAGACCAGGAAGGATTCACCTGCCCTCAGACAACTTCTGCCCTGAGACCAGGAGGGATTCACCTGCCCTCCGACAACTTCTGCCCTGAGACCAGGAAGGATTCACCTGCCCTCAGACAACTTCTGCCCTGAGACCAGGAGAGATTCACCTGCCCTCAGACAACTTCTGCCCTGAGACCAGGAGACAAGGAGAGATTCACCTGGCCTCAGACAACTTCTGCCCTGAGACCAGGAGGGATTCACCTGCCCTCCGACAACTTCTGCCCTGAGACCAGGAAGGATTCACCTGCCCTCAGACAACTTCTGCCCTGAGACCAGGAGAGATTCACCTGCCCTCAGACAACTTCTGCCCTGAGACCAGGAGAGATTCACCTGCCCTCAGACAACTTCTGCCCTGACACCAGGAAGGATTCACCTGCCCTCAGACAACTTCTGCCCTGAGACCAGGAGACAAGGAGAGATTCACCTGCCCTCAGACAACTTCTGCCCTGAGACCAGGAGGGATTCACCTGCCCTCCGACAACTTCTGCCCTGAGACCAGGAA
Source organism: Pagrus pagrus (assembly GCF_965226575.1). Taxonomy (NCBI): domain Eukaryota; kingdom Metazoa; phylum Chordata; class Actinopteri; order Spariformes; family Sparidae; genus Pagrus; species Pagrus pagrus. Next base: position 7,806,513 of record NC_140191.1, read on the forward strand.
GGATTCACCTCCCCTCAGACAACTTCTGCCCTGAGACCAGGAGAGATTCACCTGCCCTCAGACAACTTCTGCCCTGAGACCAGGAGAGATTCACCTGCCCTCAGACAACTTCTGCCCTGAGACCAGGAAGGATTCACCTGCCCTCAGACAACTTCTGCCCTGAGACCAGGAGGGATTCACCTGCCCTCAGACAACTTCTGCCCTGAGACCAGGAAGGATTCACCTGCCCTCAGACAACTTCTGCCCTGAGACCAGGAGGGATTCACCTGCCCTCAGACAACTTCTGCCCTGAGACCAGGAGACAAGGAGAGATTCACCTGCCCTCAGACAACTTCTGCCCTGAGACCAGGAGGGATTCACCTGCCCTCAGACAACTTCTGCCCTGAGACCAGGAGAGGTTCACCTGCCCTCAGACAACTTCTGCCATGAGACCAGGAAGGATTCACCTGCCCTCAGACAACTTCTGCCCTGAGACCAGGAGGGATTCAACTGCCCTCAGACAACTTCTGCCCTGAGACCAGGAAGGATTCACCTGCCCTCAGACAACTTCTGCCCTGAGACCAGGAGACAAGGAGAGATTCACCTGCCCTCAGACAACTTCTGCCCTGAGACCAGGAGAGATTCACCTGCCCTCAGACAACTTCTGCCCTGAGACCAGGAAGGATTCACCTGGCCTCAGACAACTTCTGCCCTGAGACCAGGAGAGGTTCACCTGCCCTCAGACAACTTCTGCCATGAGACCAGGAAGGATTCACCTGCCCTCAGACAACTTCTGCCCTGAGACCAGGAAGGATTCACCTGCCCTCAGACAACTTCTGCCCTGAGACCAGGAAGGATTCACCTGCCCTCAGACAACTTCTGCCCTGAGACCAGGAGACAAGGAGAGATTCACCTGCCCTCAGACAACTTCTGCCCTGAGACCAGGAGAGATTCACCTGCCCTCAGAAAACTTCTGCCCTGAGACCAGGAAGGATTCACCTGCCCTCAGACAACTTCTGCCCTGAGACCAGGAGAGATTCACCTGCCCTCAGACAACTTCTGCCCTGAGACCAGGAGAGATTCACCTGCCCTCAGACAACTTCTGCCCTGAGACCAGGAAGGATTCACCTGCCCTCAGACAACTTCTGCCCTGAGACCAGGAGAGGTTCACCTGCCCTCAGACAACTTCTGCCCTGAGACCAGGAAGGATTCACCTGCCCTCAGACAACTTCTGCCCTGAGACCAGGAGAGATTCACCTGCCCTCAGACAACTTCTGCCCTGAGACCAGGAAGGATTCACCTGCCCTCAGACAACTTCTGCCCTGAGACCAGGAGAGATTCACCTGCCCTCAGACAACTTCTGCCCTGAGACCAGGAGAGGTTCACCTGCCCTCAGACAACTTCTGCCCTGAGACCAGGAAGGATTCACCTGCCCTCAGACAACTTCTGCCCTGAGACCAGGAGAGATTCACCTGCCCTCAGACAACTTCTGCCCTGAGACCAGGAGGGATTCAATTGCCCTCAGACAACTTCTGCCCTGAGACCAGGAGACAAGGAGAGATTCACCTGCCCTCAGACAACTTCTGCCCTGAGACCAGGAGGGATTCACCTGCCCTCAGACAACTTCTGCCCTGAGACCAGGAGAGGTTCACCTGCCCTCAGACAACTTCTGCCCTGAGACCAGGAAGGATTCACCTGCCCTCAGACAACTTCTGCCCTGAGACCAGGAGGGATTCACCTGCCCTCAGACAACTTCTGCCCTGAGACCAGGAGAGATTCACCTGCCCTCAGACAACTTCTGCCCTGAGACCAGGAAGGATTCACCTGCCCTCAGACAACTTCTGCCCTGAGACCAGGAGAGATTCACCTGCCCTCAGACAACTTCTGCCCTGAGACCAGGAGAGATTCACCTGCCCTCAGACAACTTCTGCCCTGAGACCAGGAAGGATTCACCTGCCCTCAGACAACTTCTGCCCTGAGACCAGGAGAGGTTCACCTGCCCTCAGACAACTTCTGCCCTGAGACCAGGAAGGATTCACCTGCCCTCAGACAACTTCTGCCCTGAGACCAGGAGAGATTCACCTGCCCTCAGACAACTTCTGCCCTGAGACCAGGAAGGATTCACCTGCACTCAGACTACTTCTGCCCTGAGACCAGGAGAGATTCACCTGCCCTCAGACAATTTCTGCCCTGAGACCAGGAGAGATTCACCTGCCCTCAGACAACTTCTGCCCTGAGACCAGGAAGGATTCACCTGCCCTCAGACAACTTCTGCCCTGAGACCAGGAGGGATTCACCTGCCCTCAGACAACTTCTGCCCTGAGACCAGGAAGGATTCACCTGCCCTCAGACAACTTCTGCCCTGAGACCAGGAGAGATTCACCTGCCCTCAGACAACTTCTGCCCTGAGACCAGGAGACAAGGAGAGATTCACCTGGCCTCAGACAACTTCTGCCCTGAGACCAGGAGGGATTCACCTGCCCTCCGACAACTTCTGCCCTGAGACCAGGAAGGATTCACCTGCCCTCAGACAACTTCTGCCCTGAGACCAGGAGAGATTCACCTGCCCTCAGACAACTTCTGCCCTGAGACCAGGAGAGACTCACCTGCCCTCAGACAACTTCTGCCCTGACACCAGGAAGGATTCACCTGCCCTCAGACAACTTCTGCCCTGAGACCAGGAGACAAGGAGAGATTCACCTGCCCTCAGACAACTTCTGCCCTGAGACCAGGAGGGATTCACCTGCCCTCCGACAACTTCTGCCCTGAGACCAGGAAGGATTCACCTGCCCTCAGACAACTTCTGCCCTGAGACCAGGAGAGATTCACCTGCCCTCAGACAACTTCTGCCCTGAGACCAGGAGAGATTCACCTGCCCTCAGACAACTTCTGCCCTGAGACCAGGAAGGATTCACCTGCCCTCAGACAACTTCTGCCCTGAGACCAGGAGGGATTCACCTGCCCTCAGACAACTTCTGCCCTGAGACCAGGAAGGATTCACCTGCCCTCAGACAACTTCTGCCCTGAGACCAGGAGGGATTCACCTGCCCTCAGACAACTTCTGCCCTGAGACCAGGAGACAAGGAGAGATTCACCTGCCCTCAGACAACTTCTGCCCTGAGACCAGGAGGGATTCACCTGCCCTCAGACAACTTCTGCCCTGAGACCAGGAGAGGTTCACCTGCCCTCAGACAACTTCTGCCATGAGACCAGGAAGGATTCACCTGCCCTCAGACAACTTCTGCCCTGAGACCAGGAGGGATTCAACTGCCCTCAGACAACTTCTGCCCTGAGACCAGGAGGGATTCACCTGCCCTCAGACAACTTCTGCCCTGAGACCAGGAGAGATTCACCTGCCCTCAGACAACTTCTGCCCTGAGACCAGGAAGGATTCACCTGCCCTCAGACAACTTCTGCCCTGAGACCAGGAGAGGTTCACCTGCCCTCAGACAACTTCTGCCATGAGACCAGGAAGGATTCACCTGCCCTCAGACAACTTCTGCCCTGAGACCAGGAGGGATTCAACTGCCCTCAGACAACTTCTGCCCTGAGACCAGAGGAGACGGTTGACTCCCTTTTTTCCAACTACGTTGCCCTGAGAACAGAAAAATACAACTTATGCCTTGAGACCAGGAGAGATTCACCTGCCCTCAGACAACTTCTGCCCTGAGACCAGGAGAGATTCACCTGCCCTCAGACAACTTCTGCCCTGAGACCAGGAGAGATTCACCTGCCCTCAGACAACTTCTGCCCTGAGACCAGGAAGGATTCACCTGCCCTCAGACAACTTCTGCCCTGAGACCAGGAGGGATTCACCTGCCCTCCGACAACTTCTGCCCTGAGACCAGGAAGGATTCACCTGCCCTCAGACAACTTCTGCCCTGAGACCAGGAGAGATTCACCTGCCCTCAGACAACTTCTGCCCTGAGACCAGGAGACAAGGAGAGATTCACCTGGCCTCAGACAACTTCTGCCCTGAGACCAGGAGGGATTCACCTGCCCTCCGACAACTTCTGCCCTGAGACCAGGAAGGATTCACCTGCCCTCAGACAACTTCTGCCCTGAGACCAGGAGAGATTCACCTGCCCTCAGACAACTTCTGCCCTGAGACCAGGAGAGATTCACCTGCCCTCAGACAACTTCTGCCCTGACACCAGGAAGGATTCACCTGCCCTCAGACAACTTCTGCCCTGAGACCAGGAGACAAGGAGAGATTCACCTGCCCTCAGACAACTTCTGCCCTGAGACCAGGAGGGATTCACCTGCCCTCCGACAACTTCTGCCCTGAGACCAGGAAGGATTCACCTGCCCTCAGACAACTTCTGCCCTGAGACCAGGAGAGATTCACCTGCCCTCAGACAACTTCTGCCCTGAGACCAGGAGAGATTCACCTGCCCTCAGACAACTTCTGCCCTGAGACCAGGAAGGATTCACCTGCCCTCAGACAACTTCTGCCCTGAGACCAGGAGGGATTCACCTGCCCTCAGACAACTTCTGCCCTGAGACCAGGAAGGATTCACCTGCCCTCAGACAACTTCTGCCCTGAGACCAGGAGGGATTCACCTGCCCTCCGACAACTTCTGCCCTGAGACCAGGAAGGATTCACCTGCCCTCAGACAACTTCTGCCCTGAGACCAGGAGAGATTCACCTGCCCTCAGACAACTTCTGCCCTGAGACCAGGAAGGATTCACCTGCCCTCAGACAACTTCTGCCCTGAGACCAGGAGGGATTCACCTGCCCTCAGACAACTTCTGCCCTGAGACCAGGAAGGATTCACCTGCCCTCAGACAACTTCTGCCCTGAGACCAGGAGGGATTCACCTGCCCTCAGACAACTTCTGCCCTGAGACCAGGAGACAAGGAGAGATTCACCTGCCCTCAGACAACTTCTGCCCTGAGACCAGGAAGGATTCAACTGCCCTCAGACAACTTCTGCCCTGAGACCAGGAAGGATTCACCTGCCCTCAGACAACTTCTGCCCTGAGACCAGGAGAGATTCACCTGCCCTCAGACAACTTCTGCCCTGAGACCAGGAAGGATTCACCTGCCCTCAGACAACTTCTGCCCTGAGACCAGGAGAGGTTCACCTGCCCTCAGACAACTTCTGCCCTGAGACCAGGAAGGATTCACCTGCCCTCAGACAACTTCTGCCCTGAGACCAGGAGAGATTCACCTGCCCTCAGACAACTTCTGCCCTGAGACCAGGAGGGATTCAATTGCCCTCAGACAACTTCTGCCCTGAGACCAGGAGACAAGGAGAGATTCACCTGCCCTCAGACAACTTCTGCCCTGAGACCAGGAGGGATTCACCTGCCCTCAGACAACTTCTGCCCTGAGACCAGGAGAGATTCACCTGCCCTCAGACAACTTCTGCCCTGAGACCAGGAAGGATTCACCTGCCCTCAGACAACTTCTGCCCTGAGACCAGGAGAGATTCACCTGCCCTCAGACAACTTCTGCCCTGAGACCAGGAGAGATTCACCTGCCCTCAGACAACTTCTGCCCTGAGACCGGGAAGGATTCACCTGCCCTCAGACAACTTCTGCCCTGAGACCAGGAGAGGTTCACCTGCCCTCAGACAACTTCTGCCATGAGACCAGGAAGGATTCACCTGCCCTCAGACAACTTCTGCCCTGAGACCAGGAGGGATTCAACTGCCCTCAGACAACTTCTGCCCTGAGACCAGAGGAGACGGTTGACTCCCTTTTTTCCAACTACGTTGCCCTGAGAACAGAAAAATACAACTTATGCCTTGAGACCAGGAGAGATTCACCTGCCCTCAGACAACTTCTGCCCTGAGACCAGGAGAGATTCACCTGCCCTCAGACAACTTCTGCCCTGAGACCAGGAGAGATTCACCTGCCCTCAGACAACTTCTGCCCTGAGACCAGGAAGGATTCACCTGCCCTCAGACAACTTCTGCCCTGAGACCAGGAGGGATTCACCTGCCCTCAGACAACTTCTGCCCTGAGACCAGGAGACAAGGAGAGATTCACCTGCCCTCAGACAACTTCTGCCCTGAGACCAGGAGGGATTCACCTGCCCTCAGACAACTTCTGCCCTGAGACCAGGAGAGGTTCACCTGCCCTCAGACAACTTCTGCCATGAGACCAGGAAGGATTCACCTGCCCTCAGACAACTTCTGCCCTGAGACCAGGAGGGATTCAACTGCCCTCAGACAACTTCTGCCCTGAGACCAGGAGGGATTCACCTGCCCTCAGACAACTTCTGCCCTGAGACCAGGAAGGATTCACCTGCCCTCAGACAACTTCTGCCCTGAGACCAGGAGGGATTCACCTGCCCTCAGACAACTTCTGCCCTGAGACCAGGAGAGATTCACCTGCCCTCAGACAACTTCTGCCCTGAGACCAGGAAGGATTCACCTGCCCTCAGACAACTTCTGCCCTGAGACCAGGAGAGATTCACCTGCCCTCAGACAACTTCTGCCCTGAGACCAGGAGAGATTCACCTGCCCTCAGACAACTTCTGCCCTGAGACCAGGAAGGATTCACCTGCCCTCAGACAACTTCTGCCCTGAGACCAGGAGAGGTTCACCTGCCCTCAGACAACTTCTGCCATGAGACCAGGAAGGATTCACCTGCCCTCAGACAACTTCTGCCCTGAGACCAGGAGGGATTCAACTGCCCTCAGACAACTTCTGCCCTGAGACCAGAGGAGACGGTTGACTCCCTTTTTTCCAACTACGTTGCCCTGAGAACAGAAAAATACAACTTATGCCTTGAGACCAGGAGAGATTCACCTGCCCTCAGACAACTTCTGCCCTGAGACCAGGAGAGATTCACCTGCCCTCAGACAACTTCTGCCCTGAGACCAGGAAGGATTCACCTGCCCTCAGACAACTTCTGCCCTGAGACCAGGAGGGATTCACCTGCCCTCAGACAACTTCTGCCCTGAGACCAGGAAGGATTCACCTGCCCTCAGACAACTTCTGCCCTGAGACCAGGAGAGATTCACCTGCCCTCAGACAACTTCTGCCCTGAGACCAGGAGACAAGGAGAGATTCACCTGGCCTCAGACAACTTCTGCCCTGAGACCAGGAGGGATTCACCTGCCCTCCGACAACTTCTGCCCTGAGACCAGGAAGGATTCACCTGCCCTCAGACAACTTCTGCCCTGAGACCAGGAGAGGTTCACCTGCCCTCAGACAACTTCTGCCATGAGACCAGGAAGGATTCACCTGCCCTCAGACAACTTCTGCCCTGAGACCAGGAGGGATTCAACTGCCCTCAGACAACTTCTGCCCTGAGACCAGAGGAGACGGTTGACTCCCTTTTTTCCAACTACGTTGCCCTGAGAACAGAAAAATACAACTTATGCCTTGAGACCAGGAGAGATTCACCTGCCCTCAGACAACTTCTGCCCTGAGACCAGGAGAGATTCACCTGCCCTCAGACAACTTCTGCCCTGAGACCAGGAGAGATTCACCTGCCCTCAGACAACTTCTGCCCTGAGACCAGGAAGGATTCACCTGCCCTCAGACAACTTCTGCCCTGAGACCAGGAGGGATTCACCTGCCCTCAGACAACTTCTGCCCTGAGACCAGGAAGGATTCACCTGCCCTCAGACAACTTCTGCCCTGAGACCAGGAGAGATTCACCTGCCCTCAGACAACTTCTGCCCTGAGACCAGGAGACAAGGAGAGATTCACCTGGCCTCAGACAACTTCTGCCCTGAGACCAGGAGGGATTCACCTGCCCTCCGACAACTTCTGCCCTGAGACCAGGAAGGATTCACCTGCCCTCAGACAACTTCTGCCCTGAGACCAGGAGAGATTCACCTGCCCTCAGACAACTTCTGCCCTGAGACCAGGAGAGATTCACCTGCCCTCAGACAACTTCTGCCCTGACACCAGGAAGGATTCACCTGCCCTCAGACAACTTCTGCCCTGAGACCAGGAGACAAGGAGAGATTCACCTGCCCTCAGACAACTTCTGCCCTGAGACCAGGAGGGATTCACCTGCCCTCCGACAACTTCTGCCCTGAGACCAGGAAGGATTCACCTGCCCTCAGACAACTTCTGCCCTGAGACCAGGAGAGATTCACCTGCCCTCAGACAACTTCTGCCCTGAGACCAGGAGAGATTCACCTGCCCTCAGACAACTTCTGCCCTGACACCAGGAAGGATTCACCTGCCCTCAGACAACTTCTGCCCTGAGACCAGGAGACAAGGAGAGATTCACCTGCCCTCAGACAACTTCTGCCCTGAGACCAGGAGGGATTCACCTGCCCTCCGACAACTTCTGCCCTGAGACCAGGAAGGATTCACCTGCCCTCAGACAACTTCTGCCCTGAGACCAGGAGAGATTCACCTGCCCTCAGACAACTTCTGCCCTGAGACCAGGAGAGATTCACCTGCCCTCAGACAACTTCTGCCCTGAGACCAGGAAGGATTCACCTGCCCTCAGACAACTTCTGCCCTGAGACCAGGAGGGATTCACCTGCCCTCAGACAACTTCTGCCCTGAGACCAGGAAGGATTCACCTGCCCTCAGACAACTTCTGCCCTGAGACCAGGAGGGATTCACCTGCCCTCAGACAACTTCTGCCCTGAGACCAGGAGACAAGGAGAGATTCACCTGCCCTCAGACAACTTCTGCCCTGAGTCCAGGAGGGATTCACCTGCCCTCAGACAACTTCTGCCCTGAGACCAGGAGAGGTTCACCTGCCCTCAGACAACTTCTGCCATGAGACCAGGAAGGATTCACCTGCCCTCAGACAACTTCTGCCCTGAGACCAGGAGGGATTCAACTGCCCTCAGACAACTTCTGCCCTGAGACCAGGAGAGATTCACCTGCCCTCAGACAACTTCTGCCCTGAGACCAGGAAGGATTCAACTGCCCTCAGACAACTTCTGCCCTGAGACCAGGAAGGATTCACCTGCCCTCAGACAACTTCTGCCCTGAGACCAGGAGAGATTCACCTGCCCTCAGACAACTTCTGCCCTGAGACCAGGAAGGATTCACCTGCCCTCAGACAACTTCTGCCCTGAGACCAGGAGAGGTTCACCTGCCCTCAGACAACTTCTGCCCTGAGACCAGGAAGGATTCACCTGCCCTCAGACAACTTCTGCCCTGAGACCAGGAGAGATTCACCTGCCCTCAGACAACTTCTGCCCTGAGACCAGGAGGGATTCAATTGCCCTCAGACAACTTCTGCCCTGAGACCAGGAGACAAGGAGAGATTCACCTGCCCTCAGACAACTTCTGCCCTGAGACCGGGAAGGATTCACCTGCCCTCAGACAACTTCTGCCCTGAGACCAGGAGAGGTTCACCTGCCCTCAGACAACTTCTGCCATGAGACCAGGAAGGATTCACCTGCCCTCAGACAACTTCTGCCCTGAGACCAGGAGGGATTCAACTGCCCTCAGACAACTTCTGCCCTGAGACCAGAGGAGACGGTTGACTCCCTTTTTTCCAACTACGTTGCCCTGAGAACAGAAAAATACAACTTATGCCTTGAGACCAGGAGAGATTCACCTGCCCTCAGACAACTTCTGCCCTGAGACCAGGAGAGATTCACCTGCCCTCAGACAACTTCTGCCCTGAGACCAGGAAGGATTCACCTGCCCTCAGACAACTTCTGCCCTGAGACCAGGAAGGATTCACCTGCCCTCAGACAACTTCTGCCCTGAGACCAGGAGAGATTCACCTGCCCTCAGACAATTTCTGCCCTGAGACCAGGAGACAAAGAGAGATTCACCTGGCCTCAGACAACTTCTGCCCTGAGACCAGGAGGGATTCACCTGCCCTCCGACAACTTCTGCCCTGAGACCAGGAAGGATTCACCTGCCCTCAGACAACTTCTGCCCTGAGACCAGGAGAGATTCACCTGCCCTCAGACAACTTCTGCCCTGAGACCAGGAGAGATTCACCTGCCCTCAGACAACTTTTGCCCTGACACCAGGAAGGATTCACCTGCCCTCAGACAACTTCTGCCCTGAGACCAGGAGACAAGGAGAGATTCACCTGCCCTCAGACAACTTCTGCCCTGAGACCAGGAGGGATTCACCTGCCCTCCGACAACTTCTGCCCTGAGACCAGGAAGGATTCACCTGCCCTCAGACAACTTCTGCCCTGAGACCAGGAGAGATTCACCTGCCCTCAGACAACTTCTGCCCTCAGACCAGGAGAGATTCACCTGCCCTCAGACAACTTCTGCCCTGAGACCAGGAGAGATTCACCTGCCCTCAGACAACTTCTGCCCTGAGACCAGGAAGGATTCACCTGCCCTCAGACAACTTCTGCCCTGAGACCAGGAGGGATTCACCTGCCCTCAGACAACTTCTGCCCTGAGACCAGGAAGGATTCACCTGCCCTCAGACAACTTCTGCCCTGAGACCAGGAGGGATTCACCTGCCCTCAGACAACTTCTGCCCTGAGACCAGGAGACAAGGAGAGATTCACCTGCCCTCAGACAACTTCTGCCCTGAGACCAGGAGGGATTCACCTGCCCTCAGACAACTTCTGCCCTGAGACCAGGAGAGGTTCACCTGCCCTCAGACAACTTCTGCCATGAGACCAGGAAGGATTCACCTGCCCTCAGACAACTTCTGCCCTGAGACCAGGAGGGATTCAACTGCCCTCAGACAACTTCTGCCCTGAGACCAGGAGAGATTCACCTGCCCTCAGACAACTTCTGCCCTGAGACCAGGAGAGATTCACCTGCCCTCAGACAACTTCTGCCCTGAGACCAGGAGAGGTTCACCTGCCCTCAGACAACTTCTGCCCTGAGACCAGGAAGGATTCACCTGCCCTCAGACAACTTCTGCCCTGAGACCAGGAGGGATTCACCTGCCCTCAGACAACTTCTGCCCTGAGACCAGGAGACAAGGAGAGATTCACCTGCCCTCAGACAACTTCTGCCCTGAGACCAGGAAGGATTCAACTGCCCTCAGACAACTTCTGCCCTGAGACCAGGAAGGATTCACCTGCCCTCAGACAACTTCTGCCCTGAGACCAGGAGAGATTCACCTGCCCTCAGACAACTTCTGCCCTGAGACCAGGAAGGATTCACCTGCCCTCAGACAACTTCTGCCCTGAGACCAGGAGAGGTTCACCTGCCCTCAGACAACTTCTGCCCTGAGACCAGGAAGGATTCACCTGCCCTCAGACAACTTCTGCCCTGAGACCAGGAGAGATTCACCTGCCCTCAGACAACTTCTGCCCTGAGACCAGGAGGGATTCAATTGCCCTCAGACAACTTCTGCCCTGAGACCAGGAGACAAGGAGAGATTCACCTGCCCTCAGACAACTTCTGCCCTGAGACCAGGAGGGATTCACCTGCCCTCAGACAACTTCTGCCCTGAGACCAGGAGAGATTCACCTGCCCTCAGACAACTTCTGCCCTGAGACCAGGAAGGATTCACCTGCCCTCAGACAACTTCTGCCCTGAGACCAGGAGAGATTCACCTGCCCTCAGACAACTTCTGCCCTGAGACCAGGAGAGATTCACCTGCCCTCAGACAACTTCTGCCCTGAGACCGGGAAGGATTCACCTGCCCTCAGACAACTTCTGCCCTGAGACCAGGAGAGGTTCACCTGCCCTCAGACAACTTCTGCCATGAGACCAGGAAGGATTCACCTGCCCTCAGACAACTTCTGCCCTGAGACCAGGAGGGATTCAACTGCCCTCAGACAACTTCTGCCCTGAGACCAGAGGAGACGGTTGACTCCCTTTTTTCCAACTACGTTGCCCTGAGAACAGAAAAATACAACTTATGCCTTGAGACCAGGAGAGATTCACCTGCCCTCAGACAACTTCTGCCCTGAGACCAGGAGAGATTCACCTGCCCTCAGACAACTTCTGCCCTGAGACCAGGAGAGATTCACCTGCCCTCAGACAACTTCTGCCCTGAGACCAGGAAGGATTCACCTGCCCTCAGACAACTTCTGCCCTGAGACCAGGAGGGATTCACCTGCCCTCAGACAACTTCTGCCCTGAGACCAGGAGACAAGGAGAGATTCACCTGCCCTCAGACAACTTCTGCCCTGAGACCAGGAGGGATTCACCTGCCCTCAGACAACTTCTGCCCTGAGACCAGGAGAGGTTCACCTGCCCTCAGACAACTTCTGCCATGAGACCAGGAAGGATTCACCTGCCCTCAGACAACTTCTGCCCTGAGACCAGAAGGGATTCAACTGCCCTCAGACAACTTCTGCCCTGAGACCAGGAGGGATTCACCTGCCCTCAGACAACTTCTGCCCTGAGACCAGGAAGGATTCACCTGCCCTCAGACAACTTCTGCCCTGAGACCAGGAGGGATTCACCTGCCCTCAGACAACTTCTGCCCTGAGACCAGGAGAGATTCACCTGCCCTCAGACAACTTCTGCCCTGAGACCAGGAAGGATTCACCTGCCCTCAGACAACTTCTGCCCTGAGACCAGGAGAGATTCACCTGCCCTCAGACAACTTCTGCCCTGAGACCAGGAGAGATTCACCTGCCCTCAGACAACTTCTGCCCTGAGACCAGGAAGGATTCACCTGCCCTCAGACAACTTCTGCCCTGAGACCAGGAGAGGTTCACCTGCCCTCAGACAACTTCTGCCATGAGACCAGGAAGGATTCACCTGCCCTCAGACAACTTCTGCCCTGAGACCAGGAGGGATTCAACTGCCCTCAGACAACTTCTGCCCTGAGACCAGAGGAGACGGTTGACTCCCTTTTTTCCAACTACGTTGCCCTGAGAACAGAAAAATACAACTTATGCCTTGAGACCAGGAGAGATTCACCTGCCCTCAGACAACTTCTGCCCTGAGACCAGGAGAGATTCACCTGCCCTCAGACAACTTCTGCCCTGAGACCAGGAGGGATTCACCTGCCCTCAGACAACTTCTGCCCTGAGACCAGGAAGGATTCACCTGCCCTCAGACAACTTCTGCCCTGAGACCAGGAGAGATTCACCTGCCCTCAGACAACTTCTGCCCTGAGACCAGGAGACAAGGAGAGATTCACCTGGCCTCAGACAACTTCTGCCCTGAGACCAGGAGGGATTCACCTGCCCTCCGACAACTTCTGCCCTGAGACCAGGAAGGATTCACCTGCCCTCAGACAACTTCTGCCCTGAGACCAGGAGAGGTTCACCTGCCCTCAGACAACTTCTGCCATGAGACCAGGAAGGATTCACCTGCCCTCAGACAACTTCTGCCCTGAGACCAGGAGGGATTCAACTGCCCTCAGACAACTTCTGCCCTGAGACCAGAGGAGACGGTTGACTCCCTTTTTTCCAACTACGTTGCCCTGAGAACAGAAAAATACAACTTATGCCTTGAGACCAGGAGAGATTCACCTGCCCTCAGACAACTTCTGCCCTGAGACCAGGAGACAAGGAGAGATTCACCTGCCCTCAGACAACTTCTGCCCTGAGACCAGGAGAGATTCACCTGCCCTCAGACAACTTCTGCCCTGAGACCAGGAGACAAGGAGAGATTCACCTGGCCTCAGACAACTTCTGCCCTGAGACCAGGAGGGATTCACCTGCCCTCCGACAACTTCTGCCCTGAGACCAGGAAGGATTCACCTGCCCTCAGACAACTTCTGCCCTGAGACCAGGAGAGATTCACCTGCCCTCAGACAACTTCTGCCCTGAGACCAGGAGAGATTCACCTGCCCTCAGACAACTTCTGCCCTGACACCAGGAAGGATTCACCTGCCCTCAGACAACTTCTGCCCTGAGACCAGGAGACAAGGAGAGATTCACCTGCCCTCAGACAACTTCTGCCCTGAGACCAGGAGGGATTCACCTGCCCTCCGACAACTTCTGCCCTGAGACCAGGAAGGATTCACCTGCCCTCAGACAACTTCTGCCCTGAGACCAGGAGAGATTCACCTGCCCTCAGACAACTTCTGCCCTGAGACCAGGAGAGATTCACCTGCCCTCAGACAACTTCTGCCCTGACACCAGGAAGGATTCACCTGCCCTCAGACAACTTCTGCCCTGAGACCAGGAGACAAGGAGAGATTCACCTGCCCTCAGACAACTTCTGCCCTGAGACCAGGAGGGATTCACCTGCCCTCCGACAACTTCTGCCCTGAGACCAGGAAGGATTCACCTGCCCTCAGACAACTTCTGCCCTGAGACCAGGAGAGATTCACCTGCCCTCAGACAACTTCTGCCCTGAGACCAGGAGAGATTCACCTGCCCTCAGACAACTTCTGCCCTGAGACCAGGAGGGATTCACCTGCCCTCAGACAACTTCTGCCCTGAGACCAGGAGAGATTCACCTGCCCTCAGACAACTTCTGCCCTGAGACCAGGAAGGATTCACCTGCCCTCAGACAACTTCTGCCCTGAGACCAGGAGAGATTCACCTGCCCTCAGACAACTTCTGCCCTGAGACCAGGAGAGATTCACCTGCCCTCAGACAACTTCTGCCCTGAGACCGGGAAGGATTCACCTGCCCTCAGACAACTTCTGCCCTGAGACCAGGAGAGGTTCACCTGCCCTCAGACAACTTCTGCCATGAGACCAGGAAGGATTCACCTGCCCTCAGACAACTTCTGCCCTGAGACCAGGAGGGATTCAACTGCCCTCAGACAACTTCTGCCCTGAGACCAGAGGAGACGGTTGACTCCCTTTTTTCCAACTACGTTGCCCTGAGAACAGAAAAATACAACTTATGCCTTGAGACCAGGAGAGATTCACCTGCCCTCAGACAACTTCTGCCCTGAGACCAGGAGAGATTCACCTGCCCTCAGACAACTTCTGCCCTGAGACCAGGAGAGATTCACCTGCCCTCAGACAACTTCTGCCCTGAGACCAGGAAGGATTCACCTGCCCTCAGACAACTTCTGCCCTGAGACCAGGAGGGATTCACCTGCCCTCAGACAACTTCTGCCCTGAGACCAGGAGACAAGGAGAGATTCACCTGCCCTCAGACAACTTCTGCCCTGAGACCAGGAGGGATTCACCTGCCCTCAGACAACTTCTGCCCTGAGCCAGGAGAGGTATCAACTGCCCTCAGACAACTTCTGCCATGAGACCAGGAAGGATTCACCTGCCCTCAGACAACTTCTGCCCTGAGACCAGGAGGGATTCAACTGCCCTCAGACAACTTCTGCCCTGAGACCAGGAGGGATTCACCTGCCCTCAGACAACTTGTGCCCTGAGACCAGGAAGGATTCACCTGCCCTCAGACAACTTCTGCCCTGAGACCAGGAGGGATTCACCTGCCCTCAGACAACTTCTGCCCTGAGACCAGGAGAGATTCACCTGCCCTCAGACAACTTCTGCCCTGAGACCAGGAAGGATTCACCTGCCCTCAGACAACTTCTGCCCTGAGACCAGGAGAGATTCACCTGCCCTCAGACAACTTCTGCCCTGAGACCAGGAGAGATTCACCTGCCCTCAGACAACTTCTGCCCTGAGACCAGGAAGGATTCACCTGCCCTCAGACAACTTCTGCCCTGAGACCAGGAGAGGTTCACCTGCCCTCAGACAACTTCTGCCATGAGACCAGGAAGGATTCACCTGCCCTCAGACAACTTCTGCCCTGAGACCAGGAGGGATTCAACTGCCCTCAGACAACTTCTGCCCTGAGACCAGAGGAGACGGTTGACTCCCTTTTTTCCAACTACGTTGCCCTGAGAACAGAAAAATACAACTTATGCCTTGAGACCAGGAGAGATTCACCTGCCCTCAGACAACTTCTGCCCTGAGACCAGGAGAGATTCACCTGCCCTCAGACAACTTCTGCCCTGAGACCAGGAGAGATTCACCTGCCCTCAGACAACTTCTGCCCTGAGACCAGGAAGGATTCACCTGCCCTCAGACAACTTCTGCCCTGAGACCAGGAGGGATTCACCTGCCCTCAGACAACTTCTGCCCTGAGACCAGGAAGGATTCACCTGCCCTCAGACAACTTCTGCCCTGAGACCAGGAGAGATTCACCTGCCCTCAGACAACTTCTGCCCTGAGACCAGGAGACAAGGAGAGATTCACCTGGCCTCAGACAACTTCTGCCCTGAGACCAGGAGGGATTCACCTGCCCTCCGACAACTTCTGCCCTGAGACCAGGAAGGATTCACCTGCCCTCAGACAACTTCTGCCCTGAGACCAGGAGAGGTTCACCTGCCCTCAGACAACTTCTGCCATGAGACCAGGAAGGATTCACCTGCCCTCAGACAACTTCTGCCCTGAGACCAGGAGGGATTCAACTGCCCTCAGACAACTTCTGCCCTGAGACCAGAGGAGACGGTTGACTCCCTTTTTTCCAACTACGTTGCCCTGAGAACAGAAAAATACAACTTATGCCTTGAGACCAGGAGAGATTCACCTGCCCTCAGACAACTTCTGCCCTGAGACCAGGAGAGATTCACCTGCCCTCAGACAACTTCTGCCCTGAGACCAGGAGAGATTCACCTGCCCTCAGACAACTTCTGCCCTGAGACCAGGAAGGATTCACCTGCCCTCAGACAACTTCTGCCCTGAGACCAGGAGGGATTCACCTGCCCTCAGACAACTTCTGCCCTGAGACCAGGAAGGATTCACCTGCCCTCAGACAACTTCTGCCCTGAGACCAGGAGAGATTCACCTGCCCTCAGACAACTTCTGCCCTGAGACCAGGAGACAAGGAGAGATTCACCTGGCCTCAGACAACTTCTGCCCTGAGACCAGGAGGGATTCACCTGCCCTCCGACAACTTCTGCCCTGAGACCAGGAGACAAGGAGAGATTCACCTGGCCTCAGACAACTTCTGCCCTGAGACCAGGAGGGATTCACCTGCCCTCCGACAACTTCTGCCCTGAGACCAGGAAGGATTCACCTGCCCTCAGACAACTTCTGCCCTGAGACCAGGAGAGATTCACCTGCCCTCAGACAACTTCTGCCCTGAGACCAGGAGAGATTCACCTGCCCTCAGACAACTTCTGCCCTGACACCAGGAAGGATTCACCTGCCCTCAGACAACTTCTGCCCTGAGACCAGGAGACAAGGAGAGATTCACCTGCCCTCAGACAACTTCTGCCCTGAGACCAGGAGGGATTCACCTGCCCTCCGACAACTTCTGCCCTGAGACCAGGAAGGATTCACCTGCCCTCAGACAACTTCTGCCCTGAGACCAGGAGAGATTCACCTGCCCTCAGACAACTTCTGCCCTGAGACCAGGAGAGATTCACCTGCCCTCAGACAACTTCTGCCCTGACACCAGGAAGGATTCACCTGCCCTCAGACAACTTCTGCCCTGAGACCAGGAGACAAGGAGAGATTCACCTGCCCTCAGACAACTTCTGCCCTGAGACCAGGAGGGATTCACCTGCCCTCCGACAACTTCTGCCCTGAGACCAGGAAGGATTCACCTGCCCTCAGACAACTTCTGCCCTGAGACCAGGAGAGATTCACCTGCCCTCAGACAACTTCTGCCCTGAGACCAGGAGAGATTCACCTGCCCTCAGACAACTTCTGCCCTGAGACCAGGAAGGATTCACCTGCCCTCAGACAACTTCTGCCCTGAGACCAGGAGGGATTCACCTGCCCTCAGACAACTTCTGCCCTGAGACCAGGAAGGATTCACCTGCCCTCAGACAACTTCTGCCCTGAGACCAGGAGAGGTTCACCTGCCCTCAGACAACTTCTGCCATGAGACCAGGAAGGATTCACCTGCCCTCAGACAACTTCTGCCCTGAGACCAGGAGGGATTCAACTGCCCTCAGACAACTTCTGCCCTGAGACCAGGAGAGATTCACCTGCCCTCAGACAACTTCTGCCCTGAGACCAGGAAGGATTCAACTGCCCTCAGACAACTTCTGCCCTGAGACCAGGAAGGATTCACCTGCCCTCAGACAACTTCTGCCCTGAGACCAGGAGAGATTCACCTGCCCTCAGACAACTTCTGCCCTGAGACCAGGAAGGATTCACCTGCCCTCAGACAACTTCTGCCCTGAGACCAGGAGAGGTTCACCTGCCCTCAGACAACTTCTGCCCTGAGACCAGGAAGGATTCACCTGCCCTCAGACAACTTCTGCCCTGAGACCAGGAGAGATTCACCTGCCCTCAGACAACTTCTGCCCTGAGACCAGGAGGGATTCAATTGCCCTCAGACAACTTCTGCCCTGAGACCAGGAGACAAGGAGAGATTCACCTGCCCTCAGACAACTTCTGCCCTGAGACCAGGAGGGATTCACCTGCCCTCAGACAACTTCTGCCCTGAGACCAGGAGAGATTCACCTGCCCTCAGACAACTTCTGCCCTGAGACCAGGAAGGATTCACCTGCCCTCAGACAACTTCTGCCCTGAGACCAGGAGAGATTCACCTGCCCTCAGACAACTTCTGCCCTGAGACCAGGAGAGATTCACCTGCCCTCAGACAACTTCTGCCCTGAGACCGGGAAGGATTCACCTGCCCTCAGACAACTTCTGCCCTGAGACCAGGAGAGGTTCACCTGCCCTCAGACAACTTCTGCCATGAGACCAGGAAGGATTCACCTGCCCTCAGACAACTTCTGCCCTGAGACCAGGAGGGATTCAACTGCCCTCAGACAACTTCTGCCCTGAGACCAGAGGAGACGGTTGACTCCCTTTTTTCCAACTACGTTGCCCTGAGAACAGAAAAATACAACTTATGCCTTGAGACCAGGAGAGATTCACCTGCCCTCAGACAACTTCTGCCCTGAGACCAGGAGAGATTCACCTGCCCTCAGACAACTTCTGCCCTGAGACCAGGAAGGATTCACCTGCCCTCAGACAACTTCTGCCCTGAGACCAGGAAGGATTCACCTGCCCTCAGACAACTTCTGCCCTGAGACCAGGAGAGATTCACCTGCCCTCAGACAATTTCTGCCCTGAGACCAGGAGACAAAGAGAGATTCACCTGGCCTCAGACAACTTCTGCCCTGAGACCAGGAGGGATTCACCTGCCCTCCGACAACTTCTGCCCTGAGACCAGGAAGGATTCACCTGCCCTCAGACAACTTCTGCCCTGAGACCAGGAGAGATTCACCTGCCCTCAGACAACTTCTGCCCTGAGACCAGGAGAGATTCACCTGCCCTCAGACAACTTCTGCCCTGAGACCAGGAAGGATTCACCTGCCCTCAGACAACTTCTGCCCTGAGACCAGGAAGGATTCACCTGCCCTCAGACAACTTCTGCCCTGAGACCAGGAGAGATTCACCTGCCCTCAGACAATTTCTGCCCTGAGACCAGGAGACAAAGAGAGATTCACCTGGCCTCAGACAACTTCTGCCCTGAGACCAGGAGGGATTCACCTGCCCTCCGACAACTTCTGCCCTGAGACCAGGAAGGATTCACCTGCCCTCAGACAACTTCTGCCCTGAGACCAGGAGAGATTCACCTGCCCTCAGACAACTTCTGCCCTGAGACCAGGAGAGATTCACCTGCCCTCAGACAACTTTTGCCCTGACACCAGGAAGGATTCACCTGCCCTCAGACAACTTCTGCCCTGAGACCAGGAGACAAGGAGAGATTCACCTGCCCTCAGACAACTTCTGCCCTGAGACCAGGAGGGATTCACCTGCCCTCCGACAACTTCTGCCCTGAGACCAGGAAGGATTCACCTGCCCTCAGACAACTTCTGCCCTGAGACCAGGAGAGATTCACCTGCCCTCAGACAACTTCTGCCCTCAGACCAGGAGAGATTCACCTGCCCTCAGACAACTTCTGCCCTGAGACCAGGAGAGATTCACCTGCCCTCAGACAACTTCTGCCCTGAGACCAGGAAGGATTCACCTGCCCTCAGACAACTTCTGCCCTGAGACCAGGAAGGATTCACCTGCCCTCAGACAACTTCTGCCCTGAGACCAGGAGGGATTCACCTGCCCTCAGACAACTTCTGCCCTGAGACCAGGAAGGATTCACCTGCCCTCAGACAACTTCTGCCCTGAGACCAGGAGGGATTCACCTGCCCTCAGACAACTTCTGCCCTGAGACCAGGAGACAAGGAGAGATTCACCTGCCCTCAGACAACTTCTGCCCTGAGACCAGGAGGGATTCACCTGCCCTCAGACAACTTCTGCCCTGAGACCAGGAGAGGTTCACCTGCCCTCAGACAACTTCTGCCATGAGACCAGGAAGGATTCACCTGCCCTCAGACAACTTCTGCCCTGAGACCAGGAGGGATTCAACTGCCCTCAGACAACTTCTGCCCTGAGACCAGGAGAGATTCACCTGCCCTCAGACAACTTCTGCCCTGAGACCAGGAGAGGTTCACCTGCCCTCAGACAACTTCTGCCCTGAGACCAGGAAGGATTCACCTGCCCTCAGACAACTTCTGCCCTGAGACCAGGAGACAAGGAGAGATTCACCTGCCCTCAGACAACTTCTGCCCTGAGACCAGGAGAGATTCACCTGCCCTCAGAAAACTTCTGCCCTGAGACCAGGAAGGATTCACCTGCCCTCAGACAACTTCTGCCCTGAGACCAGGAGAGATTCACCTGCCCTCAGACAACTTCTGCCCTGAGACCAGGAGAGATTCACCTGCCCTCAGACAACTTCTGCCCTGAGACCAGGAAGGATTCACCTGCCCTCAGACAACTTCTGCCCTGAGACCAGGAGAGGTTCATCTGCCCTCAGACAACTTCTGCCCTGAGACCAGGAGAGATTCACCTGCCCTCAGACAACTTCTGCCCTGAGACCAGGAAGGATTCACCTGCCCTCAGACAACTTCTGCCCTGAGACCAGGAGAGATTCACCTGCCCTCAGACAACTTCTGCCCTGAGACCAGGAGAGGTTCACCTGCCCTCAGACAACTTCTGCCCTGAGACCAGGAAGGATTCACCTGCCCTCAGACAACTTCTGCCCTGAGACCAGGAGAGATTCACCTGCCCTCAGACAACTTCTGCCCTGAGACCAGGAGGGATTCAATTGCCCTCAGACAACTTCTGCCCTGAGACCAGGAGACAAGGAGAGATTCACCTGCCCTCAGACAACTTCTGCCCTGAGACCAGGAGGGATTCACCTGCCCTCAGACAACTCCTGCCCTGAGACCAGGAGAGGTTCACCTGCCCTCAGACAACTTCTGCCCTGAGACCAGGAAGGATTCACCTGCCCTCAGACAACTTCTGCCCTGAGACCAGGAGGGATTCACCTGCCCTCAGACAACTTCTGCCCTGAGACCAGGAGGGATTCAATTGCCCTCAGACAACTTCTGCCCTGAGACCAGGAGACAAGGAGAGATTCACCTGCCCTCAGACAACTTCTGCCCTGAGACCAGGAGGGATTCACCTGCCCTCAGACAACTTCTGCCCTGAGACCAGGAGAGGTTCACCTGCCCTCAGACAACTTCTGCCCTGAGACCAGGAAGGATTCACCTGCCCTCACCTGCCCTCAGACCAGGAAGGATTCACCTGCCCTCAGACAACTTCTGCCCTGAGACCAGGAGAGGTTCACCTGCCCTCAGACAACTTCTGCCCTGAGACCAGGAAGGATTCACCTGCCCTCAGACAACTTCTGCCCTGAGACCAGGAGAGATTCACTTGCCCTCAGACAACTTCTGCCCTGAGACCAGGAGAGGTTCACCTGCCCTCAGACAACTTCTGCCCTGAGACCAGGAAGGATTCACCTGCCCTCAGACAACTTCTGCCCTGAGACCAGGAGAGATTCACCTGCCCTCAGACAACTTCTGCCCTGAGACCAGGAGAGATTCACCTGCCCTCAGACAACTTCTGCCCTGAGACCAGGAAGGATTCATCTGCCCTCAGACAACTTCTGCCCTGAGACCAGGAAGGATTCACCTGCCCTCAGACAACTTCTGCCCTGAGACCAGGAGAGATTCACCTGCCCTCAGACAACTTCTGCCCTGAGACCAGGAGAGGTTCACCTGCCCTCAGACAACTTCTGCCCTGAGACAAGGAGGGATTCACCTGCCCTCAGACAACTTCTGCCCTGAGACCAGGAGAGATTCACCTGCCCTCAGACAACTTCTGCCCTGAGACCAGGAGGGATTCACCTGCCCTCAGACAACTTCTGCCCTGAGACCAGGAGAGATTCACCTGCCCTCAGACAACTTCTGCCCTGAGACCAGGAAGGATTCACCTTCCCTCAGACAACTTCTGCCCTGAGACCAGGAGAGATTCACCTGTCCTCAGACACCTTCTGCCCTGAGACCAGGAAGGATTCACCTGCCCTCACCTGCCCTCAGACCAGGAAGGATTCACCTGCCCTCAGACAACTTCTGCCCTGAGACCAGGAGAGATTCACCTGCCCTCAGACAACTTCTGCCCTGAGACCAGGAGACAAGGAGAGATTCACCTGGCCTCAGACAACTTCTGCCCTGAGACCAGGAGGGATTCACCTGCCCTCAGACAACTTCTGCCCTGAGACCAGGAAGGATTCACCTGCCCTCAGACAACTTCTGCCCTGAGACCAGGAGAGATTCACCTGCCCTCAGACAACTTCTGCCCTGAGACCAGGAGAGATTCACCTGCCCTCAGACAACTTCTGCCCTGAGACCAGGAAGGATTCACCTGCCCTCAGACAACTTCTGCCCTGAGACCAGGAAGGATTCACCTGCCCTCAGACAACTTCTGCCCTGAGACCAGGAGAGATTCACCTGCCCTCAGACAACTTCTGCCCTGAGACCAGGAAGGATTCACCTGCCCTCAGACAACTTCTGCCCTGAGACCAGGAGAGGTTCACCTGCCCTCAGACAACTTCTGCCCTGAGACCAGGAAGGATTCACCTGCCCTCAGACAACTTCTGCCCTGAGACCAGGAGAGATTCACCTGCCCTCAGACAACTTCTGCCCTGAGACCAGGAGGGATTCAATTGCCCTCAGACAACTTCTGCCCTGAGACCAGGAGACAAGGAGAGATTCACCTGCCCTCAGACAACTTCTGCCCTGAGACCAGGAGGGATTCACCTGCCCTCAGACAACTTCTGCCCTGAGACCAGGAGAGATTCACCTGCCCTCAGACAACTTCTGCCCTGAGACCAGGAAGGATTCACCTGCCCTCAGACAACTTCTGCCCTGAGACCAGGAGAGATTCACCTGCCCTCAGACAACTTCTGCCCTGAGACCAGGAGAGATTCACCTGCCCTCAGACAACTTCTGCCCTGAGACCAGGAAGGATTCACCTGCCCTCAGACAACTTCTGCCCTGAGACCAGGAGAGGTTCACCTGCCCTCAGACAACTTCTGCCATGAGACCAGGAAGGATTCACCTGCCCTCAGACAACTTCTGCCCTGAGACCAGGAGGGATTCAACTGCCCTCAGACAACTTCTGCCCTGAGACCAGAGGAGACGGTTGACTCCCTTTTTTCCAACTACGTTGCCCTGAGAACAGAAAAATACAACTTATGCCTTGAGACCAGGAGAGATTCACCTGCCCTCAGACAACTTCTGCCCTGAGACCAGGAGAGATTCACCTGCCCTCAGACAACTTCTGCCCTGAGACCAGGAGAGATTCACCTGCCCTCAGACAACTTCTGCCCTGAGACCAGGAAGGATTCACCTGCCCTCAGACAACTTCTGCCCTGAGACCAGGAGGGATTCACCTGCCCTCAGACAACTTCTGCCCTGAGACCAGGAAGGATTCACCTGCCCTCAGACAACTTCTGCCCTGAGACCAGGAGAGATTCACCTGCCCTCAGACAACTTCTGCCCTGAGACCAGGAGACAAGGAGAGATTCACCTGGCCTCAGACAACTTCTGCCCTGAGACCAGGAGGGATTCACCTGCCCTCCGACAACTTCTGCCCTGAGACCAGGAAGGATTCACCTGCCCTCAGACAACTTCTGCCCTGAGACCAGGAGAGGTTCACCTGCCCTCAGACAACTTCTGCCATGAGACCAGGAAGGATTCACCTGCCCTCAGACAACTTCTGCCCTGAGACCAGGAGGGATTCAACTGCCCTCAGACAACTTCTGCCCTGAGACCAGAGGAGACGGTTGACTCCCTTTTTTCCAACTACGTTGCCCTGAGAACAGAAAAATACAACTTATGCCTTGAGACCAGGAGAGATTCACCTGCCCTCAGACAACTTCTGCCCTGAGACCAGGAGAGATTCACCTGCCCTCAGACAACTTCTGCCCTGAGACCAGGAGAGATTCACCTGCCCTCAGACAACTTCTGCCCTGAGACCAGGAAGGATTCACCTGCCCTCAGACAACTTCTGCCCTGAGACCAGGAGGGATTCACCTGCCCTCAGACAACTTCTGCCCTGAGACCAGGAAGGATTCACCTGCCCTCAGACAACTTCTGCCCTGAGACCAGGAGAGATTCACCTGCCCTCAGACAACTTCTGCCCTGAGACCAGGAGACAAGGAGAGATTCACCTGGCCTCAGACAACTTCTGCCCTGAGACCAGGAGGGATTCACCTGCCCTCCGACAACTTCTGCCCTGAGACCAGGAGACAAGGAGAGATTCACCTGGCCTCAGACAACTTCTGCCCTGAGACCAGGAGGGATTCACCTGCCCTCCGACAACTTCTGCCCTGAGACCAGGAAGGATTCACCTGCCCTCAGACAACTTCTGCCCTGAGACCAGGAGAGATTCACCTGCCCTCAGACAACTTCTGCCCTGAGACCAGGAGAGATTCACCTGCCCTCAGACAACTTCTGCCCTGACACCAGGAAGGATTCACCTGCCCTCAGACAACTTCTGCCCTGAGACCAGGAGACAAGGAGAGATTCACCTGCCCTCAGACAACTTCTGCCCTGAGACCAGGAGGGATTCACCTGCCCTCCGACAACTTCTGCCCTGAGACCAGGAAGGATTCACCTGCCCTCAGACAACTTCTGCCCTGAGACCAGGAGAGATTCACCTGCCCTCAGACAACTTCTGCCCTGAGACCAGGAGAGATTCACCTGCCCTCAGACAACTTCTGCCCTGACACCAGGAAGGATTCACCTGCCCTCAGACAACTTCTGCCCTGAGACCAGGAGACAAGGAGAGATTCACCTGCCCTCAGACAACTTCTGCCCTGAGACCAGGAGGGATTCACCTGCCCTCCGACAACTTCTGCCCTGAGACCAGGAAGGATTCACCTGCCCTCAGACAACTTCTGCCCTGAGACCAGGAGAGATTCACCTGCCCTCAGACAACTTCTGCCCTGAGACCAGGAGAGATTCACCTGCCCTCAGACAACTTCTGCCCTGAGACCAGGAAGGATTCACCTGCCCTCAGACAACTTCTGCCCTGAGACCAGGAGGGATTCACCTGCCCTCAGACAACTTCTGCCCTGAGACCAGGAAGGATTCACCTGCCCTCAGACAACTTCTGCCCTGAGACCAGGAGAGGTTCACCTGCCCTCAGACAACTTCTGCCATGAGACCAGGAAGGATTCACCTGCCCTCAGACAACTTCTGCCCTGAGACCAGGAGGGATTCAACTGCCCTCAGACAACTTCTGCCCTGAGACCAGGAGAGATTCACCTGCCCTCAGACAACTTCTGCCCTGAGACCAGGAAGGATTCAACTGCCCTCAGACAACTTCTGCCCTGAGACCAGGAAGGATTCACCTGCCCTCAGACAACTTCTGCCCTGAGACCAGGAGAGATTCACCTGCCCTCAGACAACTTCTGCCCTGAGACCAGGAAGGATTCACCTGCCCTCAGACAACTTCTGCCCTGAGACCAGGAGAGGTTCACCTGCCCTCAGACAACTTCTGCCCTGAGACCAGGAAGGATTCACCTGCCCTCAGACAACTTCTGCCCTGAGACCAGGAGAGATTCACCTGCCCTCAGACAACTTCTGCCCTGAGACCAGGAGGGATTCAATTGCCCTCAGACAACTTCTGCCCTGAGACCAGGAGACAAGGAGAGATTCACCTGCCCTCAGACAACTTCTGCCCTGAGACCAGGAGGGATTCACCTGCCCTCAGACAACTTCTGCCCTGAGACCAGGAGAGATTCACCTGCCCTCAGACAACTTCTGCCCTGAGACCAGGAAGGATTCACCTGCCCTCAGACAACTTCTGCCCTGAGACCAGGAGAGATTCACCTGCCCTCAGACAACTTCTGCCCTGAGACCAGGAGAGATTCACCTGCCCTCAGACAACTTCTGCCCTGAGACCGGGAAGGATTCACCTGCCCTCAGACAACTTCTGCCCTGAGACCAGGAGAGGTTCACCTGCCCTCAGACAACTTCTGCCATGAGACCAGGAAGGATTCACCTGCCCTCAGACAACTTCTGCCCTGAGACCAGGAGGGATTCAACTGCCCTCAGACAACTTCTGCCCTGAGACCAGAGGAGACGGTTGACTCCCTTTTTTCCAACTACGTTGCCCTGAGAACAGAAAAATACAACTTATGCCTTGAGACCAGGAGAGATTCACCTGCCCTCAGACAACTTCTGCCCTGAGACCAGGAGAGATTCACCTGCCCTCAGACAACTTCTGCCCTGAGACCAGGAAGGATTCACCTGCCCTCAGACAACTTCTGCCCTGAGACCAGGAAGGATTCACCTGCCCTCAGACAACTTCTGCCCTGAGACCAGGAGAGATTCACCTGCCCTCAGACAATTTCTGCCCTGAGACCAGGAGACAAAGAGAGATTCACCTGGCCTCAGACAACTTCTGCCCTGAGACCAGGAGGGATTCACCTGCCCTCCGACAACTTCTGCCCTGAGACCAGGAAGGATTCACCTGCCCTCAGACAACTTCTGCCCTGAGACCAGGAGAGATTCACCTGCCCTCAGACAACTTCTGCCCTGAGACCAGGAGAGATTCACCTGCCCTCAGACAACTTCTGCCCTGAGACCAGGAAGGATTCACCTGCCCTCAGACAACTTCTGCCCTGAGACCAGGAAGGATTCACCTGCCCTCAGACAACTTCTGCCCTGAGACCAGGAGAGATTCACCTGCCCTCAGACAATTTCTGCCCTGAGACCAGGAGACAAAGAGAGATTCACCTGGCCTCAGACAACTTCTGCCCTGAGACCAGGAGGGATTCACCTGCCCTCCGACAACTTCTGCCCTGAGACCAGGAAGGATTCACCTGCCCTCAGACAACTTCTGCCCTGAGACCAGGAGAGATTCACCTGCCCTCAGACAACTTCTGCCCTGAGACCAGGAGAGATTCACCTGCCCTCAGACAACTTTTGCCCTGACACCAGGAAGGATTCACCTGCCCTCAGACAACTTCTGCCCTGAGACCAGGAGACAAGGAGAGATTCACCTGCCCTCAGACAACTTCTGCCCTGAGACCAGGAGGGATTCACCTGCCCTCCGACAACTTCTGCCCTGAGACCAGGAAGGATTCACCTGCCCTCAGACAACTTCTGCCCTGAGACCAGGAGAGATTCACCTGCCCTCAGACAACTTCTGCCCTCAGACCAGGAGAGATTCACCTGCCCTCAGACAACTTCTGCCCTGAGACCAGGAGAGATTCACCTGCCCTCAGACAACTTCTGCCCTGAGACCAGGAAGGATTCACCTGCCCTCAGACAACTTCTGCCCTGAGACCAGGAAGGATTCACCTGCCCTCAGACAACTTCTGCCCTGAGACCAGGAGGGATTCACCTGCCCTCAGACAACTTCTGCCCTGAGACCAGGAAGGATTCACCTGCCCTCAGACAACTTCTGCCCTGAGACCAGGAGGGATTCACCTGCCCTCAGACAACTTCTGCCCTGAGACCAGGAGACAAGGAGAGATTCACCTGCCCTCAGACAACTTCTGCCCTGAGACCAGGAGGGATTCACCTGCCCTCAGACAACTTCTGCCCTGAGACCAGGAGAGGTTCACCTGCCCTCAGACAACTTCTGCCATGAGACCAGGAAGGATTCACCTGCCCTCAGACAACTTCTGCCCTGAGACCAGGAGGGATTCAACTGCCCTCAGACAACTTCTGCCCTGAGACCAGGAGAGATTCACCTGCCCTCAGACAACTTCTGCCCTGAGACCAGGAGAGATTCACCTGCCCTCAGACAACTTCTGCCCTGAGACCAGGAGAGGTTCACCTGCCCTCAGACAACTTCTGCCCTGAGACCAGGAAGGATTCACCTGCCCTCAGACAACTTCTGCCCTGAGACCAGGAGACAAGGAGAGATTCACCTGCCCTCAGACAACTTCTGCCCTGAGACCAGGAGAGATTCACCTGCCCTCAGAAAACTTCTGCCCTGAGACCAGGAAGGATTCACCTGCCCTCAGACAACTTCTGCCCTGAGACCAGGAGAGATTCACCTGCCCTCAGACAACTTCTGCCCTGAGACCAGGAGAGATTCACCTGCCCTCAGACAACTTCTGCCCTGAGACCAGGAAGGATTCACCTGCCCTCAGACAACTTCTGCCCTGAGACCAGGAGAGGTTCATCTGCCCTCAGACAACTTCTGCCCTGAGACCAGGAGAGATTCACCTGCCCTCAGACAACTTCTGCCCTGAGACCAGGAAGGATTCACCTGCCCTCAGACAACTTCTGCCCTGAGACCAGGAGAGATTCACCTGCCCTCAGACAACTTCTGCCCTGAGACCAGGAGAGGTTCACCTGCCCTCAGACAACTTCTGCCCTGAGACCAGGAAGGATTCACCTGCCCTCAGACAACTTCTGCCCTGAGACCAGGAGAGATTCACCTGCCCTCAGACAACTTCTGCCCTGAGACCAGGAGGGATTCAATTGCCCTCAGACAACTTCTGCCCTGAGACCAGGAGACAAGGAGAGATTCACCTGCCCTCAGACAACTTCTGCCCTGAGACCAGGAGGGATTCACCTGCCCTCAGACAACTCCTGCCCTGAGACCAGGAGAGGTTCACCTGCCCTCAGACAACTTCTGCCCTGAGACCAGGAAGGATTCACCTGCCCTCAGACAACTTCTGCCCTGAGACCAGGAGGGATTCACCTGCCCTCAGACAACTTCTGCCCTGAGACCAGGAGGGATTCAATTGCCCTCAGACAACTTCTGCCCTGAGACCAGGAGACAAGGAGAGATTCACCTGCCCTCAGACAACTTCTGCCCTGAGACCAGGAGGGATTCACCTGCCCTCAGACAACTTCTGCCCTGAGACCAGGAGAGGTTCACCTGCCCTCAGACAACTTCTGCCCTGAGACCAGGAAGGATTCACCTGCCCTCACCTGCCCTCAGACCAGGAAGGATTCACCTGCCCTCAGACAACTTCTGCCCTGAGACCAGGAGAGGTTCACCTGCCCTCAGACAACTTCTGCCCTGAGACCAGGAAGGATTCACCTGCCCTCAGACAACTTCTGCCCTGAGACCAGGAGAGATTCACTTGCCCTCAGACAACTTCTGCCCTGAGACCAGGAGAGGTTCACCTGCCCTCAGACAACTTCTGCCCTGAGACCAGGAAGGATTCACCTGCCCTCAGACAACTTCTGCCCTGAGACCAGGAGAGATTCACCTGCCCTCAGACAACTTCTGCCCTGAGACCAGGAGAGATTCACCTGCCCTCAGACAACTTCTGCCCTGAGACCAGGAAGGATTCATCTGCCCTCAGACAACTTCTGCCCTGAGACCAGGAAGGATTCACCTGCCCTCAGACAACTTCTGCCCTGAGACCAGGAGAGATTCACCTGCCCTCAGACAACTTCTGCCCTGAGACCAGGAGAGGTTCACCTGCCCTCAGACAACTTCTGCCCTGAGACAAGGAGGGATTCACCTGCCCTCAGACAACTTCTGCCCTGAGACCAGGAGAGATTCACCTGCCCTCAGACAACTTCTGCCCTGAGACCAGGAGGGATTCACCTGCCCTCAGACAACTTCTGCCCTGAGACCAGGAGAGATTCACCTGCCCTCAGACAACTTCTGCCCTGAGACCAGGAAGGATTCACCTTCCCTCAGACAACTTCTGCCCTGAGACCAGGAGAGATTCACCTGTCCTCAGACACCTTCTGCCCTGAGACCAGGAAGGATTCACCTGCCCTCACCTGCCCTCAGACCAGGAAGGATTCACCTGCCCTCAGACAACTTCTGCCCTGAGACCAGGAGAGATTCACCTGCCCTCAGACAACTTCTGCCCTGAGACCAGGAGACAAGGAGAGATTCACCTGGCCTCAGACAACTTCTGCCCTGAGACCAGGAGGGATTCACCTGCCCTCAGACAACTTCTGCCCTGAGACCAGGAAGGATTCACCTGCCCTCAGACAACTTCTGCCCTGAGACCAGGAGAGATTCACCTGCCCTCAGACAACTTCTGCCCTGAGACCAGGAGAGATTCACCTGCCCTCAGACAACTTCTGCCCTGAGACCAGGAAGGATTCACCTGCCCTCAGACAACTTCTGCCCTGAGACCAGGAAGGATTCACCTGCCCTCAGACAACTTCTGCCCTGAGACCAGGAGAGATTCACCTGCCCTCAGACAACTTCTGCCCTGAGACCAGGAAGGATTCACCTGCCCTCAGACAACTTCTGCCCTGAGACCAGGAGAGGTTCACCTGCCCTCAGACAACTTCTGCCCTGAGACCAGGAAGGATTCACCTGCCCTCAGACAACTTCTGCCCTGAGACCAGGAGAGATTCACCTGCCCTCAGACAACTTCTGCCCTGAGACCAGGAGGGATTCAATTGCCCTCAGACAACTTCTGCCCTGAGACCAGGAGACAAGGAGAGATTCACCTGCCCTCAGACAACTTCTGCCCTGAGACCAGGAGGGATTCACCTGCCCTCAGACAACTTCTGCCCTGAGACCAGGAGAGATTCACCTGCCCTCAGACAACTTCTGCCCTGAGACCAGGAAGGATTCACCTGCCCTCAGACAACTTCTGCCCTGAGACCAGGAGAGATTCACCTGCCCTCAGACAACTTCTGCCCTGAGACCAGGAGAGATTCACCTGCCCTCAGACAACTTCTGCCCTGAGACCAGGAAGGATTCACCTGCCCTCAGACAACTTCTGCCCTGAGACCAGGAGAGGTTCACCTGCCCTCAGACAACTTCTGCCATGAGACCAGGAAGGATTCACCTGCCCTCAGACAACTTCTGCCCTGAGACCAGGAGGGATTCAACTGCCCTCAGACAACTTCTGCCCTGAGACCAGAGGAGACGGTTGACTCCCTTTTTTCCAACTACGTTGCCCTGAGAACAGAAAAATACAACTTATGCCTTGAGACCAGGAGAGATTCACCTGCCCTCAGACAACTTCTGCCCTGAGACCAGGAGAGATTCACCTGCCCTCAGACAACTTCTGCCCTGAGACCAGGAGAGATTCACCTGCCCTCAGACAACTTCTGCCCTGAGACCAGGAAGGATTCACCTGCCCTCAGACAACTTCTGCCCTGAGACCAGGAGGGATTCACCTGCCCTCAGACAACTTCTGCCCTGAGACCAGGAAGGATTCACCTGCCCCCAGACAACTTCTGCCCTGAGACCAGGAGAGATTCACCTGCCCTCAGACAACTTCTGCCCTGAGACCAGGAGACAAGGAGAGATTCACCTGGCCTCAGACAACTTCTGCCCTGAGACCAGGAGGGATTCACCTGCCCTCCGACAACTTCTGCCCTGAGACCAGGAAGGATTCACCTGCCCTCCGACAACTTCTGCCCTGAGACCAGGAGAGATTCACCTGCCCTCAGACAACTTCTGCCCTGAGACCAGGAGAGACTCACCTGCCCTCAGACAACTTCTGCCCTGACACCAGGAAGGATTCACCTGCCCTCAGACAACTTCTGCCCTGAGACCAGGAGACAAGGAGAGATTCACCTGCCCTCAGACAACTTCTGCCCTGAGACCAGGAGGGATTCACCTGCCCTCCGACAACTTCTGCCCTGAGACCAGGAAGGATTCACCTGCCCTCAGACAACTTCTGCCCTGAGACCAGGAGAGATTCACCTGCCCTCAGACAACTTCTGCCCTGAGACCAGGAGAGATTCACCTGCCCTCAGACAACTTCTGCCCTGAGACCAGGAAGGATTCACCTGCCCTCAGACAACTTCTGCCCTGAGACCAGGAGGGATTCACCTGCCCTCAGACAACTTCTGCCCTGAGACCAGGAGGGATTCACCTGCCCTCAGACAACTTCTGCCCTGAGACCAGGAGACAAGGAGAGATTCACCTGCCCTCAGACAACTTCTGCCCTGAGACCAGGAGGGATTCACCTGCCCTCAGACAACTTCTGCCCTGAGACCAGGAGAGGTTCACCTGCCCTCAGACAACTTCTGCCATGAGACCAGGAAGGATTCACCTGCCCTCAGACAACTTCTGCCCTGAGACCAGGAGGGATTCAACTGCCCTCAGACAACTTCTGCCCTGAGACCAGGAGGGATTCACCTGCCCTCAGACAACTTCTGCCCTGAGACCAGGAAGGATTCACCTGCCCTCAGACAACTTCTGCCCTGAGACCAGGAGGGATTCACCTGCCCTCAGACAACTTCTGCCCTGAGACCAGGAGAGATTCACCTGCCCTCAGACAACTTCTGCCCTGAGACCAGGAAGGAGACCAGGAAGGATTCACCTGCCCTCAGACAACTTCTGCCCTGAGACCAGGAGAGCACCAAGACCAGGAGGGATTCAAACTGCCCTCAGACAACTTCTGCCCTGAGACCAGAGGAGACGGTTGACTCCCTTTTTTCCAACTACGTTGCCCTGAGAACAGAAAAATTACAACTTATGCCTTGAGACCAGGAGAGATTCACCTGCCCTCAGACAACTTCTGCCCTGAGACCAGGAGAGATTCACCTGCCCTCAGACAACTTCTGCCCTGAGACCAGGAAGGATTCACCTGCCCTCAGACAACTTCTGCCCTGAGACCAGGAGGGATTCACCTGCCCTCAGACAAACTTCTGCCCTGAGACCAGGAAGAGATTCACCTGCCCTCAGACAACTTCTGCCCTGAGACCAGGAGAGGATTCACCTGCCCTCAGACAACTTCTGCCCTGAGACCAGGAAGGATTCACCTGCCCTCAGACAACTTCTGCCCTGAGACCAGGAGAGATTCACCTGCCCTCAGACAACTTCTGCCCTGAGACCAGGAGAGATTCACCTGCCCTCAGACAACTTCTGCCCTGAGACCAGGAAGGATTCACCTGCCCTCAGACAACTTCTGCCCTGAGACCAGGAGAGATTCACCTGCCCTCAGACAACTTCTGCCCTGAGACCAGGAGACAAGGAGAGATTCACTGCCCTCAGACAACTTCTG
Source organism: Pagrus pagrus (assembly GCF_965226575.1). Taxonomy (NCBI): domain Eukaryota; kingdom Metazoa; phylum Chordata; class Actinopteri; order Spariformes; family Sparidae; genus Pagrus; species Pagrus pagrus. The sequence goes on from NC_140191.1 coordinate 7,839,482, forward strand.
CCCTGAGACCAGGAGGACAAGGAGAGATTCACCTGCCCTCAGACAACTTTCTGCCCTGAGACCAGGAGAGATTCACCTGCCCTCAGACAACTTCTGCCCTGAGACCAGGAGAGATTCACCTGCCCTCAGACAACTTCTGCCCTGACACCAGGAAGGATTCACCTGCCCTCAGACAACTTCTGCCCTGAGACCAGGAGACAAGGAGAGATTCACCTGCCCTCAGACAACTTCTGCCCTGAGACCAGGAGGGATTCACCTGCCCTCCGACAACTTCTGCCCTGAGACCAGGAAGGATTCACCTGCCCTCAGACAACTTCTGCCCTGAGACCAGGAGAGATTCACCTGCCGTCAGACAACTTCTGCCCTGAGACCAGGAGAGATTCACCTGCCCTCAGACAACTTCTGCCCTGAGACCAGGAAGGATTCACCTGCCCTCAGACAACTTCTGCCCTGAGACCAGGAGGGATTCACCTGCCCTCAGACAACTTCTGCCCTGAGACCAGGAAGGATTCACCTGCCCTCAGACAACTTCTGCCCTGAGACCAGGAGGGATTCACCTGCCCTCAGACAACTTCTGCCCTGAGACCAGGAGACAAGGAGAGATTCACCTGCCCTCAGACAACTTCTGCCCTGAGACCAGGAGGGATTCACCTGCCCTCAGACAACTTCTGCCCTGAGACCAGGAGAGGTTCACCTGCCCTCAGACAACTTCTGCCATGAGACCAGGAAGGATTCACCTGCCCTCAGACAACTTCTGCCCTGAGACCAGGAGGGATTCAACTGCCCTCAGACAACTTCTGCCCTGAGACCAGGAAGGATTCACCTGCCCTCAGACAACTTCTGCCCTGAGACCAGGAGACAAGGAGAGATTCACCTGCCCTCAGACAACTTCTGCCCTGAGACCAGGAGAGATTCACCTGCCCTCAGAAAACTTCTGCCCTGAGACCAGGAAGGATTCACCTGCCCTCAGACAACTTCTGCCCTGAGACCAGGAGAGATTCACCTGCCCTCAGACAACTTCTGCCCTGAGACCAGGAGAGATTCACCTGCCCTCAGACAACTTCTGCCCTGAGACCAGGAAGGATTCACCTGCCCTCAGACAACTTCTGCCCTGAGACCAGGAGAGGTTCACCTGCCCTCAGACAACTTCTGCCCTGAGACCAGGAAGGATTCACCTGCCCTCAGACAACTTCTGCCCTGAGACCAGGAGAGATTCACCTGCCCTCAGACAACTTCTGCCCTGAGACCAGGAAGGATTCACCTGCCCTCAGACAACTTCTGCCCTGAGACCAGGAGAGATTCACCTGCCCTCAGACAACTTCTGCCCTGAGACCAGGAGAGGTTCACCTGCCCTCAGACAACTTCTGCCCTGAGACCAGGAAGGATTCACCTGCCCTCAGACAACTTCTGCCCTGAGACCAGGAGAGATTCACCTGCCCTCAGACAACTTCTGCCCTGAGACCAGGAGGGATTCAATTGCCCTCAGACAACTTCTGCCCTGAGACCAGGAGACAAGGAGAGATTCACCTGCCCTCAGACAACTTCTGCCCTGAGACCAGGAGGGATTCACCTGCCCTCAGACAACTTCTGCCCTGAGACCAGGAGAGGTTCACCTGCCCTCAGACAACTTCTGCCCTGAGACCAGGAAGGATTCACCTGCCCTCAGACAACTTCTGCCCTGAGACCAGGAGGGATTCACCTGCCCTCAGACAACTTCTGCCCTGAGACCAGGAGAGATTCACCTGCCCTCAGACAACTTCTGCCCTGAGACCAGGAAGGATTCACCTGCCCTCAGACAACTTCTGCCCTGAGACCAGGAGAGATTCACCTGCCCTCAGACAACTTCTGCCCTGAGACCAGGAGAGATTCACCTGCCCTCAGACAACTTCTGCCCTGAGACCAGGAAGGATTCACCTGCCCTCAGACAACTTCTGCCCTGAGACCAGGAGAGGTTCACCTGCCCTCAGACAACTTCTGCCCTGAGACCAGGAAGGATTCACCTGCCCTCAGACAACTTCTGCCCTGAGACCAGGAGAGATTCACCTGCCCTCAGACAACTTCTGCCCTGAGACCAGGAAGGATTCACCTGCACTCAGACTACTTCTGCCCTGAGACCAGGAGAGATTCACCTGCCCTCAGACAACTTCTGCCCTGAGACCAGGAGAGGTTCACCTGCCCTCAGACAACTTGTGCCCTGAGACCAGGAAGGATTCACCTGCCCTCAGACAACTTCTGCCCTGAGACCAGGAGGGATTCACCTGCCCTCAGACAACTTCTGCCCTGAGACCAGGAGACAAGGAGAGATTCACCTGCCCTCAGACAACTTCTGCCCTGAGACCAGGAGGGATTCACCTGCCCTCAGACAACTTCTGCCCTGAGACCAGGAGAGGTTCACCTGCCCTCAGACAACTTCTGCCATGAGACCAGGAAGGATTCACCTGCCCTCAGACAACTTCTGCCCTGAGACCAGGAGGGATTCAACTGCCCTCAGACAACTTCTGCCTTGAGACCAGAGGAGACAGTTGACTCCCTTTTTTCCAACTACGTTGCCCTGAGAACAGAAAAATACAACTTATGCCTTGAGACCAGGAGAGATTCACCTGCCCTCAGACAACTTCTGCCCTGAGACCAGGAGACAAGGAGAGATTCACCTGGCCTCAGACAACTTCTGCCCTGAGACCAGGAGAGATTCACCTGCCCTCAGACAACTTCTGCCCTGAGACTAGGAGACAAGGAGAGATTCACCTGGCCTCAGACAACTTCTGCCCTGAGACCAGGAGGGATTTACCTGCCCTCAGACAACTTCTGCCCTGAGACCAGGAGGGATTCACCTGCCCTCAGACAACTTCTGCCCTGAGACCAGGAAGGTACACCTGCCCTCAGACAACTTCTGCCCTGAGACCAGGAGAGATTCACCTGCCCTCAGACAACTTCTGCCCTGAGACCAGGAGGGATTCACCTGCCCTCAGACAACTTCTGCCCTGAGACCAGGAGAGGTTCACCTGCCCTCAGACAACTTCTGCCCTGAGACCAGGAAGGATTCACCTGCCCTCAGACAACTTCTGCCCTGAGACCAGGAGGGATTCACCTGCCCTCAGACAACTTCTGCCCTGAGACCAGGAGAAATTCACCTGCTCTCAGACAACTTCTGCCCTGACACCAGGAAGGATTCACCTGCCCTCAGACAACTTCTGCCCTGAGACCAGGAGACAAGGAGAGATTCACCTGCCCTCAGACAACTTCTGCCCTGAGACCAGGAGGGATTCACCTGCCCTCAGACAACTTCTGCCCTGAGACCAGGAAGGATTCACCTGCCCTCAGACAACTTCTGCCCTGAGACCAGGAGAGATTCACCTGCCCTCAGACAACTTCTGCCCTGAGACTAGGAGACAAGGAGAGATTCACCTGCCCTCAGACAACTTCTGCCCTGAGACCAGGAGGGATTCACCTGCCCTCAGACAACTTCTGCCCTGAGACCAGGAGGGATTCACCTGCCCTCAGACAACTTCTGCCCTGAGACCAGGAGAGATTCACCTGCCCTCAGACAACTTGTGCCCTGAGACCAGGAAGGATTCACCTGCCCTCAGACAACTTCTGCCCTGAGACCAGGAGACAAGGAGAGATTCACCTGCCCTCAGACAACTTCTGCCCTGAGACCAGGAGGGATTCACCTGCCCTCAGAAAACTTCTGCCCTGAGACCAGGAAGGATTCACCTGCCCTCAGACAACTTCTGCCCTGAGACCAGGAGAGATTCACCTGCCCTCAGACAACTTCTGCCCTGAGACCAGGAGAGATTCACCTGCCCTCAGACAACTTCTGCCCTGAGACCAGGAAGGATTCACCTGCCCTCAGACAACTTCTGCCCTGAGACCAGGAGAGGTTCACCTGCCCTCAGACAACTTCTGCCCTGAGACCAGGAAGGATTCACCTGCCCTCAGACAACTTCTGCCCTGAGACCAGGAGAGATTCACCTGCCCTCAGACAACTTCTGCCCTGAGACCAGGAGAGATTCACCTGCCCTCAGACAACTTCTGCCCTGAGACCAGGAAGGATTCACCTGCCCTCAGACAACTTCTGCCCTGAGACCAGGAGAGATTCACCTGCCCTCAGACAACTTCTGCCCTGAGACCAGGAGGGATTCAATTGCCCTCAGACAACTTCTGCCCTGAGACCAGGAGACAAGGAGAGATTCACCTGCCCTCAGACAACTTCTGCCCTGAGACCAGGAGGGATTCACTTGCCCTCAGACAACTTCTGCCCTGAGACCAGGAGAGGTTCACCTGCCCTCAGACAACTTCTGCCCTGAGACCAGGAAGGATTCACCTGCCCTCAGACAACTTCTGCCCTGAGACCAGGAGGGATTCACCTGCCCTCAGACAACTTCTGCCCTGAGACCAGGAGAGGTTCACCTGCCCTCAGACAACTTCTGCCCTGAGACCAGGAGAGATTCACCTGCCCTCAGACAACTTCTGCCCTGAGACCAGGAAGGATTCACCTGCCCTCAGACAACTTCTGCCCTGAGACCAGGAGAGATTCACCTGCCCTCAGACAACTTCTGCCCTGAGACCAGGAGAGGTTCACCTGCCCTCAGACAACTTCTGCCCTGAGACCAGGAGGGATTCACCTGCCCTCAGACAACTTCTGCCCTGAGACCAGGAGGGATTCACCTGCCCTCAGACAACTTCTGCCCTGAGACCAGGAGAGATTCACCTGCCCTCAGACAACTTCTGCCATGAGACCAGGAAGGATTCACCTGCCCTCAGACAACTTCTGCCCTGAGACCAGGAGGGATTCAACTGCCCTCAGACAACTTCTGCCCTGAGACCAGAGGAGACAGTTGACTCCCTTTTTTCCAACTACGTTGCCCTGAGAACAGAAAAATACAGCTTATGCCTTGAGACCAGGAGAGATTCACCTGCCCTCAGACAACTTCTGCCCTGAGACCAGGAGACAAGGAGAGATTCACCTGCCCTCAGACAACTTCTGCCCTGAGACCAGGAGGGATTCACCTGCCCTCAGACAACTTCTGCCCTGAGACCAGGAGGGATTCACCTGCCCTCAGACAACTTCTGCCCTGAGACCAGGAAGGATTCACCTGCCCTCAGACAACTTCTGCCCTGAGACCAGGAGAGATTCACCTGCCCTCAGACAACTTCTGCCCTGAGACCAGGAAGGATTCACCTGCCCTCAGACAACTTCTGCCATGAGACCAGGAAGGATTCACCTGCCTTCAGACAACTTCTGCCCTGAGACCAGGAGGGATTCAACTGCCCTCAGACAACTTCTGCCCTGAGACCAGAGGAGACAGTTGACTCCCTTTTTTCCAACTACGTTGCCCTGAGAACAGAAAAATACAACTTATGCCTTGAGACCAGGAAGGATTCACCTGCCCTCAGACAACTTCTGCCCTGAGACCAGGAGGGATTCACCTGCCCTCAGACAACTTCTGCCCTGAGACCAGGAGAGATTCACCTGCCCTCAGACAACTTCTGCCCTGAGACCAGGAGAGATTCACCTGCTCTCAGACAACTTCTGCCCTGACACCAGGAAGGATTCACCTGCCCTCAGACAACTTCTGCCCTGAGACCAGGAGACAAGGAGAGATTCACCTGCCCTCAGACAACTTCTGCCCTGAGACCAGGAGGGATTCAACTGCCCTCAGACAACTTCTGCCCTGAGACCAGAGGAGACAGTTGACTCCCTTTTTTCCAACTGCGTTGCCCTGAGAACAGAAAAATACAACTTATGCCTTGAGACCAGGAGAGATTCACCTGCCCTCAGACAACTTCTGCCCTGAGACCAGGAGGGATTCACCTGCCCTCAGACAACTTCTGCCCTGAGACCAGGAAGGATTCACCTGCCCTCAGACAACTTCTGCCCTGAGACCAGGAGAGATTCACCTGCCCTCAGACAACTTCTGCCCTGAGACCAAGAGGGATTCACCTGCCCTCAGACAACTTCTGCCCTGAGACCAGGAGAGATTCACCTGCCCTCAGACAACTTCTGCCCTGAGACCTGGAGGGATTCAACTGCCCTCAGACAACTTCTGCCCTGAGACCAGTTTTTTCTTTATTGAAAATAACAAAAAAAAAGTTCAATTGACCTTGTTCACTGTCATGCTTGATTTTTAGTGCCAGTTTCTTCAACAAACAATGGCCTTTGACTGTAGAAGCAACATAGTCAGGTGGTGTAAATGGTTTATGTCAATTGGTGTCTGCAGTATTTTTCATAAAAATATTATAATATACAGGAAAATTCATGTGGAATAAGATGTAGTCCTCTATTGCAATGTATTAACATATTTTTTAACAGTTTATACATAATTTGTCAAATATTATTTACAAAATGTGTTTTCAGCATTTGTCCTGCTCTATATTACAAAAACACATACAATTTTAATTTAAAATAATCCTAACAAAATCTAATTTCATCTGATATTTTAAAATTAAGTTACTGTTTTCATAAGTACACTTGCATACACTCTAGGTGGAAAGAAAAATGTAATATTTCTCCTTCTGTTGTGGTTACACCACTTGACATTTTCAGGGGCAATCAGTCTTACCTTTCGTAAAAAATAGTTCAAATGCTATTTCAAATTACATGAAACCAACATAAATACAATTTTAGCAAACCTGATGCAAGCTTTTAAAACAATTTTTAAAAACATTTTTGAATTGCTCATAATGCAAACCCTTATTTGTCACTGACCCAAATACTGGTATGTATCTATCGCGAGTTCTGTTGATCTTGTCTGGCGCAGCTTCCGTAGTGCAAGCAGCTGTGAGGGAGACTCGCGTGCACCTTGTGTTTAATATCCAAAAAGTAGGCTTACACAATCACAATAAAAGTGTAATAAATCCAACTGATCAACAGCTGTATAAGGGAACATCTGTACCGATACTCAAGCAGTGTTTAAAAACAATTATGAGGCCGTTAAACTTACAGCGTATGATACGTTTCTAAAATATGATCCATTGTTATAGTATAAAGTACTCGCTTCACCAGCTGTAACATAGAGATGATGTTGTCAGTCGGAGATGATATTTTCTCAATTTTTCTACTTTTAAGAAAGTATTTTTTTATGGTGTACTTTTACTTGTGTCAAAAATCTAAAAAATTTCTTCCACCACTGGTGATTAATCACAAAAGAGTGTCAGGGACGAGTACAAAGACATAAAATGAAGAATAAGAGGAGTGAAGGTCATAACTGTTAAATGAGGGCATGACAACTCATTTATTAGTGCTAACTACAAAAAGTACATAATAACATCAGTGCACTGAGGACATTTAGAGGTTTTTCCACCGCGCTCTGTACATTACTGTCAGGAGGTTTTGTTTTTTTAGTTAATGACTCAAAATGAATCAAACCTTATTCATAAAACATGCACAACACGATTTATATGCGAGGAGCAGTTTTATGACAAATGTTTGATTAATCTTCTTCTACAAGTCAACTTGTAAAAGAAAGAAGTGAGCAGAACGTGTCATTTCTTTTTTGGAATGTAAAAGTCCTGCCCGATATTAATGCTCTGATGCAATTTTGTGACATTTGCTGTCAGTTTCTCATCCACCGTGACAGATTACCTCTAATGGCAAAGTAAAACTAGACAAAGCTCCAGAGATGTTATGCCATTTGGAGTGGTACAGGAGTAAATGAGTCCATATGACAAAACTGATTTAATGACATCACGCAGGAAAACTGTCACAGCTGTCAGAATTTACAAGGAATGATCAGAAGAAATCAGAGGCGGCGTCCTTCAGGCAAGTGTAGATCACTGTCACTGGGAGCCTGGGTCGAGAGGAAAAGTCTGACTGGAGAAGAGGAAACGGATCAAAATATAAATGATCTTCAACAAGAGAGCGAAGCAGCTGTGTGTGTCAGTGAGGATCAACAGGGAGTGTCAGCCAGACTACATATCAACAAGTTTCACATGAAAACAGTCTAGTTATAAATGTCATCGTGATATTAAGATTTTTTCAGCCTCCTATGCAGATTTAAATCAATTCAAATCAAATCAATTGTATTTACATAGCCCAAAATCACAATCACATTGCCTCAATGGGCTTTACAATCTGTACAGTCATTGACATCCTCTGTCCTTAGACCCTCGATTCGAGTGATGAAAATTTGCCATATTAAGAAAAAAAACTTTTTCACCTCAATGTGGAAGTGGCCCACTCTATCTGCCATATTGACGACAGATATGCATGTAAATGAAATATGACATTGTATCAGGATGATGATGTCAGCTCCTGCTTCCAGTATATTTTGGCAGTGGTACTTTTGGACTATTGCAGACTTTTACTTGTAGCAGAGTATTTCTAAAGATCTGAGTAGTTCTACTGCTAGTAAATAACAGGTGGATGTACTCTGACATCCAGCAAGTGATCATCATGAGGCAAAAAAGCCCAAAAATAATTCACCTTTTACTTTGCATGGAAAAGGGAATGCAGATTTTATTCTTTAAATATATCAAATATGTTTATGATTTGGTTTGTGTTGTAAAAACATCATTTTCAAGGTTTCATCATCCACAGCGAATTTCTCACATGCTGGACCAGACTCCTTTCTTTCAGGCAGGTTTGCAGCGTTTGACCTTGTGTGCCCCTGAAACACCTCAAGCCAGCAGGTTTCACTCGTCTGAATTTGCAGGACGACCTGAACCTTCCGGGGTAAAAGTATTTCAGCTCTCAGGGGTACAATACATCTGTCAAACTGAATGAACTGAACGGACTTTGTAATGCAGGTTATGCATAAGGTCGGTGTATTCATCAATTAAAATTTGTGTGAACAACCATTCACTTTCTTTTTATACGTCATACAGTGCCTGCATGCTAATGTTAGGGGACTGAGTGAAGAGAAAATCATTTTTCAGGCTTAATTTTGACAAATCTCAGTGGGTTTGTTGAGGAAACAAGTTGCATTGAGTTTCAGTCCTTTGGTGATAAAAATAATTGAAATCCCTTCAGAAATGTTTTATTGTCTTACAAAATGGAATAAAAGTAGATTTAATGTGGATTTTAATAAAACAGGTCTCTACAAAACTGCTATAAATCAATTATAATTATAAAAAAAACCCACTGCATTAATATCCAACCCCTTCAAATCAGTGCTGTAGAAAGAACAAAAAGATGAGTAGAAGCTCTTAAGTATCAGAGGGAATTAAAATCTGACATTTTGTGACAGTGATAATCAAGATTCAAAGTACAGAGTCAAACAATGTTTGTCTTCCCAGTCAAGCAAGGTCATTGCTAAGATTCATGGGAGACATAAAAATGCTAAAAGCAAAGAATAAATTCGACTAGGAAGATATCAAGGTGACAATAAGGTGGAAACTGTCAAATGGATCAATGTGAAAGCGGCCCATCCTATCTGCCACATTGACGACACGTATGCATTTAAATGAAATATGACATTGTATCAGGATGATGCCGTTAGGGGCTGTAAATTTTCCTGCTTCCAGTCCTAAATGGATTTGACCTCACACTATCACTTATATGAAAAGCAAATCTGTTTTCTGACAATATTATGTACAATATGTGTAAATTTACCAACCAAAAACTAGTACAAGAAAGCAATCTGATCCTTGACTGCTTTAAAAAATGCATCCAAACCCTTTCCCCTCGTTCCTGCAGCCTCTGTAACCCGTCTAACCACCTCCCTCCTCCCCCTGACTCTCGTCCACATTCCATCTTTCTAATCCCCTTGACTGAAGAGCAGAGGACCCAGTGGCTCCGGGGCGTGGAGCAGGACGAGAAGTAAATTAGAGGGAGCAGAGAGGGCTCGAGATGAGAGAAGCAATGAAAAAGAAGAAGAGTGACTCTTGAGCTGCTCACACGGAGAGGGAAGGATACGAAGGAGTGGAAGAAAAGACGTCTCGGTGAAAGAAAATGAAACCAATACCATTACTTAAAAATCTTTTTTATTTTGACAAAATAATTAAGTACTACAAGAAAAAAAAGTTTAAGATAGACACTTAAACAAGCTGCCATTGCAGACGGTGAGCCTGACATCGGCATTTTGGAAGATCAGTGACGCAAAACACTGACGTCTGGTTTTTACATCCTTACATCCATCGAGCAAGTCCATCTCTTGCAATATTAATTCCCCAACATGAATAAAAAACAAATCACAACCTCAGGTTTATCAAACTTTAACAACACACAGAAATGCATTACTTTACCACTCGTGGCATTTAATAAAACAAAAAAGAGAGAAACAAACAGTCCCCAAGCATTCATTTTCATTTATACAATTTAGTTGTCCTTGTTTTTTTGCATCTGGTGGCTGCAGCATTAAAAAACACACTGGCACCTTTCACCTGACTTTGGGCTGGTCTCACAATGGTCTGCCGGCTTACACAAGTCAGAGTGTTATCAGTGCCGCTGGCAGTCAGGACAGGGTGATAACTCATTTGCAGACAGAGCCTGAGGTAGGCGCGGTGAGCAGCAGGGAACTGCAGCACAGGAACCAAGAGATTCAAACGAGTCCTGAATCAGAGAGTCTGCCCTGTTCACACAGCCACAGTGACTGAGCAGCACACTGATGATGAAGAGGTTACTTTGTGGCCAAGCAAGAACCGACAACCTTAAGATAAAAAAGTCTAAATCTAATGCTAACATTAACCCTTTAAATAGACATCGTGGTTGGCAAAAAGGTGGAAACATCAGAGGACTGAAGACATTTCATGAGTAGCAAGTAGAAAGTCAATGTAAAAGGCATTAATAAACTATAATTGCTTTATTGCTGTAATGTAAGTGAACTGGATTAAAAGGAAAGAAAAAATGTTTCTATGGCTTCCCCCACTGCGTCTTGGTCAGGATATGAAGCGAGAGCGTGTCTGCACACACCCCCTGCAGTTCAGGGGACGACGGTGTACGGCTGATAGGGCAGCATCTTTTGTCGTTCGCTGATTGCGTAAATCCACGCAGGCTTGACAAAGTTCAGGTTGCTGTTGTCGATCAGCGCCTGTAATGACAGGGAAGTGAAAGAACAAATGGACTTTGAAAAAACTGAAGGCTCGGCTTGTGTAACTGCGGCTGCTAATTCAAATGCTAACAAGGCATTGATATGGCTGATCCTGACCAGCAGTTTCAAACAGATTCACAAGGCACTCCCAACACTGCTGCATTTTCCCTGGGAGGCTTAAACACTCAGTTTCTCAATTTGCTTCATTGATTTTATTTGATTATACCTCGCAAAGTGGTAAGTGCTACTGCCTAAAAGGAAAACGCCTCTGAAGTCTGTGCTGCAGTGTTTGGTGAAACACATTCAGCGGCTGCAGTTTTCCTTTCTTAGGCTTTTTGAAAAGAGATTTTTCAGCTTTGCACTTTGTATAACTTAGCCCATACACAAACACACACACGTTTTTACAGGGATAGTTTACCTCAGAATCAAAAATACATATTTCTCCTCGTGCCTGTAATGCTATTTATCCATCCAGAATGTTTTGATGTGATTTGCAGAGTTTTGGAGATATCGGCTGTAGAGATGTCTGCCTTCGCCTGAACATAATGGAACTAGATGAAACTCGGTTTGTGGTGCTCAAAGCGCCAAAAGCCTCTTTGCAGAAACCGAGATACTCCACAGACCCTGTTGTGGGCCGTTTCATGTCAGAACTATTTTCTTTCTACCAAACTACGCCCACCAACCGTACCCCTGCGGTGTACCCCTGTGTTCATGACAGCGCCGGATGGAAACGCTAATGGCATCCTCTTTGATTGAGCTGTAACATTAGCTATCGTAGTTAGCTTACCACTCAAAGAGTCCTCTCCTGACTCTCGTGAGTTATTGCACGCCTCATTCTGCTCTGTGATACGGAAAGAAAATAGTTCCTACATAAAACTGCTCACGACATAGCCTGTGGATCATCCAACTTATTTTTTAGGCACTTTGAGCACCACAAGCCAAGAACAATCTACTGTACTTCAATTATATTTGAGAGAATATTTGAGCTCAGCCACAGAGGACTCCTTTAATGTTTACATCCTATTTCGTAACCGGGTCATGACTTCTGGAAAGAGATATTTCTGTCGAGTTTTTCAAATGTAAGCGCTTTAAGCACCACAAGCCTAGTGCCATCTAGTTCCATTATATTCAAGTGAAGGCAGACATCTCTATAGCCGATATGTCCAAAAGTTGGCAACTCACGCCAAAACAATCTTGATATGGTTGTTCAAATACTGATACTAGAATCAGAAATACCTCAAATACGGCCTAAAATGCTGGAATCTTTATTGGTGAGTAAACAAATCTATACACTGACCAATGAAACCATTTATTTATAAGAAACGGGCCCTTCTACTTCCCTGCAGCATCTGTTACTTATTGAAACATTTCTAAATGTAGATGGATAAATAGCATGACATGCAAGAGGAACAATATGTATTTTTGATTTGGGGGTGAACTATCCCTTTAAGCTTGTGTTAGGCATCGTTATTTGGCCACCAAAGAAATGTAACAACAAAAGAAGAAAGAAGAGAGGACTCAAACTCACATCTTCAAAGGACTCGTGCCACCCTTCACTGGTCACCACAAACTGCACCTTCTCCGTCATGTAGTCCTCAATCGCTCTGGAGCAAAGACGATATTGTGTTTTAATGCAAACATTTAACTGCAGTGAATCGCTTTTCATGCTCCACCTTTTGTCCCATGACCAATTAAAGTCGTTGGGGTTACTTCTCAAAGCCTTTCTCACCCATTAAAGGCAACGATGTATCGCAGCAGCAGGCGCCTCTCGTTGTTCGGGAATTTACCGTAGAGGAAAAAGTGCTTTCCGCTCAGGAAGTCTGAAAGAAATGAGAAAAAGGGAGCAGAAAAGAAAAGTTGATGACAACACAATATATATCAAACCAGTAATTATAGGTGCTATCTGATAAATGGGAGAAAGGAGCAAAGCAAAGAAAAACAAGAGGAAAACGGTGCACGGTTGGACGTCTGTGTGAGCCGTCCAATTACTTTCTGTCAGTCGGGGAAGCAAGGACATGTGTTCCTGTGATCGGAGCAGGGGCAGATAAAAGAGACAAAGACAAAGATAAGAACAAACAGAGACATACTTGGGAGCTCGGGGATGGGATGATCCTGTTCAGCCTCGGCATCTGTGTTTTCATCCGTCGAACCGCCGTATGGATCTTCCTCTTTCACCTTCTTCCCTTCTGTTGCAGCTTTCTTCTGTCTGCTCTCGTTCTCCACCCTGTTGCAAGACCAGAAAAAGGACTTGTTACATCTTTGATGCTACAAGGATTCATGACTGCCACTCAAAAGAAGAAACCTCCCTGCTTGTCGCCTTGGAGTCAATTAATCTTTATAAAGACAGACTTAAACTCTATAGCCCTGTTGTTAGTCCGTCTATACGGACCATCAGTTACAAGTCTAACCTGGATTTTACTTTTTAAAAGTTTTGTTTCTGTTACTTTGGCTAAATATAACCACCAAACTAATTAAACACAAGTGCAAAAGTTGCTCTTTTAAAGGCAATCGAGCGTCCTCAGTTCAATATATCAATATGACTACCTCCTCAACTACCAGTCCCTCTGCAATTTAGTGATGATCTTCAAAGTGGAGAGCTTTCTTTTCTATCAGTGGGCTTTTTCAGAGATTTTGAAAGAGAAAACCAATTCAAAACAAACTTAATTGGCTAAAAGCAGTATTAATTGATTTTATTTTTGGAAAAAGTTGTAAACACAACACAGACATAGTAACACCTTATAATATTAATAACAATGTTGTTGTGGTGAACATGTTTGCAAAAAGCATACACGGAGCATCATTAGTATTCATTTAGAGTCGTGTTTTTGACGATCTGACAAATGGAAGTCCAATATTTATTTTCCTTCCAGCCTTATCCTGGCCCTCAGGGAAGTATCTGGCTTTGAGCTCCTAAATGTTTCACAATGTTTTCCAGCTAGTTGCTTTGCCTGTCTGCTGATTGACTTTAAATTCTGGCACTGAAAATTACATTTGGTATCAAAAACAAAACCTTAACTGAAAAAGGAAACATTGGCACTGAAAAGTAAAAAAACGGGAAAACATTTATCTTATTTGGGTATTTTATTGTTTTCTATGATCAGCTTCAGATGTTTTCTTCACGTGTGTCTTTTGTCAAACAGCTCTGATCAGTTTTCTCGTCACTGACAGGTTTTTTTTCAGTAGTTTTCAGTTTCACCTCTCCACCACCATAGTTTGAGGAGAGGATTAAGGAAACGGGGCAAGGAGAGTGTGATTTACAACAGCAATCTAAGGAATTGACGTCACTCTTAGTGAACCCACTCTGAAGCCTCTGGCGTCACAACACACTTCGCATATGGAAATGGGTTCCTAGAGTTCACCTGGAACTCAAGCATGTCTCTAACTGCTGCTGTTTAATCACTTATACCGCTTTCACACTGAACAAAAAACCCACCAACACCCGCCTAGAAGTCTATCGCCTATTTTTAGTGGGTTTATCCACAATTTAAAAAACTGTAAATACATGCTAATTTTGGTGTAAAAGTGGTAATAGAAACTGACTAGCTGTGAGCTAGCTGACACATATCAGCTAACGTTAGTGCTTGTTTCTGCGAATCTCTGCCAGACCCACATACCGACAGTTAAAAGTAAACTTTGACCAAGTCCCTGTTCTGTGCCATAATTTAAAGTCACTCCCCTGGCTCCATACGTTTGGTGCTGGGCAGGTAATGTACAGAGATTTTTGAGAGCTCTTATTGTTCCAAAACAATCAGCTGAAAGATGCTAAAATGCTCCGTAAAACTGAGGACTGCAGAGTCAGGTGATAATACTTGGAGTTTTTGGGTGTTTTTTAGAAAAGAAAGACCTCTAACATTACTTGCAGGTATTCGATCTGTTGTTGATGTTTAGTACAGCTCAAAGTAAAAGCACAAAAAATGCTTTTTGAAAGACTTCTGAGTTGTTAGTACAGTTGCTCTGTGCCATATTTCAGTACAACCCTCTAACCAAACAATCCCCTCTGCAATGAAATAAACATTAAATGAAGATGTATGAAAGATGTGTTTTTATTGAAAGGTGTTTCTCAGAAATTACCTTACGTGGGAAAACAGGTTGAGAACAAACTTAAATGGTTTAACTATCACACTCAAGTCAATGTGGAGTTACTGATTTAAGACTAAATTGATTGTTAATTTACTAATGGAGCAACAAGAAAGCAGAGATGGGGTCAGCAACCATTAAGGACATCCTTCACTCCTCCACATCGTTACAATTTGCATCATTAATGTTTTTTGTGTTGTTTACCTCTGCAGTTCGTCCTCTGTGTCCACGGCAGATTCATCATCATCATCACCTCCTGTGAAATGAAGTGTTCATTTGTCAATATGGTAAAACTAACCTTGCATGAAAAGTACTTGCAGGAAATTATGTTTAACTTCACAAGTGTACAATGTTTCATGTATTTACAGTTTATTATCAACAACACAAGGTTGTTGATGTATTCGAGGACATTACCATCACGGCACCGTGGCCCTAATCTTAAAACTAATTAACTAAGGTGATCAAATGTCAAAGACTTAAGTCTGCTTTAAATTTCTGTTCATTTTAGGAGTTTCAGGTGAGTCTACATTTCTGTGAAACATATATCAGCAGTTCAAGAGGATCTAACCTTGTTGGTAACACTTTCCATTACCATACAATCCTGTGCCGTTGAGGGGAGAAGGAGACGACACTCTAATTAAAATGCCGTCTCCCTGTATATGTTTGTTGGGTCAGTGTTTGTAGCGTCGCCTCACTGATGCACCCCAGCACTTTACTTCTGGCCTCGCATTAACATAGAAATGAGAATCATGCACAAGTCCCTTCACAGTGATTACGTCTTGCCTCAATTCTTGTTTCTCCCTCGAACAGCGTCCATGGTCTTGTCCTTTTCACGCCGGCGTTGTAAACTCATCCATACCCAAGTGCTTCATAAAGGTGATCCCTATTGTCTAATCCCTGGGCTCTCACATCCTCCCCTCGTCCCTACCAATTCATTCAGTCCTCTTCAGCTCCAGCGTTGCCCTCCCTCCCTCTGTACTTATTTGAGCAAATAGAATGAATCACTTTCTGTGAGTCACAGCCAATTACAATTCAGCTCTCGGACCTTACAAATACAGATAAGTAAGTAAATCCATTTTTACGTGTATCTTCTGCTTTGATTATCAGATACACTGAATTTAATTGGGCTGAGAACCTTTTGGTTCGTTTGCCCCTCTGTGCCTGAAAAATGCTGTTTTCACAATGTCTCCCAATTTATTCTCATTGCAGTATATTTGTGATGGGTGACCCTGAGGCGGTGCAGACATTAAGTGTTACCTGTATCAATTTGAAAACAAAATATATAGAGAGGAAAAAACACTGCTCAACCCTGATTTCATGACACAAACAAAAGAGGAATAAAAAAAAGGTGCTCTCTGCTACAAATAGCAGTGTTAAGCTCAATTTTAAATTGATCATTTAAAGCAAACTTCAATTGTAGACCCGTGACTGGCAACAGCCATGCTGGCAGCTCTGCAAGGTCATATTTGAGGCAGTGGTAGCCTAAAGGTGAGCTAAACAAGCTTTTGACTGGAGGTTTGCTGGTTCAAATCCCTGGACTGACAAGACAAGTCTGAGTGAGGAAAGTGAAAGGCAGTGCTTGCCCCTGCCTCATTACCACCACTGTGGTGACTTTGAGCAAGGCACGTAACCGCAACCGCTCCAGTGTTGTTGCTCAGTGGACAGGTGACCAGACTGTGGCTGTACTGGGCAGCTTCCAGGTGTGAATGTGTAACTGTGTGAATTTGATAAGGGCGTTCCTGAACACTCCCTGGATAAATAAAGGTGTCAAACGGTGAGAATGATGGGAATTGGGTGCGAAAGTTTCTTTCAAATGTCATGGCAATCCATCCAACAGTGGTGGAGATATACAAACGTTGAGCCAAAAACTGTCAGGAAAAGTAAAGGATGTCAGATTTGTTTGGATTCATTGTCTGAAAACCTCACAATTCTGCACAAAATTAAATAGTGAAAAAAACAGTAAGTATGGCAAGATTATGTTATTGTACTTTTATCTATTAATTATGTATGTATCAGGCACTGCTTTTCTCTATGAAGTCTTTTTGGGTGTGGGCTTTATTTCTTTTGTACAGACTGTACTCCTGAAAGTTTAAGCTACGTCAGCCAATTGTTACATTTTCAGTTCTAGTCCAACATCACTTTTACACGAGTCCAAAAATGCACCAAAATACATAAGCTGGCCTACAAGACTGAGAACAAAATGCTTGAACACAGAGGAGAGTGTAGGTCTCTTTCTTTGTTCCTTGCTACTTATGCTGTATCTGAACTAAGTGCCTTTATGGTCTTGGCTGCCATTTTCCTCTATTTCACCCTTTCAATGGGTGAAATGTCAAAGTCTTCCTCTATCATTTCACCCTGTCTGCCTGTCTCAGGTTAACTTCAGCTATAAAAAATAGCAATTTACGACTTTGTAAGTGTGTTATCTTCTGGCTATTTGCTTTTTCTTTTATTCCAAAAACAGTTTCTGGAGCAACCAAAAAAGAAAAACAAGTGTAGAGTCAGTGAAGTGGCATTGCTGATGCTGACTGAATCTTAACGAAACATCAGGTAAAGTTCAGTCTCTTTTTTCCACAGTGGGACATCAAAGTTTTAAAGTTAGTTTATGCAAACCTGGTTCGTCAACATCAGTGGAGCCAGCATACTCATCATCTTCATCCCTCTTTTCTGGTGTCTTTTTGGGGGTTGCTTGTCTCTCCTGCTTCTGATGAGTCTGTAAGAACAACATGCACTGAGCACTAAAACTGGCTGTTCACAAAGTGGACCAAGGATTCTTTATTAGAGCATTTTTTACGGGCTCACTTAAAAAAACAGATTTACCTTTGTGTTCGTTTCCTCTTCACTCTGGTCGTCCACTTCCATTTCGCTCTCCGAGCTCGACTCCGCTCCATCCATCAAGTACCTGGAGGAAGACAAAAAACGGGTGAACAAAAGACGTCAGGATGATTAAAGGCCAAAGGGAAACGGATGCCTGCACAATAAATCTTGCTCCCAATCAGCTTTACTTGCACAGTGCTTCAAACCGCAGTGGGCCACTGTCAGGAAATAGAGGAAGAAAATCAAGGTTCAGCGTGAAGGTTATATTTTTCACCAGACAATCAACGTCTTGGTGCTTAAAACATTAACACTGTCTGTATTGTAAGTTGTTGAAGTTTGCATTCTTAGAGAAAAATCTAATCTACCGCAAGTTGAAGGAGAAACCCCAAAAACTTGTCTATAAACCAAACTCCAGGACAGCCTTGTCATAAATTAGGCTTTGTCACATAAGTAACCCGACAACCTTTTCTTCTTTGGCAGTCACTTCAAGTTAATTAAAAGTAGCTCATCAAAAGCCATCAACAAATTGAAATGACAGTCTTTTTAATAAAAGGTAAAATGTGTGACAAAACAGCCTTATAATGAAGTGAGGCAGAGCTGCAGAGCTGCTCTGACCGACAAATCTTGATCTCCAGATATAGGAAAACAAGATTGTTTGGTACAGACACCAACAAATGTCACTTCATCAGGATTTTAACTGTTTTTTTGAAAATGAAAATTGTGATGTAAAAATGACCATTCCCACTGAATGTGAATCATATCACATTATCTGTCAAAATATTGCAATGTGATTTATTTTTATTGCATTGTGCAGCTCTAATTAAAAGGGCACTATGTGGTTTTGGAGAAGAAATTCAAACTCAGAATTTAAAGATTTACAGAATTAATGAGGTAACAATACAAACTTAGACATATTTATTTTGTCCATAACTGAAAACACAAGCTGTTCTCAGAGGAAAAAAGGTCCCCAGAACACTGTTTGAAGCTAGAAAGGTGGCAGGGTCCGCCACATATAAACAAAGTAAAACAGTAGGAAACTGAGTCCTCCTTTAAGGTCTTTTTGTTTATTCAGTCATGAAAATGAAGACAGTTTGTTGGATTATTTAGGCATAAAAAATAAAATAATTATCAGTCACTGAAGATCTTTTTTTTTTCTTCCCCAAAACTACATGGTGCACCTTTAAGATATATTCAAACGTTTTTGAAAAATACTAACAAACCAGGAAAAAGCGGATTGCAAACAGAAAATTAAATGACAATATAACCCTAAAGAAAAAAAGACAGAAAAGCAGAAAAAATGAATCCACTAAAGATTTTCTCTGCAAAGGTCGAGGGAGAGTGGGGAGAAAAAAATGAAAGCCAAATGTTCCAGTAAATTCACGGAGATGATAATAGTGCAGGCAATGGATGTGACATGCAGAAAAACAGGAAGGGCCGACTATCAAACAATCCCTTATGACCTCCCTCTCTCTCTCACACACACACACACACACACACACACACTTTTCACTGACATTTTACTGCCCTATGCTCACTCGTTTCAGAAAACTCAGTGCTCAGGAAATTGGAAAAATTGAAAAAAGGAAACATCGGGCAAAGGGGATTAATGCACAATCTGCTGCTTATGACTAGGGGTTGACCAATGTGGCTTTTTCAGGGCCAACACTGATTAGTAGAAATCGAGGAGACTGAGGACCGGTATTCATTTGCAGCGAAAAATTAAACTGTGGAAATTTTGAACAACCAGTGATGGACTGAACATAAGTGCAATTTCCTCAAGTACTGCACTTAAGTACAATTTTGAGGTACCTTACTTGAGTAGAGTCGTTTTCTGCTTTTTTATACTTTCTCTCTGTGACATATATTTGATGCATTCAGTTACTAGTTACTTTGCATATTCACATTATTTCATTGTATATCTGCAGTTAATTGTGACGTGTCACCAATCAGATAATGTTGTGAGAGGATGCTGCATCAGAGCCAAAGTAGCATACGTTTAAATGATTTTATCGGTAGTCTGACAGAAACATCACTGATACCGATAAAAGGAATGTGCTGAATATCGGCCCAGATAATTGGCCAGGGCTGATAATCTTTTTTACCTCTACTTATGACAATAAAGCTAAATCTGCTCTGCTTAGGGTGAGCTGGAGACACGTGGATTTTCTGCTATAAAACCAGGTAATATCAGAGCTGAACTCATTCGATAACTCATTATTATTTGAGCTATTTCACTACGCCTGACATTTAATACACTAAAGGATTAATCATTTATAATTATAATACTCAGAAGGTTAATCAATAACAAGAAATGTTAATTTGTAGCTCTAAATTATACTCCATCTGCGGCAGCGCCTATCAATGAGGTCATGTAGGGTTGACAAAATCGTAGAAGTCTACAGCTGTAGAGCTGCTTTTAACGCCCTGTTCAGATCACTTAAAATGGCGCTCTATACTTCATGTTTTATTGGGTATTGATTG
Source organism: Pagrus pagrus (assembly GCF_965226575.1). Lineage (NCBI taxonomy): Eukaryota > Metazoa > Chordata > Actinopteri > Spariformes > Sparidae > Pagrus > Pagrus pagrus. The sequence goes on from NC_140191.1 coordinate 7,859,824, forward strand.
TGACATGAAAATCACAACACCACAATAGACAGGACACACCAATAACACATCATACATTTTGTTTTCCAAAACTAATAAATATCTTTCATTATTGATTTATCTATTGATTCTATTGAAACGTCAAAAAGAGCTATCACATGCTGCCAGAGCCCGAGGTGAAATGTTCAATATTTGTCAACCAAACCAATGATTTGTTTAACCAAAGGATCAACCCTGGAGGTGTTTCATTACAATGATGAACTGGAAGGCACACAAAAGCAGCACATCATCATTCTGAAAAGCAGAACTCTTTAATCAACTGTGAAAATGGTAAGGTCTGACTGATTTCCGCTGATGAGACTGCAATTACACTGTGAATAGTAGCCTTTCCCACATACAATCAAGGGGAGAACAACATGTCGATAAAAAAATCAGCCGTTAGCCTACTCTCTGAAGTGTGCTCTTTTATTTTCTGGGGAAATTCCTTCATCAGAAGTCATACGACGTACATATGTTGGGTTTTAGTTCTCCATGCATCTCCCACTGACTTTAATACAGATGACCACAGCGAGATTCAGTGACGTTATGACCCTTCCTTCTTTTTTAGGTTCCTTGTTCTGGCCGTCAAACCGAAACCACGCCAATATTATATTATTAGCTAGTAGATCCTCAAAGGTTGCCGACTGGTTCAACCACTGTGGTTTGGCCACAAGCATATAGCTTGAAGCCTCGTTAAGATGGACTTGAAAGATTAGAGGATCAAGCAAATGTAGCTGCCCTGTAAAGTCTACTGATGATGACCTGAGAGGATTTCTAGAGCTGAAATGATCAACTGAATGATGGGTAGACGGAAAGATAATCAACAACTATTACGATGAAATGTCAAACATTTGTTTTATATAATGTAAATTGAATATTTCTGGTTTCTTGACTGTTGGGTCAGCAGACATTTTGCAGACTAAATGATAAATAAGCAGCTTGGTAAACTTAAACATTTTTGGCTCTGCACACTTCAGGAAGCAGTGAATATTTTCAGACAGGAACTTTTAGGTGTTTGTGATTAAGCTGAATGTGCCCTAGATCTATCACGGTGCGATTGTGCTGATATTTTGGCTCGAGCTGGCAAACTATTTCCCAAATCCTCTTGGGATGTTGCTGCAGAGCCTCGGTTTTAATGAGAAATTTGTTTACTTATTCAAGTCTATTGTGATGGGACGCTGCAGAGCTGTTTGAGTGTTTTCTGCCCTCGTCTCTTCCTGCCTATCTCCGGATCCTCGCTGATTGGATAATGACTATGGAGGGAACATTTCTGGGCTGCTTAGCTAATATCTCTCTAACATGTACACTACCTACTACGTATGCATGTCAGGACCTGAATGAAGCTGTGCAATTACCCCCAGATGCTCACTGGCAAAGTGTTTGTGTGCATTATGGAGCAACAGTTTGAGAGTGTGAGTGTGCGTATTTGTTTGGGTACTTGTCATCATCAAAGTAAGTGGTCCCTTTAATTACCCATAGCAGATGCAGCTTTTAAATAAAGGATACATCATCAAAGCTGCACACTCCACGCGCTGCACAATAGCCGTGCTGGGCAGGGGAATGGATTATTCTGACAATAAGAGAGGGGGGAGCAGACGGGGGAGGACGAGGGTGAGGGAAACTGACTGAGAAAAGCGAGCATGAGGGAGAATGACGACACAGCCTATAGTGAACTTCTCATCTCCATGCACTTCTGGAGAATCTTAAAAGTAAGGATCAGATTTCATAAAACCACAGCGTTGTGTGTCATCGCCCTTCAGCAGTATGTATTCAAAAAGCTTTCCATATTCACCTCTCAGTCTCTTTGTATGGCTTATATTCACACTGTGGCTGTCCAAAATAATCTCATCAAAATGTAACTCTGACCGCTTTCATTTCTGCCTTTGAAGACTAACGTGCAAAAAAAAATTAGACTGCACTGGATCTTATCAGTAGATTTTTCCTGCTGGAACTGGATGGCAATTATATCTTAAAAAATGACAGTCACGTCAAAATAACTAATTAAATCCAAAGGAGAGCACACTAATAACAGGTTTGTGTCAGTTCCTGTTGTGTACTTGTCATTCGTCTAAATCTGCAACCTGACAATTTTTTTAGATTATCGGTTAATCTGCCAATGACCTAATCTGATTATTTGATTCATTTTGTCTATGACGTGGTTTCCCAAAGTGCAGTTCATGGCCCAACAGCGGCCCTCAGAAACATTTTGTGCAGCTGCCAAACAAGACATGAAACGCACGAATAATATCTACAGACCCGCTGGTCCATTTCAATACATACAGTTACAACAATCTACATTTTATACAACATTCAGCTGCTGCGTCGAATTGAACCCCTCTGACAAGTGTATATTTGTGAGATTAACACTGCCAATATAAGACACCCTTTCGGATACATGAGCAGGTTATTCTACAAAGAAGACCTGGTCTGTTTTTCTGAAAAAGTCACGGGGCAATCGGACTGGACTGGACATAATAATATTTCAGTACCATTTCCTACACTTGTTAAGTCTAAACTTGAATGCTGTCACAGTTCTCATTTAACTATGATTTCTTATGAATAAGAAAATAAAATCAGTTTGTGTTCGAAGCAAATAGAGAGGAAATAAAAGGCTGGAAAATCACAGTCAGACTATTCAGCTCCAGAGTCCATTAAAACAGTTGGTAAACAGCATTTGGGCAAATGCAGGAAATAAAAAGACAACCAAAAGCCTTTCTGAACCACGCACTGGCTCTGCAGAGCTGTAGAAAAAAACAGGCAGCGGACATAACGTATTATAAGCGAGAAAGCTAATGAGGTATCTGATGTAAGGTTTCCACAGGGTTTGACTCCTCTAGAGCTGATGATCATCATCAGTCATTCATGCAAATACACAGGCATGAAATTACAAGATCGGTTTTAAATCCATCACTGAAGCAGCCTGTGAGAGAATTGTAAGTGCTCATCTTCTTTGATGTCATTAGTCTCCAAATTACCACAACTATAAAGCTCCCTCTCACATGCCCAAATCTCAATATCACGTGAGTTTTACAACTCAAATGAAGTCATTATGGAATGATTATTTCAGCTATCGAGGCTAATGTCTGAAGACCTAAGTGCCATTAGGTTAATTAGACAGATGAATCCGGTCATGATTACAGCCTGACTGATATATTAATTGGACCGTTCTACTTGGGCTTCCTACCCAGTTAGATTAAGACTGGACATAGGTAGATACATCCATTATTCCAACTTCCAACCTTCAAAGCAGTCAAATTGAAGGCGTTAACTTATTAACAAACTCAACTCATGCATCGAGTAACATGCAAGAAAGCAGTTCACCTTAGAAGTTGCTAGCTGCCAGTTATGCTCAGGGTTTCTCATACTTAGTCTCATTGCAGTACGAGTTAAACAGCATGTCATTCTGCACGAAAGCTGTCCTGACAAACAGAGCCACTGCTCAGAATGAGCTACAAATACAATTTGAGCATGTGTTGTGTGTTTCAGAGGCAAAAATAATGCAGAGGACACAGTCATCATGGTGGAGAGGTCAGTCTTCTGCAGGTTGATCTAATTAAATTAGTTTAAGATTGTTAAGATAACTTTCATGACTGAGGTAAAAGTTGTGAGTGCAGCCTAAAATCAAACTGCTAATGGAGGCAGGAGCACTTTACTGTCTGTGCTGGGATGGTAGTCACGGTGACAGAAGAAGAAAGTAGGACTCTTATTTTTATTGGAGTCAATACTAGAGCTGCAATGATGAGCTTATTAATAGTTGTTAAACAAATCACCAACTATTTTGATTAAAAAAATGGCTCTTAAATGTCAATATTTTCTGGTTTCTTTGCTCGTTTTTGACAGTGAACTGAATATCTTTGGGTTGTGGGCAAAACAACACATTTAAGGACACCATCTTGGGCTTTGGAAAACACTGATCGTCATGTTTCGCACTTATCTGACATTTAACAGACATCAATCGAGAAAATAATAATCAATTAAAATAATCTTTTGTCGCATACCTTGTCAATACTTTAACAGCTGACAAGATATTTACTGCAACACATGTTGTATATGTGTGTTCAGTAACCGTAGATAATCTAGCAGTGGGGGAGCCTGGCTGTAAATGGATTTATCTTCAAGCCAGACACATTCATAACAGAAGCAGTAAGTATAAAATAATTCCTTAAATGATGAAGCGAAGATTCACACAGTACAACAACAGTGCAGTACTGTCAGCAATTAATTTGGACCCTCCATTGCCTTTCTCTACAGGTATTCTGCTCTACATTATTGAGTGGACAGAGAGTCATGTGGAAAAAATGACAGAAGACCTTGATGTTGTTAAAGCTCCCCCTGTAATGAAGGATATAATTAGGGAGCTGCTGGAGCTGGTTGGGTTGAATTTGTGATCACAGCAGGCATCAGCTGCTCAAGGTTACAATGTTCTCTGTAGGAAATGGGCATCGCTGCTGTCTGTGAGTGGTGTATTTTTGGATGCTTCAATCAGTGTGAGTGCTGTGTGCAGATTGTACCATGTGGAGGTACAGACATGGCTTAAGAGAAAAGTATTAATCAGATGCGGGTTCGTATTTTAGACACATGTTCTACGCTAAAAACCAGGCTGTTACCCTGCGGAAGTGACCTTTAACAGACATCAAATCCCATCCAGCTGTTCCTGTGGCCAAGCTGGAGCTCAGGCCTTATTAAAGCAGAATTATGTAACTTTTATACCTAAATTAACAGCTTCAAAATCAGTTTGATGGTACAGTGTCGTGTAATAGGGTGAATGGTGTCTCTGTCTCAACCACTGCGCTTCAGTGAGAGGGCAGGATCACAGCGTTTACTTCAAAATACAAGTTGTCAACACAACGCACTGGGGCCCAAAACACTGTTTTTCCATAAGCTTACATTGTGAAAGCAGCTGTAAAATGGGGGACGATTTATTTTGATAGTCACAAACCCTGCGAAATGACTCATTTGACTGTCATAAGTTAAGCCATTCGGTCCAATAAAAGGTCTAAAGCAGCCACAAGATTAAAACATTTGATTTCTATTCAAGTTAGCCGAGCGCTAAACCGGAAGTTAGCCAACACGGTTGGCCGAAGTCTGTAGGGCTCACGCTCTATGGGCCGCACAACATGGAAGATCTGGGTAATATTGTAGCTGGGAAGTCGAGCTTTTTGTCTTAAAAAACGCCACTGATCAGCTGTCATAGGAATGAACTGGGCTCTGCCTCCAACACTGTGTCCAGCTTTTAATGTGAAGAAACTCTGAGGTGTGCCAAGTCGGACGAATTTCTGTTGCTTTCAAAGTCTGACTTTTATTTCAAGCATCATTACAGTTCATGATTATAATGTTAGAAAATCACCTCACCTTTCCACAAGCTTGTTTAATATTTCACCCTCTCTTACCCTTTATAGGAGATCTTCTGTTTCCTCTTGTGGCAGTCCATTACCCATTCCTTCCGTACGATCATGCCTCCTGCTGATTTCACCTGGCTGTACTTGGGGGTGTTAGCGAAGGCACAGCTGGAGTTTAATCGGCCAAAGGAGATGTGCGCGCACACACACACACAAAGACACAAAAAACACACACACGCACGGTTAGATCACTGAAGAGAAGCTGACAAGGGTAATAGTCTGCTCTGACAGCAGGGATCAAGATGCAATCAAACTGAATTACTGAGAGTGCTTAAAGGGCTGTTGCACGATCCTGTAATCGGTTTTAATGATCAAGATCGACTACAGATAAAAATGTCTCATGACAGAACATCTCTGGAGCAATTAAGAAAGCATCATTTGAAGGCAGTGTTACGTTATATCCAAATTATTTACTATGATCATCATGAGATTTATGGATTTATTTTAGGGGTTCATTTTTTTCTCTTTGATTTTTTTTTTCTCTTTACGGGGCATATTTCTGATCAGCTTCTACCAGAGGACTCCTTTTATTTTAAACTGGAGTGAATAGCGGCTCTTGCAGCAGCAACTTTTTGATGTGATAGGAATATAAAACTAATTTTGTTGAAGTGGATGTGTTTTAACGTGAAAACTGGCAAAAAAACAAAATAAAGACAGTCAATTACATCTTCTTCACAACCCTGTCAAAAGAATGACATTTCATTTTGAATGCATTTATGCACAAACAAGTCCTTAACACTATGGTGAGTAGACTACTCTACTTTAGCAATTTAAAACAGCTTGCACAGATCATTTAAAATACATGTCATGCTTGGTAGCTTCTCTGTATTACCACAACACTGTCTCATGAAATATCACAAAACTAAGCTGTGCAATAAGGTTGGAGGAAAAAAGTCACTAATGCATTCATAAATGGTAAAGCAGGACTTCTTAAGCCAATAGTCCCCACACACTTCCACATTTGATACTTACATGAGGTGTGTGGAGTCGGGTGTCCAGTCGGGTCGGTATTTGGCTCCCATGTCCAGAGCCTTTTCCCTCAGCTCCCCTCTGAAGGGGTTTTGGAAGCCGCTGAGGACAAACACAACCCCCTCCATGATCCGGTTGAATGGGACCTGCTGCGCACTCTGGGATTTAGCTTTCTGCTGTTTGGGTTTGGGTTCGGGTTTGGACGGGCTCGCCCGCTTCTTGTCTGCAGACTTCTGTGCCGAGGAAGCTGGGAGGACGAATTGCGAACGTTGAAGCAACTTTTCCAGGTGAAGAGATAATCTGTATGCAAAGGTGAGTGTTACCTTTCGCGGTGCTGGGGCTTGGCGTGCTGGCTGGGCTCGGCTTGTGTTTTGGGGTCGCGGCTTTGCCCTCAGGTGAGCCAGCTGGGCTAATTTTCTTTGAGGGTGGAGGGCCAGAGGCACTTTGTCGCTCTTTGCTGAACTCAAACTTTCTTTTTGCTGGTGGCTATGAAGAAAAAAAACAATGTAAGTAACAAAACATTTGCACCTTTTGAGAATGGAATAAATAATTTGCATCTGTATGTTTAAGACGTGTGTGGAGGAGCGGACACTGTTTGTTTGACAAATTGCCAACATCTCTCTTTCTTTTATTGCTAGAGGGTTATCTGACAAATAAATTGTACACAGTGTGTGCACACTCAGGATTCTGCATATCATCAAAAAACAATTAAACATTGACAGTAGCAAATTGGAAAAGCCAGAATGACTCGAATATCTTTTTTGACTACTTTCTTATGCACAGACATGTATTTGTGCTGCCCACCCGAATAGTACCGGTCGTATTTATTTTTGTTTTGTTTTTAAAAATCAGAATAGCCTGATATTCTTTACTCTGTTAATTAGCTTTATTCCCCTGTGCGAGTGGCTATGTTTCAATCTCAGAGTTTCAGCTCAAATTAAGTCCATTTCATTCATGAGATGAAAAAGTTTGAATATCAAATTTCAACCTGTGGCAAACACTGGAAGACACTATCATTATACCATGGTCTGGGTGCGTTTACTCCCTACTACAGCCTGCTTCACTTCCCCTTTGAGCTTACTGGTAATAGGCGAACATATATGAACTGTTTGTCTACTGTATGCAATGTTTTTGACTTTGAATCCTGCTGGAATAACGCTAGCTTTCTGGCTAACAGCTGAGCCAAAGGATTCAATCAGCTGAGCAGACTAGTTTACCTCCCCTTGCTAGGTTGTATCAAAGGTCCGTCCTATTTACTGGAGCTTGTGAAAATATTTACATTTTGATTGCAGAACCTGTTTTCTTTTTTTTTTGATGATGATGATGATGTAGATGGTATAAGCTGAGGACAGTTCTGGTCTCCACATCGTCCCTTAATTTCTGATAATAGACACCTTGTAGGGCATCAACCCTTACTTTAATTGCTGACTGTTTGGACAAAAGAGCTGTTTAGCGATGTGCCGATATGTTGGTTGAGCATCATAATGGGTGATATTCGAAGCTTTGACAGCCGTCTGCCTATTGGCAAAATACGATGACATTAACCGATGGTAGTGGTCGATGTTTATCTGTTGTGTCACATTAATTTTGTGCTGTAAGGCCAGGCAAGTGCTGAAAAAGTCAAATCACCTTCTCTCATCCAAGAAATTCAGTGCATTCCTAAAACTGTTCAATATGTCAGACAATCTTTGGTTTACCTGTGCTTGACTTAATAATCTTATAACAGTGAGAGACTATTATTTGACAGCTCAATTTGATTAAAACAGAGCTGGTGTCAGTAACTGTGATTTTAATGTGAAGAAACAAAAACATATTATAACAAGCTTTATTGCCTATGTGTCATCCGCTCTGTCTAAATAAAGCTTTAAAAAAGCCTCTTGCTCATCCAAGGGACAGCTGATTAATGTCCATCCTACAGAGAAGAAAATGATAGTGTTGTTTATTACCTGAGGTGAGGCAGAGCTGGAAGAGGATGCTTGACTTGACGTGTGGGAGCTGCCACCAGCCTGCAGGGCAGCAGCAGCGTAACTCAGCTTCTGATTCTGAGGAGACACTAAAGAGAGAAAAGTGCAGAGAGCGGGTGAGGGAACAAAGAGGCTTAATAACAAAGAAATAATCTCTCACCTCTCGTCTTAAACAGCTTTAAATAACATTGAATTAATGGTGTGTTTAATTATTCATCATGATTAGCACTTTATGGTTACAAGGACCGGGAAGAATATAATTGAGCTTCAGCTGCTGCCAAATTTGAATGAATGAATTTACCTTTTAGGGAAGGGCTCGACTTTGTTGCATGGTCCCGATTGAAGAAGAGACTGCCTGGCTGAAGGCTGGGCGCAGATGAAGGAGACTCATCCTTCACCCTGAACTGTCCCAGCTTTGTCAGTTTCTTATAGGAGAGAAGAAAAGTTTAGTGCCAAAAGAGAAGACGGAGAGAAGACGGAGAGACCGCTTGAAGTGCAATTTTCTCTTAATGTAGGAAAGAGGTTTCAACTTGACAAATGATTTCATTGCCATAAAGTTGTGCAGTTCGCAGAAAAGACTGAGTAGCTGCACGCACTGCAGTGAGATGCTGTGTCATGTTTTAGTTATGGCCTCTTCCCAGAGCTAAATTTAAATACTACATAAGTTCATGTCAAAGTAAAGCAGTGCTGATAACAGTGTGGCAGCATATTTAACTACAGTGTATAATAACATGCTCACAAAGAACATCTTTTTATGAGACTGAATTTCACCAACATAGATGGATAACTGGATGATTATTTGTTTAGTGGTGGTCTCTTTAGTCTCTCCAACTGGTTTGTTCTGTCAACTGTAGTAACATCCTTGTGTCAAAACAGCAGGGCAGCTGGGTCTTGACCCTTTATACTTGCCACTGACAGAAATGTGAAAAAGCACATAATGTCAAAAACTTAGTATAGCACAGTCCAAAGTCTAGAATGTTTGCGTCGACTGTCTGGTCAGATAATCTAGTTTACTTGATTAATTCAGATATAAATGTTGCTTCTGTTGATGTTGAAATAAATATTATAATTCTGACGCTCTATGTCTGACCTGTAGTTGTATTTTGTTGCACAATGCCAGGCATTAATGAAATAATCTTGATTGCAAGTACTGAAACTCATGGCATTGGAATGACAATCAATACTAAGTCACAGTCAACAACATTATCATGATCTCAAGTGAAATAACTAAAAGGGAAAAAAAATCTACAGGCAAACCTAAAAGTTTGAGAAGAAGGTATGGCACAACTTACCGGGGGTGTTGTTGGTGGAGGATCATTTTTGTCAGGCGGTGAATGAAACTTGATGAAGGCCAGTCCGTATGCTATGTTCTACAAAAAATCAGCTTGGATTTAATTACTTTACAAGTAGCAATGGATATAAGCTTATTAATGTACACTTTCTCTTTACAAAAGCAAACTTAAATTCAATAATTATCTGAACTGAAATACTTAACAAAACATTAGCATCTACAGATGCAGCTTCAAAACAAGATTGCTAGATTATATTCCTACTGTGCCATGTGGTGGGAGTACTGTTAAAGTATTTCTTAATGCAAATGTTTTACTTTTGGATTCGGTTGACTCTGCTGAAGAGTTGGATGGATGTTTTAGTTTGCCCTCTCTCTATTTCACACTCCATTTGTTTTAAGTGACTGGGACCTTACCTTGCTGTATGGCTGGCTACACACAATTTTCACTCTGTCCCACTTCTCTTGTGCTGTGCTCTTCTGCAGCTGGTTGGGCCCAAAGAAACGCACGCGGCTCATGTTGTTGCCGTTACGGCTCTCCGTGGGGGACATGAAGGAAGACGTAACCAAAAGAACCTAAAACAGAGAAAGACTGACATCTCAGACTAAGAAAAAAATGTTGTAATTACTTATTACTGTAATGAGGAGGAGGTGATAGACTATGTACTTAGTTTGATTGCAAGAATACCTCATAGTCCTGGTCTCTGGTGGCTGAAGAATTCCCCACCAGCACCTCGACAAAAGCCGATCCTTCATTTCCAATATCGATGCTGTGCACCTGCTCCTCTTTCTCGAACTGAGAGAAAAGTAAAACGGCAAAGGTTAATGGAACTTACACAAGAAACAAAGTCAAAAGCTCTGAAAGAACAGAAGGTAGAAGTGAAATAGTTTTTCCCAACCCCTAATTTTTAACATGTTTATGCCAAGGACATAAATGTAAACAATACATGTGTGAGCTTAGACCAAATTTGTTATTTTTGCTAACCAAAATTACAAAGTGCATTACTGTTGAGAAGAATAAAACAATATTAAATTGCAAATTATTTCTAGATTAGTTTTTAAAAAGTGATTTTAAGGGTGATGAGTAGGGACCAGTTGCTCTTGTTTGTATAAACAACGACTGGTAGGCAACAAATAAACAACTAAAAAGTGCCTTTAACATATTCTGTGAAATATTATTATCTAATTTTTAGCCTCAGGTAGGAGGAGAAAGGGGGAAAAAATGGAGAACAATATGTTCCTGTCTCAAAGACTTAATTTAAAAAGCTTTGCAGTGGTAGCATTTGAAAGAACAGCCAACAAACTTCCACCTAATCCCTAAACAATAAAGACAACTGAAACTATTTTCAAGATATTCTGTGGGATAGAAAAGGGAATTGCTTCAAAGCCAAATGTCAAGTTCAGGGAGGTCATGATTGTAAGACAGACGACGCACACACGGGGGTTCCCAAAAGGACAAAAATACATCAACAAAGGAGAAGTGTGAGTCGACGTCAACATTTTTGATTTAACTGGTCATAAACCACAGAAATGTGCGTATTTATCAAATGGTCTCACACATCACAAGTTCCGAAACATCATGATTCCCACTAATTTTCCAGATATTTTTCCAGGACTTTTCCAGGACATTTTCAGTGACGATCTAGCTGGTACAACAGACAGTGTATGAGCGCACTCATACACTTATATGTTCCTTAATGAATCAGTTTATAACACCTATGCCTTTTTCTGTTGTGAATTACAGTGTATTACCTATTGTTGCCTGAACATCAATAACTGAATAGCATGAACACCAGTAACCAAAGGTTTCTGAAAGTTGTGTCTCTTCAAACAAACAACTAACTGGTTTCCTTTTAGGAAAAATCTACTTATTTATAATGCTATACAGTAAACTACCAATACAATAATGTACTGTGTAGTTTTGGGGAGTTTCAATAATGTTTCAGGACAACACAAGATTTTCCAGGACATTCTGCATTATCTCTCATTTTCCATGTTTTTTCCATGGCTGGAACCTGTCAACTGTTTTCCAGATGTTCCAGGTGTTCCAGGACACTTGGGAACCCCCAACAAACCCAATCGCTTTAATAACAAAAGGAGAGTTGGATGCAAAGATTTATTTTCCTTTAGTGGATAAACAGCCAGAACAGAACTGGCAGGGCAATTTGGGACATAAAGAAAGATCTTGGATATGAATTTAGAGTTTTAATAAATTGTGTGACATCTATACATTTAGATTAGCTGGATCACCAGGCGTTAAGGATATCTGCAACCTAATTAAACTTCACATCAATAATCACAAAACAACATGTTAAGTAACCACTGTTAGCCTACACTTGTGGGAGTAATAGAGTAAAAACAGACCTGCAGAATGACTGATGTCTGCTTCTCCCCGGGTCTTGCTGCTTTCCACTTTCTGTAGGTGTCAGAGCTCAGCAGGTTGTCTGCCTTGTGAGCCTGTTTTGCATTATGACAAGAAGTGAGAGGAAGGAAGGAAGGAAGGTGCACATTTTACCAAATGCTTGAAGAATAATACAAAACTCAAGACATGAATGGGAACATGAGTTTCTACACAAAATAGATGCAAGTGACAAGACAACTTACAGAGTCCTCGGTGCTGCAGGACACGACGTGCTTGAGTTTGATTTCTGGCATGTTGTTGTTGATTCTTGGCAGGTTGAAGACAATTAACTGATCAGTGTGATGGAAAATAAAGCAACTGGGCGGCGACCTTGTCACTACACGTAATCGCAACCGGTTAACAAAATATAAAACACACACAGTTCATTCAGTGACAGTGAATTAAACCTCGAAAAGTTCGTGAAACTTACTTTATTGCTACTAAGCGTCAGACATGCTGCTAGCTAACGTGATAGCATGCTAGCAAACAATAGGCGGAGTGAACTTTGCCTGAGTAGCCTGGTGATTTTAACACACCTCAGGGGCTATTACGCGTTAATTTTTCAAACTGTCATGTCCTCGACACATAGCCGCTTATTTTGGCCTTTCATTAAATATCAGAAAACACACATGAATGCTTTTAATTTTAAGTTAAATGTGCGTGGAAGCGAAATCATTTTCCCACCAAATGCCTGATGTGTGTCGTTGTGTTGTGACGCTACTTCCGGCTCACGGCGCTTCCATCCAATGAGAACGTTCGTCTTCTTCTTCTACAACTTAATAAGCGCATCAACAGTTTTATCGCCACCAATCGTTCAGAAAGTGTATTACAGAGACCAGTTTGGTCATTTTAATTCCAGTAATGTGTTTTTGATACTATCTTTATCTTTCCCATCTTTAAATGCCAAAGTATTTGATATATAAACGGTACTTTAAAACAAACAGAGTATTTAAATCAAGTCATTAACCCTATTCATTTCCAGATTTTGGTCAGGTGTTCCCCTCTCTTGTAAGAAACAAGCTTTGATAATGACATGTTTTCTGTTATGGACAATAAACCCTTTTTCATGGCTGACATTTTTTAAATCTCACAGCAGGAAATGTGTAGGTGCAATTAACAATAATAACGGCTGAATTTCTTGCATTCCTGACTTGACTGAAACTGTGAAACTGAAACACTTGATGTTCTTTTTTTAGCTCTAGAAATCAGACAACAGTGAGGTAATCCTTAGAAGGGAAATGAGGTATTACAACAGCACTAGAGACAAACTAGACAAAGACACAAAAGGGATAAAAACGGAACAAAAACATGTATTACGAAAGGAGGGTACACCACAATCAAAATTACATTTTTAAACACAGGACTTTAACATAAGCAGAAAAAGCTTTACAATAAACCAAATATTATAGAATTCAATACCCTAAAACAGTGTATATAAGTAGGCTCTATGTGCATTAATGTAGTATATGTGCAAAAAATTAAAATGTCAACTATGTAATTTTCCTTAACAACGAAACATTTACATATCAGCTGATTAAGTAAGTGGGAAGGTTTTTTTTCCTTTACTCATTTGTTCTCATTAGTTTTTATTAAATCTTTTTATTTCTTACTTTACATTTTCTGTAGATGACAATTCTGTTAACACTTGTTTGTGCTGTTCTGTAAGAAAAACAAACAAAATGTTGGTCGTGATAAATGGCTCCATCCCATTTAGGTATTTAGAACTTGCTGTGATGTTTAACAGAGCAGATTGTTAATGTTGTTAACGACACCTGTGCTCTTCCTGCAGTGAAATGTCTGATATGGCAAGATGTTTTCCCTCATGAGCATAATACACTTATCTCACTTATGTAATAAATGGTTTAAAAATACATTACAGTTTCAGCTGCAATCTTTCTCCCCGCACAGGAACTTTAAACTCCGCCTGAGGATAAGTTTGTGCTCGACATGCTGCAGCTGCTGTTACAAATCCATCTGAAGCGGCTGATGGGTGCGATCAAATAAAATATGAGGATCTGTGCTTGTATGAGTTGTATTGACACAAGAAGAGATGGTGGGAAACCTCTTTTATCAATCCTTTTCATCTTTTATATAAAACAAGGAGCACGGATGTAGGTCACAGGCCCACACTCAAGGAGACAGAAATTGTTCAATATATGGAGATTATGAGAGAGATGGACCACAGATGACATAGTGCACGGTTGTGAAATGCTTGAGACATAAAGAAATGCATGTACAATATATACAATAGCTGTAAGTTACATACACTATGCATTACAGCCAGTATGAATGAATATGAAGTCTAATGTGACATGTGACTTCTCCACAGTGAGCTCAGAGGATCTCCACGTAGATCGCCGTCTCTGCATCGCCTGCATCGCTCTGCACCTCTCTTATGCGTCTCACTCCCAAACCCGCTCGTCTGTCTATTCCTCCATCCTCACCTCCGCCTCTTCTTCTCTCTCCACCTCTTCGGCCCATTGGACGCATCTGGGGAAAAAAAGAGACAGATGTTGCTAATCCTCATATTTGGGAATGAGGGATTTTTGTCTATGTAATGCCCTCTGTTGCCAAGGACATACCCTGCACTCACAGATCGGGATAATCAAATACCTGCTTAGTATGAACAAAAAAAGGCGTGCAGTTCTGGTACACGAGTTGGTAGCTGCCGTTGGTGTAGATATGAGTCACTTCTGTGCAGTTAATGTAGAGGGGCGTCCGGTCCTGATAAATCCCCAGTCCTCCAGGGTACACAGCTGGGCGTCTCCCCAGGACATGTCTGAGAGGAGCAGAGCAGGGACGTGAACCTCACCTCATGAGCAAGTGTGACAAATTGTGTGAGCATTTAAAAAGGCAGAACTGCTTCACATACTTTCCAGCTCTCTTTCGGCAGCAGTAGAAAAGGAGAGACAGCAGGAATATGACCAGGCAGATGGCCGCAGCAGGTATCACCAACCACAACAAAGGTACCGTCTCTGTGCACAGAGAAAAAGAGCAGCCATGGATCAGCAGTGCAGAGACAACAGATGTAACTTTTTACCTCATCAGCCTAATGGATTTTTGTAAATATATGCGTATTTTGAATTTGATGCTATCAATAGGTTTCAAACAAGATTATACAGGGGCAACACGAGACTGGGGAAGTTGTGCAATACTCATGAAACACCTGTAGACAGGTAGACAGGTTAATTGGTAACAGGTGATGGTCTCATGATTGGGTATGAAAGGGGCATCCTTGAAAGGCTCAGTCGTCCACAAGCAAGGATGAGGCGACGTTCACCTCTTTGTGAAACACATTTAACCAGATTATCAAGGATGTCACTAAAACTGTTGTCAGTAAACACAGTTCTTTCTAAAATGACCACATACTGTGTTTATTTTTGATTTACCCAACATTTCCGAAATTGGGTTTGTATGATCACACTTTTCCCTCCCTGCCATGCTGGAACAACGTGGATTACAGTTTAAGTCGAGGCCTTTCAGACATATTGCTGATCTCTTGGCTTCATATATTCCATAATATGATCTTTAAAAGCTTTTAAAATATAACACATTGTTCTAAGCACTGCAATGTGAAGAAATATAAATGGACTAAAGTGATGACAACGCAGAGTTCAGTAGGCGTACAACAACATCAGGTTTATTTTGCAGCATTTCCTGATTCATTCTTCATCTTATTCTCTTCCAGCTGCAGGCATGTTGCGCAGATGTTTCAGCTTCACCCTACATCAGAGTGACAGAAAATCAAGAGGCAGCGTTACTGTCCATTTCAGTGCTTTAAACACACCTTCTCCTCCCTGCAGCAGCACCAGGGAGTCATTTCCCAGCGCGTTGAAGGCGAAGCAGATCACCGTCTGGGGTTTGTCCATGCGGCCCCTCAGAGTAGCTGTCAGCATGCCAGGCTCAGATGTTACCGACACGTTGATATCACGAGGCGGAACAGTCCCGTTTACGCTCCAGGTGACTGCCGGTTTGGGGTTGGAGTCGACTGAACAGCGACACAGCACCTCTGAATCCTCCAACACACACGAGGAGGAGAGCGGGAGGATGGCCGGTTTATCTGCATGAGACAGAGGGCACGTTCAGACTTTGCCAATAAACTCTTGAACTCAGTACACTTAATATTCTTTATCTTCTTTAAATCATAAATGACTTTTGAATCATATAATATAGTTTCACCGTCAGTCCTTTAGCTATACAAAACAAAGGGTGTAGGGATGAACAGTGTTGTATATTATGCAGATTGTTAAGTCCCTTGAGATAAGCTCGTGATTGTTGTACCATACAAATAAAAGTGAAGAGAGAGGGGCAGTGTGAAAAATGAAGGAAAGATTTATATGATTGTAATCTTGAAATGGAAAGTTTGTTTGTTTAATCTTTCTCTTTCAGGGGTGTTAGGTACCGGACTATTGCTTGGCCAGGACCAGTAACTTCCTAGTTAGTTAAGCCAACTAGTTGTTTGGAGAAGCTTCATATTTACTGTACAGACTCCAAACAAAGGATCGACATCAAGAAAATGATTGACAGACGAATGGATAATGACAATAGTTGCTAGTTGCAGCTCTGGTCAGTAAACTGTGACATCACTGTTGGGTATGAGATGTAACAGAGAACACTACAGCTGAAACAACGCTGACACTTTCAACAGGAAAGATCAGTGAAACGCTGCTTCAATTGCCTGGTGTCTCTCTGACAGCCTTCAGAATCAATCATAAGCAGCTGAGGCTGTTGGTCAAATATCCCAAATGTGTGTGCAGTCATTGGAGGTAAGTCTACAGGAAGCAGGCTTACATTGTATGTTCAGCCGCGTGGCACGTGACTCTCCTCGACCAATCAGGTTCTGTGCTGTGCAGCGGACCTTCATGTCTCGGGTCACGTTGAACACCCGGATTGAGTGTGTGCGCTGGTGGAGGTGCACCGTGCGGCCGTGTTGACTGTAGGACCAGCGGTACTCGGACGCCGGCGGGTCAGCTTTACATGTGCAGACCAACAAGGCACTGCCACCCTCCTGCACCATCAGGGACTGGACCTGGACCATCACATCTTTTGGGGAAACTAGAGAGCATAAAAAAAATAAATTAATTAAAAGAAAGGATTTCAGATTAAACTGAGCCAATTAACTCAAAGATACGTGTCAAAACTCTGCTCACATGTCACATGCAGATCCCTCGAAGTGGCCAGTGCCTTTCCTCCTGGGTGGCTGACTTCACATCTGAGCCTGGGTTTCACCTTGTGTGACACAGTGAAGGAGACAGAGACCAGCAACATCGGCCTGTGGGGCTCTGGGTGGAGTGTCTGCACCGCCCCAGGCTCAGTGACGTTCAGCTGGCCTCCTCGCTCCCAGATCCACTGCAGGGCTGGAGGTCTGGAGGGGCAGTGATAGCTGACAGAGCAGTTCAGGGTGACCAGCTGTCCCTCGGTGGCTGCCAACATGCCGCTGATGACAGGAGCCTCAGGAGTGTCTGTCAGTGAGATAAACCTCCATCATTACTCTGCTTTTCTACTGATGTGAGAAAGAAAACAACATGTAACATTTCTGCATTCAAATTTAAAAATGACTGGACCTCTGTCAGATATTTTGTCGAGTTTTGTTATTATCCTAAACGTTTCCAACAATGTTCAAACCCAGAGAAATCTGTTATTTACTGAAGGTAACGGTGCATTTCATTTGGTCCCCTGTCGCTATAACTCCTGGGGAAACATCACATGATGGGTCAGAGAATGAGGAAGGGAGTCAGCAAATGTGACTAACATTTCAGACCTTTTAATACCTTATGAACCTGTGCACACTTGTCTTTGTCCTTTCCAGAGTCCAGGCTGAGCAGTTAAAACCAGTGTCTTCTGTTTAATCTCTTCTAAAAACGTACTTTTAGTGGAAAGTACATCATGATTTTATCTGATTTGCATTATGATTTTATTAGTTTGAATTAGTTGTTTATTATTTTCGATTTTTATTTTGCTCCCCTTGTGAATTTTATCTTTGTGGTATTTTATTTCATTTTATCTATGTAAAGTACGTTGTTGATAAGTGCTCAAGAAATAAAGTTTATTATCATTATTGTTATGTAAATAAAAATGTTGTACATTGTCTTATCAGTAAACATTTCTGCCCGACTCATGTCAGAATAAACGATGGTGGTTGTTTAACGATGAAGACAACAACTCCCATGATCCCAACGCTACTTCAAGACGTCTTTAAACTACATTTTTGTTTTCATTTTTTCATTTAGAGACTCTTACTGTAGCAGCAGAAATGATATACTGTGTGTTTAAATGCAAATAATAATTCTACAACACAGTGATGGATCTTTTATATAATCTTAATATGTAAAAAGGACTTGTTGATTATTATTGCTCACTGAATATAACAATGCTTGGCATATTGTTGACCTGAAGGAAGACGCATCTACACTTCATGCACTTCTGCACTCTGCACAGCAATATGCAATAACATTTTTTAACAGGAACTTTCATCTTAGCTTTTTGGGTTTGCGGGTTTTGTGTGCAATTAGTCATGCTCAGAAGATTCTCCACTGTCTTGTGATATGGTTTCCACATCCTAAAGCCTGGACACACATTATCTGGTTGTTAAACATTAACAAACAAACACCTGTATGAGAGGAAAGAAGCAGTGTATTGACTCCCCCACTCACCTACAACATCCAAATTGAAGCTCCTTGGCTTCCCCCAAAGTAAGTCATCACCTTTCTTCAGAGTGATCTCAAACACCCGTGAGTCATCCTGACTGATCCTTTCGATCTTCACTGAGCAGTCTCCGTCTGCGATTTGCCCAAAGAGGGACGTCCGGCCTTGGAAATCCCTGCTCGCTTGATCTCTGTCCTCGCTGTTGAAAGCTGTGCTGCGGAGAGGGAAGAAGTGGCCGCCACCTCTGAACCTGAGCCGGACGTCCACCCTCTCCTTTCTGCCCCTGAGAAGATGAGTTGTGTGAGGAGTGAAAGAGCAGGGAATCACCACACAGGAGCCCACAAGAGCTTGGACACGGTTAGGGACCGAGGGAACAGGAGAGGCAGCCTGGACGTCCCTCCACAAGGCTGCTGCTGTGATGGAGAACAGAAAGAATACACATGACCTGATGCAGCTATGCCTCGTTCTTGGTTCAGGGTTAAATCACAGGAGACAGCTGGTTTCTTAACAAGTATCAAATATATAGTTATGTCTCATAATTGTGATGAACATGTCTTATGTGCTTGACATATTTTTTTCTTTTGTTTTAACTTGATCTCTATGAAGCCAAAGACTTTTCCCCAAGTGTGCATGGCCAATTAAAAAGTTTCTGTTCCAGCACTGACTTCTAATCATGGTGGTGTAGCTGAATTTCTCCTTTGAGATCTACTAGAAAGGTCATCATGAAGAATAAACCTGACACAGTTTCAGAACCGCTGTATTCGCTGCACTGTCTGCAAATACATAATATGACCCGGATAAATTTCGCAACGGATGTATATTTAGAAAAGGGAAGAGGGCATCTGCACTTTTGGCTCTGGAAAATCTACAGCACTTAGTTTTTTTACTCAGTTGATATATGTAGTAAATATTTTAATACCACAATTATCTTGCATACTTTTGCATTTATATTCACAGTCATCGACTTCACGGGGAAAATAAATGATCATATAAATAACAATGTAACAGAAATTATTCTTATTTGTGAATATAATGTAATCCTCCAGTACAGTACATTCTGCAGGAGGCATTCACAGACAAACAAACAATAAAAACAAACAATTTTCTCCTTCTCTTATAGGAATAGATTAAGATAATAGTAATATCAGGGATACGAAGTTATAATTTAACAAGGTTAACAAGATTGAATAATGAATAGCCTTAAAATCTATGGAGGAATCTGAAGTTAATGCATTTTTTAAGAGTTATAAATGATTAAATTACTCACCAAAAATTAGAGGACACACAAGAAAGACAGTGTCCACATGCATGACTGCAGCTCTGCTCTGCCGGCACAGACAGAGGGAAGGATGACCAGAGGAGCAAAGAAGGGGAAGTTGGAGTGTTTCATTGTTGTCCTGGTGGTATGACTTCACTTTGATGTATCCTCTTCCAAAATCTTCAATGTGTCTATCCTTATTACATTCATTCATTCATTACATAGCTCAAAATGTAATTTTTTAAATTAGCACTAGTTAGTAGTTTTACAACCGTACACTTATTTGAACATGTCAAAGGATTCACATGCAAATTCAGGCGGTGGAAGTAGGCATTGTTTGTTAAAGGGAAAGAAAGACCTCAGCAAGAATCTGTGAGACAACACATGACAGTCGTTGAGTCACCCTCATGCTGTTGACCATTTCCTCAAAGGCTTCAGCTAAATGTGCTCATCTCTGATTCCCGCTGTCTACACAGACCGTACTAACCAAACCTCTTACAGTGTGATAAAGGTGATGGTGATTAAAGTTCCAAAGACAGGAGAATAAAGCAGATTAATGATTAATGATTAATGATTAATGATTAATGATTAATGTTTCTGCCTGACACTGATAATCCTGTGTCGATAATAAATGTCCGTCAGTGTGAGCAGGTCATGTATTTGTATTTCAACAAAAGAGTTTATGTGCAGTAAGAAATATCTAAAAATATAAGACTGTAATTGTCTGTTTTAATTTTTCAGCATTGCATTGAATTTTGCTGTCACATTGTTTTTTGAAAATGCATCGGAGTTTGATATTTTTCTTGGCATGTTTCTGAAAGATCAAACAGAACCGATGGATTGAGAGGCAGGGACAAAGACTTCAACTCCTTGAACCATGGACCCTTTGAAAAGCTGTTTGAATTGCTCAAGTCATTGCACTCCGCCTCCCTGCACCTTAAGACAGAACACAAACAGCTTCTCTGCCAACACTCACAACTGTAATGGCAAAACAAGACATGAGGGAAGGACACAGAGAACGTATCAATAAAACACGACTGTAAGGTAAGCAATAATATCAATGAGCATAGTAGTGTTCGTGCAGAATTCCTTCTTGTTTTTTCATACTGTAGTTTCTGAATGTAAGTGTGAGAACTGAAAAGCTCACAGAGTTCAAAGTTACACCTAACTGTGCACTTAAGATCGAGTGATGACCATTAAGTGACAGTGTTTCTCCTGACAGTATTTTCTGAAGCCATGACCTCAGCTCAACAATTGCTGCGGTCTCAGAGAGACCTGCTGCTGAACTGGACCAGTGACCATCCGGCGCCCTTGCTACGTTGGCTGCGTGATGATGAGGTGCTTTCCTCTGCACACTACCTGTCTCTGCTGGAGAAGTTGCCCTCCAATGCCGTGGCCCAGGCTCTAGAGACGGTGTGTGGCACCGAGGAGAGCAGCCAGAAGTTCCTGCGGGTGCTGAAGGAGGTGCAGGATTATTACTGCAGGGATCTGCAGGTCTGGGTGGAGAGACACTGCAGGAATAATGCCGTCAGTAAGCCAGCACCTACACCTGTGGCAGTTGAAGGTGGGGTTGCTTTAATATACTGGTGATGACTGTAAACTGTATACATATTCAACGTGCATTTAAAGTTGGAAAGGTGGATAATGTTGCACAAAACTGTGCACTGCAAACTGAACAACTGGAGCAAGACAATTAAGTTTTACTGCCTGAGTAACAAAGGTGTAAGAAAATAATTAACAGGGTTCAATCAACTGTGATGTCTTGATAAGGAACTTTCACTGATGTTGGCAATGAAGGAGTGTAAAAATGCAAAAACAATATTCAGCTTAGCTTTGATAAGCTTTTCAGCCGTCATGCTTTGCTACCAACATGGTTCTAGGAGTGGCCATGTGTGTCCTGGTGAAGGGACATAGGCAATCCCCTGACTTCTTCTCTAGCCCCACTAGCAGGCTGACATTTCTTGTTTTGAGTGAAATGTCTTGACAGCTGTTGGACAGATTGCTGTGTCGTGCTGCTGTAATGCAAGTACTTTCCATGATCCTGTCAAGCACAGGTTAGCATGCTACCAAGCTAAGATAGTGACCATGGAAACCATTATACTTGCAAAACATGAGCATGTGAGCATTGTCATTGTGAGCACATTAGCATGCTGATGTTAGCCTTTAGCTCAAAGCAGCCCTGTGCTTAGTCTTGTGTGTAAAATGGGAACATTGTTCCTCCTCGCAGTTTTTGTCTTTGTACTCAAAAACAAGAGTCTACAGCTACGCCGGCGGCTCTATCAGACCCTTAAAGATTTACAGTATGTTTATAGTACTGTATGGACAGTCATTATAATCGCAGGTGTATTCAGATAAACAAACCTAGACTCTGGTGTGCTCTGCCTCAGGGAGACCCAACATACTGTAAATCTTTAAGGGTCTGATAGAGCCGCTGGCACAGCTGTAGACTTGTTTTTGAGTTGTGTTGGAAAAATGCTCAGTCAACAGTCTCCCATAAATCTTATGTTTTAAACCAACCCAAACCAACTTGAAGTTACACTGTTTAATATATACTGTATATCAAAATATCTAATTTGCAATACAAATACTGTGATATCCACAGAGAAGAAGCCGAAAGGACCAATTGCTAAACTGTTCAAAGGAAAAAGCAAGGGATTCACCCTGACTGCTGAGGTTAAAGGTATGGATTTATTATTTTATTAGAAACTAGATTTTTAGAATATTATTCATAAAGAAATACTTGACTTGTTTTCATGTTTTGAGAATGGATCAAGTGAAATTATCTTTGCTAAGCAGCTAAAGAAGAACTGAGACCTACCAGGAGCGTAAAGCTGTCCAACCTCCGAGGTATGTCGATATCTTAGGGTGAACTGAAAAACTCAATCTTATCGAAAACTGAGGAGTAATCTAAGTCAAATATCTCGACAATATATTAAATCTTCCTGTATTACATTGCAGTTCCCATTTCTGCCCACAAAACAACCCTACTGAAGCGCACAGAGCAGTTGAAGTGCTACTCAGAGGGTGAGGGCGTAGCTTCAAACTCAGCTTCTCACATCGAAATCCGCTACACTGACCTTTTTGTGACAGAAGATGATGACCTAGTTGACGGCAGCAGACATGAGTACTTTGACCTGGCGAGCAGAAGAGCTCGCATCTACGTCCATCAGGCCTGCCAGCGCATCCGGCCTTGCCATCTGTTGAGCCCCAATGAAAAATCTGGACGGCCCCCCAAAAGGGTTAAAGTGAAGGGTATAGCTGGTATCGGAAAGAGCGTAGCAGTACAAAGACTGGTGTATGAGTGGGCCATTGGGAAGAACATGCGTGAATTCATCTGTGTTTTTGACCTGCGCTTCAGAGAGCTCAATCTGATTGAAGCACCCCTGAGCCTATTGGAGCTGCTTGGGGAACGGTTCCGGTACCTGAAGGAAGCTCTACCGGATCTTTTCACCTCGCCAAGCTCTTTGCTCTTTATCTTGGATGGATTAGATGAGTTTAAATTCTCCTTGGACTGGAACAGTCCTGACAAAAACATAGACGTTGGTTCGAAGGTCCCAGTCTCAGAGCTGATGGTGGCTTTAATCAAGGGAAGTCTTCTCCCAGAGGCATCAGTCATTCTCACGACAAGACCATCCACTGAAGCTCCCAAGCGTTTCTTCCAGAGATGCTGCGTGGTGCTGGGCTTTGAGGAGGATCAGGTGAAGGAATATACCACCAAGTTCTACAAAGACAGTAAAGTTGCTGAAAAAGTCTACGATTACATCTTGTACAATGACAATCTTTTCGTGCTGTCCTTCATCCCTCTCTATTGCTACATCATCTGCACCGCTATGGCTGAGTTCTTCTCATCAGAAAATCAGGATGTTGGTGACTCAAAGTCTCTGGAGCTAAACCCGCCCAGAACAGTCAGCGAGGTTTACTTCTGCTACCTGTTTACAGCAGTCAAGCACCACGCGCTGAGGGGGAGTGCAGAGAGAAGTACCCTGAGATCTGAAGTTCTCTCACTAGCAAGGCAACATCTGACAAACCTGGGAAAACTGGCTTATGAAAGCCTTCTACAGAAAAAGATCATGTTCAACAGAGCGGATCTGGAGGACTACAGTGTTACACCTGCTGATGTTCAGAGCACCTTTCTCTGTCACATCCTCCAGCCTCTCAAAGAGGAAACAGTGGAGATGTTTTCTTTCTTCCACTTGACTGTTCAAGAACATTTGGCCGCCCTCTACTGCGCAATCAATCTCTTCAGCCAGGAGGACATAATCCAAGCTCTGGACTTCTGGTGCTTTGGTCAACATCCACCATCCTCCACAGCTGCACCCCTGCAAAAGACAGACCTCAGCATGGACAAGCTGGAGAGCCTCCAGATGTTCACACGCTTCTTCATGGGAATGCTCCGAGCGCGGCTGGGGGGTCAGTTGGATGGCCTTGTTCTTTCCCCCGTGGAGCAAGGGGATGCCACCCCTGCCAGGCTGGGTCTGTGGTTCCAAGACCAGTTTAAGGTCAGGAAGCTCGAGAACCATGCAGCCCTGAATCTTCTCCACTGTCTGATGGAGTTCCATATGAAGGAAACTACAGGCATGGCAGCACCAGAGATCAAGAAACTCAACCTGTTTAAAATGAAGCTGACTGTTGTGGACTGTGCAGCCATGCACTATGTGCTGCAGTTCTCTCCACACAAGCTGCAGGAGCTCAACTTAGGCTACTCCAACATTGGAAACAGAGGACTGAACAGACTGAGGCCAATCCTGCATCGCTGTGAATCTCTCTAGTGAGTAGCTGATTTCATATCACTCAGATAAAAAAAAAAAAACAAAAAAAAAAACAGGCTGGGTTTCAATTTACTGCCCTTCTCTGTGGAGTTTGCATCTTCTCCCTTTGTCTGCATGCTTCAAACTGTCACTGTTTCTAGCCAAATTTCATACTAGGAGAGACCTAAGCCCCCTTTGGGAAATGGATAATTGGATGGTGAAACACCATGTCAACCTAATGTTTTTCTCTTCTTTTTCAGTTTGAGGTACAACTGCCTGGATAAGCAAGCGGCTATTTTGGAATCTGCAGTTCTGAAATCGAATGAGTGCCAAGTGAAAAAGCTGTTGTAAGTCATGAAAGAGTATTTATTACAGCTGTCATAACACCACATTGAACAATATACACCAAGGGTATGGAGCTAGGAGGGAACAAAGGTCATAATATGCAACAAATTATTTATTATGGAAAGTCATTGACATTATCAAAACATGTTAACAACAGCTGATCACAATTAGGTTCACTGTTTCTTTGTCCTTTCTTTGAAGAGTTTTGAAGACGTACATGTACCCTGACCGCCCTCTAGCTCCGACCCCTGCACACTACACTATATGTATTATACTGCAAACCAATTCTTCTACTCTCATATACAGTATGTGTGGCAATAACCTGGGTCCAGAGGGGGTTATGGAGCTCTGGAACGCTCTGGAGTACAACACCACAGTAGAGGAACTCTATCTGGACATCACCGGCATCACAGAGCGAGGAACCGAAAACATCGTCAGCTGCCTCAGCAAAAACACCTCTCTGAAGACGCTGACGTAATGTTTAAAACACACCAACTTCTGCTCAGTGTTCTCAATGTTATAGTGTATAAAAGCACTGCCATCTAGTGTGAGGTAATGCCTTGTCACCATGAAAAGTAACAACTCTAACTTGGTTCTTATCTCCCCTTCATCAGCATTGTTGGGAACGACATCGGAGAGGTGGGGAAGAGGAGACTGAGGGAGTTGGAGCAATGCAGACCAGGACTCCGGATTATAGCAAACTTTGTGGACGACCTTGGATTGCTTCAGGCCTACCTGGACTGGGTGGAGGAGATCCGGGCCGACAGAGACCAGATGGACTCTGTGAAGAATGCAGACGCCCTGCAGTCGGTGCTGAAGGGGCTCCAGGTGGCAGGAAAACAGGTGGAGAAAGGAGAGAACGCAGAGAAGGCCAAGGAGCTCCGGACGGAGATAGTGAACTTGCTGAAGTCTTCCACAGGTCTGACTGGAGGAAGATAAACGCAAGCTATGGAGCAAATTGTGTGGGATAGGGTGTCATCTGAAGTGGCTTTCGAAGCATCCACCATGAGTTAACCGACATTCTGACTTCAATCTGTATTTGTCTACCAATTTTTATGTTGCAGCTTGATTCTTTATGAATTTAACACATTTTAAGAGAATTATTTCAGACATGATTTTGAAGTGATGATGTGTTTCAGAAGTGTGGGACAGAATATTTGGCATCTGTTCTGTTTGTGGACTCGGAGATAACAGCTCCTGCACTTACTGTACACCCCTCTGGCTCCAGGCCATTGAAATGAATCGCTCGACACAACTTCTACTTTACTGCGACACAGTTCTTCTACTGAACTCGTGTGGCAATAACCTGGGCAAGGGTGGTTTTTAGAGCTGGTACACACTCTGAACCACTGAACATTATGAAACATACAGAGAATGACACATCAGTTCTGTGGTCTCAGAGACCTAAGCTGTAAAACACAGTTAAATAAAAAATAACTTTTGTTGTTTGTTTTTTTTCATATTCTCTGTATATGCGATTGATGTTGAGAGTACTTTGTGTGATCTCTCTTCTGCTTCAACTCTTGAATCTCTAATGTCTAATACATTTTGATTTATGTTATTGGAGTTTTTTTTTTAACAGTTTGTTAAGAAGAGGTCAAATAATGCGTTTAGACCCCAAACTTAACTGATGTGAGCATGTGAGATAATATGCTGGATTTTCTTTGTCAGACTTTTTGACAAACAAATGTTATTGGTAATTCAAACACCAAATACAACTGTGATCATTAAATGTTTGTAATAATAATCCTTCATGGTCACTTTTGTATTTTGTCACCTATCAAATGAGCACACACAACACAAGTAAACATTTCAAAACATTTTCACGTGTCGGTTGTACAGTAATAAGGTCATAAAAGCCATATATATATATATATGAAGGAAATGTTTCATTTGGCAGTTTTTATTGTTATTCTTGTTTTTATACAGTACCTACCGCAGTGGGGACTGTGAGTCCTCAAACAAACTCAACACAAATTACGTATATATATATTTATGTAACGCCTGTTACATAGTGACTCAGGAGCAGTGTTTTCTGTGGGAGAGAGTAACTCCCTTTGGCGCGGACTTTGCAGACCTGTTATATGCACAAAAATGCTACATAATACAATAAAGGAAAAGTAAAAAAGCAAAATATGACTTCTTTAACGACACACTTAAAGATGTCTATTTTGTTGCATGGGTCATAAAGAGCAGGGGTGCACAAGCATTTCTCTTGATGGGCGAAAACTGAAACTTTATGGTGGGCCAAGGGCCAAAAGCAAATACCTATTAGGAGGCCCTGATATAGAGATACCTCCAAAGGCCAAAAGAATAAGACACTAGTGTTGGCTCTAATGTTCAGCATTGCACTACAGACTGTTTTGAATTTACACTTCCAGTTGGGTGTTTGTGAAAGAGACTGAACAAGAATGATGTGTTAGTGGAAATCTACAATTCAGCTTTTTACTTCGTCATACAGAGAAAAAAAAAACTGCGTAGCTCTGTGGTGGAACGTGTGCTGCAAAGATCACTCACCACTTGCACTTGTGCAATATCCGCATTAATACCAATTCCTACAAACTCGCTGAAAATGTGAAATCACTTCTCAAAAAACTTGACTCCTCTCTGCATCTGTCATCTATCTGCACAACAGACCTGATGAAACCGTAAGTCATTGTAACTTCCATAATAAACATACGAACTGGTCAAATTTAAGGTGAAAAAAAAAAGATCTTTTCATAGAGTTAAGATTGTTTCACTGGGATTTAGATCGATCATATAATTGGAAATTTTGAAAGGAAAGCAAGATAAAGTCATAGATGGTCATTGAGAGATGAGCAAAATTTTCAACTTTTAAGAAGGCTGTCGATTGTGTTTTTTGACAATGTATTCTACGATTCAAGATTCAAAGTGTTTATTGTCATATGCACAGTAAGGAAACATGTTTCTCTGTACAATGAAATTCTTCCTTTGCTGTCCACAGAATGGCAACAATGTTAAAAGAAATATAAACAACAAAAATAAACAAAATAAAGCAATTTTACAAGGCACATGTAATAAATAAAGAAAAAAGCAACTACAATAATAATAATAATAAAACAGTGCAAATCTGAGCCGTGCAATTATGTATGTGACTTATCTTGAATGTAAGGGAGTACGTCAAACGTCTGCCATGGCTGTTGCAGCATATAACTTCCTGTTTTGCCCTTTTATCATTATTCCATGTTAAAAGTGGATGTTATGAAATGTGTGGCAAACAGTTATTTGTCTGATTGGTTAATGTTCCCCTCCGTCACAGAAGCATTTCAGAGGGAAGAACAACTTTTGTCTGGCCGGGTCACATAGACGCATCCTGCATGTATCGAGCCTTGAATGAATTTTAACATGATTTCATAAAAAGTCTGTTATATCTTTCAAAAAATGTTTGTAAAATTGCAACTTATATATTAAATTGTCCAGTTTTGGTCTTACAAGTATCACTATTTCAAAGTAGTAATCCATTACCCTTTTTCCTTTGCGTGGGCTGCTAACGCATTGTATGAAACCCATAAAATATCATATGTATGGAGATTTAATTCAAAAGTGGTTCACCTTAATGCTATTGTTGCTGCTTTACCATGTTGGTTAAGACTAAAAAGATAGTTATGTCAATATGTTAAGTACAACACTGTTTGAAAAGTCATATTACTGAAGGGATAAAATGTATCAAACATGTGAACTCTTCCATCTGTATCTCCAGACGGAGTTTCTGCCTCTCCTGATGAACAAACATGACTGGAGATCTGAACTTCCTTCTCATTGGCTTTCTGCTGCAAGGTGAGTTCTTTTATATACCGTATGGACCAATAACAATACAGGTAACAAAAGACATTTGAGCAGTAACATGACCTCACTGGTGTCAATTATCTTCTTCATGATTTGTGTTTAATGTTTCAGGTGCCCTGTGCGGACAGTTCGAGGTCATTATGCCGCAGTCAATAGAGGCTCTGAGTGGATCCTGTGTGACCATCCCCTGTTCCTTTGATGTAGAGGACAAATATAACTCACACTTGGTTGAAACATGTAGAGCAATGTGGAGAAATGATCAATGGACTACTTTGTTTGACAGCAGTAATCCACAATCAAGTACAATACAAGGAGAACTGAAAGGAGACTTAAAAAGTAAAGACTGCACCACAACCCTGAACAACATGAGACCTGAGCACAGCAACAAATATTTCTTAAGAGTGGAATGTGAAAACTTTGGACAAAATTTTCTTTACCAGAAGTTGCACATTTCAGTCACAGGTAGGTTTTACAGTCCATTTACCAACACTTCAGTCATAAGCTCCTTTCTAGAACTGCTTTGACCTTGTGTTGCATTTACTGCATTTTGCAAATAAAATAAAGATGAAGAGTAATGATTACTGTTTATTTACTGACTGGTCCAAATGTACTTTCCCACCAGATGTTCCACCCACACCGGCTCTGACTCCGTCCACACTGAAGGTGGAGGAGGGAACCTCAGTGAGTTTGAAGTGCTCTGCTCCAGCTCCCTGTCTGTCTCATCCTCCAGCTCTGACATGGACCTCCAGCCTGGGTCACATTCAGGAGTCACTGCAGGAGAATCAGGACAGAACTAAAGTCAAGACCTCTGTTCTGACCTTCACTGCTTCTCGCCTTCATCATGGAAAGGAAATCTCCTGTACTGCAGTCTACAACAAACAACATGGCAGCTCTCAGTCAGCCACTAGCAGACGATTGACGCTTAACGTTTCCTGTGAGTTCATGTGTTCATGTCCTCCGTGAAATTAATCTGTAACAACCTAAAATGTGTTTTTACTTGACATTCATCATCTTTAGAAGGAGCAACCTCCATGTTAACACCCTTGTACTGTTGCAAACGTAATCTTCATGAACCAAACTTGACTCAACTTTGCCTAATTTACCGTGTTGCTACATTTGTTACAGCAGCTCCACCGATCCTGCCCTCGTCTCATTGCATTAAAACTGCAGACCAGCTCAACTGTTCCTGTGAGACTGTGGGGAATCCTCCTCCTGCTTTACAGTGGTATTTGGATGGGTCACCTGTCAATCACTCTGACAGGTTTGCAATCAGCAGTGAGCCTCTAAACGACATGCGTCTGAGGAGCTTCATCACTGTGAATCAGTCACAGGGGGGAGATCTTAATTTGTCATGCCAAAGCTCCAACTCTCTGGGATCTGCGTCTCAGCAACTACCTGTCTACAGCCTTAAGACAACATGTACAGTATGTCAAGGTGTGTCTTTGTGCTGAATACAAGTTTTACTGATTAGTTGGAAACTATCAGGATTTCTTGAAATCGACTGCATTTTAAGACTCTAACAGATTTGCGTACTGTAAAGAGACGCATGCAAGGGACACGTTAGCCTCATTTCATCCTCTAGAATTAACATCCATCATGTTAGTGATGGATTTGGCAACTATATACAAAAAACACACACAAAAAAACAATTTTATTACATATAACATGTAAACATCTTCACATATTTGTAAGGCTATTTTGATTTCTCTTCTACAATTATTTTACATACTACCAATACATGATATAACGTGTAACAGATGTTTTTCCCTGAGTTTTGTGTTTAATATACCCCTGAGAACAACCCATCATACTCCATGTCCAACCGCAAAAAATACCAATACCTTCTGACTTATTTCCACAATCTTTTGTTCTCTCTTGTACAGACTGTTCACGTCAAATTATTTTGCCAGTCTTCATTGCCATAGCCGGTGGTATAACAGCAGCAGTAGTATGTGCTCTACTGATTGCTATCAGGTAGGTAACAGCTCGGGAAACCATGAATGTTCAGACTACCCATACGCAGCAGGGCTATTGTTGTAACTTAAAGGAGACCTATTATGCTTTTTCGTTTTCTTCTTTCCTTCCTCTCTCCCACAGAAAACACTGCTCCTGAAACGCCTCGTCAGTAGTCTCACCTTTAATTCTGAGACTTTGTGACATCACAAGATTTCACCATGTCACGCATTTGCTAATTTTAAGCCTACGGCTAGTTTGGCACCTAAGAATTCATTTAGCACATCTGCTCTGTTGTTGTTAGCGGTGCTGGCCCAGGCGTGTGTGAGCCGACCAATCAGAGCGGACTTGGTATTCAGGAGGAGGGGCCTTGAAGACACAGGAGCTAAAACAGTGTTTTTCAGACAGAGGGGGAATACAGCACTGGACCGTATGAGAAAACGGATGTGTTTTTTGAGCACTTATACCTTTTCTAGTAGTAACCCAAAATAAGATTATAAACCTAAGCATTAGCATAATATGTCTCTGAATCTAATCTAGCATAAATGCTGACTTCAGATAGTGTTAGTCTGTACCAGTTTAAGTTTTCTAGGTTCAACAGCTCTGTGCGATGACTAACTTGCGTCCAAAATATTTTTTTACACTGTAAACACACACAATTTGTGGTGAATACACAAAATAATCAATACATTTCATTACGAAAAACTTAAAGTATTTTTAATCCAAATGGTCAACAAGTTCACTACAGTATAACCGTGACTGTTATTTCTCATTGTTGGTGCAATTTTTCTGTGTTTGACAAAGGCCTAATTTTCAAGACTAGTTCACCCTTGTGCGGATGATTCTGCCTCTTTAAAGCTCATCAGTTGCTTTGAAAATCTAAATATTTATGAACAATAATTGACAGCTGCATTTTATCAGTGCTAAATATTTTTGCATTTTTGACTTTCTCACTGGTCACATTTTGCCAAGTAATACATGAGCAGGCTAAAACCCAAAGTTGAAATGAAAATGTCGATGTAAACTGGATGGAGTGTAACACTTTCTTATTTTCAGGGCTCAGCACACTGTTTGCCGTAAACGTACAGAGAGTGAGTGCGCAGGTGACACCGGCAGAGCTGTGATGAGTCGAGGCCTGACAGGTGAAATAGAAAATAAGGTAATGACCGTTTTCTAATTTGGGTATTAAACTAGGCATAATCGAGCTGTGCATCTGATGTTTTATTTTTATTTCAGGTGTCTATCACATCAGAAGAGGATATTTATGTCAACACCAACAGGATGAGAAAGTCAGATAAACTAGAAACTCAACTAGGTCATCAACACGTTGCCAATAAAAGCTCAGAGAAGCAGAATGAGGAAGGCAGCGATATGTTGTACGCCAGTGTGGTTTGGAAAAGCAAGAAGAAAAGGAAGAAGAAGGGAGATCCCTCTGGGGAAAAGAGCTCATCTGGTAGCCTCTATGTGGAAGAGGAGAGGTGCATTGGGGGAGGCATGGGCAGACATTTTGTGAGCAACGCACTGGAGATGGGGTGTCTTTATGACAACATGGTGACTGGAAAAAATGCAAAGAAGGCCGTCTCTAGTGAATAGGCCCAGGTTACATTTAGAGACAAAAATATGATGCACAGATAAGATCCTGTTCTGTTTAAATTCGGTTCGGATCTGTTTCATCTGATTATGTGACTGATTATGCAATGTCGGTGTTTTAGGTAATGATGATGCATTAGATTACATTATTATTATTATTATTATTATATTGTCAGTGTTTAGTCCCAGCACCTCTCCGACTATCTCACAAAAAATAACAAATTTAAGGGTCATAGGGTCTATTAATGAAATTGAGGTGCACAAATGTTTTCCCCTACATATGACAATGGCAACTAATGACAGTCCAAACATGTCTTTTAGTTTGTATAAATGTCTCTAGATGTTTTTCAAGGAGGTTCAGGCATTATCACAGTGTCTTATGATACCAGGTGACTAGGGCTGGGCCATATATCGACTTTTGAAGGTATATTGACATATTCTGGAGATGCATTCTTCTACATACAATACTGTTAATATCGATATGTGTTGATGTTGTTTGCATGTTTGTACATAATCTGTTTCACCCGTAAAGCTGCCAGTTTGCATCTCCCTGCTACATGCAAACCGGGCCTGTGCACTAGCATTTTTGTTGTGAGGTTTGAATTTCTGCAGCTGTTTGTTTGCAAGGTGAATTATTGAGCATCGTTATTCTACTTGGTAGTTTTCGTCTATTATGTGATGTGATTGTGAAAATGCAGTGCAGGGTTGGTATATACATTTCATACACATATGACATATGTAATGCAAACAAAGTCTCTCTCTCTCTTTTTCTGTCCATGTTATCTACATAATAATAGTAATAAATAATTTAAGATGTTAAAAACAATGTCTGCAGTTGTTTTTATACTATATTCATTTGAAACATCATTATAGACAACTTTTTAAACTCAGTAACATAGGATTTGAATGCTCTCAAACTAGAATTGACTTGAAACCATTATACACATGCTACAGTTCTGTTGCCTGTGCTACAAAATGTTGAGCCTCTGTAGCCCCAGTGCTTTGGGTAATAAGTGAATGCACAGCCCCACTATTTATTAATCATTTGCATGTTTATGAGCTGTATATTTTCAACAGGAAAGGACCCTCTGTCTTTGCATTTTATTTTGATCGAAGTCATTTTTCATTAAAGTGCTTGTGACATCTCAAATGTGGCTTTGGCGTGCAACATTAAGCCGGATTTATAGAAAAATATTCAGCCCGAAAAAAACAAAATATGATTTAAGTCCATATCGCCCGGCCCGACAGGAGACTAAATCTTTTTCATTGTAATTTCTAAGTGTTTTGATGAATGTGCTATTTCTACAGCTGTTTTCGCTGCCACATAACTGCACAGTTTGCTATATTGGCTATTGATTATTGTTTAGACTATTATTTAGGCAATCATTTAAGAAAACGATTATGTATTCTCAGTCCAGCTTTCTTAGTATATAGTTAAATGGTAACATTTAAATCCCTCTCTGGGTCAGAGTTACAGAATATAATCATACTGCCATCTAGTGTAGGCTAACAGTTACATCATACTAACGCCATACTGAGATGATGTTGTTTGGCACTTCAACATGTAAGTGTGTGTAGGAGTTTCACCTTACAACAACAAACCACAAGCTGAAAGTTTAGTACCAATACAAATACAGCACAGTGGTTGCTGTTTCCCAGAATTAGAAGTTGGACTCTCATAATAGTGAAGAAAAGAAAGCAAATTTCCCATCCGGGCTCGCAGCCCTAGCAACCCACATGAAGGCCTGCCGGGTCAACGACCCACAAGTGGTCCTAATGACTCTGAAACTCAGAGCTCACAGGTGTCCTCAACAACTCTGTAAGGACTGATTTATAATAAGTTGAAGCTGTCAGTGTTCTCCATAGTGAGTAGAGTACAGTATGTTAAAGGAGTGTTTAGACTTGAGTGCTGAATTTAATCTGACTGAGGAAGAACGTATTATTTCCATATTTATAGCAATTTAATCAATTGCACAGTTGCTGGCAGTTTTTTTATTTTTATCACTTTTTGATTCTGTTGTTAATTGAAAATTCAATTCAAATTTGTTGGCCAGTCCATAGATTTGAAAAAAGGTTTAACGATGTTACCGCTTACAGTAAATCACTTGACCACAAAGGTTAAATGTACGTTTTAGAGTCATTTGCAGACATTCCCATTGCAGGTTGGTATAACAAACACTATGATTTCACTGTATGTGTCCAAACACTGAATATTTGGACTGCTTAAAACCCGTTCTCACATTTCATCGCCACACCCATGTACTACTAGGTGTGACTT
This sequence comes from Pagrus pagrus, assembly GCF_965226575.1. Lineage (NCBI taxonomy): Eukaryota > Metazoa > Chordata > Actinopteri > Spariformes > Sparidae > Pagrus > Pagrus pagrus. Next base: position 7,894,487 of record NC_140191.1, read on the forward strand.
CCTTATTTTCATCTCTTGCAGGCTGATAAAATAAAATAAAAATAAAGGTGCAAAACGTTTGAGGAACTTCACTTCTCTCTACATCTTTCATCTGTCTGCTTGAAAGAACTGGAGAAAACGTAAGTCATGATAACTTCAATATGATGCATATCAAATCATTATTCATTTTGAATACTAAACTAAAACCCTTAAGTCACTTTTCGAAAATGTTCGATTCAACACCTTGAAACTTTTACATTGACGGTTTATCTAAGTGTTTTGATGAATGTGCTATTTCTACAGCTGTTGTCGCTGTCACATAACTGCACAGTTTGCAATTTTGGCTATTGATTATTGTTTAAACTATTATTTAGGCAATTATTTAAGAAGACGATTATGCATTCTCAGTCCAGCTTCCTTAGTATTTAGTTAAATGGTAACATTTAAAATTATATTTAATTTCAAATAAATGTGCTAATCTTAGTGGGAATGGAGGCTAATTATGTTACCATTAGTTGTAATTAAGGTTAGGGTTAAATACCCCAGGTGGTTTAAACAATGTATCTAATTTTAAGTACCCACGTACCACGAAAAAGATAATAATCCCCTGGCATGCCCGGGGTCATGTACATCACATCTGATTTCACTTTTGTGAATTGATGATCAGTACAGCCGCAAGTGCTCATTTGATTTAGTATTTCATCACTTTTCTGATTTCTTGAATGATCTGAGTGATAAATATCAGCTCTTTATGAGAATTTCTCCACATGAATTCTTGCATATGAGACAACAGTGCATTTGGCACTTGGACTCATGAGCCTATTAACCTCCCCTGACACTCCTTTGAGGGTTTACTGACGCCACAGAGAGAGGGACATAACACTGCCGACTGCATCAGCAAAAAACACCTCTCAGAAGACGCTGGCAATTCAGTTAAATACACCGTCTCTGGGTCAGTTACAGAATATTATCATACTGCCATCTAGTGTAGGCTAATAGTAACATCATACTGAGATGATGTTGTTTGGCACTTCAACATGTAAGTGTGTGTAGGAGTTTCACCTTACAACAACAAACCACAAGATGAAAGTTTAGTACCAATAAAAATACAGCACAGTGGTCGCTGTTTCCCAGAATTAGAAGTTGGACTTGTATAATAGTGAAGAAAAGAAAGCAAATTTCCCATCCGGGCTCGCAGCCCTAGCAACCCACATGAAGGCCTGCCGGGTCAACGACCCACAAGTGGTCCTAATGACTCTGAAACTCAGAGCTCACAGGTGTCCTCAACAACTCTGTAAGGACTGATTTATAATAAGTTGAAGCTGTCAGTGTTCTCCATAGTGAGTAGAGTACAGTATGTTAAAGGAGTGTTTAGACTTGAGTGCTGAATTTAATCTGACTGAGGAAGAACGTATTATTTCCATATTTATAGCATACGGGCTGGGCACAAAAAGATGTGCATGACACTTAAATAAATAAAAATCAATATAGCAATTTAATCAATTGCACAGTTGCTGGCAGTTTTTTTTTTTTTTTTTATCACTTTTTGATTCTGTTGTTAATTGAAAATTCAATTCAAATTTGTTGGCCAGTCCATAGATTTGAAAAAAGGTTTAACAATGTTACCACTTACAGTAAAGGTATAAATCACTTGACCATTTGACACAATGTTTTAGAGTCACATTCCCATTGCAGGTTGGTATAACAAACATTATGATTTCACTGTATGTGTCCAAACACTGAATATTTGGACTGCTTAAAACCCATTCTCACATTTCATCGCCACACCCATGTACTGCTAGGTGTGACTTCCTTATTTTCATCTCTTGCAGGCTGATAAAATAAAATAAAAATAAAGGTGCAAAACATTTGAGGAACTTCACTTCTCTCTACATCTTTCATCTGTCTGCTTGAAAGAACCGGAGAAAACGTAAGTCATGATAACTTCAATATGATGCATATCAAAGCATTATTTATTTTGAATACTAAACTAAAACCCATAAGTCACTTGGCGTTAGATTTCAAAGACAGAAAGAAAGCAAATCACTGACACTTTGTGAAAGGTGGGAAAATTTAGATTCAACACCTTGAAACTTTAACGTTGACGGTTTATGGCGGTTTTGGACATTTTGTTACTGTTGAATATATTAGTTGCCTCATGCAAATTAGACCTCTGTTAATACATATAAAGTAAATAAAGACACAATGTGTTTGTCACATTACAATATAATGTAAACTGAATGTTATGAAGTGTTTGACAAGGGCTTATTTCATTTTGCAAATCTCTCACAGAAAGAAGAAACACTGTTTCCCCTTTTGTCGAATATCTCCACCATCATTCTTTTACAAAAGCCTAGCAAATATGTAAGAATTGTAGATTAGTAAAGATTCATCTACTTTTTCAATGACTTTTACAAAGAAGTGATTTAGAAGCAGCAAAATATGACTGAGTTATATTTATGCTGCGCAGCCATTTCCTCATGAGATTTTAACACCACCTTGTCAAATCTGATTTTGTTGGGATTCATTTGAGTTTGAATATCTCAGAATCCCTGACATGCGTCTTTGGAGCCTTTCCTAGACTGACATCGACCAAAAAATAATGTAACGTACTAAAGATGAAATGTACTAAAGATGTGAATTGTTCCATGTGTCTTCTCCAGAGTTTCTGCCTCTCCTGACACACAGAGATGGCTGCAGCTCTGACTGTCCTTCTCATTGGCTGTCTGCTGCAAAGTGAGTTGAAGTTCATTCAGCAAAACAGGCTGCAGGAAATTAAGGACACAGTGAGCTACAAAAGTCTTCTGCTCCTTTTTGTAGAACTTTATTTTAATGGGCGTACAATTTTATTTTATTCAAACACTGAGAAAGAAAAAAGAATATTTATTTTGGATTATTTCATGATTAAAGGTACAGTGCTGAGATTTTAGCCAAGCAACCAAATGGTAAAATGTCCTTCTATGACTGTAAAGCAGTATTCACTTAAACATATTCAAAGATTTGTGTCTTGTGTTTCAGGTGTCCTGTGTGGACGATTCGAGGTCATTATGCCGCAGACTATAGAGGTTCTGAGTGGATCCTGTGTGACCATCCCCTGCTCCTTTGATGTAGATGATGACTATAACTCACACCTTGATGAAACATGTAGAGCAATGTGGCAAAATTATGGATTTACTACTTTCTTTGACAGCAGTAATCCACAATCAAGTACAATACAAGGAGAACTGAAAGGAGACTTAAAAAGAAAAGACTGCACCACAACCCTGAACAACATGAGACCTGAGCACAGCAGAGATTATTACTTGAGAGTGGAATGTGACAATCGCCTCAAACATAATCTTCTTGACCATATGGTGCACATTTCAGTCACAGGTAGGTTTTACAGTCCATTTACCAACACTTCAGTTATAAGCTCCTTTCTAGAACTGCTTTGACCTTGTGTTGCATTTACTGCATTTTTCAAATAAAATGAAGATGAAGAGTAATGATAACTGTTTATTTACTGACTGGTCCAAATGTACTTTCCCACCAGATGTTCCACCCACACCGACTCTGACTCCGTCCACACTGAAGGTGGAGGAGGGAACCTCAGTGAGTTTGAAGTGCTCTGCTCCAGCTCCCTGTCTGTCTCATCCTCCAGCTCTGACATGGACCTCCAGCCTGGGTCACATTCAGGAGTCACTGCAGGAGAATCAGGACAGAACTAAAGTCAAGACCTCTGTTCTGACCTTCACTGCTTCTCGGCTTCTTCACGGACTGGAAATCTCCTGTACTGCAGTCTACAACAAACAAGATGGCAGCTCTCGGTCTGTTAGCACAAGTTTGACAGCTGATATTTCATGTGAGTTAATTTTCTGGTGAAATTCATTTAGTTTTTTTTCTATTTAGTCTGAATCAGGGCTGAAACAGTGAATGAAACAGTCCATTAATACATTAGGTGATAAAGGTGCTCTGATCATGACTTGATCACTGATCACCAATCAGTAATTGATGGAAGCATTATTGGCAGATGCTGATCATCAATCAAAATGAGGCTTATTTACTCTATTGTTACTTTATAGCAGGACACTACTGCTCACTGGCTGCTAACAGCTAACAGCTAACTAGCTCTCTCCCTGCTAATTTCAGTTTGGATTTGCAGTTCCCTCTTGGTTCAATAGCTTTTCAATAGGTTTATAAGGTCCTGCCAGCAAACCCTGTGTGACTGATTACACTACGATGGCAACAATCAGTGGTCGATCAAACCCGAGCATCCTTTATAATCCATCAACAGAAACAGACATAATACAGAAAAGAGAGTTGTCAACAATTTTAATAAGTGATTAATCAAAGTAAATTTTTACAAGGAATAATTTAAAAAAACTGACAAAATTGATCTTTGAAAATGATGTTTGAAGGGAACATATCTGAACACTGATAGTGTCATTATTCTATAACATTACATTGTGCAACAACATTTACTTCAAAATGAGAAGTTCAAGTAAAAAAAAAATCTACAAAACAAAAAACTGTGAGGACAAAGCAGGAGCTTTAAGGGCATTTTGGATTATTTTATGAATAAAGTGAAGATGCTGAGATTTTAGCAAAGCAACCCAACAGTAAAATGTCCTCATTACTGTAAAGCAGTATTCACTTGTTCTTATTCAAAGATTTGTGTCTTGTGTCTCAGGGACTGCACAGTTGAACATCTTCATGCCGCAGACTATAGAGGTTCTGAGTGGATCCTGTGTGACCATCCCCTGCTCCTTTGATGTACCGGACAGATATAAATTAAACTTGGATGAAACATGTAAAGCACTGTGGAAAAATGATCAAGGGACTGTTGTGTTTGACAGCAGTAATCCACAAACTACAGGACATTTGACAGGAAACTTAAAAAACAGAGACTGCACCACAACCCTGAACAACATGAGACCTGAGAACAGCAATAAGTACTTTTTCAGACTTGATTGTGATGGCCTGAAATATGATTTCAAACAAAGAAAGTTGGACGTTTCAGTCAAAGGTAGGTTTTAAAGTCCATCTTCTTATACTTCAGTCAATAGCTCCCTTGTAGAACTACTTTGACCTTGTTTCTCTTTTATTGTATTTTGTTAATAGTATAAAGATGAAGAGTAATATTACTGTTTATTTACTGACTGGTCCAAATGTACTTTCCCACCAGATGATCCACCCACACCGACTCTGACTCCGTCCACACTGAAGGTGGAGGAGGGAACCTCAGTGAGTTTGAAGTGCTCTGCTCCAGCTCCCTGTCTGTCTCATCCTCCAGCTCTGACATGGACCTCCAGCCTGGGTCACATTCAGGAGTCACTGCAGGAGAATCCGGACAGAACTAAAGTCAAGACCTCTGTTCTGACCTTCACTGCTTCTCATCTTCATCACAGACTGAAAATCTCCTGTACTGCAGTCTACAACAAACAAGATGGCAGCTCTCAGTCAGTGAGCACAAGTTTGACAGCTGATATTTCATGTGAGTTCTTAAAAAACTGAAAAAACTGCATAATAGAAATGATGTTTGAAGAGAACACATCTGAACACTGATAATGTCATTATTTTATAACATTACATTGTGAATTCAACATTTACTTCATAATGAGAAGTTCAAGTCGAAAAAAATCTTCAAAACAAAAAACTGTGAGGACAAAGCAGGAGCTTTACAGGCACTTTGGATTATTTTATGAATAAAGTGAAGATGCTGAGATTTTAGCAAAGCAACCCAACAGTAAAATGTCCTCAAAGCAGTTTTCACTTGTTCTTATTCAAAGATTTGTGTCTTGTGTTTCAGGGACTGCACAGTTTGACATCTTAATGCCGCAGACTATAGAGGTTCTGAGTGGATCCTGTGTGACCATCCCCTGCTTCTTTGATGTAGAGGACAGATATAAATCAAACGTGGATGAAACATGTAAAGCACTGTGGAGAAATGATGAAGGGACTGTTGTGTTTAACAGTAGTAATCCACAAACTACAGGACATTTGACAGGAAACTTAAAAAACAGAGACTGCACCACAACCCTGAACGACATGAGACCTGAGATCAGCAATAAGTACTTTTTCAGACTTGAATGCGACAATGACCTGAGACATGATTTTAAACAAAGAAAGTTGGACGTTTCAGTCAAAGGTAGGTTTTAAAGTCCATCTTCTTATACTTCAGTCAATAGCTCCCTTGTAGAACTACTTTGACCTTGTTTTGCTTTTATTGTATTTTGTAAATAGTATAAAGATGAAGAGTAATATTACTGTTTATTTACTGACTGGTCCAAATGTACTTTCCCACCAGATGATCCACCCACACCGACTCTGACTCCGTCCACACTGAAGGTGGAGGAGGGAACCTCAGTGAGTTTGAAGTGCTCTGCTCCAGCTCCCTGTCTGTCTCATCCTCCAGCTCTGACATGGACCTCCAGCCTGGGTCACATTCAGGAGTCACTGCAGGAGAATCCGGACAGAACTAAAGTCAAGACCTCTGTTCTGACCTTCACTGCTTCTCGCCTTCATCACAGACTGGAAATCTCCTGTACTGCAGTCTACAACAAACAAGATGGCAGCTCTCAGTCTGTTAGCACAAGTTTGACGGCTGAAATTTCATGTGAGTTTGTTCTCTGTATTCATCATACACATTATAATTGATCTCTTGTCATTTAAAAAAAAAAAAAAAAAAGTCTGAATCAGGGCTGAAACAGTGAATTAAACAGTCCAAATATTACATTAGGTGATAAAGGTGCTCCGATCGTGACTTTTGGGGCTGATCACCAATCAGTAATTGATCTAAGCATTATTGGCCAATGCTGATCATCAATCAAAATGATGCTTCTTTACTTTATTGTCACATATAGTTGTCAGTTATTAGTGGCATATTGAAAGCACCATTAAAATGTTGAGAAAATAATAATATTTATTTTGCTTGACAAAGAAATAGGTATATAAATATTTTAACACAAAATGAAGAACAGAATTAAGAAAAAAGAAACAGGACAAAGACTTTTGTAACAAAGAATGAGGGAAACATTCTGTGTCTCAGTCTCAGTTGTTTCAGTCTTTGTACCCTGAAGCCACTACTCCACCACCTGCTCACTGCTTGTATCTGGTTATATGTCTGAACAAAGTTTGGTAAAATAATGTAAAGTATCTGTAACTCTAAACTCAAAGTACTTCTACCTCCAACTGTACTCAGCTGAAATACTGTTACTGTAAACGTGTTGTGTTGTCACACTAAACTGCAGTTCACTGTTTAACACTTCATGTTCCTTTAAATAGAAACTCTCAGCTCTACTGTGTGTTTCACTCTGCTGGAAGCTATTTTTTTAATTTTTTTTTAATTTAATTTTTATGAGTACATACAGACAAAAGACACACAGTACAAACCACACAGCAACAATAACAACAACGAAACACAGACATTTCACAACAACATCACATAAAGGGGAAATATACAGTGCGTGCCAAGTGTGATTTCAGATCATATAAGACACACAGAACAAGAGAGAGAACACAGACACATTTAACTACTTTTAAAGTCCTTCAGAATAACATTTGTGATGATAATAGGCGCTTCCGCACCTGGTTCCAAATGTCTCTGATCCTGAACCCAGTGTCATTCAACGTGTCGGCCACCCGCTCCATACCCAGGAGGTTAAAAAATTCAGAGACCCACTCCTCCAATGAAAAACATCTTGGTCTGTGAACTTTCCAGTTCATCAGAATCAATCGCTTCACAGCCAAAAAGGCCAAACCAGTCATCCTCCTTTGTTCCTTCGTTTTCAGCTGAGCCGCTCTGCGTCCCAACAGACACACAGCTGGACATGGTACAATCTCAACATCAACAAACCTTGAAATTAATTTACAGACTTCTGTCCAAAAACATTTAATTATAGGACACTGCCACAACATATGAACCAGCGTTCCCACTTGTCCGCAGTTACGCCAACAAAGGTTCGAAACACTGGGATCTATGTTTTTAAGTCTAGAGGGAGTGATGTACGCTCTATGGAGGATTTTTAATTGGATTACTCTACCTCTGACTGACTTTGAAATAGCTTTAAAATCACGCCAGATGTATTCCCACTCTGCAGATGTGAATTTGACCCCTAAGTCAAATTCCCATTGTGACTGGGTTCTTATGTTAGGGTTTGCAGAGGAGTGAAGCAAAAGCTTATATAGACCTGAGACTGCTCCTCTGTTTGATATTAAGGATCGAAGTTTTTTGTCTATCTCATAATTATAATCAAAATATTCCTTGGGGAATTTGGAAATAATTGATTTTAACTGGACATACTGAAAAAAACAATTTTTGTTTAAATCATATCTTTTTCTGAGTTCCCCAAACGGGAGAATTTCTTTGTTCTCTACAATTTGAGAAATGTCAGTGATGTTAAGATTATACCATACAGCATTAAACAATGGATTCCCAGCTGCCTTAAAGGCAGTATTATACCATATTGGGGAGGATGGCAGAGCTGATCTTGTAATATCTATTCTTTTCTGAATCTCTTTGCTTATGCTACATGAAAACCTAATAATGCAATTATCCATTTTTTTTGGTGAAATAGGAGTATACCAAAGTGAGGACAATGATGTAAATTTGGACTTCTCTTTTACAAGCTGATCTTCCAACCAATCCCAGCTTCCTCTATCTCTACTCTTTTTATAGCCCCAAGTAAGTGAATACCTGGCATTAAATGCAAGATAATACAAATACACGTCTGGTATTCCCAGCCCCCCTTTGTCTCTTGGTAGAGATAATTTTTTCTGGTTAATTCTGGGCTTTTTGTTGTTCCATAGAAAAGAGGAGAACATTGTGTTGACATTATCAAACCATGATTTTTGAATAAACATAGGAAGAGAGGAGATTAAAAAAGTCAGTCTTGGAAGAACGTTCATCTTCAGCACTTCTGCCCTACCCCATAAAGACAGAGGGAGAGCAGACCACCTTTTAAGGTCCTCTTTAATGGTACCTATTAAAGGTTTTGCGTTTAGGTCAAACATTTCATTGATGGGTGATCTGATTTTCACTCCCAGATATTTCATGCCTTCTGATTTCCAAACAAAAGGAGCAGGACCAAGATCAGTAACATGTGTAAAAATGTTTAACGGTATGGCTTCGCTTTTGGTCCAGTTTATTTTATAGCCTGAAAGGCTGCCAAAAGAATTTATAATTTCTAAAACTCTTGGTATAGAGTGTGATGGTTCAGATAAAGTCAACAAAATATCGTCCGCATACATATTTAACTTAAAATCATGATCATTAATTGAAACACCTTTGATTTCTTTGTCTTGTCGGATTGCACATGCTAATGGTTCTAAAGATAAAATGAAAAGTAAAGGGGATAAAGGACACCCTTGTCTAGTAGAACGGAATAGTTGAAAAGGAGCTGAAATGATACCATTGCTCTTTACTGCTGAAACAGGTTCTTTGTACAGTGCTCTGATCCACTGAACCCACTTTGGACCAAAGCCATATCTACCCAGGGTATCAAACAAGTAAGGCCACTCAATGCGATCAAACGCTTTCTCAGCATCCAGTGATACTGCGACCACTGGATGCTGGAGCTGGCTAGCCATTTGCATGATTTGTAGAAGCCTTCTCATATTGTTGGCTGAGAGCCGCCCCGAGATAAAGCCAGCTTGATCTACATGAATTAAATATGGAACCACTTTTTCTAACCGTTTTGCTAATAATTTTGCAAAGATTTTATAATCATTGTTAAGCAAACTTATCGGTCTGTAATTTTTAACATCTGTGTGGTCCTTACCAGGTTTTGGCAACAATGATATGATGGCTGTTCGCATTGTTGGTGACATAACCTGTTCCTCTAAAGCATTATTATACAAGCAAAGAAGCAAAGGCATAATATCTCTTGAAAAACATTTAAAGAATTCCCCAGTATAACCATCATTACCCGGTGCTTTACTATTTGCTAAATATTTAATTGTATTATGAATTTCTTCTTCTGAAATGGGAGCTTCCAAATTTTCTTTATCTTCTTCCCTCAATTTCGGCAAGGATAGATTATTGAAGAAATTATTTAAATCATGTTGTTTGACCTTATATTCAAATTTGTACAAGCATGTAAAATAGCTCCTAAAGGTATCATTAATAGTCCCCTGATCCTTAATGATCATACCATTGCTATCCCTTAGAGAGTAAATAGAGTGTTTTTGTTCTAGTTTTTTCAATTGATATGCTAACATTTTCCCTGCCTTTTCCCCATTTTCATAATATGTCCTTCTCAATTTATATAATGAAAAAGCAGATTCCTCCTGTAACATTGCTTGTGCCTCAGCCTTTGTCAAAAATAATTCTTGTTTTAAAGACGTGCTCATTGGGTCTCTCATATGTTTAGACTCCAGGTCTTTAAGCTTTGATAACAATTCAGTTTTCTTCCTCAGTTTCTCCTTATTTTTATATGATGCATAGCTAATAATCCAACCCCTACAGGTTGCTTTAAATGCTTCCCAGATTGTTGAAATAGGGGTTATTGGATTCATATTAATTTTCAATGTGTTTTTAATAGGTTTATTAGGTCCTGCCAGCAAACCCTGTGTGACTGATTACACTACGATGGCAACAATCAGTGGTCGATCAAACCCGAGCATCCTTTATAATCCATCAACAGAAACATCACGTGAACAGAAACAGACATAATACAGAAAAAATAGTTGTCAACAATATTAATAAGTGATTAATCAAAAGTATTTTTTTTTCAAAGAATATTTTTAAAAAACTGACAAAATTGATCTTTGAAAATGATGTTTGAAGCGAACATATCTGAACACTGATAGTGTCATTATTCTATAACATTACATTGTGCAACATTTACTTCATAATGATGAATTCAAGTCGAAAAAAATCTTCAAAACAAAAAAATGTGAGGACAAAGCAGGAGCTTTACAGGCACTTTGGATTATTTTATGAATAAAGTCAAGGTGCTGAGATTCTATCAAAGCAACCCAACAGTAAAATGTCCTCATTACTGTAAAGCAGTATTCACTTGTTCTTATTCAAAGATTTGTGTCTTGTGTTTCAGGTCCCTTGTGTGGACAGTTTAACATCTTCATGCCGCAGACTATAGAGGTTCTGAGTGGATCCTGTGTGACCATCCCCTGCTTCTTTGATGTAGAGGACATATATAAATCAACCTTGGATGAAACATGTAAAGCACTGTGGAGAAATGATGAAGGGACTGTTGTGTTTAACAGTAGTAATCCACAAACTACAGGACATTTGACAGGAAACTTAAAAAACAGAGACTGCACCTTATCCCTGAACAACATGAGACCTGAGAACAGCAATAAGTACTTTTTCAGACTTGATTGTGATGGCCTGAAATATAATTTTCTACAGAGAAAGTTGGACGTTTCAGTCAAAGGTAGGTTTTAAAGTCCATCTTCTTATACTTCAGTCAGTAGCTCCCTTGTAGAACTAATTTTTTGACCTTGTTTTGCTTTTATTGTATTTTGTAAATAGTATAAAAATGAAGAGTAATGATTACTGTTTATTTACTGACTGGTCCAAATGTACTTTCCCACCAGATGATCCACCCACACCGACTCTGACTCCGTCCACACTGAAGGTGGAGGAGGGAACCTCTGTGAGTTTGAAGTGCTCTGCTCCAGCTCCCTGTCTGTCTCATCCTCCAGCTCTGACATGGACCTCCAGCCTGGGTCACATTCAGGAGTCACTGCAGGAGAATCCGGACAGAACTAAAGTCAAGACCTCTGTTCTGACCTTCACTGCTTCTCACCTTCATCACAGACTGAAAATCTCCTGTACTGCAGTCTACAACAAACAAGATGGCAGCTCTCAGTCTGTTAGCACAAGTTTGACTGCTGATATTTCATGTGAGTTAATTTGTCGTCTGCTGAAATTCATCATAATTATAAACTGATCTCTTGTCTCTTAGTTTTCATGAGTTTGGATCCACATCGCAAAAGACAAAATGAGACAATTTTTACCTGGAAAGCATTTTTACAACATGGGTTCAGCAATCAGACTTCAGAAAAAGAAAATCGGGCATAATCTTTATTCATTTAATTTCAAATATGTGATTACATTACAACTACTGTATAAATAACACAAATAATGTGTCATTTTTCAGATCCACCAAAAAACACCACACTGTCAGTCAGTCCCTCTGGTCCAGTACCAGAAAGCAGCAGTGTTACTCTGACATGCAGCAGTTCTGCCAACCCGACAGTAAGCAGCTACACCTGGTACAGAGCTGATGGAGGTCAGGAGGTTGTCATGGGGACTGGAAATGTTTTAGAAATTAGAGCTTCTGAAGTCAGCGGTCCTTTTTTCTGCAAGGCTGAGAACGATCTTGGAGCTGGAAAATCCAACACCACCCAAATAGATGTACAGCGTATGTATGAAATTTCAAATGTATACGTTCTACATACCCTGATGGGTCTCACTGTATACAGTGCACTGATTTACAAATAATGGCACTGTTATATAATTGTGGCTTTCCTAGTTAACCCATTAATAACCAGTGACCAAAAGCAAATATTAGTTACCATCTTGTACTTATACAGGTATTAAAATTGTGACATAATCTGCCTTAATTTTCATTGCAATATAAAGTTACACACAAATAATGAAGGGTGATATATGATTTCATTGTAAATCTTGATTAAAAAAAATGTGACAAAATGTGATACATTTCTGTTATCAGGACAACAGTGAATCAGGACAGTCGTGAACATCCTCAAGAGTGGCTTAAAAAGGCTGTCTAGCTCACTGATGTACAGTCACAACAGTCATGACAACATCATATGCATGTTACCAGGGCTGAATACTCGGCTTGTCCATTGTGCCCGCCACAAAAAAAACAATTAAAATCGGATGTGAGAAAACTTAAGGATTCCAAACTAAAGATGTGTGTCCTAATTGAGATGCAATAAAAAGTGTTGTTTCTTAAACAAATGTAAGGTAAAATGAGTCCAGTATGTATTTGTGCCATTTTAAGAGCTTTAAGCGTACACCTATATTATGAGATCATTTAGTTATGTACAATGATTTTGGCCAGGATAAACTTTCACATTGACCTGTGCTCACTTACAATAATTTTCTTTTTTCCTGATTTAATAATTTCTTTTTCAGATTCACCCAAACACACCACAGTGTCAGTCGGTCCCTCTGGTCCAGTACCAGAAGACGGCATTGTGACTCTGACGTGCAGTAGTGTTGCCAACCCGGCAGTGAAAACCTACACCTGGTACAGAACTGACGGAGGCCAAGAGACTTTAATTGGGACTGGACATGTTTTAAACATCACAGCTTCTAAAGTCATTGGTCCTTTTTTCTGCAAGGCTGAAAATCTTCTAGGAGCTGGACGATCCAACATCAGTGAAATAGATGTTCAGTGTATGTATCAAATTTCACACCTGTATATTTTCCTTACACCCTGAGAGGTCTAACTGTATGCAGAGCACTGATTCACAAATTATATTTAGTCCTTGATTGGTTTATTTAGATATTAAGGTCACAATATTTAGGTTTTAAAATGCCAGTCGAAACCCATGATGTAATCAAACAAGAGAGCTTTTTTGCACTCCACCCCACTAGATTATTGAGTTAAATTAGACTCAAAACTGGTGCACATAAAAACCAGGCGCGTGCACGTAATAGAAGCGCACAGGACACTATCAGCAAGAGGAAAACAATCATGGAACACAGATATTAAAACTTACAAAAGACAATGTAACACATATTATTTTTTCTGTTTCATGACTTATTCTTCAGATTCACCCAAACACACCACAGTGTCAGTCAGTCCCTCTGGTCCAGAACCAGAGAACAGCAGTGTTACTCTGACATGCAGCAGTTCTGCCAACCCGGCAGTAAGCAGCTACACCTGGTACAGAGCTGACGGAGGTCAGGAGGTTGTCATGGGGACTGGAAATGTTTTAAACATTGCAGCTTCTGAAGTCAGCGGTCCTTTTTTCTGCAAGGCTGAAAACGATCATGGAGCTGGACGATCCAACACCACGCAAATAGATGTACAGCGTATGTATCAAATTTCAAATGTATATGTTGTATATACACTGATGGGTCTCACTGTATACAGTGCACTGATTTACAAATTATGCTATTGATCATTACATATTTAAGGTCACTACTTTTAGGATAATACAGGCTTGTCAATCTTTTAAAAGTGACTTTCCTTGTTAACTACTAGAGAACACAGGAAATACTTGTTGCCGTGTTGTACTTATACTGGCATTTGCACTCCGGAGTCAGCAGTAACAAAAAGGTTTCAGTACTGTTACTTACTGCAACTATCAGATTACATTACACTCATAAATAATTAAACATTTTTTATCTTGTTTAAATAATTCCTTTTCAGATTCACCCAGACACACCACACTGTCAGTCAGTCCCTCTGGTCCAGTACCACCAGACAACATTGTGACTCTGACATGCGGCAGTACTGCCAACCCAGCAGTAAAGAACTACACCTGGTACAGAGCTGACGGAGGCCAGGAGACGTTTATTGGGTCTGGACAGGTTTTAAACATCACAGCTTCTAAACTCAGTGGTCCTTTTTTCTGTAAGGCTGAAAATGTTCTCGGAGCTGGACGATCCAACATCAGTGAAATAGATGTTCAATGTAAGTATCAAATTTTAAACCTATATGTTCTATACATCCTGATCAATCTAGCAAGTTTACAATAATCTGATTTATTTATAAAATTGTCACTAATTGTTGTATTTAGACATTCAAGGTCACTGAGTTAAGGTTTGTAGCGCCCCTGTGTTGTTATGTGGCCTTTTATTCATCTCATGTGCTGTACATATACATATATAAGCACACAGTACACACCTTACTATGCAGGTATTTGGACACCAGATTCACACTTTACTGCTAGATAATGAACTGGACCAATTAACACTACTTCAAATGAAAAGTGAGTAAAAATGAGTTGACACTGGCATTTATCACTCTGTCAGCCATTTAAGGTTAAATCTCTGGTGGTTAACTCGCGATGTTTTGACTTTGATACTTGATAAAATGCATATGATGATTGGTTGATCTGTATAATAGCTTCACTCCTTGCACAATGTATGTCAGTTTTGGTGTGTGCTACTTTCAGGGTTTTTGCGAGAATAGTACATCACATCTCTGCTGACCTCTGATGAAACATCTACTGTTGTCACTCACAACCTCTTATCAATTCATTGTGACAATATTTCACATTGCAAACTCAGTTCTCTGAGTAACACTGTCTGGATTAGAAAGCACGAAAGTGTAAGGAGGCACATACTGACTGTAACGCCTCAAGACTGAGAAAACAGATATAAAAAGGTACTCTGGCTGTGTAACTCACCAACAAAATGTATGTTTTTTCACTTGTTTTTTCAGATTCACTGAAACACACCAGTGAAAATGATTAATTAATTCATTAATTACAAACATTTAAAAAAAAAAAAAAATTCCATTGTACTAATTTCTTTACTCAGCTAATGACTACACATATACACACTGTAGTATTTCCTTAATATTTATTTAAAATCTAGAATAAGAAATACCCTCAATACTAATTTCTACTGCCTTGCTAATAATTGAAAAATGTATCACAGGCTATGTATACAGGATGACTGAGCCACTGTTGAATAAAAGTAACCCTCAAAAGTGATATGATGAGTGTTATGTTATTTCTTATGACAGGTCCTGAACAGTATCTTGGACCGTACAGTGGACTTCCTCTCTTGGCTGTTGCTGGTGTTTCTCTCTGTGTGAACGTCTTGCTCGCAATCTACGTGGTGTTCCTTTGGTATGATATTACAATAGATTATTAAGGTTTTGTTGAAAGCTCTGCTGATTAAGAGAAGGATGGTCTACAGAAGACAACAATTAAGGAGTATACATGTTTCTTTCTCCTTTTTCCTTAAAGGAAAGCGAGAAAGAGTGTGAAGCCAAAAGAAGAGGACACAACCTACATGTCATTGGAGCGTAGAGACATATCTCCAGAGTATGATGTCATTGGCCAAACTCCAAAATGACCATGTGAGCTTCCTCCGATGATGAGCCTGATGATTATCAGATAACAAAACTAAAGGTTTTATTGTATTTTTCATACTTTGTTACTTTGCTCTCTCCTGAAATGCTTCATACTCCCACTTAGTTATGAGTGTTTATGATTTTTATTTTTTCTGTGGAGAAACATTCACAAAACATTACAAGTATAAAATGTAATTCAAATAAATACTTTCTCTACGAAAACGCTCATGTAAAATTGTGAAAAAAAATTTTCAATAAAAAGTTTGTTTTAAACTTCATTGTAGTGTGACTGATTACACTCTATGTTAATGTTTGAGGTAGTGAGGTTTTCACTTTTGTTGGTCTTGAAGCTCTGCAGGTCTGGAGTAGTAGGTTTGATTTAGACCAGAAAATACAGTTTGAATGAGGAGACAGACGTCTTTCTCTTGATTTTCTTAATAGGACATGAAATATTGTGAAGGAAAATAAAGAGGACAGGATCCATGTGACACTTGATCGAAGAAACAAGTCTCAGAAACAAAGTGTAATTACAAAATGACTGTGGCCACATCCACTGAGTGCTTTGTTCATTATTTGAATACTTCACTGAAATATTTCTTGTTATTTCATCACTTTCCTACAATGAGCTTCATCTAGCAGTACTAGAGACTGTCCTCCCAAGAACAATGACAGCACTTGTTTTGGTAGTTTTTTAAAGCATGACCACAATCATTTAACATGTTTAACCAAGTGTGTGTTGTTGTAATCATGAAAATAAAGGTCCTTGAATCTTCACATCATCATTTCAACACAAAACATGATCTTTTCCTGAACCCTACCAAGCCATTTTCATGTCACTCAGTGGCTCAGTTGCACTGTGGGTAATGTAGGCACCAGGTTTGGAAAATCAGTCCACTGTTCTAGTATGGCACTCCTTCAAAATGTGCTGCCTACATTACCCACAATGCAATTTAGCCACTGAGTGACATCACTTAAGGGAATTTATCAGATTACATGCAGCTTCCTATGGAGCCACAAAAAACCTTATACTACATTTTTCACATACAGCAGTACAGTACAGTACAGTACAGTAAAGTACAGTACAGTAGTACTCCCCAAGACCTGTAAACACACTTTGATGTATAAAATTGTTGGGAGTAACCCTTTAACAGTTATGTTTTAGTCATTCACTTTGCATATTAATGTTCTCATGGTAAGTGCAACATCTGCCACATTCACCCACACATACACATATTTATACACTGATGACGGAGGCTGAAGCAGCCATTCACACATTTGCTCACGCCCTGATGGAACAGCCATCAAGAGCAATGTAGGGTTAAGTGTCAATCTGCAGCCAGGCGAACCACATTGCATCGCTGCAGGTAAATTGGTGGGCTTTCAGTATAAAATATAACATTGTTATTGTTTTTATAGTAACGGTATAAATCACTGTGACAATAAAGGCTAATTACACATTTTTTCATGTATAATTCATTTGCAGAAATTCCCCTCATCAGGCCAGTGCTACAAACACTTTTAGGTGAATATTTAGATCAAAAGGCTTTTTGTGATCAGTAAAGTGAAAACTAGGATCAAGACACATTTGGGACGAAAAAAACAAAACATTTCCGATAAAAACCTTGTTTTTTCTTGCCGTCACACCCATGTGCACTTCTGTGACTTCCTCATTTTCAAGTCAACTCTTGAAGGACGTTTGAAAAAGCAGCACAACTCTGAAGGAACTTCTCTTCTCTGTTCATCTTCATCGTGTACTGTGAGATCTGAAGAAAAGGTAAGTCACCGTAACTCATATGACACATCAACTCGACTTCAGATCAATGAACAATTTCAAAAATAGAAAAGAAAAAAACATTGAAACTGTGAAAACTTTGTGAAAACTTTGTGAAAGGTGGGAACATTTCTATTAAACACTAAAATGTTTAAGTTGTGTTTTTGTATTTGTATTTTCTATTTTTCAACATTGTCACTTGTGTGTATTTTTGCCCTACACAAATTAAAGCTTTGTAAATACATAAAAATACACAAATAAAATATGCAATATGTTTATCACTCTTACCTGCAACACATAGTATAGCTTCCTGTGTTCCTGTTCGATGTTCGAAGTGTCTGACAGTAATTTGTTTTTGCAAATTCCTCACAGTGAGTGGAAACAATGAAACAGTCCGTTACCCTTTGTTAAGTAAAACTTACTCAGCAAAACTTCATAAAAGTCTGGCAAATTTGTAAGATTTAAAAAGATTGGTAATGAGTAATTTAATTGTTCAGTCAAAGTTTTTAAATGAAGTGATTTAAAGGCAGTAAGACGTCCCCATTTTACTAAGAATGATAAATACGTGTGCTCGGTACCTAGAATAATGTAATCATGAGTTTAGTTTAGTTTGATTTATTTTGGTAATTTCCAATATATAAAACGCAAATACACTGGTAGATAGACAATTAATTGACTAAATGCTTTCTAGCTTCATAAAAACAAATCAAACAAACAGACAAACAAACAAACAAAAACCAATAAACAAAACAGGACCTAAAAGGTTTAGGCTAAAGCCTTAGCTGATTACACCTACCCTTTTAAAATTAATTATATTTTGTCAGCTGCCTTTTAATTATAGAAATAAATCATCTTGTGATTCAGTTGACTGTCAGTGTCTCAGAATCCTCTACAGTCGTCTTTGGAGCCTTTTCTACATTGACATTGATCAAAAAAGGAATATAGGGTCACAAAACATTTCTCAATCTGCAACCTCGGCAAATATTGTACTCAACAGTGGCCTACAAACACAACTCTAAAAATGTGAGTTGACGAAAGATGAAATGTACTAAAGATGTGAATTGTTCCATGTGTCTTCTCCAGAGTTTCTGCCTCTCCTGACACACAGAGATGGCTGCAGCTCTGACTGTCCTTCTCATTGGCTGTCTGCTGCAAAGTGAGTTGAAGTTCATTCACATTTGGATCGATGATTATAAAAACTATAAATATGTCACGTTAATCAGACATTCACCCCAGAGTACATGATCTGTAATACATGCTGCAGCAAATAGAGGATGGAGTGAAATAAAAGTTTTTTTTCTCTGAGAAAATTTGTATTTTTATCTAAACATTAAGAATGTTTATTTTGGATTATTTCATGATCAAAGGTATAGTGCTGAGATTTAAGCAAAGCAACCAAATGATAAAATGTCCTTCTATTACTGTAAAGCAGTATTCACTTGAACATATTCAAAGATTTGTGTCTTGTGTTTCAGGTGCCCTGTGTGGACGATTCGAGGCCATTATACCACAGACTATAGAGGTTCTGAGTGGATCCTGTGTGACCATCCCCTGCTCCTTTGATGTAGCAGACGACTATAACTCACACCTTGATGAAACATGTAGAGCACTGTGGCAAAATTATCATTTAAAAGCTTTCTTTGACAGCAGGAATCCACAATCAAGTGCAATACAAGGAGAACTGAAAGGAGACTTAAAAAGAAAAGACTGCACCACAACCCTGAACAACATGAGACCTGAGAACAGCAGAGATTATTACTTGAGAGTGGAATGTGACAATCGCCTCAAATATAGTAATATTGGCCAAAAGTTGCACATTTCAGTCACAGGTAGGTTTTACAGTCCATTTACCAACACTTCAGTTATAAGCTCCTTTCTAGAACTACTTTGACCTTGTGTTGCATTTACTGCATTTTGCAAATAAAATAAAGATGGAGAGTAATGATTACTGTTTATTTACTAACTGGTCCAAATGTACCTTCCCACCAGATGATCCACCCACACCGACTCTGACTCCGTCCACACTGAAGGTGGAGGAGGGAACCTCAGTGAGTTTGAAGTGTTCTGCTCCAGCTCCCTGTCTGTCTCATCCTCCAGCTCTGACATGGTCCTCCAGCCTGGGTCACATTCAGGAGTCACTGCAGGAGAATCAGGACAGAACTAAAGTCAAGACCTCTGTTCTGACCTTCACTGCTTCTCGCCTTCATCACGGACTGGAAATCTCCTGTACTGCAGTCTACAACAAACAAGATGGCAGCTCTCAGTCTGTTAGCACAAGTTTGACAGCTGATATTTCATGTGAGTTTCTTCTCTGGTGACATCATAATCATCATAATTTTAACCTACATAATTTATCCCTTGTCTCATACTTTCTATTTAGTCTGAATCAGGGCTGAAACAGTGAGTTAAACAGTCCATTAATACATCAGGTGATAAAGGTGCTCTGATCATGACTTTTGGGGCTGATCACCAATCACTCAGAAGCAGTATTGGCAGAGGCTGATCATCAATCAAAAGGATGCTTCTTTACTTTATTGTCACGTATAGTTATCAGTTATTAGAGGCATAATAAAAGCACCATTAAAAGGTTGAGGAAATAATATTTATTTTGCTTAGCAAAGAAATAGGTATATAAATATTTTAACTCAAATAAAAAATTGTAAAAAAAGAAAATAAAAAACAGAATTAAGAAAAAAGAAACAGGACAAAGACTTTTGTAACAAAGAATTAGGGAAACATTCTGTGTCTCAGTCTCAGTTGTTTCAGTCTTTGTACCCTGAAGCCACTACTCCACCACCTGCTCACTGCTTGTATCTGGTTACATGTCTGAACAAAGTTTGGTAAAATAATGGAAAGTATCTGTAACTCTAAACTCAAAGTACTTCTACCTCCAACTGTACACGTGTTGTGTTTTCACACTAAACTGCAGTTCACTGTTTAACACCTCATGTTCCTTTAAATAGAAACTCTCAGCTCTACTGTGTGTTTCACTCTGCTGGAAGCTATTAGCTCTATTAGCTGCTGGCTCCCTAACACAGCAGGACACTACTGCTCACTGGCTGCTAACAGCTAACAGCTAACTAGCTCTCTTCCTGCTAATTTCAGTTTGGATTTGCAGTCCCCTCTTGGTTCAATAGGTTTTAATAGTTTTATTAGGTCCTGCCAGCAAACCCTGTGTGACTGATTACACTACGATGGCAACAATCAGTGGTCGATCAAACCCGAGCATCCTTTATAATCCATCAACAGAAACAGACATAATACAGAAAAAAGAGTTGTCAACAATTTTAATGAGTGATTAATCAAAAGTATTTTTTTTCAAAGAATAATTTTAAAAAACTGACAAAACTGCATAATGAGGTTTGAAGGGAACACATCTGAACACTGATAGTGTCATTATTCTGTAACATTACATTGTGCAACAACATTTACTTCATAATGATGAATTCAAGTCGAAAAAAAATCTACAAAACAAAAATGTGAGGACAAAGCAGGAGCTTTACAGGAAAGCAGTATTCACTTGTTCTTATTCAAAGATTTGTGTCTTGTGTTTCAGGGCCTGCACAGTTTGACATCTTCATGCCGCAGACTATAGAGGTTCTGAGTGGATCCTGTGTGACCATCCCCTGCTTCTTTGATGTAATGGACACACACAAATCAAACGTGGATGAAACATGTGAAGCACTGTGGAGAAATGATAAAGGGACTGTTGTGTTTGACAGCAGTAATCCACAAACTACAGGACATTTGACAGGAAACTTAAAAAACAGAGACTGCACCACAACCCTGAACAACATGAGACCTGAGAACAGCAATAAGTACTTTTTCGGACTTGATTGCGACAATGACCTGAAATATAATTTTAGACAAAGAGAGTTGGACGTTTCAGTCAAAGGTAGGTTTTAAAGTCCATCTTCTTATACTTCAGTCAATAGCTCCCTTAGAACTACTTTGACCTTGTTTTTCTTTTATTGTATTTTGTAAATAGTATAAAGATGAAGAGTAATGATTGCTGTTTATTTACTGATTGGTCCAAATGTACTTTCCCACCAGATGTTCCACCCACACCGACTCTGACTCCGTCCACACTGAAGGTGGAGGAGGGAACTTCAGTGAGTTTGAAGTGCTCTGCTCCAGCTCCCTGTCTGTCTCATCCTCCAGCTCTGACATGGACCTCCAGCCTGGGTCACATTCAGGAGTCACTGCAGGAGAATCCGGACAGAACTAAAGTCAAGACCTCTGTTCTGACCTTCACTGCTTCTCGCCTTCATCACAGACTGGAAATCTCCTGTACTGCAGTCTACAACAAACAAGATGGCAGCTCTCAGTCTGTTAGCACAAGTTTGACAGCTGATATTTCATGTGAGTTAATTTTCTGGTGAAATTCATTTAGTTTTTTTTCTATTTAGTCTGAATCAGGGCTAAAATAGTGAGTTAAACAGTCCATTAATACATTAGGTGATAAAGGTGCTCTGATCATGACTTTTGGGGCTGATCACCAATCACTAACTGATGGAAGCAGTATTGGCCGATGCTGATCATCAATCAAGAGGATGCTTCTTTACTTTATTGTCACGTATAGTTGTCAGTTATTAGAGGCATAATAAAAGCACCAATAAAATGATGAAGAAATAATATTTATTTTGCTTGACAAAGAAATAGGTATATAAATATTTCAACACAAAATAAAAAACAGAATTAATAAAAAGAAACAGGACAAAGACGTTTGTAACAAAGAATGAGGGAAACATTCTGTGTCTCAGTCTCAGTTGTTTCAGTCTTTGTACCCTGAAGCCACTACTCCACCACCTGCTCACTGCTTGTATCTGGTTACATGTCTGAACAAAGTTTGGTAAAATAATGGAAAGTATCTGTAACTCTAAACTCAAAGTACTTCTACCTCCAACTGTACTCAGCTGAAATACTGTTACTGTAAACGTGTTGTCACACTAAACTGCAGTTCACTGTTTAACAGTTCATGTTCCTTTAAATAGAAACTCTCAGCTCTACTGTGTGTTTCACTCTGCTGGAAGCTATTAGCTCTGTTAGCTGCTGGCTCCCTAACACAGCAGGACTCTACTGCTCACTGGCTGCTAACAGCTAACAGCTAACAGCTAACTAGCTCTTTTACTGTCAATTTCAGTTTGGATTTGCAGTCCCCTCTTGGTTCAATAGGTTTTAATAGTTTTATTAGGTCCTGCCAGCAAACCCTGTGTGACTGATTACACTACGATGGCAACAATCAGTGGTCGATCAAACCCGAGCATCCTTTATAATCCATCAACAGAAACAGACATAATACAGAAAAAAGAGTTGTCAACAATTTTAATAAGTGATTAATCAAAAGTATTTTTTTTCAAAGAATAATTTAAAAAAACTGACAAAACTGCATAATGAGGTTTGAAGGAAACATATTTGAACACTGATAGTGTCATTATTCTATAACATTACATTGTGCAACAACATTTACTTCATAATGATGAATTCAAGTCGAAACAAGTCCACAAAACAAAAATGTGAGGACAAAGCAGGAGCTTTACAGGAAAGCAGTATTCACTCGTTCTTATTCAAAGATTTGTGTCTTGTGTTTCAGGGCCTGCACAGTTTGACATCTTCATGCCGCAGACTATAGAGGTTCTGAGTGGATCCTGTGTGACCATCCCCTGCTTCTTTGATGTAGAGGACAAACATAAATCAAACATGGATGAAACATGTAAAGCACTGTGGAAAAATGATGAAGGGACTGTTGTGTTTGACAGCAGGAATCCACAAACTACAGGACATTTGACAGGAAACTTAAAAAACAGAGACTGCACCACAACCCTGAACAACATGAGACCTGAGAACAGCAATAAGTTCTTTTTCAGACTTGAATGCGACAATGCCCTGAAATATGATTTTAAACAAAGAAAGTTGGACGTTTCAGTCAAAGGTAGGTTTTAAAGTCCATCTTCTTACACTTCAGTCAATAGCTCCCTTGTAGAACTACTTTGACCTTGTTTTGCTTTTATTGTATTTTGTTAATAGTATAAAGATGGAGAGTAATATTACTGTTTATTTACTGACTGGTCCAAATGTACTTTCCCACCAGATGATCCACCCACACCGACTCTGACTCCGTCCACACTGAAGGTGGAGGAGGGAACCTCAGTGAGTTTGAAGTGCTCTGCTCCAGCTCCCTGTCTGTCTCATCCTCCAGCTCTGACATGGTCCTCCAGCCTGGGTCACATTCAGGAGTCACTGCAGGAGAATCAGGACAGAACTAAAGTCAAGACGTCTGTTCTGACCTTCACTGCTTCTCGCCTTCATCACAGACTGGAAATCTCCTGTACTGCAGTCTACAACAAACAAGATGGCAGCTCTCAGTCTGTTAGCACAAGTTTGACAGCTGATATTTCATGTGAGTTAATTTGTCCTCTGCTGAAATTCATCATAATTATAAACTGATCTCTTGTCTCTTAGTTTTCATGACTTTGTCTGAATCAGTGATGAAACAATTATTCCAATAACGCTCAAGTTGATCAACAAACAGATAAAATAATGAAATAAAAACAGTTCATTCAACGTCATTAATCACTGGTTAGTTTTTTCAGAGAAATTGTAAAAATCACTGTTCCCTGTTTTCAAAATATGAGGATTTGCTGCCTTTTTGTCTTTTATAACATTTTAGACTGAATGTCTGGGTTTTGGACTGTTGGTCAGACAAGAGGGTTTTTGAAAGCACTCTGGTCCTGGCAGTCCTCCGTCACTTACATTAGAGGACAATATTCCCCAGAAAATCTAGCGGAGAAGATTTATCTTAAAATGATTTACCGAGCACATCTGGGAGATGTAAGCTTAGTATTTAAACTATTTTACCCAATATTTTTAATGTCAACATTATATATAAGCAATCATGTTAATGTATTTAAATAAGCAAATAAATTTGTAAAGGATTCGTTACAGTCTAAGAGATGGGTGGAAGTTCAGACACAGCAAGAAAGCTTGTTGGCAGGATAAACTAAGTCTATCTGAGAAAGACAAAACTGTGTTCTGTCCCTTTCATTGATCCTTTCTTTTGTTGAGTCATCAAAGTGGAGTGGGTAGGATCCACATCGCAAAAGACAAAATGAGACAATTTAACCTGGGAAGCATTTTTACAACTTGGGGTCATCAATCCGACTTCAGAAAAAGAAAATGGGGCATAATCTTTATTTAATTAATTTCTAATATGTGATTACATTACACCTACAAATAATACAAATAATGTGTCATTTTTCAGATCCACCAAAAATCACCACAGTGTCAGTCAGTCCCTCTGGTCCAGTACCAGAGAACAGCACTGTTACTCTGACATGCAGCAGTTCTGCCAACCCGGCAGTAAGCAGCTACACCTGGTACAGAACTGACGGAGGCCAGGAGGTTGTCATGGGGACCGGAAATGTTTTCAACATTGCAGCTTCTGAAGTCAGCGGTCCTTTTTTCTGCAAGGCTGAAAACGATCGTGGAGCTGGACGATCCAACACCACTCAAATAGATGTACAGTGTATGTATCAAATATCAAACTTATATGTTCTATATACCCTGATGGGTCTCACTGTATACAGTGCACTGATTTACAAATAATGGCACTCTTATATAATGGTGGCTTTCCTAGTTAACCCATTAATAACTAGTGACCAAAAGCAAATATCATTCACCATCTTGTACTTATACAGGTATTTGCAAGTCGCGGTCACCAGTTACACAGCGGTGTCATGGTGACATTACAACTTCAAAAGAAAAACTGTCACATAATCTGCCTTAATGTTCATTACAATATAAAGTTAAACCCATAAATAGGGATGGGGTGATATATGATTTCATTGCAAATTAAAAAATTGCAATGAAATTGCAATTTAATCAATGAAATGATTAAAAAAAACTGTGACAATAGGTTGTCTGTGGTAAATTTCTGTTATCAGGACAACAGTGAATCAGGACAGTCGTGAACATCCTCAACAGTGGCTTAAAAAGCTGTCTAGCTCACTGATGTACAGTCACAACAGTCATGACAACATCATATGCATGTTACCAGGGCTGAATACTCGGCTTGTCCATTGTGCCTCCACAAAAAAAATTAAATAAAATCGGATGTGAGAAAACTTTATGTATTACAAACTAAAGATGTGTGTCCTAAATGAAAGACAATAAAAAGTGTTTTTTCTAACACAAATGTAAGGTAAAGTGATTACAATATGTGTTTAAGCGTACAGGTATATTATCAGATCATTAGGGTCCGGGCAGCTAAGCTGCCAGGACACTATTGTATTCCTAGGAATTCTTTCTTTCTTTCTTTCTTTCTTTCTTTCTTCTTCTTCTTCCGAGGAAGTCATACTTCCCATGGGCGAAAACTCACCAAACTTTACAGAAATGTCCGGCCCCATGCCAGATTTACTTAATTCCAAGGACATGTCAATATTCCTCCTGGGGGGGCACAATAAGTGTTTTAAATTTAAAAACTTTAAAAATACCTACAAAATCAACAGTACATGCTACAGTTTTGAAACTTTCACCAAACTGTAGCCCCAATACTGCTGAAACTTTAGTCCACTTAAACTCATTACAAATTATGAAGTCCATCACTCAGTTTTTTTCAAAACCTGTAAAACTTATAAAACCTATCTCCTCCCACAATTTTTGCCCAATTGTCACCAAACTTGCTAGAGAGCATCTTCAGACCGTCCTCCACAAAACTTGTTTCTCGGATTTTTGATTTATCAAAAATTAAGCCTACAGTGCATCAAAATGTTTGACTGTAAACAGTACTGTAAACATATACTATCAAATTCTTGCTAAATACATTTTCAATCTTCCTGAAAAAAATTGAGAATATTTTGCAGTCATGGTTGATGGAGTTTGGCAAATATCAGAATTTTATCCGAAAAACTGAATTTTTGAGAACATTTTGAATTCTGCTCTCATGGGAACAACTGGAGTCAATGGAAGAGTGGCATTTTTAAACATCAAATGTTCTCTTATGAAGCAAAACACTTTAAGTTAAAAACAAATCACCAACATTTCCATGCTGTCAAGATGCAATTTATGTATTATCAGATTTTTGTTCAGGTAACAGAATTTCTGACATTTTGACCATTTTTTAAATCTGCCTTGACAACAGCTGCCCGGACAGTGACTCCCTGAGTTGACAAATGAAGCCACACAGCAGGTCTCACTTCCAGCCAATTAGCTCAGTGAGTAAGGAGCTGGTGCTTGGTGTCAGGGGTTGTGGGTTCAAGACCCAGCAAGGATGATGATGATGACAGATCAAAATATCAGATGTCCTCTACTTGAAACACAAGACAATTGTCCTGACGGTGGCATCACAGCAAGCCTCTGAATTAAATAAAAACAATTAGCTTGGACTGGACCATGGACGAAAGCTAACCAAATTCTGCACAAAGGTCCAGATTACCTCAGCTGTAAACCCAAGCCAATAGTCCTGATGGTGGTGCTACAGCAAGCGTCTAAAGTTCAAAACTTTGAAAAATCATAACAAATCAACCATACTTGCTGCAGCTTCAGAACTCAATATTGAAGAAACTTTTGTACATTTAAACCTATTAAAAATCATGAAGTACATCACTCAGTTTTTTTTTCAAAAACTGTAAAACTTCTTAAACCTATTTCCTCTCTCCTCCTTTGATTTAGGAAAAATTGAGCCTCAAAAACTCAATTGTTCACAGCATTTTAAATTTTTCTTTCATGTGAACAATTGGAGTCAATGCAGTAATGACATAGCTAAACATCAGTTATTCACTTATGGAGCAAATCAATCATTTTTAAAAACAAATTACCAACATGTCCATGCTGTCTAGATGCAATATGTGTATTTTCAGATTTTTTTCCTAATAACTGAATTTTGTATTACTTTGTGTTTGTTTTGTGGTGATGTAATTCCAGTCCAAACATAGGTGGCGGTAATGTGCTTTAATGCTGATTGACACCCTCCATTTAAACTGAAGAAGGAGAATCACTTAAAGTTGATCCAGCTGAGAGTAGGAGACAGGATCAGTGATCTAGTTCAGTGAGTGGGAAACATATAAATAAAAAAATCACAGCAAAACAAAGATTAAATCAAGAGAGCAGTATTTCAAACCAATCTTTTTGGGGGGCATTTTTGCCTATATGGATAATACAGTGAGAGACAGGTAATGTGGAGGCAGAGATTTTTTTTTATTTTTACAGTGGTTACAAATATGCCTGCATGACAGTGTATAGCTTACTCACTTTGTGAAGCCTCACATGATCTGTCACTAGCCAGTTAACTAAGTGAGATAGAAGATGGACTTAGGTGTCAAAGGTTGTAAGTTCAAGCCTCAACTAATGCAAAATGAACATTATGATGTCAACTGTCTGTCTTCCTGTTCTACACTTTGTTGCTCAGCCTCAGAGTTGCCTAAATTTGCCAAAAATAGCCCGGACCCGACCCATCGCTGCGCAGCAGCTATAATTTACAATTATTTTGGCAAGGATAAACTTCATATTGGCCTGTGTTCACTTACAATAATTTTCTTTTTTCCTGATTTCATAATTTCTTTTTCCAGATTCACCCAAACACACCACCGTGTCAGTCGGTCCCTCTGGTCCAGTACCAGAAGACAGCATTGTGACTCTGACATGCAGTAGTGTTGCCAACCCGGCAGTGAAAACCTACACCTGGTACAGAGCTGACGGAGACCAAGAGACTTTAATTGGGACTGGACATGTTTTAAACATCACAGCTTCTAAAGTCAGTGGTCCTTTTTTCTGCAAGGCTGAAAATCTTCTAGGAGCTGGACGATCCAACATCAGTGAAATAGATGTTCAGTGTATGTATCAAATTTCACACCTGTATATTTTCCATACACCCTGATAGGTCTAACACTGATTGACAAATTATAATATTTTGTCCTTGATTGGTTTATTTAAATATTAAAGTCACAATCTTTAGCTTTTAAATGCCGGTCGAAACCCATGTTGTAATCAGAAAAGAGAGATTTTTTGCACTCCACCCCACTAGATTATTGAGTTAAATTAGACTCAAAACTGGTGCACATAAAAACCAGACATGTGCACGTAACACAAACACACAGGACACTATCAGCAAGTGGAAAACCATCTTCATGAGGGAGCCTTTCTACTCTGCAAACACAAATGTGGCCCTGTGAGCACAGGGCTGTGAAGATCGTAAGCTTGACCCATGCTTGAAACTGCTCAACACTCATGCTGTCATCAAGTTAACTTTTGAGACACAGGGAGGGTTGAGTGCTTGTCATAGCCCCGTGTTAGTGGGACCATATTTTTGCATGCGTAGCAGAAATGCTCAATCACTATAGAGACATTTCCACACATCTAAAACATGTAGTTATGCAACATCAAAATTACATCTGGAGCGTTGTCATTAATAGGAAACAGGCATTTGAACATGCCAGACACAGTATGTTATTATTAATAAACCTTATATGAATGTTGATAGCAGCACCGTTTCCAGGAGCTTATTCTGGTACTGACCAATCAGTATCTACCAATTTAGAACTGGTCCTTGATATGCATCCCTGGTGAAAAATGTCTTCAATATACAGGGAACACAGATATTAGAACTTACAAATGATAGTGTAACACACATAGTTCATACTTTTGTTTCATTACTTATTCTTCAGATTCACCCAAACACACCACACTGTCAGTCAGTCCCTCTGGTCTAGTGCCAGAAGACACTGATGTGACTCTGACATGCAGTAGTGCTGCCAACCCAGCAGTAAAGAACTACACCTGGTACAGAGCTGACAGAGGCCAGGAGACTGTCATGGGGACTGGACATGTTATAAACATTACGGCTTTGAGAGACAGTGGTCCTTTTTTCTGCGAGGCAGAAAATGTTATTGGAGCTGGACGGTCCAACATCAGTCAAATAGATGTTCAATGTAAGTAACACAAGTGGTCCCTGGTGTTTGATGTGAACTGCCACCTGGATCTTTCTCCCTTTGTCCACCGACTAATAACTAATTCCATGTTGATGCTTTGATTGATTTCTAACTGATGAACTTCATTAATGACATTGCCACATCTTTACACAAGTCAATACATAACAAAATTTGAGAAATGCGTAGATTAATAAATACATGCAGTGGGGTCTAAAAGTCCACATTGCAAACATAAATCTGTAAATAATCAGAAAGTTTGAGGATTCAGAAAGTAAGTGAAACAGTCAGAAATAAAATTGTTGTTCTAAACACAGAGGGGTGTTTTCAGCATCAAATCATGGCAAGACTCAACATTTCTAAAGGGGCAGAAACACTTTACAGAAACTCCATCAGTTGTATCCAAAGCGCGATCAGGGAGACCCAAAGTGACAACGCAATCAGCAGATCAATACATCAAGCTGAGTTCCCTTACTCAAATTGTTAAGCTGATATTATCGTTTGTAATGGAAAAAAACAGTACTGCATGAAAAACAAATGCAAATTAGAAGTATCTTGCCAGGTGATCCCAAACTTTTTAACCCCACTGTGAACATGTAACTAGTTGACCCACTGGTAAAACTAACTTAACCCTTGGCTAAAATGGCTGCAAACTATTCATTACTTTTTCTTCAGATTCACCCCAAAACACCACACTGTCAGTCAGTCCCTCTGGTCCAGTGACAGAAGACACTGATGTGACTCTGACATGCAGCAGTACTGCCAACCCAGAAGTAAAGAACTACACCTGGTACAGAACTGACAGAGGCCAGGAGACTGTCATGGGGACTGGACATGTTTTACACATTAAAGCTTTGAGAGACAGTGGTCCTTTTTTCTGCAGGGCAGAAAATGCTATTGGAGCTGGAGGGTCCAACATCAGTCAAATAGATGTTCAATGTAAGTATCACAAGTGGTCTATGGTGTTTGATGTGAACTGCCACCTGGATCTTTCTCCCTTTGTCCACCGACTAATAACTAATTCCCTGTCGATGCTTTGATCGGTTTCTAACTGATAAACTTCATTAATGACATTGCCACATCTTTCAAAATTACACCTGCAGCATCGCATCATTATTAGGAAACAGGCATTGAACATGCCAGACACGGTATGTTATCATTAATAAACCTTATATGAATGTTGATAGCAGCACCGTTTGTCCAGGAGCTTATTTTGGTACTGACCAATCAGTATCTACCGATTTAGAACCGGTCCTCGATATGCATCCCTGGCGAAAATGTCTTCAATATACAGGGAACACAGATATTAGAACTTACAAATGATAGTGTAACACATATAGTTCATACTTTTGTTTCATTACATATTCTTCAGATTCACCCAAACACACCACACTGTCAGTCAGTCCCTCTGGTCCAGTTACAGAAGACACTGATGTGACTCTGACATGCAGCAGTGCTGCCAACCCAGCAGTAAAGAACTACACCTGGTACAGAACTGACAGAGGCCAGGAGACTGTCATGGGGACTGGACATGTTTTACACGTTAAAGCTTCGAGAGACAGTGGTCCTTTTTTCTGCGAGGCAGAAAATGCTATTGGAGCTGGACGGTCCAACATCAGTCAAATAGATGTTCAATGTAAGTATCACAAGTGGTCTATGGTGTTTGATGTGAACTGCCACCTGGATCTTTCTCCCTTTGTCCACCAACTGATAACTAATTCCCTGTCGATGCTTTGATCAGTTTCTAATTGATGAACTTCATTAATGACATTGCCACATCTTTACACAAGTCAATACATAACAAAATTTGAGAAATGCGTAGATAAATAAATACATGCAGTGGGGTCTAAAAGTTCACATTGCAAACATAAACCTGTAAATAATCAAAGTTTGAGGATTCAGAAAGTAAGTGAAACAGTCAGAAGTAAAATTGTTGTTCTAAACACAGAGGAGTGTTTTCAGCATCAAATCATGGCGAGACTCAACATTTCTAAAGGGGCAGAAACACTTTACAGAAACTCCATCAGTTGTATCCAAAGCACGATCAGGGAGACCCAAAGTGACAACGCAATCAGAAGATCAATACATCAAGCTGAGTTCCCTTACTCAAATTGTTAAGCTGATATTATCATTTGTAACGGAAAAAAATCAGTACTGCATGAAAAACAAATGCAAATTAGAAGTATCTTGCCAGGTGATCTCAAACTTTTTAACCCCACTGTGAATATGTAACTAGTTGACCCACTGGTAAAACTAACTTAACCCTTGGCTAAAATGGATGCAAACTATTCATTACTCTTTCTTCAGATTCACCCGAAAATACCACACTGTCAGTCAGTCCCTCTGGTCCAGTACCAGAAGACACTGATGTGACTCTGACATGCAGCAGTGCTGCCAACCCAGCAGTAAAGAACTACACCTGGTACAGAACTGACAGAGGCCAGGAGACTGTCATGGGGACTGGACATGTTTTAAACATTAAAGCTTCAAGAGACAGTGGTCCTTTTTTCTGCAGGGCAGAAAATGCTATTGGAGCTGGACGGTCCAACATCAGTCAAATAGATGTTCAATGTAAGTATCACAAGTGGTCTATGGTGTTTGATGTGAACTGCCACCTGGATCTTTCTCCCTTTGTCCACCAACTCCTGGTCAAACACTTTAATTAATTCCCTGTCAATGCTTTGATCAGTCTCTAACTGATAAACTTCATTAATGACATTGCCACATCCAGTGGGTACATGCAGTGGGGTCTAAAACTCCACATTGAAAACATAAACCTGTAAATAATCAGAAGGTTTGAGGATTCAGAAAGTAAGTGAAACAGTCAGAAGTAAAATTGCTGTTCTAAACACAGAGACAGAAAAAAAACATTACTACATACAAAACAAATGCAAATTACAAGTATCTTGACTAGTGATATCAAACTTTTGAACACCACTGTAAACATGTTACTAGTTGACCAACTGGTCATCATCCAACACTCATCATTGAATGAGCACAATAAAGCCCCCAATGTGTTTCAATTAATTGTCTTCACTCAACGTTTCAACAGTTACCTTGTTATATCAGCACATCTGGTCAAACTTGATTAAACATGACTTTAGCTGACTCATGTCTGTCTTCTCTGCATCCATCACAGTTGCTCCACAGATCCTGTCCTCATATGACTGCAGTCAAACTGCAGACCAGCTCAACTGTTCCTGTGAGACTGTGGGGAATCCTCCTCCTGCTCTACAGTGGTATTTGGATGGGTTACCTGTCAATCACTCTGACAGGTTTGCAATCAGCAGTGAGCCTCTAAACGTCTCAGGTCTGAGGAGCATCATCATTGTGAGTCAACCACAACGGAGGGATCTTTCCACTTTGCTCTGCCACAGCTCCAACTCCCTGGGATCAACTACTCAGAGGTTTTTTGTCTACAGCCTCGAGCCTCACGGTTTGTCTTTGTGCTGAATACAAGTTCTGTTGATAAATTGGAAACTATCATGATTTCTTGAATTTCCATTATACTCATTTCTTTACTCAGCTAATGACTACACATATACACACTGTAGTATTTAATTAATATGTATTTAAAGTGTTATGTTATTTCTTATGACAGGTCCTGAACAGTACCTTGGACCGTACAGTGGACTTCTTCTCTTGGCTGTTGCTCGTGTTTCTCTCTGTGTGAACGTCTTGTTGCCAATCTACGTGGTGTTCCTTTGGTATGATATTACAATCCATTATAAAGATTTTGTTGAAAGCTCTGCTCATTAGGAGAATCTATAGAAGACAAAAGTTAAGGAGTATACGTCTTTTTTCTCTTTTTTCCTTAAAGGAAAGCGAGAAAGAGTGTGAAGCCAAAAGAAGAGGACACAACCTACATGTCATTGGAGCGTAGAGACATATCTCCAGAGTATGACGTCATTGGCCAAACTCCAAAATGACCATGTGAGCTTCCTCCGATGATGAGCCTGATGATTATCAGATAACATAACTAAAGGTTTTATTGTATTTTTTCATGCTTCATACTTTGTTACTTTGTTCTCTCCTGAAATGCTTCATACTCCCACTTAGTTATGAGTGTTTATGATTTTTATTTTTTCTGTGGAGAAACATTCACAAAACATTACAAGTATAAAATGTAACTCAAATAAATACTTTCTCTATGAAAAAATGTAAAATTGTGAAAAAAGTTCAATAAAAAGTTTGTTTTAAACTTCATCATTGTGTGCATGATTACACTATGGGCCGGATCTACTAAGATCCCAAATTGCTTGTACTTATCTGCCTGTGCAATCTAGAAATTTGCGTGTGGGGTTGAACCGCAGTTTGCGGGCGAATTACTAAGAGTGATTGCGTAAATGACAACAGGCACAAACGTGTTGGAGACACGCCTATTTAAATGAGGGTTTAGCGTGTTTCATGGTTTTCAGCATGGCAAGTTTGAGAGAGCGAAAGCGCAAAGTGAAATTGGACCCTTTGAATTAGAAGTGTTGGTAGAGGAAGCGAATAAACATTTCAATGAGCTGCAGCAAAGGAATCTGACGGTCGCGCAAAGGAACGCGTGTGGGAGATAATCGGTGAAAAAGTTAATGTGTCTCTTTCCTACAATGAGCTTCATCTAGCAGTACTAGAGACTCGCCTCCCAAGAACAATGACAGCACTTGTTTTGGTAGTTTTTTAAAGCATGACCACAATCATTTAACATGTTTAACCAAGTGTGTGTTGTTGTAATCATGAAAATAAAGGTCCTTGAATCTTCACATCATCATTTCAACACAAAACATGATCTTTTCCTGAACCCTACCAAGCCATTTTCATGTCACTCAGTGGCTCAGTTGCACTGTGGGTAATGTAGGCACCAGGTTTGGAAAATCAGTCCACTGTTCTAGTATTGCACTCCTATAACACTGTTGAACTCATTATGGACATCACTCAAAGCAATTTATCAGACTACATGCAGCTTCTTCTTGAGCCACAAAATACATTATCTACTTTATTCACATACAGCAGTACAGTACAGTACAGTACAGTAGTACTCCCTAAGACCTGTAAACACACTTTGATGTATAAAATTGTTGGGAGTAACCCTTTAACAGTTATGTTTTAGTCATTCACGTTGCATATTAATGTCCTTATGGTAAACGCAACATCTGCCACATTCTCCCACACATACACACATTTATACACTGATGGCGGAGGCTGAAGCAGCCATTCACACATTTGCTCACGCCCTGATGGAACAGCCATCAAGAGCAATTAAGTGTTAGGGGGGTGTTAGTGTAAGGTTAAGTGTCTTGCTCAAGGACACTTCAATATGCAGCCAGGCGAAACACATTGCAACGCTGCAGGTAAATTGGTGGGCTTTCAGTATACAACATAACATTGTTATTGTTTTTATAGTAACGGTGTAAATCACTGTGACAATAAAGGTTAATTACCCATTTTTGTCACGTATAATTCATTTGCAGAAATTCCCCTCATCAGGTCAGTGCTACAAACTCTTTAAGGTGAATATCTAGATCAAAGGGCTTTTGAGCCAATCAGCTCCATGGACAACCTACAATCAATTAAACACACCTGCAACCAATCACACACACACACACACACACACACTCAACAGGGTTATTTAAGCAGAGAGACAACATATACGACCTCTGGGGTCGTAACAGCTACAAACACTTTTAGGTGAATATCTAGATCAAAAGGCTTTTTGTGATCAGTAAAGTGAAAACTAGGATCAAGACACATTTGGGACGATAAATAAACATTTCTGATTAAAAACTTGTTTTTCTTGCCGTCACACCCATGTGCACTTCTGTGACTTCCTCATTTTCAAGTCAACTCTTGAAGGATGTTTGAAAAAGCAGCACAACTCTGAAGGAACTTCACTTCTCTGTTCATCTTTCATCGTGTACTGTGAGATCTGAAGAAAAGGTAAGTCACCGTAACTTCGATATGACACATCAACTCATGAACATTCATGCTAAAGCTTAAATATTGAATCATGTGACTTCAGATCAATGAACAATTTCAAAGGTAGAACGGAAAAAAAACCATTGAAACTATGAAAACTTTGTGAAAGGTGGGAACATTTCTATTAAACACTAAAATGTTTAAGTTGTATTTTTGATTGTATTTTTGGACATTGTCACTTTTGAGTGTATCTTTTGACTTACACAAATTATAGCTCTGTAAATACATAGAAAATACATAAATAAAATATGCAATATGTTTATTAATTTTGCCTGCAATACACAGTATAGCTTCCTGTGTTCCTGTTTAATGTCAAAGTGTCTGACAATAATTTGTTTTTCAAATTCCTAATAGTGAGTAGAAACACTGAAACAGTCAGTTACCCTTTGTTAAATATTAACATCGCAAAAGTTAATAAAAGTCTGGCAAATGTGTAAGATTTTTCTTTTAAATGAGTAATGATTCATTTAAAAGTAATATGTCCCTATTTTCCCCTACGATTGATAAATAAGTTCTCAGTGCCTAAAATAATTTAATTATTAGTTTAGTTTAGTTTGGATTATTTCAGTCATTTTCCAACTCATAAATACACAATTATTTAACTTAATGCTTTCTACCCTTTTAACATTAATTATATTTTGTCATCTGCCTTTAAATTATACAAAAAATGATCTTGGGAGTCAGTTGACTTTCAGTGTCTCAGAATCCTCTACAGTCGTCTTTGGAGCCTTTTCTACATTGACATTGATCAAAAAAAGGAAAACGGTCACAAATCTGCAACATCTGCAAATATTGTACTCAACAGTGGCCTACAAACACAACTCTAAAAATGTGAGCTGACGAAAGATGAAATGTACTAAAGATGTGAATTGTTCCATGTGTCTTCTCCAGAGTTTCTGCCTCTCCTGACACACAGAGATGGCTGCAGCTCTGACTGTCCTTCTCATTGGCTGTCTGCTGCAAAGTGAGTTGAGGTTCATTCACATTTGGATCGATGATTATAAAAACTATAAATATGTCACGTTAATCAGACATTCACCCCAGAGTACATGATCTGTAATACATGCTGCAGCAAATAGAGGATGGAGTGAAATAAAGAAATGATCTGCTGCATTTCTCTGTGAAAATTTCTATTTTTATCAAAACATTAAGAAAAAACAATGTAAAAATAAAGAATATTTATTTTAGATTATTTCATGATTAAAGGTATAGTGCTGGGATTTGAGCAAAGCAACCAAATGGAAAAATGTTCTTCTATTACTGTAAAGCAGTATCCACTTGAACCTATTCAAAGATTTGTGTCTTGTGTTTCAGGTGTCCTGTGTGGACGATTCGAGGCCATTATTCCACAGACTATAGAGGTTCTGAGTGGATCCTGTGTGACCATCCCCTGCTCCTTTGATGTAGCAGACAACTATTACTCAAAAGTTGATCAAACATGTAAAGCACTGTGGAAACATGATGAACAGACTGTTGTGTTTGACAGCAGGAATCCACAATCAAGTGCAATTCAAGGAGAACTGAAAGGAGACTTAAAAAGAAAAGACTGCACCACAACCCTGAACAACATGAGACCTGAGCACAGCAAAGAATATTTCTTGAGACTGGAATGTGAAGGCCTCAGACATAATCTTAATGAGCAAAAGTTGCACATTTCAGTCACAGGTAGGTTTTATAGTCCATTTACCAACAGTTCACTCATAAGCTCCTTTCTAGAACTGCTTTGACCTTGTGTTGCATTTACTGCATTTTGCAAATAAAATAAAGATGAAGAGTAATATTACTGTTTATTTACTGACTGGTCCAAATGTACTTTCCCACCAGATGATCCACCCACACCGACTCTGACTCCGTCCACACTGAAGGCGGAGGAGGGAACCTCAGTGAGTTTGAAGTGCTCTGCTCCAGCTCCCTGTCTGTCTCATCCTCCAGCTCTGACATGGACCTCCAGCCTGGGTCACATTCAGGAGTCACTGCAGGAGAATCAGGACAGAACTAAAGTCAAGACCTCTGTTCTGACCTTCACTGCTTCTCGCCTTCATCACAGACTGGAAATCTCCTGTACTGCAGTCTACAACAAACAAGATGGCAGCTCTCAGTCTGTTAGCACAAGTTTGACAGCTGATATTTCATGTGAGTTTGTTCTCTGCTGACATCATAATTATCATAATTTTAACCTACATAATTTATCCCTTGTCTCATACTTTCTGCTTAGTCTGAATCAGGGCTGAAACAGTGAGTTAAACAGTCCATTAATACATCAGGTGATAAAGGTGCTCTGATCATGACTTTTGGGGCTGATCACCAATCACTCAGAAGCAGTATTGGCAGATGCTGATCATCAATCAAAAGGATGCTTCTTTACTTTATTGTCACGTATAGTTGTCAGTTATTAGTGGCATAATAAAAGCACCATTAAAATGATGAGGAAATAATATTTATTTTGCTTGACAAAGAAATAGGTATATAAATATTTTAACACAGAATTAAGAAAAAAGAAACAGGACAAAGACTTTTGTAACAAAGAATGAGGGAAACATTCTGTGTCTCAGTCTCAGTTGTTTCAGTCTTTGTACCCTGAAGCCACTACTCCACCACCTGCTCACTGCTTGTATCTGGTTACATGTCTGAACAAAGTTTGGTAAAATAATGTAAAGTATCTGTAACTCTAAACTCAAAGTACTTCTACCTCCAACTGTAAACGTGTTGTGTTGTCACACTAAGCTGCAGTTCACTGTTTAACACCTCATGTTCCTTTAAATAGAAACTCTCAGCTCTACTGTGTGTTTCACTCTGCTGGAAGCTATTAGCTCTGTTAGCTGCTGGCTCCCTAACACAGCAGGACTCTACTGCTCACTGGCTGCTAACAGCTAACAGCTAACTAGCTCTCTTCCTGCTAATTTCAGTTTGGATTTGTAGTCCCCTCTTGGTTCAATAGGTTTTTAATAGGTTTATTAGGTCCTGCCAGCAAACCCTGTGTGACTGATTACACTACGATGGCAACAATCAGTGGTCGATCAAACCCGAGCATCCTTTATAATCCATCAACAGAAACAGACATAATACAGAAAAAAGAGTTGTCAACAATTTTAATAAGTGATTAATCAAAAGTATTTTTTTCAAAGAATAATTTTAAAAAACTGACAAAACTGCATAATGAGGTTTGAAGGAAACATATCTGAACACTGATAGTGTCATTATTCTATAACATTACATTGTGCAACAACATTTACTTCATAATGATGAATTCAAGTCGAAAACAAATCTACAAAACAAAAAAATGTGAGGACAAAGCAGGAGCTTTACAGGAAAGCAGTATTCACTTGTTCTTATTCAAAGATTTGTGTCTTGTGTTTCAGGGCCTGCACAGTTTGACATCTTCATGCCGCAGACTATAGAGGTTCTGAGTGGATCCTGTGTGACCATCCCCTGCTTCTTTGACGTAACGGACACACATAAATCAAACGTGGATGAAACATGTAAAGCACTGTGGAAAAATGATGAATGGACTGTTGTGTTTGACAGCAGTAATCCACAAACTACAGGACATTTGACAGGAAACTTAAAAAACAGAGACTGCACCACAACCCTGAACAACATGAGACCTGAGAACAGCAATAAGTACTTTTTCAGACTTGATTGTGATGGCCTGAAATACAATTTTCTACAAAGAAAGTTGGACGTTTCAGTCAAAGGTTGGTTTTAAAGTCCATCTTCTTATACTTCAGTCAATAGTTGTAGAACTACTTTGACCTTGTTTTGCTTTTATTGTATTTTGTAAATAGTATAAAGATGAAGAGTAATATTACAGTTTATTTACTGACTGGTCCAAATGTACTTTCCCACCAGATGATCCACCCACACCGACTCTGACTCCGTCCACACTGAAGGCGGAGGAGGGAACCTCAGTGAGTTTGAAGTGCTCTGCTCCAGCTCCCTGTCTGTCTCATCCTCCAGCTCTGACATGGTCCTCCAGCCTGGGTCACATTCAGGAGTCACTGCAGGAGAATCAGGACAGAACTAAAGTCAAGACCTCTGTTCTGACCTTCACTGCTTCTCGGCTTCATCACAGACTGGAAATCTCCTGTACTGCAGTCTACAACAAACCAGATGGCAGCTCTCGGTCTGTTAGCACAAGTTTGACAGCTGATATTTCATGTGAGTTAATTTTCTGGTGAAATTCATTTCGTTTTTTTTCTATTTAGTCTGAATCAGGACTGAAACAGTGAGTTAAACAGTCCATTAATACATCAGGTGATAAAGGTGCTCTGATCATGACTTTTGGGGCTGATCACCAATCACTAATTGATGGAAGCATCATTGGCCGATGCTGATCATCAATCAAAAGGATGCTTCTTTATGTTATTGTCACCTAGTTGTCACTTATTAGTGGCATAATAAAAGCACCCATAAAATATTGAGGAAATAATTATATTTATTTTGCCTGACAAAGAAATAGGTATATAAATATTTTAACACAGAATTAAGAAAAAAAAACAGGACAAAGACTTTTGTAACAAAGAATGAGGGAAACATTCTGTGTCTCAGTCTCAGTTGTTTCAGTCTTTGTACCCTGAAGCCACTGCTCCACCACCTGCTCACTGCTTGTATCTGGTTATATGTCTGAACAAAGTTTGGTAAAATAATGTAAAGTATCTGTAACTCTAAACTCAAAGTACTTCTACCTCCAACTGTACTCAGCTGAAATACTGCTACTGTAAACGTGTTGTGTTGTCACACTAAACTGCAGTTCACTGTTTAACACTTCATGTTCCTTTAAATAGAAACTCTCAGCTCTACTGTGTGTTTCACTCTGCTGGAAGCTATTAGCTCTGTTAGCTGCTGGCTCCCTAACACAGCAGGACTCTACTGCTCACTGGCTGCTAACAGCTAACAGCTAACTAGCTCTCTTCCTGCTAATTTCAGTTTGGATTTGCAGTTCCCTCTTGGTTCAATAGCTTTTCAATAGGTTTATAAGGTCCTGCCAGCAAACCCTGTGTGACTGATTACACTACGATGGCAACAATCAGTGGTCGATCAAACCCGAGCATCCTTTATAATCCATCAACAGAAACAGACATAATACAGAAAAAAGAGTTGTCAACGATTTTAATAAGTGATTATTCAAAAGTATTTTTTTCAAAGAATAATTTTAAAAAATTGACAAAATTGTTCTTTGAAAATGAGGTTTGAAGGGAACACATCTGAATACTGATAGTGTCATTATTCTATATCATTACATTGTGAAATCAACATTTACTTCATAATGAGAAGTTCAAGTCAAAAACAATGTACAAAACAAAAAAATGTAAGGACAAAGCAGGAGTTTTTCAGGAAAGCAGTATTCACTTGTTCTTATTCAAAGATTTGTGTCTTGTGTTTCAGGGCCTGCACAGTTTGACATCCTAATGCCGCAGACTATAGAGGTTCTGAGTGGATCCTGTGTGACCATCCCCTGCTTCTTTGATGTAGAGGACAGATATAAATCAAACGTGGATGAAACATGTAAAGCACTCTGGAAAAAGGATGAAGAGACTGTTGTGTTTGACAGCAGGAATCCACAAACTACAGGACATTTGACAGGAAACTTAAAAAACAGAGACTGCACCACAACCCTGAACAACATGAGACCTGAGAACAGCAATAAGTACTTTTTCAGAGTTGAATGCGACAATGGCCTGAAATATAATTTCAAACAAAGAGAGTTGGACGTTTCAGTCAAAGGTAGGTTTTAAAGTCCATCTTCTTATACTTCAGTCAATAGCTCCCTTGTAGAACTACTTTGACCTTGTTTTGCTTTTATTGTATCTTGTAAATAAAATAAAGATGAAGAGTAATGATTACTGTTTATTTACTGACTGGTCCAAATGTACTTTCCCACCAGATGATCCACCCACACCGACTCTGACTCCGTCCACACTGAAGGTGGAGGAGGGAACCTCAGTGAGTTTGAAGTGCTCTGCTCCAGCTCCCTGTCTGTCTCATCCTCCAGCTCTGACATGGTCCTCCAGCCTGGGTCACATTCAGGAGTCACTGCAGGAGAATCCGGACAGAACTAAAGTCAAGACCTCTGTTCTGACCTTCACTGCTTCTCGCCTTCATCACAGACTGGAAATCTCCTGTACTGCAGTCTACAACAAACAAGATGGCAGCTCTCAGTCTGTTAGCACAAGTGTGACAGCTGATATTTCATGTGAGTTAATTTCTGGTGAAATTCATTTAGTTTTTTTTCTATTTAGTCTGAATCAGGGCTGAAACAGTGAGTTAAACAGTCCATTAATACATCAGGTGATAAAGGTGCTCTGATCATGACTTTTGGGGCTGATCACCAATCAGTAATTGATGGAAGCATTATTGGCCGATGCTGATCATCAATCAAAAGGATGCTTCTTTACTTTATTGTCACTTATAGTTGTCAGTGATTAGTGGCAAAATAAAAGCACCAATAAAATGTTGAGGAAATAATAATATTTATTTTGCTTGACAAAGAAATAGGTATATAAATAATTTAACACAAAATAAAAAACAGAATTCAGAAAAAAGAAACAGGACAAAGACTTTTGTAACAAAGAATGAGGGAAACATTCTGTGTCTCAGTCTCAGTTGTTTCAGTCTTTGTACCCTGAAGCCACTACTCCACCACCTGCTCACTGCTTGTATCTGGTTACATGTCTGAACAAAGTTTGGTAAAATGATGTAAAGTATCTGTAACTCTAAACTCAAAGTACTTCTACCTCCAACTGTACTCAGCTGAAATACTGTTACTGTAAACGTGTTGTGTTGTCACACTAAACTGCAGTTCACTGTTTAACACTTCATGTTCCTTTAAATAGAAACTCTCAGCTCTACTGTGTGTTTCACTCTGCTGGAAGCTATTAGCTCTGTTAGCTGCTGGCTCCCTAACACAGCAGGACTCTACTGCCCACTGGCTGCTAACAGCTAACAGCTAACTAGCTCTCTTCCTGCTAATTTCAGTTTGAATTTGCAGCTCCATCTTGGTTCAATAGGTTTTAATAGTTTTAT
This sequence comes from Pagrus pagrus, assembly GCF_965226575.1. NCBI lineage: Eukaryota > Metazoa > Chordata > Actinopteri > Spariformes > Sparidae > Pagrus > Pagrus pagrus. The sequence continues at coordinate 7,937,152 of NC_140191.1, forward strand.
TAGGTCCTGCCAGCAAACCCTGTGTGACTGATTACACTACGATGGCAACAATCAGTGGTCGATCAAACCCGAGCATCCTTTATAATCCATCAACAGAAACAGACATAATACAGAAAAAAGAGTTGTCAACAATTTTAATAAGTGATAAATCAAGTGTTTTTTTTTCAAAGAATAATTTTAAAAAACTGACAAAACTGCATAATGAGGTTTGAAGGAAACATATCTGAACACTGATAGTGTCATTATTCTATAACATTACATTGTGCAACAACATTTACTTCATAATGATGAATTCAAGTCGAAAAAAATCTACAAAACAAAAATGTGAGGACAAAGCAGGAGCTTTACAGGAAAGCAGTATTCACTTGTTCTTATTCGAAGATTTGTGTCTTGTGTTTCAGGGCCTGCACAGTTTGACATCCTAATGCCGCAGACTATAGAGGTTCTGAGTGGATCCTGTGTGACCATCCCCTGCTTCTTTGACGTAGAGAGCAAACATAAATCAAACGTGGATGAAACATGTAAAGCACTGTGGAAAAAGGATGAAGACACTGTTGTGTTTGACAGCAGGAATCCACAAACCACAGGACATTTGACAGGAAACTTAAAAAACAGAGACTGCACCACAACCCTGAACAACATGAGACCTGAGAACAGCAATAAGTACTTTTTCAGACTTGAATGCGACAATGGCCTGAAATATAATTTTAAACAAAGAGAGTTGGTCGTTTCAGTCAAAGGTAGGTTTTAAAGTCCATCTTCTTATACTTCAGTCAATAGCTCCCTTGTAGAACTACTTTGACCTTGTTTTGCTTTTATTGTATTTTGTAAATAGTATAAAGATGAAGAGTAATATTACTGTTTATTTACTGACTGGTCCAAATGTACTTTCCCACCAGATGATCCACCCACACCGACTCTGACTCCGTCCACCCTGAAGGTGGAGGAGGGAACCTCAGTGAGTTTGAAGTGCTCTGCTCCAGCTCCCTGTCCGTCTCATCCTCCAGCTCTGACATGGACCTCCAGCCTGGGTCACATTCAGGAGTCACTGCAGGAGAATCAGGACAGAACTAAAGTCAAGACCTCTGTTCTGACCTTCACTGCTTCTCATCTTCATCACGGACTGGAAATCTCCTGTACTGCAGCCTACAACAAACAAGATGGCAGCTCTCAGTCTGTTAGCACAAGTTTGACAGCCGACATTTCATGTGAGTTTGTTCTCTGGTGAAATTTATCATCATCATACACATTATAATTAATCTCTTGTCACTTAGTTTACTTGGTTTGAATTAGGGCTGAAACAGTTAAGATGAAGATGTTAAATTAATAGTCCATTAATACCTTTATCGTCACCTCTAGTTGTCAGTTATTAGTGGCATAATAAAAGCACCAATAAAATGTTGAGGAAATAATAATATTTATTTTGCTTGACAAAGAAATAGGTTTATAAATATTTTAACACAAAATAAAAAAACAGAATTAATAAAAAGAAACAGGACAAAGACTTTTGTAACAAAGAATGAGGGAAACATTCTGTGTCTCAGTCTCAGTTGTTTCAGTCTTTGTACCCTGAAGCCACTACTCCACCACCTGCTCACTGCTTGTATCTGGTTACATGTCTGAACAAAGTTTGGTAAAATAATGTAAAGTATCTGTAACTCTAAACTCAAAGTACTTCTACCTCCAACTGCACTCAGCTGAAATACTGTTACTGTAAACGTGTTGTGTTTTCACACTAAACTGCAGTTCACTGTTTAACACCTCATGTTCCTTTAAATAGAAACTCTCAGCTCTACTGTGTGTTTCACTCTGCTGGAAGCTATTAGCTCTGTTAGCTGCTGGCTCCCTAACACAGCAGGACTCTACTGCTCACTGGCTGCTAACAGCTAACAGCTAACTAGCTCTGTTGCTGCTAATTTCAGTTTGGATTTGCAGTTCCCTCTTGGTTCAATATGTTTTTAATAGTTTTATTAGGTCCTGCCAGCAAACCCTGTGTGACTGATTACACTACGATGGCAACAATCAGTGGTCGATCAAACCCGAGCATCCTTTATAATCCATCAACAGAAACAGACATAATACAGAAAAAAGAGTTGTCAACAATTTTAATAAGTGATTAATCAGAAGTAATTTTTTCAAAGAATAATTTAAAAAAACTGACAAAACTGCATAATGATGTTTGAAGGAAACATATCTGAACACTGATAGTGTCATTATTCTATAACATTACATTGTGCAACAACATTTACTTCATAATGATGAATTCAAGTCGAAACAAATCTACAAAACAAAAATGTGAGGACAAAGCAGGAGCTTTACAGGAAAGCAGTATTCACTCGTTCTTATTCAAAGATTTGTGTCTTGTGTTTCAGGGCCTGCACAGTTTGACATCTTCATGCCGCAGACTATAGAGGTTCTGAGTGGATCCTGTGTGACCATCCCCTGCTTCTTTGATGTAGAGGACAAACATAAATCAAACATGGATGAAACATGTAAAGCACTGTGGAAAAATGATGAAGGGACTGTTGTGTTTGACAGCAGGAATCCACAAACTACAGGACATTTGACAGGAAACTTAACAAACAGAGACTGCACCACAACCCTGAACAACATGAGACCTGAGAACAACAATAAGTACTTTTTCAGACTTGAATGCGACAATGGCCTGAATCATGATTTTAAACAAAGAAAGTTGGATGTTTCAGTCAAAGGTAGGTTTTAAAGTCCATCTTCTTATACTTCAGTCAATAGCTCCCTTAGAACTACTTTGACCTTGTTTTGCTTTTATTGTATTTTGTAAATTGTATAAAGATGAAGAGTAATGATTACTGTTTATTTACTGACTGGTCCAAATGTACTTTCCCACCAGATGTTCCACCCACACCGACTCTGACTCCGTCCACACTGAAGGTGGAGGAGGGAACCTCATTTAGTTTGAAGTGCTCTGCTCCAGCTCCCTGTCTGTCTCATCCTCCAGCTCTGACATGGTCCTCCAGCCTGGGTCACATTCAGGAGTCAGTGCAGGAGAATCAGGACAGAACTAAAGTCAAGACCTCTGTTCTGACCTTCACTGCTTCTCACCTTCATCATGGAATTATCTCCTGTACTGCAGTCTACAACAAACAAGATGGCAGCTCTCAGTCTGTTAGCACAAGTTTGACAGCTGATATTTCATGTGAGTTTGTTCTCTGTATTCATCATACACATTAAAATTGGTCTCTTGTCTCTTAGCTTCTTTAACTTAGTTTGAATCAGGACTGAAACAGTGAATTAAACAGTCCATTATTACATTAGGTGATAAAGGTTCTCTGATCATGACTTTTGGGGCTGATCACCAATCACTAATTGATGGAAGCAGTATTGGCAGATGCTGATAAATTAAAAGGATGCTTCTTTACTTTATTGTCATGTACAGTTGTCAGTTAAAATGGCAGCCCTGAGTCATCTGTGAGCACAAGTGTGACAGCTGATATTTCATGTGAGTTAATTTGTCCTCTGCTGAAATTCATCATAATTATAAACTGATCTCTTGTCTCTTAGTTTTCATGACTTTGTCTGAATCAGGAATGAAACAATTATTCCAACAATGCTTAAGTTGATAGACAGTAAAATAATTAGCACCAATTTTGATAAGTCATTAATCACTGGTGTTTGATAAGTGTTTTCAGACAAATTGTAAAAAATCACTGTTCCCTGTTTTCAAAATATGAGGATTTGCTGCTTTTCTCTCTTGTATAACATTGTAAACTGAAAGTCTGGGTTTTGGACTGTTGGTCAGACAAGAGGTTTTTTGAAAGCACTCTGGTCCTGGCAGTCCTCCGTCACTTACATTAGAGGACAATATTCCCCAGAAAATGTAGCGGAGAAGATTTACCTTCATATGATTTACTGACCACATCTGGGAGATTTAAGCTTAGTATTTAAACCATTTTACGCAATATTTTTAATGCCAACATTATATATAAGCAAATCAATTTGTATAGGATTTGTTACAGTCTAAGAGGTGGGTGGAAGTTCAGAAACAGCAAGAAAGCTTGTTGGCAGGATAAACTAAGTCTATCTGAGAAAGACATAACATAACTGTGTTCTGTCCCTTTCATTGATCCTTTCTTTTGTTGAGTAATCAAAGTGGAGTGGGTAGGATCCACATCGCAAAAGACAAAATGAGACCATTTTAACCTGGGAAGCATTTTTACAACATGGGGTCATCAATCAGACTTCAGAAAAAGAAAATGGGGCATAAACTTCATTTATTTAATTTCTAATATGTGATAACATTACACATAAATAATACAAAAAATGTGTAATTCTTCAGATCCACCAAAAATCACCACAGTGTCAGTCAGTCCCTCTGGTCCAGTACCAGAAAGCACCAGTCTTACTAGTTCTGCCAACCCGGCAGTAAGCAGCTACACCTGGTACAGAGCTGACGGAGGTCAGGAGGTCGTCATGGGGACCGGAAATGTTTTAAACATTGCAGCTTCTGAAGTCAGCGGTCCTTTTTTCTGCAAGGCTGAGAACGATTGTGGAGTTGGAAAATCCAACACCACCCAAATAGATGTACAGTGTATGTATCAAATTTCAAATGTATATGTTCTATATACCCTGATGGGTCTCACTGTATACAGTGCACTGATTTACAACTAATGGCACTCTTATATAATGGTGGCTTTCCTAGTTAACCCATTAATAACTAATGACCAAAAGCAAATATTAGTTACCATCGTGTACTTATACAGGTATTTGCAAGTTGTGGTTACCAGTTACACAGCGGTGTCATGGTGACATTACAACTTCAAAAGAGAAACTGTGACATAATCTGGTTCATGTTCATTACAATATGACGTTAAACCCATAAATAATGAAGGGCGGTATATGATTTTATTGCAACTCTTGATGATTAAAAAAAAGTGTGACAATAGGTTGTCTGTGGAGACTTTCTGTGATCAGGACAACAGTGAATCAGGACAGTCGTGAACATCCTCAACAGCGGCTAAAAAAGGCTGTCTAGCTCACTGATGTACAGTCACAACAGTCATGACAACATCATATGCATGTTACCAGAGCTGAATACTCGGCTTGTCCATTGTGTCCGCCACAAAAAAAATTAATTAAAATCGCATGTGTGAAAACTTTATGGATTCCAAATTAAGGATGTGTGTCCTAATTGAGATGCAGTAAAAAGTTTTTTCTTGAACAAATGTATGGTCAAGTGAGTCCAGTATGTATTTGTGCCATTTAATCGTACAGGTATATTATGAGATAATCTAGTTAAGTACAAATATTTTGGGCTGGAAATACTTGACATGAAACTTTCATATTGAACTGTGTTCACTGACAATAATTTTCTTTTTTCCTGATTTAATCATTTCTTTTTCAGATTCACCCAAACACACCACAGTGTCAGTCGGTCCCTCTGGTCCAGTACCAGAGAACAGCAGTGTTACTCTGACATGCAGCAGTTCTGCCAACCCGGCAGTGAAAACCTACACCTGGTACAGAGCTGATGGAGACCAAGAGACTTTAATTGGGACTGGACATGTTTTAAACATCACAGCTTCTAAAGTCATTGGTTCTTTTTTCTGCAAGGCAGAAAATCCTCTAGGAGCTGGACGATCCAACATCAGTGAAATAGATGTTCAGTGTATGTATCACATTTTATACCTGTATATTTTCCTTACACCCTGAGAGGTCTAACTGTATGCAGAACACTGATTCACAAATTATAATATTTTGTCCTTGATTGGTTTATTTAGATATTAAAGTCACTATATTTAGCTTTTAAATTGACAGACGAAACCCATGTTGTAATCAAAAAAGAGAGATTTTTTGCACTCCACCCCACTAGATTATTGAGTTAAATTAGACTGAAAACTGGTGCACATAAAAACCAGGCTTGTGCACATAACACAAGCACACAGGACACTATCAGCAAGTGGAAAACCATCCTCATGAAGGAGCCTTTCTACTCTGCAAACACAAATGTGGTCCTGTGAGCACAGGGCTGTGAAGATCGTAAGCTTGACCCATGCTTGAAACTACTCAACACTCATGCTGTCATCAAGTTGACTTTTGAGACACAGGGAGGGTTGAGTGCTTGTCATAGCCCCGTGTTAGTGAGACCATATTTTTGCATGCGTAGCAGAAATGCTGACTCACAAAAGAGACATTTCTGTTAGGCTGAGCCTTAGGTGGGAGAACCCAGAAGCGGAGGCGGCAGCAGGGAGTGGGGTATAAGGTGCTTTATTGATGAGGCAAGGACAGATGCAGGTGATGGAGAGTCCGGGGCCGAGTGCACGAGGGTGAGGGCTTAATCCTCCGGGAAACACAGAGCAGGCGAGCGGGCTGGAGAGGTGCAGGGAGCTGGGTGGCCGTGGCAAGAACACAGGTGGTCGGGATGCCGGTAGCAGCACGTCGGGAGACGAAATCATCTGGCAGCGGGTAACGCCGAGAGCAGGGCTCATGAGCAGGCGCTGATTCTCCAACCTGCTGCAGGTGTGTGGGTCTCAGCTGCTCTGGTGGCCAGCTCCGCTCAGCTTCTCCATGCACCTCTGCAACACAAGAAAAACACGCAACACGAAAAAACACCAACAGCCCCAGTATCTGCCACAGACAGTGACAGAATGCAACAATTTCCATACATCTAAAACATGTTGTTATGCAACATCAAAATGACACCTGCAGCATGGTCATTATTAGGAAACAGGCATTTGAACATGCCAGACACAGTATGTTATTATTAATAAACCTTACATAAATACTGATAGCAGCTATGTTTCCAGGAGCTTATTTTGGGACTGACCAATCAGTATCTACCAATTTAGAACCGGTCCTTGATATGCATCCCTGGCAAAAAATGTATTCAATAAACAGGGAACACAGATATTAGAACTTACAAATGACAATGTAACACATATGATTCATACTTTCATTACTTATTCTTCAGATTCACCCAAACACACCACACTGTCAGTCAGTCCCTCTGGTCCAGTACCAGAAGACACTGATGTGACTCTGACATGCAGCAGTACTGCCAACCCAGCAGTAAAGAACTACACCTGGTACAGAACTGACAGAGGCCAGGAGACTGTCATGGGGACTGGACATGTTTTAAACATTAAACCTTTGAGAGACAGTGGTCCTTTTTTCTGCAAGGCAGAAAATGCTATTGGAGCTGAACGGTCCAACATCAGTCAAATAGATGTTCAATGTAAGTATCACAAGTGGTCTATGGTGTTTGATGTGAACTGCCACCTGGATCTTTCTCCCTTTGTCCACCGACTAATAACTTATTCCCTGTCGATGCTTTGATTGGTTTCTAACCGATAAACTTCGTTAATGACATTACGACATCTTTACACAAGTCAAAATATGACTAACTAATATAACCCTTGGCTAAAATGGCTGCAAACTTTTCGTAACTTTTTCTTCAGATTCACCCAAACACACCACACTGTCAGTCAGTCCCTCTGGTCCAGTTACAGAAGACACTGATGTGACTCTGACATGCAGCAGTGCTGCCAACCCAGCAGTAAAGAACTACACCTGGTACAGAGCTGATGGAGGCCAGGAGACTGTCATGGGGACTGGACATGTTTTAAACATTACAGCTTTGAGAGACAGTGGTCCTTTTTTCTGCGAAGCAGAAAATGCTATTGGAGCTGGACGGTCCAACATCAGTCAAATAGATGTTCAATGTAAGTATCTCAAGTGGTCTATGGTGTTTGATGTGAACTGCCACCTGGATCTTTCTCCCTTTGTCCACCGACTCCTGGTCAAACACTTTAACTAATTCCCTGTCGATGTTGTGATCAGTTTCTAACTGATAGACTTCATTAATGACATTGCCACATCTTTACACAAGTCAATATATAACAAAATTTGAGAAATGCGTAGATAAATAAATACATGTAGTGGGGTCTAAAAGTCCACGTTGCAAACATAAACCTGTAAATAATCAGAAAGGTTGAGGATTCAGAAAGTAAGTGAAACAGTCAGAAGTAAAATTGTTGTTCTAAACACAGAGGGGTGTTTTCAGCATCAAATCATGGCTAGACTCAACATTTCTAAAGGGGCAGAAACACTTTACAGAAACTCCATCAGTTGTATCCAAAGCACGATCAGGGAGACCCAAAGTGACAACGCAATCAGCAGATCAATACATCAAGCTTAGTTCCCTTACTCAAATTGTTAAGCTGATATTATCATTTGTAATTACAAAAAAACAGTACTGCATAAAAAACAAATGCAAATTAGACGTATCTTGCCAGGTGATCCCAAACTTTTTAACCCCACTGTAAACATGTAACTAGTTGACCCACTGGTAAAACTAACATAACCCTTGGCTAAAATGGCTGCAAACTATTCATTACTTTTTCTTCAGATTCACCCAAACACACCACACTGTCAGTCAGTCCTTCTGGTCCAGTAACAGAAAACACCAATGTGACTCTGACATGCAGCAGTGCTGCCAACCCAGAAGTAAAGAACTACACCTGGTACAGAACTGACAGAGGCCAGGAGACTGTCATGGGGACTGGACATGTTTTAAACATTACAGCTTTGAGAGACAGTGGTCCTTTTTTCTGCGAGGCAGAAAATGCTATTGGAGCTGGACGGTCCAACATCAGTCAAATAGATGTTCAATGTAAGTATCACAAGTGGTCTATGGCGTTTGATATGAACTGCCACCTGGATCTTTCTCCCTTTGTCCACCGACTCCTGGTCAAACACTTTAACTAATTCCCTGTTGATGCTTTGATCAGTTTCTAACTGATAAACTTCATTAATGACATTGCCACATCCTTACACAAGCCAATATATAACAAAATTTGAGAAATGCGTAGATTAATAAATACATGCAGTGGGGTCTAAAAGTCCACATTGCAAACATAAACCTGTAAATAATCAGAAAGTTTGAGGATTCAGAAAGTAAGTGAAACAGTCAGAAGTAAAATTGTTGTTCTAAACACAGAGGGGTGTTTTCAGCATCAATTCATGGCTAGACTCAACATTTCTAAAGGGGCAGAAACACTTTACAGAAACTCCATCAGTTGTATCCAAAGCACGATCAGGGAGACCCAAAGTGACAACGCAATCAGAAGATCAATACATCAAGCTTAGGTCCCTTACTCAAATTGTTAAGCTGATATTATCATTTGTAATAGAAAAAACACGGTACTGCATAAAAAAACAAATGCAAATTAGAAGTATCTTGCCAGGTGATCCCAAACTTTTTAACCCCACTGTAAACATGTAACTAGTTGACCCACTGGTAAAACTAACATAACCCTTGGCTAAAATGGCTGCAAACTATTCATTACTTTTTCTTCAGATTCACCCAAACACACCACACTGTCAGTCAGTCCCTCTGGTCCAGTAACAGAAAACACCGATGTGACTCTGATATGCAGCAGTGCTGCCAACCCAAAAGTTAAGAACTACACCTGGTACAGAACTGACAGAGGCCAGGAGACTGTCATGGGGACTGGACATGTTTTAAACATTACAGCTTTGAGAGACAGTGGTCCTTTTTTCTGTGAGGCAGAAAATGCTATTGGAGCTGGACGGTCCAACATCAGTCAAATAGATGTTCAATGTAAGTATCACAAGTGGTCTATGGCGTTTGATATGAACTGCCACCTGGATCTTTCTCCCTTTGTCCACCGACTCCTGGTCAAACACTTTAACTCATTCCCTGTTGATGCTTTGATCAGTTTCTAACTGATAAACTTCATTAATGACATTGCCACATCCTTACACAAGCCAATATATAACAAAATTTGAGAAATGCGTAGATTAATAAATACATGCAGTGGGGTCTAAAAGTCCACATTGCAAACATAAACCTGTAAATAATCAGAAAGTTTGAGGATTCAGAAAGTAAGTGAAACAGTCAGAAGTAAAATTGTTGTTCTAAACACAGAGGGGTGTTTTCAGCATCAAATCATGGCTAGACTCAACATTTCTAAAGGGGCAGAAACACTTTACAGAAACTCCATCAGTTGTATCCAAAGCACGATCAGGGAGACCCAAAGTGACAACGCAATCAGAAGATCAATACATCAAGCTTAGGTCCCTTACTCAAATTGTTAAGCTGATATTATCATTTGTAATGGGAAAAAAATTAGTACTGCATAAAAAACAAATGAAAATTAGAAGTATCTTGCGAGGTGATCCCAAACTTTTGAACACCACTGTAAATATGTTACTAGTTGACCCACTGGTAAAACTAACATAACCCTTGGCTAAAATGGCCGCAAACTATTCATTACTTTTTCTTCAGATTCACCCCAAAACACCACACTGTCAGTCAGTCCCTCTGGTCCAGTAACAGAAAACACCGATGTGACTCTGACATGCAGCAGTGCTGCCAACCCAGCAGTAAAGAACTACACCTGGTACAGAAGTGACAGAGGACAGGAGACTGTCATGGGGACTGGACATGTTATAAACATTAAAGCCTTGGGAGACAGTGGTCCTTTTTTTTGCAGGGCAGAAAATGCTATTGGAGCTGGACGGTCCAACATCAGTCAAATAGATGTTCAATGTAAGTATCACAAGTGGTCTATGGCGTTTGATATGAACTGCCACCTGGATCTTTCTCCCTTTGTCCACCGACTAATAACTAATTCCCTGTCGATGCTTTGATTGGTTTCTAACTGATAAACTTCATTAATGACATTGCCACATCTTTACACAAGTCAATATATGACTAACTAACATAACCCTTGGCTAAAATGGCTGCAAACTATTCATTACTTTTTCTTCAGATTCACCCAAAAACACCACACTGTCAGTCAGTCCCTCTGGTCCAGTTACAGAAGACACTGATGTGACACTGACATGCAGCAGTACTGCCAACCCAGAAGTAAAGAACTACACCTGGTACAGAACTGACAGAGGCCAGAAGACTGTCATGGGGACTGGACATGCTATAAACATTAAAGCTTCAAGAGACAGTGGTCCTTTTTTCTGCAAGGCAGAAAATGCTATTGGAGCTGGACGGTCCAACATCAGTCAAATAGATGTTCAATGTAAGCATCACAAGTGGTCTATAGTGTTTGATGTGAACTGCCACCCGGATCTTTCTCCCTTTGTCCACCGACTAATAACTAATTCCCTGTCGATGCTTTGATCGGTTTCTAACTGATAAACTTCATTAATGACATTGCCACATCTTTCAAAATGACACCTGCAGTATCGCATCATTATTAGGAAACAGGCATTGAACATGCCAGACACAGTACGTTATCATTAATAAACCTTATATGAATGTTGATAGCAGCACCGTTTGTCCAGGAGCTTATTTTGGTACTGACCAATCAGTATCTACCGATTTAGAACCGGTCCTTGATACACATCCCTGGCGAAAATGTCTTCAATATACAGGGAACACAGATATTAGAACTTACAAATGATAGTGTAACACATATAATTCATACTTTTGTTTCAATACTTATTCTTCAGATTCACCCAAACACACCACAGTGTCAGTCAGTCCCTCTGGTCCAGTTACAGAAGACACTGATGTGACTCTGACATGCAGCAGTGCTGCCAACCCAGCAGCAAAGAAATACACCTGGTACAGAGCTGACAGAGGCCAGAAGACCGTCATGGGGACTGGACATGTTATAAACATTAAAGCTTTGAGAGACAGTGGTCCTTTTTTCTGCAAGGCAGAAAATGATATTGGAGCTGGACGGTCCAACATCAGTCAAATAGATGTTCAATGTAAGTAACACAAGTGGTCTATAGCGTTTGATGTGAACTGCCACCTGGATCTTTCTGCCTTTGTCTACCGACTCCTGGTCAAACACTTTAACTAATTCCCTGTCGATGCTTTGATCAGTTTCTAACTGATAAACTTCATTAATGACATTGGCCCCATCTTTACACAAGTCAATATATGACAAAATTTGAGAAATGCATAGATAAATAAATACATGCAGTGGCGTCTAAAAGTCCACATTGAAAACAAAAACCTGTAAATAATGAGAAAGTTTGAGGATTCAGAAAGTAAGTGAAACAGTCAGAAGTAAAATTGTTGTTCTAAACACAGAGGGGTGTCTTCAGCATCAAATCATGGCTAGACTCAACATTTCTAAAGGGGCAGAAACACTTTACAGAAACTCCATCAGTTGTATCCAAAGCACGATCAAGGAGACCCAACGTGACAACGCAATCAGAAGATCAATACATCAAGCTGAGTTCCCTTACTCAAATTGTTAAGCTGATATTGGCCGCGTTTCCCAGATTCGATCGTTCTTAAGGACTTAAGAAGGCTCTTAAGAAGGGTTCGGCTAAGAAGGAGCGCTAAGATACGGGTGTTTCCCAGACGCGTTCTTAACTGCCTTCTTAGGAGAACCTTAAGATCAAGCCAAAGAAGCTTCTTAAGAAGCTCTTAGTGGGAGCTGTCCACCGCGGTGCTGCTGTGCTGAATCAATCGATGCCAGGCAAATCGATCACCCACCTCTTTATCAGTGCATAAGTGTGTGTGTGTGTGTGTGTGCGCTGTCAGACCGGGCTGTCCAGGCAAAGAGATCCAACGGCCGTTGGATCTCCGCACGGGGCAGCCGGTACTTTGCCTGGACAGCCCGGTCTGACAGCACGTCCAGTGGGGAGAAGTGCTGACGCACGTATGCATTTATGTAAACTCTAGCTTCGCGCACGGCGACGCTGTTGGTTCGCAGGGAGAATGTGCTGTAGCCTATTGCAGCCGTGGTTTCTCACACGCGCGGACTTTGGCAACGCAGAGTAGCAGGTGAAGCCTCTCTGGATGAGGTTCAGCTGAGTTTAATACATCTGTTCCCTTGATATCTGTGAAATGCCACAGGGTTGTTTTTTTTATGTGTAGTACTATAAACTCATAAATGCAGATGTTGCGGAAAACTTAAACGTGTAATTCAATAAAAAGGTTTTTTTTCATCTACCATTTTCTTATTTTCTTTTCTTGCGCCAGTGGTCCGCAGCTATGAGCGCATTTCAACACTGAGCATTGTTTTATTATTTCGCAAAGTGGATAATATAAATTTCCCTGACGCGCTTGATCACTGAGCATTCGGTCACTAAGAAGGCTGTTAAGAGTGGGTCAGCTCGATCTTACATTTCCTTCTTAGTGAAAGATCTTCTTAAGCTAAGAGCGACTCTGGGAAACACATCCTTCTTTCACAGCGTTCTTAAGAGCGCTCCTAAGAAGATCTTAGCACTTAAGAGCTTCTTAACGTATCTGGGAAACGCGGCCATTATCATTTGTAATGGAAAAAAAACGGTACTGCATAAAAAACAAATGCAAATTAGAAGTATCTTGCCAGGTGATCCCAAACTTTTTAACCCCACTGTAAACATGTAACTAGTTGACCCACTGGTAAAACTAACATAACCCTTGGCTAAAATGGCTGCAAACTATTCATTACGTTTTCTTCAGATTCACCCAAAAACACCACACTGTCAGTCAGTCCCTCTGGTCCAGTTACAGAAGACACTGATGTGACTCTGACATGCAGCAGTGCTGCCAACCCAGCAGTAAAGAACTACACCTGGTACAGAACTGATGGAGGCCAGGAGACTGTCATGGGGACTGGACATGTTTTAAACATTAAAGCTTTGAGAGACAGTGGTCCTTTTTTCTGCAGGGCAGAAAATGCTATTGGAGCTGGACGGTCCAACATCAGTCAAATAGATGTTCAATGTAAGTATCACAAGTGGTCTATGGTGTTTGATGTGAACTGCCACCTGGATCTTTCTCCCTTTGTCCACCGACTAATAACTTATTCCCTGTCAATGCTTTGATCGGTTTCTAACTCATAAACTTCATTAATGACGTTGCCACATCTTTCAAAATGACACCTGGAGCATTATCATTATTAGGAAACAGGCATTGAACATGCCAGACACAGTATGTTATCATTAATAAACCTCACATGAATGTTGATAGCAGCACCGTTTGCCCAGGAGCTTATTTTGGTACTGACCAATCAGTATCTACAGATTTAGAATCAGTCCTCGATATGCATCCCTGGGCGAAAATGTCTTCAATATACAGGGAACACGGATATAAGAACTTACAAATGATAGTGTAACACATATAATTCATACTTTTGTTTCATTACATATTCTTCAGATTCACCCAAACACACCACACTGTCAGTCAGTCCCTCTGGTCCAGTTAGAGAAGACACTGATGTGACTCTGACATGCAGCAGTGCTGCCAACCCAGCAGTAAAGAACTACACCTGGTACAGAACCGACAGAGGCCAGGAGACTGTCATAGGGACTGGACATGTTTTAAACATTAAAGCTTTGAGAGACAGTGGTCCTTTTTTCTGCAGGGCAGAAAATGCTATTGGAGCTGGACGGTCCAACATCAGTCAAATAGATGTTCAATGTAAGTAACACAAGTGGTCTATGGTGTTTGATGTGAACTGCCACCTGGATCTTTCTCCCTTTGTCCACCAACTGATAACTAATTCCCTGTTGATGCTTTGATCAGTTTCTAACTGATAAACTTCATTAATGACATTGCCACATCTTTACACAAGTCAATACATAACAAAATTTGAGAAATGCGTAGATAAATAAATACATGCAGTGGGGTGTAAAAGTCCACATTGCAAACATAAACCTGTAAATAATCAGAAAGTTTGAGGATTCAGAAAGTAAGTGAAACAGTCAGAAGTAAAATTGTTGTTCTAAGCACAGAGGAGTGTTTTCAGCATCAAATCATGGCTAGACTCAACATTTCTAAAGGGGCAGAAACACTTTACAGAAACTCCATCAGTTGTATCCAAAGCACGATCAGGGAGACCCAAAGTGACAACGCAATCAGAAGATCAATACATCAAGCTGAGTTCCATTACTCAAATTGTTAAGCTGATATTATCATTTGTAATGGAAAAAAATCAGTACTGCATAAAAATCAAATGCAAATTAGAAGTATCTTGCCAGGTGATCTCAATTTTTTTTAACCCCCTGTAAATATGTAACTAGTTGACCCACTGGTAAAACTAACATAACCCTTGGCTAAAATGGCTGCAAACTATTCATTACTTTTTCTTCAGATTCACCCAAAAACACCACACTGTCAGTCAGTCCCTCTGGTCCAGTTACAGAAAACACTGATGTGACTCTGACATGCAGCAGTGCTGCCAACCCAGCAGTAAAGAACTACACCTGGTACAGAACTGACAGAGGCCAGGAGACTGTCATGGGGACTGGACATGTTTTAAACATTAAAGCTTTGAGAGACAGTGGTCCTTTTTTCTGCAGGGCAGAAAATGCTATTGGAGCTGGACGGTCCAACATCAGTCAAATAGATGTTCAATGTAAGTAACACAAGTGGTCTATGGTGTTTGATGTGAACTGCCACCTGGATCTTTCTCCCTTTGTCCACCGACTAATAACTAATTCCCTGTTGATGCTTTGATCAGTTTCTAACTGATAAACTTCATTAATGACATTGCCACATCTTTACACAAGTCAATATATAACAAAATTTGAGAAATGCGTAGATAAATAAATACATGTAGTGGGGTCTAAAAGTCCACGTTGCAAACATAAACCTGTAAATAATCAGAAAGTTTGAGGATTCAGAAAGTAAGTGAAACAGTAAGAAGTACAATTGTTGTTCTAAACACAGAGGGGTGTTTTCAGCATCAAATCATGGCTAGACTCAACATTTCTAAAGGGGCAGAAACACTTTACAGAAACTCCATCAGTTGTATCCAAAGCACGATCAGGGAGACCCAAAGTGACAACACAATCAGAAGATCAATACATCAAGCTTAGTTCCCTTACTCAAATTGTTAAATTGTTTAATGATATTATCATTTGTAATGGGGAAAAAATCAGTACTGCATCAAAATCAAATGCAAATGAGTAGTATCTTGACTAGTGATCTCATACTTTTGAACACCACTGTAATCATGTTACTCATTGACCCACTGGTAAAACTAACATAACCCTTGGCTAAAATGGCTGCAAACAATTCTTTCATCTATATTAATACAAATCACTGAATGAGCACAATAAAGCCCCCAATGTGTTTCAATGAATTGTCTTCGCTCAACGTTTCAACAATTACCTTGTTATATCAGCACATCTGGTCAAACTTGATTAAACATGACTTCAGCTGACTCATGTCTGTCTTCTCTGCATTCATCACAGTTGCTCCACAGATCCTGTCCTCATATGACTGCAGTCAAACTGCAGACCAGCTCAACTGTTCCTGTGAGACTATGGGGAATCCTCCTCCTGCTCTACAGTGGTATTTGGATGGGTTACCTGTCAATCACACTGACAGGTTTGCAATCAGCAGTGAGCCTCTAAACGTCTCAGGTCTGAGGAGCATCATCATTGTGAGTCAACCACAACGGAGGGATCTTTCCACTTTGCTCTGCCACAGCTCCAACTCCGTGGGATCAACTACTCAGCGATTTTTTGTCTACAGCCTTGTGCCTCAAACATCTGACAAACATCAAGGTCTGTTTTAAGTGTATTGATTGTGTATGTTTTTGGTTACGTGAAAGTTTCTTTAAATTCTGCTATTTTTTTATGTGGTATTTCAAATGTGTGTGTGTTCGTTTACAATCTGTGTGTGCTGTCGGGGGGGAACAAAAACTGGGAAAAGGCTGATTTGTAGGTCAATGGTTAAGGTTAGGGTTAGGCATGTAGCGGTTAGGGTTTCCAGAGAATGAATGTAAGTCTATGTAATGTCCTCAAAAGCGTCAACATGTGATATGTGTGTGTGTTTGTATTTGTGTAAATATCTGTTGACTGTTTGAGGTGTTAACACACCCCACTTCCTGCCAACATCTCTTACGTGCATGTTTAGCACGTCACTTTTAAAATGACTCAGACAAAATTTCATTAGAAATACCAGTGACTGATATGTGAATTAACTTAACTACATAATAAAACAATAAAACTGGCATATATGAGTAAGTTGTAATAAAAGACCTTTCTGTGTGTTTGATTTGACCTGCAGTAACTACTTATCAATTTGGATATTTTATATAGTACTATGTTCGAACTTTTACCAGAAGAATTGTCTCCTGTCTGAGTTACTTCTTTTTCCTTTAATCTTCCACTGTCCCCTGTATGTTTCAGACCCGACGTTGCCAGTGTTCATCACCATAGTTGTGGTACTAGTACTACTAATATGTGGTCTGCTGTTATTCATCAGGTAGGGTAACACCTTGAGACAAAAATTTTTACTTTGACACCTTCGTTTTTTTTTGCAAATACACGTATGGTGACTTTAAATCCATTCAGATCTTTAAGAGACAGGCATTGTATTGTATATTTGTAAATATTTTATATTTTATCTTTACCTCATCCATACTTTTATCAGCTTGGTTGCTTCTTGAGCAGCAACAGTGGAGTTTACATGAATATACACTTAATAATAACTCACAGGAAGCATATTACATAGCAAAAAATTTTATATAAATAAACATTAATTTTACAACATGCAATCAATAATGCACAGACTATAAAAGCTATTTTGTAAACTTTGTATTAAGTAAATCACCACTGCCAAAACTGATGAGTTATCTTTGTGTAATATTCATGTCAGTCAACATGTTTCATCAACCAATATTCATATACACACATCCATCATTTTTTATAGTATTTCAACATGATTAGGTGGATTTCCTTGTTTACTTTCTCTATGATCAATAGTTTCATCCTGTTGAATAATACATTTGTAGTGGGAAATCAAACATACCCTTGTAGGTTAAATCCTCTTCTGTATTTTTCAGGGCTCAGATGACTCACCAGATCGTTCATAAGAGCACAGTTGCTATGAGCCAAGCTCTCACAAATGGAGAAGCAAATGAGGTACGAGTTTTCTCCTTTAGGTAATCAGACCAGATTAGCAGATTACCTGCAACACTAACTTTCTCTTTAATTGTAGGTACCCAATGCAGAAGAAGAGAGCATTTATGTCAACGTCAAAGAGGCGAGACAGGCAGATGTCACCGACCCTGCAGCTGTCTCCGAGCCAAACAGCGCCGACTTGTCCAGCGCTGGGCCAAACAATGCAGAGGGAGCCGCTGAAAGCTCAGAGAAGAAGAAGGGGGAGGGCAGTGATGTGATTTACTCTTCTGTGAATTGGAAAACCAAGAGCAAGAAGAAGAAGGAAGAAGACGTTGTGGACATGGGTCAGCCTGGTAGCTCCTATCTTGAGGAAGAGAGGTGCGTAGTGGGAGCAATGAACAGACATTTTGTCAGTGATGCACTTGAGATGGGAAACCTGTACGATGAATTGGAGCCTAAAGAGGTGAATAAGGCAGCAGAATGTGAATATGCCCAAGTTAAATTTAAAAGGAAGAGTGTTTTGCGCAAATAGATCACAAGTCACTATATTGCTGTGGCCAATTATTTTTCCCAGAATGTCAAGCTCTCTTGTTTTTTTTTTTTGTTTGTTGTTGCTTTGAAACATAAATTTAGATTAAACAGACTTATGTTCCTTTGTTTTGGAAGTTTATTGGGATTTTTTTCTATTTTGACAGTTTTTTGGGTCACTAAATATTTTTGTGCATAATGTATTATATTTTCACATTATAATAGTGTTAAGCATGTGTTCATTAAGAGATACCTTTCTGCTTTACATTAACTGTGCCATGTTTTGTTTATGTTAAGAGACAACAATATATTGTTTTGTTTTTTTCAAATGTAACAGTCTACATTCTTCTTTATATCTAGAATTGCATGTATTTATCCTTCCAAGCCAATACCTGAATGTTCCCATCAATCTCCAGTTGTATATTTTATGTGGATTTTGCATCTTTTAATGCATCTTACTCTTGTCACATTGGTTTAAACATGTAGTGTATTGGGATGAATGCAACTGCTTTTGTACATCACAGTGGGAAACTACTGAAAAAGGCATCGGGCCTGTCCTAAATTGAACTATGTGTCTTAGTTATGAAACTGTGCTTGTTTGTACTATACAAGGACTTGTTTTGTGTATGTACATAGTATGCCTATAAGCTACAGTAGACGACCCTATTATCATGAATTGTGTTAGACAATGGAAAGAGAAACAAACTCACATAGTGAGGTTTTATTACTCACATACAAATAAAATAAGATAACAACTTCTGACGCTCTTCGCTGTTATCGAAACCTAGCAGTACATTGTATAACTGTGGTAACGTACATTGTGTGATAATATAGTAATCAATAAAGAGCTTTTGAAAGTGTTTGCAGCTTTTTCTGATTTTATACAGAAGAGACAGAGCTTCATCTAGCAGTACTAGAGACTCTCCTCCCAAGAACAATGACAGCACTTGTTTTGGTAGTTTTTTAAAGCGTGACCACAATCATTTAACATGTTTAACCAAGTGTGTGTTGTTGTAATCATGAAAATAAAGGTCCTTGAATCTTCACATCATCATTTCAACACAAAACATGATCTTTTTTCTGAACCCTACCAAGCCATTTTCATGTCACTCAATGGCTAAGTTGCATTGTGGGTAATGTAGGCACCAGGTTTGGAAAATCAGTCCACTGTTCTAGTATTGCACTTCTACAACACTGCTGAAGTCATTATGGACTGTTTAAAAACAAATTATCAAAACCAATACAGCAGAACTGACAATATCTCGACACATTCTACTTCCTTTTCAAAACTTGCTGCCTACATTACCCATGATGCAATTTAGCCACTGTGACATCACATAAGGCAATGTATCAATTTACATGCAACAGTTTTCTCTGTTTTTCTTATTTAAATTATAGTTCCAACATCATTGATAAATACAAAGAATTGTACTCAGCATTAGAGTTTGAGAAGGGAAGAATTTTACTTCTCAAAATATATTAAAAGACATGCAGTAATCAAAGCAATAACCTGTCAGAGTTTGAGTCCTTTGTGGTGGCCATCTTGTGCTGGTGCTGAAAGAGGAAGTGCGCCTCAACAGTAGCCTTTTTCTGTTGTGTAAGAGTAGGCGTGTTCTCAGATGTGATTGGATAGTGGAGATGTGATGAAATGACAGGTAATTTAGATAAATACTGAATGATGTGCAAATGATTTGTTTATTTTGAATGTACAATAGTTATCTTAACATGTTGAAGAATTAATTTAGATCTTGTTGGTATGAGCAAGTTAAGAAAACAATGTGTATTTGTTATTTAACCTTGTCAACTCTTATTGTAGAGATCTGCCTTCATAGGCCAGTTTGAACTGGAAAGGCAGACTATATGTGAGTGGAAGGGGTTTTTTTTCTGAAGAGTAGCACCAGAACGGTCTTGAGCTGTGTGAAGAATGTTTTTCTTTGTATCATGTTTTTTTTTAGACTACTAATATAAGTCTGCCTATTTCTTCTGCACAACTTCCTGCAAGCGTGATGTTTTATCTTCCACCATGCTATCCTGCACCTCACCCTACAACAATGTCCTCATTGTAAATGCTAAATTGATTTGCCTTTTATTGCCCCTTTTTTCCTTTACATCTGCCACATTCACCCACACATTCACACATTTATACACTGATGGTGGAGGCTGAAGCAGCCATTCACACATTTGCTCAAACGCCGATGAAACACCCATCAAGAGCAATTTAGTGTTAAGTGTCTTGCTCAAGGACACTTCAATATGCAGCCAGTCGAACTACAAACCCCCTGAATTTGTGGACAAACCGCTCTACATCCAGAGCCACAGCCACCTTAACTTTACATATCTGTGGCATTTTGTGTGTCGATGTTTAATCATTTAAATATTCAGAGGGAATTTTTATTGGTTTATGATTCGACTGCTCATTATCATAGAAACTTGATGGAGTACATGTCATCACCTTCTCAATCCAGAGTAACTGGTCAGTCTGTAGATTTTAAATTGCAACACTGCAGGTAGATTGGTGGGCTTTCAGTATTAAATATAACAATGTTATTGTTTTTATAGTAACGGTGTAAATCACTCTGACAATAAAGGCTAATTACACGTAATTCCCCTCATCAGATCAGTGCTACAAACACTTTTAGGTGAATGTTTGAATCAAAAGGATATTTGTGATCAGTTAAGTGAAAACTAGAATCAAGACACATGTGGGACTAAAAAAAACATTTCTGATTAAAAAAAAAAGTTTGTTGTCACACGCATGCGCACTTCTGTGACTTCCTCATTTTCAAGTCAACTCTTGAAGGATGTTTGAAAAAGCAGCACAACTCTGAAGGAACTTCACTTCTCTGTTCATCTTCATCGTGTACTGTGAGATCTGAAGAAAACGTAAGTCACCATAACTTCTATATGAGACATCAACTCATGAACATTCATGCTAATAATAAAACTCAATTCTAGAAGCTTAAATATTGAATCATGTGACTTCAGATCAATGAACAATTTCTAAAGTAGAAAGGAAAAAAACATTGCAACTGTGAAAACTTTGTGAAAGGTGGAAAAATGTCTATTAAACACTAAAATGTTTAAGTTGTATTTTTGATTGTATTTTTGGACATTGTCACTTTTGAGTGTATTTTTGCCTTACACAAATTATATCTCTGTAAACACATAGAAAACACATAAATAAAATGCAATATGTTTATCACTTTTGCCTGCAACATACAGTATAGCTTCCTGTGTTCCTGTTCAATGTCAAAGTGTCTGACAATAATTTGTTTTTGCAAATTCCTCACAGTGAGTAGAAACACTAAAACAAGCGGCTACTCTTTGTTTAGTATTCCCATCGCAAAACTTAATAAAAGTCTGGCAAATTCCGGGAGATTTTTTTTAAAATTAGTAATGATTCATTTAATTGTTCAGTCTCAGTCTAAGTTTTTAAAGGAAATTATTTAAAAGCATTTTCCACTATGAATGATAAATAATTGCACTCAGTACCTAGAATAATTTATCTTAGGATTCAGTTGATTTTCAGCGTCTCAGAATCCTCTACAGTCGTCTTTGGAGCCTTTTCTACATTGACATTGATCAAAAAAGGAATATAGGGTCACCAAACATTTCTGAATCTGCAACATCTGCAAATATTGTATTCAATAGTGGCCTGCAAATACAACTCTAAAATCTGAGTAAATGAAAGATGCAACGTACGTAAGATGAAATGTGCTAAAGATGTGAATTGTTCCATGTGTCTTCTCCAGAGTTTCTGCCTCTCCTGACACACAGAGATGGCTGCAGCTCTGACTGTCCTTCTCATTGGCTGTCTGCTGCAAAGTGAGTTGAAGTTCATTCACATTTGGATCGATGATTATAAAAACTATAAATATGTCACGTTAATCAGACATTCACCCCAGAGTACATGATCTGTAATACATGCTGCAGCAAATAAAGGATGGAGTGAACTAAAAAGTGTTCGGCTGCATTTCTCAGAGAAAATTTCTATTTTTATCAAAACATTAAGAAAAAAACAATGTGAAAACAAAGAATACTTATTTTGGATTATTTCATGATTAAAGGTCTAGTGCTGAGATTTTAGCAAAGCAACCAAATGGTAAAATGTTCTTCTATTACTGTAAAGCAGTATCCACTTGAACATATTCAAAGATTTGTGTCTTGTGTTTCAGGTGCCCTGTGTGGACGATTCGAGGCCATTACACCACAGACTATAGAGGTTCTGAGTGGATCCTGTGTGACCATCCCCTGCTCCTTTGACGTAGAGGACAGATTTAACTCAGAACTTGACAAAGCATGTAAAGCAATGTGGAAAAATCTGCCAGACACTGTTCTGTTTGACAGCAGTAATCCACAATCAAGCACAATACAAGGAGAACTGAAAGGAGACTTAAAAAGAAAAGTCTGCACCACAACCCTGAACAACATGAGACCTGAGCACAGCAAAGAATATTTCTTGAGAGTGGAATGTGAAGTCCTCAGACATAATTTTTATGAGCAAAAGTTGCACATTTCAGTCACAGGTAGGTTTTACAGTCCATTCACCAACACTTCAGTCATAAGCTCCTTTCTAGAACTGCTTTGACCTTGTGTTGCATTTACTGCATTTTGCAAATAAAATAAAGATGAAGAGTAATGATTACTGTTTATTTACTGACTGGTCCAAATGTACTTTCCCACCAGATGATCCACCCACACCGACTCTGACTCCGTCCACACTGAAGGTGGAGGAGGGAACCTCAGTGAGTTTGAAGTGCTCTGCTCCAGCTCCCTGTCTGTCTCATCCTCCAGCTCTGACATGGACCTCCAGCCTGGGTCACATTCAGGAGTCACTGCAGGAGAATCAGGACAAAACTAAAGTCAAGACCTCTGTTCTGACCTTCACTGCTTCTCGCCTTCATCACAGACTGGAAATCTCCTGTACTGCAGTCTACAACAAACAAGATGGCAGCTCTCAGTCTGTTAGCACAAGTTTGACAGCTGATATTTCATGTGAGTTTGTTCTCTGGTGAAATGTATCATCATTTTACACATTATAATTGATCTCTTGTCACTTAGTTTACTTGGTTTGAATTAGGGCTGAAACAGTTAAGATGAAGATGTTAAATTAATAGTCCATTAATACCTTCATCGTCACCTCTAGTTGTCAGTGATTAGTGGCATAATAAAAGCAGAAAAAAATGTTGAGGAAATAATAATATTTATTTTGCTTGACAAAGAAATAAGTATATAAACATTTTAACACAAAATAAAAAACAGAATTAAGAAAAAAGAAACAGGACAAAGACTTTTGTAACAAAGAATGAGGGAAACATTCTGTGTCTCAGTCTCAGTTGTTTCAGTCTTTGTACCCTGAAGCCACTACTCCACCACCTGCTCACTGCTTGTATCTGGTTACATGTCTGAACAAAGTTTGGTAAAATAATGGAAAGTATCTGTAACTCTAAACTCAAAGTACTTCTACCTCCAACTGTACTCAGCTGAAATACTGTTACTGTAAACGTGTTGTGTTTTCACACTAAACTGCAGTTCACTGTTTAACACCTCATGTTCCTTTAAATAGAAACTCGCAGCTCTACTGTGTGTTTCACTCTGCTGGAAGCTATTAGCTCTGTTAGCTGCTGGCTCCCTAACACAGCAGGACTCTACTGCTCACTGGCTGCTAACAGCTAACAGCTAACTAGCTCTGTTGCTGCTAATTTCAGTTTGGATTTGCAGTTCCCTCTTGGTTCAATATGTTTTTAATAGTTTTATTAGGTCCTGTCAGCAAACCCTGTGTGACTGATTACACTACGATGGCAACAATCAGTGGCCGATCAAACCCGAGCATCCTTTATAATCCATCAACAGAAACAGACATAATACAGAAAAAAGAGTTGTCAACAATTTTAATAAGTGATTAATCAAAAGTATTTTTTTCAAAGAATAATTTTAAAAAATTGACAAAATTGTTCTCTGAAAATGAGGTTTGAAGGAAACATATTTGAGCACTGATAGTGTCATTATTCTATAACATTACATTGTGCAACAACATTTACTTCATAATGATGAATTCAAGTCGAAAAAAATCTACGACAAAAATGTGAGGACAAAGCAGGAGCTTTACAGGAAAGCAGTATTCACTTGTTCTTATTCAAAGATTTGTGTCTTGTGTTTCAGGGCCTGCACAGTTTGACATCTTAATACCGCAGACTATAGAGGTTCTGAGTGGATCCTGTGTGACCATCCCCTGCTTCTTTGATGTAGAGGACAGACATAAATCAAACGTGGATGAAACATGTAAAGCACTGTGGAAAAATGATCAAGGGACTGTTGTGTTTGACAGCAGTAATCCACAAACTACAGGACATTTGACAGGAAACTTAAATAACAGAGACTGCACCACAACCCTGAACAACATGAGACCTGAGAACAGCAATAAGTACTTTTTCAGACTTGAATGCAACAATGCCCTGAAATATAATTTTAAACAAAGAGAGTTGGACGTTTCAGTCAAAGGTAGGTTTTAAAGTCCATCTTCTTATACTTCAGTCAATAGCTCCCTTGTAGAACTACTTTGACCTTGTTTTGCTTTTATTGTATTTTGCAAATAAAATAAAGATGAAGACTAATATTACTGTTTATTTACTGACTGGTCCAAATGTACTTTCCCACCAGATGTTCCACCCACACCGACTCTGACTCCGTCCACACTGAAGGTGGAGGAGGGAACCTCAGTGAGTTTGAAGTGCTCTGCTCCAGCTCCCTGTCCGTCTGATCCTCCAGCTCTGACATGGACCTCCAGCCTGGGTCACATTCAGGAGTCACTGCAGGAGAATCAGGACAGAACTAAAGTCAAGACCTCTGTTCTGACCTTCACTGCTTCTCACCTTCATCACGGACTGGAAATCTCCTGTACTGCAGTCTACAACAAACAAGATGGCAGGACTCAGTCTGTTAGCACAAGTTTGACAGCTGATATTTCATGTGAGTTTGTTCTCTGGTGAAATTTATCATCATTTTACACATTATAATTGATCTCTTGTCACTTAGTTTACTTGGTTTGAATTAGGGCTGAAACAGTTAAGATGAAGATGTTAAATTAATAGTCCATTAATACCTTTATTGTCACCTCTAGTTGTCAGTTATTAGTGGCATAATAAAAGCACCAAAAAAATGTTGAGGAAATAATATTTATTTAGCTTGACAAAGAAATAGGTATATAAATATTTTAACACAAAATAAAGAACATAATCAAGAAAAAAAAGAAACAGGACAAAGACTTTTGTAACAAAGAATGAGGGAAACATTCTGTGTCTCAGCCTCAGTTGTTTCAGTCTTTGTACCCTGAAGCCACTACTCCACCACCTGGTCACTGCTTGTATCTGGTTACATGTCTGAACAAAGTTTGGTAAAATAATGTAAAGTATCTGTAACTCTAAACTCAAAGTACTTCTACCTCCAACTGCACTCAGCTGAAATACTGTTACTGTAAACGTGTTGTGTTGTCACACTAAACTGCAGTTCACTGTTTAACACTTCATGTTCCTTTAAATAGAAACTCTCAGCTCTACTGTGTGTTTCACTCTGCTGGAAGCTATTAGCTCTGTTAGCTGCTGGCTCCCTAACACAGCAGGACTCTACTGCTCACTGGCTGCCAACAGCTAACAGCTAGCTAGCTCTCTTCCTGCTAATTTCAGTTTGGATGTGCAGTTCCCTCTTGGTTCAATATGTTTTTAATAGTTTTATTAGGTCCTGCCAGCAAACCCTGTGTGACTGATTACACTACGATGGCAACAATCAATGGTCGATCAAACCCGAGCATCCTTTATAATCCATCAACAGAAACAGACATAATACAGAAAAAAGAATTGTCAACAATTTTAATAAGTGATTAATCGAAAGTATTTTTTACAAAGTATAATTTAAAAAAAACTGACATAACTGCATAATGATGTTTGAAGGAAACATATCTGAACACTGATAGTGTCATTATTCTATAACATTACATTGTGCAACAACATTTACTTCATAATGATGAATTCAAGTCGAAAACAAATCAACAAAACAAAAATGTGAGGACAAAGCAGGAGCTTTACAGGGAAGCAGTATTCACTTGTTCTTATTCAAAGATTTGTGTCTTGTGTTTCAGGTCCCTTGTGTGGACAGTTTAACACCTTCATGCCGCAGACTATAGAGGTTCTGAGTGGATCCTGTGTGACCATCCCCTGCTTCTTTGATGTAGAGGACAGATATAAATCAAACGTGGATGAAACATGTAAAGCACTGTGGAAAAATGATGAAGACACTGTTGTGTTTGACAGCAGTAATCCACAAACTACAGGACATTTGACAGGAAACCTAAAAAACAGAGACTGCACCACAACCCTGAACAACATGAGACCTGAGAACAGCAATAAGTACTTTTTCAGACTTGAATGCAACAATGCCCTGAAATATGATTTTAAACAAAGAGAGTTGGACGTTTCATTCAAAGGTAGGTTTTAAAGTCCATCTTCTTATACTTCAGTCAATAGCTCCCTTGTAGAACTACTTTGACCTTGTTTTGCTTTTATTGTATTTTGTAAATAGTATAAAGATGAAGAGTAATGATTACTGTTTATTTACTGACTGGTCCAAATGTACTTTCCCACCAGATGATCCACCCACACCGACTCTGACTCCGTCCACACTGAAGGTGGAGGAGGGAACCTCAGTGAGTTTGAAGTGCTCTGCTCCAGCTCCCTGTCCGTCTCATCCTCCAGCTCTGACATGGTCCTCCAGCCTGGGTCACATTCAGGAGTCACTGCAGGAGAATCAGGACAGAACTAAAGTCAAGACCTCTGTTCTGACCTTCACTGCTTCTCGCCTTCATCACAGACTGGAAATCTCCTGTACTGCAGTCTACAACAAACAAGATGGCAGCTCTCAGTCTGTTAGCACAAGTTTGACAGCTGATATTTCATGTGAGTTAATTTGTCCTCTGCTGAAATTCATCATAATTATAAACTGATCTCTTGTCTCTTAGTTTTCATAACTTTGTCTGAATCAGGGATGAAAAAATTATTCCAATAATGCTGAAGTTGATCAACAGTGAAATAATTAGCAACGATTTTGATAAGTCATTAATCACTGTTTTTTTTTCAGACAAATTGTAAAAAAAATCACTGTTCCCTGTTTTCAAAATATGAGGATTTGCTGCTTTTCTCTCTTGTATAACATTGCAAACTGAATGTCTGGGTTTTGGACTGTTGGTCAGACAATGGGTTTTTTGAAAGCACTCTGGTCCTGGCAGTCCTCCGTCACTTACATTAGAGGACAATATTCCCCAGAAAATGTAGCGGAGAAGATTTACCTCAAAATGATTTACTGACCACATCTAGTAGATGTAAGCTTAGTATTTAAACTATTGTACCCAATATTTTTAATGCCAACATTATATATAAGCAAATCAATTTGTATAGGATTCGTTACAGTCTAAGAGGTGGGTGGAAGTTTAGAAACAGCAAGAAAGCTTGTTGGCAGGATAAACTAAGGATATTTGTGAAAGACATAACTGTGTTCTGTCCCTTTCATTGATCCTTTCTTTTGTTGAGTAATCAAAGTGGAGTGGGTAGGATCCACATCGCAAATGACAAAATGAGACGATTTTTACCTGGGAAGCATTTTTACAACATGGGGTCATCAATCTGACTTCAGAAAAAGAAAATGGGACATAATCTTTATTTATTTATTTGTAAATATGTGATTACATTACACCTATAAATATATATATTTATATATATAATATATAATACACATATATATATATATATATAATACAAATAATGTGTCATTTTTCAGATCCACCAAAAATCACCACAGTGTCAGTCAGTCCCTCTGGTCCGGTACCAGAAAGCACCAGTGTTACTCTGACATGCAGCAGTTCTGCCAACCCGGCAGTAAGCAGCTACACCTGGTACAGAGCTGACGGAGGTCAGGAGGTTGTCATGGGGACCGGAAATGTTTTAAACATTGCAGCTTCTGAAGTCAGCGGTCCTTTTTTCTGCAAGGCTGAGAACGATCGTGGAGCTGGAAAATCCAACACCACCCAAATAGATGTACAGTGTATGTATCAAATTTCAAATTTATACGTTCTATATACCCTGATGGGTCTCACTGTATACAGTGCACTGATTTACAAATAATGGCACTATTATATAATGGTGGCTTTCCTAATTAACCCATTAATAACCAGTGACCAAAAGCAAATATCAGTTACCATCTTGTACTTATACAGGTATTTGCAAGTTGTGGTCACCAGTTACACAGCGGTGTCATGGTGACATTACAACTTCAAAAGAAAAACTGTGACATAATCTGCCTTAATTTTCATTACAATATAAAGTTAAACCAATAAATAGGGATGGGGTGATACATGATTTCATTGTAAATCTTGATGACACTTGATCACACGCATGAGTGAAAACTTTATGGATTCCAAACTAAAGATGTGTGTCCTAATTGAGATTAGTGCTGGGTGGTGTGACCAAAAATGTATATCACGGTATTTTTCAAAATTCGGTTTCACGGTATATGACGTATTTTTTATTTTTCATGCATAATCTGGTGCTCACAGCATTTTCTACTGATTGAGAGAGGAATTACTGCAGTAGATTGACTTAGGATGGCCTATTTTACTGTCATGATAAGTGAATATTGTAGAATAATTCCACACTAGTAGTAATACAGGTTTGCATGGCCCCAGAAAATGATGCTGTTTACAAAGAAGAGCCACTCATGATTCTAATGAAGTGAGGAATCAGAATGCAAAGACAATTGCAGTCAAAATACAGAACTTTTACTGTGCAAATTTCACAAACATCTTTTATAAAACCAATACAAAAAGTAGTGCAACTTGCAGTAATTATACTTTTGCTTCAAGTTCAAGCCCAGGTACATTACACAGTATTCAAGTAAATCTAAAAAGGAAATATAAAACATGACTTTTTTTTTTTAAACTTTATTTGCAAAAGGGGTTTACAATTCAAGTTATTACAATAACAAGTGTGACTTAGTGAAGAGGCCGTGACGTGACGGTACACGTCATGATGATGACGTGTGTTTTTTTCAAAGTGTTTCCCCCGGAGAATGACAAAGTTACGTTTTTCTCTTAATTACATAATCGCCATCAGTAGACGGGACACTGTCTGACTCTTTCATTCGCGGGGAAATTGGGGGAAAGTTCACTGAAGTCTCGGTCGGGAGGGCTGACCATCTCTGTGATTTTTTTCAGCGCGACAAACAGTTGGTGAGTTAAAGTTTTTTGCCGGGGACAGACGCTGTTTTTCGGGCAGAAGTAGTCGGTCGGACAGACATTTCTCCACGAATAACTGTGGTATTTTTTTCCTCATATAAGTTGCCAGTTTCTACGTTATTGTTGTATGGTCATGTAACGTTGCTTTGTGGGACATTACTACTACCGGACGTGGCACAGTTTTTTTTTACCAGCTCCTCCTTCTCCGCTGTCTCACAAATGTCGCTGTGAAGATCGTAAGCTTGACCCATGCTTGAAACTGCTCAACACTCATGCTGTCATCAAGTTGACTTTTGAGACACAGGGAGGGTTGAGTGCTTGTCATAGCCCTGTGTTATCTCATCTCTCCTCATTCTCTTGTCTGCTATGTCCCTATTGGGGTCGCGGGGTGTTGCCGCTTTTTTTTCGGGGGGTTGCGGGGCTACTGGGGCCAAATCCAGTTCTCACAGGGCGAAGGCCAGGGTACACCTCTGGATGAGACGCCAGCTCATCCAGGGCCCTCTGATGGCAGAGGCTGCCTTGCAAGGTGCCAACTGCGCATCAGGAGCAATTTAGGGGTTCAGCATCTTGCTCAAGGATGCTTCGGCATGTGTCTCAGTTCCGCCCAGGGGAGCCGGGGTTTGAACAAGCGACCTTCTGGTGGCTGGTCACCTGCTCTACCCACTGAGCTACAGCCGCCCCTGCTCTGTGTTAGTGGGACCATATTTCTGCATGCGTAGCAGAAATGCTGACTCACTATAGAGACATTTCCACACATCTAAAACATGTAGTTATGCAACATCATTATTAGGAAACAGGCATTTGAACATGCCAGACACAGTATGTTATTATTAATAAACCTTACATAAATACTGATAGCAGCACAATTTGTCCAGGACCTGATTTTGTACTGACCAATCAGTATCTACCAATTTAGAACAGGTCCTTGATATGCATCCCTGGCAAAAAATGTATTCAATATACAGGGAACACAGATATGAGAACTTACAAATGACAATGTAACACATATAATTCATATTTTTGTTTCATTACTTATTCTTCAGATTCACCCAAACACACCACACTGTCAGTCAGTCCCTCTGGTCCAGTAACAGAAGACACTGATGTGACTCTGACATGCAGCAGTACTGCCAAACCAGCAGTAAAGGACTACACCTGGTACAGAACTGACAGAGGCCAGGAGACTGTCATGGGGACTGGACATGTTTTAAACATTAAAGCTTCAAGAGACAGTGGTCCTTTTTTCTGTGAGGCAGAAAATGCTATTGGAGCTGGACGATCCAACATCAGTCAAATAGATGTTCAATGTAAGTATCACAAGTGGTCTATGGTGTTTGATGTGAACTGCCACCTGGATCTTTCTCCCTTTGTCCACCGACTCCTGGTCAAACACTTTAACTAATTCCCTGTTGATGCTTTGATCAGTTTCTAACTGATAAACTTCATTAATGACATTGCCACATCTTTACACAAGTCAATATATAACAAAATTTGAGAAATGCGTAGATAAATAAATACATGCAGTGGGGTCTAAAAGTCCACATTGCAAACATAAACCTGTAAATAATCAGAAGGTTTGAGGATTCAGAAAGTAAGTGAAACAGTCAGAAGTAAATGTGTTGTTCTAAACACAGAGGGGTGTGTTCAGCATCAAATCATGGCAAGACTCAACATTTTTAAAGGGGCTGAAACACAATCAGAAGATCTATACATCAAGCTTAGTTCCCTTACTCAAATTGTTAAGCTGATAATATCGTTTGTAATGGAAAAAAACAGTACTGCATGAAAAAAAATGCAAATTAAAAGTATCTCGACTAATGATCTGAAACTTTTGAACACCACTGTAGTTGACCCACTGGTAAAACTAACATAACCCTTGGCTAAAATGGCTGCAAACGATTGATTTATTTACAAATGTATATATTTACACAGATCATTGAATGAGCACAATAAAGCTCCCAAATTGTTTCAATTAATTTTCTTCACTCAACGTTTCAACAATTACCTTGTTATATCAGCACATCTGGTCAAACTTGATTAAACATGACTTTAGCTGACTCATGTCTGTCTTCTCTGCATTCATCACAGTTGCTCCACAGATCCTGTCCTCATATGACTGCAGTCAAACTGCAGACCAGCTCAACTGTTCCTGTGAGACTGTGGGGAATCCTTCTCCTGCTCTACAGTGGTATTTTGATGGGTCACCTGTCAATCACTCTGACAGGTTTGCAATCAGCAGCGAGCGTCTAAACATCACAGCTCTGAGGAGCATCATCATTGTGAGTCAACCACAACAGAGGGATCTTTCCACTTTGCTCTGCAACAGCTCCAACTCCCTGGGATCAACTACTCAGATATTTTCTGTCTCCAGCCTCGAGCCTCACGGTTTGTCTCTGAATACAAGTTCTGTTGATTAATTGGAAACTACCATCATTTCTTGAATTTCCATTATACTCATTTCTTTACTCAGCTAATGACTACACATATACTGTTTTAAGTGTATTGATTGTGTATGTTTTTGGTTATCTGAAAGTTTCTTTAAATTCTGCTTTTATTTTCTCGTCATTCATTTATTTATTTAGCTAATGACTAAGTGCACACTGTAGTATTTCCTTAGTTTTAGTTTGAAATACTGAATAGGAAATGTCCCAAAAAATTATTTCTACTGCCAAATTAAGGATTCATTCGGACAGAATCCGGCATTGCGGTAATCAGCCACATGTGCCAATCCATGGCCGGTTTGTGTGACGTAATAGACTAAACTTCCAACTTTTTCCCTGCAGTTTCCCCCATTTTTGTTTTTTTCAATATGGCACCCCCTGCGGTCCGCACCACCACAGCCTAAACACACTACCCTTATTCAAATGAATGGTAGGACCTATGATTTTACACAACAAAGATTCTGTCTAAATGGGTCGCAATATCCATAAACATGGACAGTAATAACTGTAACTAGTCTCCAACCAGGGCGATTTTCCAATAAAATATTATCCATTTAATTTAGTTTTTTCAATGATATACTGGTGCATGTTGTGTAAAAACTTAATATTTTCAGTAAGGTGTTAAGGGCCACGGGGTTTGACAGATGCATTAGCTACCAGTACTAGTGTAACTCGTCTTTATTGACTGCCACCCATTTCCCTTTTTTTTAGCATGAATTCAAGCAGGTATGTGATTGGAGAACATAAAGAGCTAGTAGCTATTAGAGGGGCAGACACTGACATGAAATACAGGCACTATAAATGGGCTGGGAACAAAAAGACAAAGAGAGAGAGAATTTGAGCACACTACTAGAAAAGAAAGGTTTTTTTTCTTCATGTGGCATTTCAAATGTGTGTGTGTGTGTGTGTGTCTGAGAGAGAGAGAGAGAGAGAGAGAGAGAGAGAGTGTGTTCACAATCTGTATGTACTTTCGGGGAAAACAAAAACTGGGAAAAGGCTGATTTGTAGGTCAATGGTTAAGGTGAGGGATATGTTAAGGCTGGGGTAAGGGTTAGGCAAGAAGCAGTTAGGGTCTCTAGGAAATGCATGCAAGTCTATGTAATGTCCTCAAAAGCGTCAACATGTGATATGTGTGTGTGTTTCTATTACTGTAAATATCTGTTGACTGGTTGAGGTGTTAAAACACCCCACTTACTGCAAACATCTTTTATGTGCATGTTTAGCACGTCACTTTTAAAATGACTAAGACAAAATTTCATTAGAAATACCAGTGACTGATATGTGAATTAATTCCACTACATAATACAACAATACAACTGGTACTGTATATATAAGTAAGCAGTAACAACTCATCAAGCTGAATTCTTTATATAGTACTATGTTCAACTTTTACCAGAAGAATTGTCTGAGTTACTTCTTTATCCTTATTCTTCCACTGTCCCCTGTATGTTTCAGACCGTGTGATGTTGCCAGTGTTCATCACCATAGTTGTAGTAGTAGTACTACTAATATGTGGTCTGCTGTTATACATCAGGTAGGGTAACACCTTGAGACAAAAAAATGTACTTGGACACCTTATACTGACACCATGCCAGGGATGAAAATACACATATGGTGACTTTAAATACATTCATATCTTTAAGAGACAGGCATTGCACTGTCAGGAGATTATATCTTTATCTTATCCATACTTTTACCAGCCTGGTTGCTTAAAGGAATAGTTCACTCTAAATCAAAATTCAGTCATTATCGACTCACCCACATGCTGCTGATAAGTCCGGTGTAGTTTCTTATTCCTCAAAGTGCAGCTGGAGACCCGCGGTGCTTCCCTCCGGCAGGAACAAACCATATAACGAGCTTTAATGGCGACCCAGGGGAAATGTCTGTAAAACTACACAAAAACTTTGTAATATTCCTCCATACTGCTCGTCCGCTGCAATCCAAGTGTCCTGAAGTGGCGACATCCAGAGTTTACTCGAAACGACGTCATTAAGTACATTTTTACGGCCTAAACAGTCACTAGGACTTATCACCAGCATGTGGGTGAGTCGATAATGACTGAATTTTGTTTTAGAATGAACTATTCCTTTAAAAATACTCAGACAGGTTTTTTTTCTAATTTTTTAAAGGATAAATTCAGAGCAGGATTAGAGCTGATTTATACTGTAAAGATAACTAAATATTGTTTCTAGAGCAGCAACAGTAAAGTTTACATGAATATACACTTAATAATAACTCACAGGAAACATTAAATAACAAACAATATTATATAAATAAAAAATAATTTTACAGCATGAAGTCAATAATGCACAGAATATAAAAGCTAATATTCATGTCAGTCAACATGTTTCATCAACCCACATCCATCATTTTTTGTATAATTTCAACATTATGATTAGGTGGATTTCCTTGTTTACTTTCTCTATGATCAATAGTTTCATCCTGTTGAATAACAAATCTGTGGTAGGAAAAACACAGATGAATCAAACATACTCTTGTAGGTTAAATCCTCTTCTGTATTTTTCAGGGCTCAGAGGACTCACCGGATTGTTCGTAAGAGCACAGTTGCTGTGAGCCAAGCTCTCACAAATGGAGAAGCAAATGAGGTACGAGTTTTCTCCTTTAGGTAATCAGACCAGATTAGCAGATTACCTGCAACACTAACTTTCTCTTTAATTGTAGGTACCCAATGCAGAAGAAGAGAGCATTTATATGAACGTCAAAGAGGAGATACAGGCAGATGTCGCCGACCCTGCAGCTGTCTCCGAGCCAAACAGCGCCGACTTGCCCAGCGCTGGGCCAAACAATGCAGAGGGAGCCGCTGAAAGCTCAGAGAAGAAGAAGGAGGAGGGCAGTGATGTGATTTACTCGTCTGTGAATTGGAAAACCAAGAGCAAGAAGAAGAAGGAAGAAGACGTTGTGGACATGGGTCAGCCTGGTAGCTCCTATCTTGAGGAAGAGAGGTGCGTAGTGGGAGCAATGAGCAGACATTTTGTCAGTGATGCACTTGAGATGGGAAACCTGTACGATGAATTGGAGCCTAAAGAGGTTAATAAGGCCGCGGAATGTGAATATGCCCAAGTTAAATTTAAAAGGAAGGGCGTTATGCGCAAATAGATCACAAGTCACTATATTGCTGCGACCAATTATTTTTCCAGAATGTCAAGCTCTCTTGTTTTTTTTGTTTGATGATGCTTTGAAACGTAAATTTAGATTAAACATGTAGAGATAAGTCCTGCTAGGTGACGTTAGAATGTTAGGGTTGTCATGGGGACAATAAAGTAGACCTACGTTTCCTGGACCTAACAGCTGGTGTGTCTCTGATATGCTCCTGCCTCTTTACACCTTCACTTAGCGATAACGCTACAACATGGTGTCAGAATTCTGATATGTTCATATATTTAAAACGGACGGAGCAACCTAACGCAGCCAAGTCAGCTTACCGTTTTTAGGTGATATGCCATGTTTGTAGTCGAGCTGTGACATACAAACTGTTGTTTGCAAACTTTGCATTCGACTTTTTTTCCATTTTCTATTTTTATAAAATGCTGCCACACTGCTGATGTCTTTGACAAGGTAGAATAGGAATGACTGTAAATAAAACGCTTAAAAATAAATAAATATTTAACAAACCACCGGACCTAGGCCTTCTAGTACGTTCTTCAATCTGTTGTCTGTAGTGGGTTGGGCTAATCCAAAATAGTGAAAACAAGGGGGGTGTTCTGAAGACACACTGTTACCTGTGAAACAAGGGCGCTCTGAAAACACCCCCATTAGCACTTGGTACTTTCCTCCTGATGAAGTCAAATATGCCATATGCAGGACACACAGCATTGGGATGGAGAGGACCCGCTGCGTATTTACGCCATAGCAGCATGTAATTAACACGCCAAAAATCGACCAATCAGAATTTTGGTCGAGCCAGAACGTATCGACCAATAAATCGACCAGTCGGAGACTACAGCCCTAGCTGGCGGTTTGTTATTTTTTTGTGAAAAAAAGTGTCTTTTTAGTCTTAGTGTTGCCAACCTCTCCGCGGAAGGAAACGATTTGTAGCTTACAGCAACGTTACCAAGGCAACGGGTCAGCAACAGTCATCATGAAGCAGTTTCAGGTTGCTCCATGAGTCATGTTCCTTTGTTTTTTTAAGT
Organism: Pagrus pagrus; assembly: GCF_965226575.1. NCBI lineage: Eukaryota > Metazoa > Chordata > Actinopteri > Spariformes > Sparidae > Pagrus > Pagrus pagrus. The sequence continues at coordinate 7,973,370 of NC_140191.1, forward strand.
TTATTGTTTTTTTTTTATTTTGAAAGTTTTTTGGGTCACTAAATATTTTTGTGCATAATGTATTATATTTTCACATTATAATAGTGTTTAGCATGTGTTCATTAAGAGATACCTTTCTGCTTTACATTAATTGTGCCATGTTTTGTTTATGTTAAGAGACAATAATATATTGTTTTGTTTTGTTTTTCAAATGTAACAGTCTACATTCTTCTTTATATCTAGAATTGCATGTATTTATCCTTCCAAGCCAATACCTGAATGTTCCCATCAATCTCCAGTTGTATATTTTATGTGGATTTTACATCTTTTAATGCATCTTACTCTTGTCACAGTGGTTTAAACATGTAGTGTATTGGGATGAATGCAACTGTTTTTGTACATCACAGTGGGAAACTACTGAAAAAGGCATTGGGCCTGTCCTAAATTGAACAATGTTTCTTAGTTATGAAACTGTGCTTGTTTGTACTATACAAGGACTTGTTTTGTGTATGTACATAGTATATAAGCTAAAGCAGACGACCCTATTATCATGAAGTGTGTTAGACAATGGAAAGAGAAACAAACTCACATAGTCTGTTTATGTCTCAGGTATAAGGAAGTGGTAACCACATCCTAAAACCTCATTAATACTAATTTGGGAGTTCTTCCTACCAATTGCCTCCACAGTAGAGTACAACACACTGTTGAGTGTTTAGTGTACCAGATTTTAGAAACAGGCAAGAGAGTCTCTCCTTTAGTCTCTCTCATCGTTAAGGCTGACTGCTTCAAATGACCGCAGCAAGTTTCCTGTTTGAGACTGAATAGAACAGAGGGGGTGCAGAGGGGATTAGGTGATTGTTAAGTGGTGGACCTGAGCGCAGTAGCAAATCAGTGGACCATCACAGACACATTCATGCAGCAGCTCGTCAGGCACGGTAAGCCCTCTTGTCCATATCTCTCAAAGAAAAATTTGAATCGAAACTATTATTCAAATTCCCACAACTACTTTTACAGTACATACTTTCTGATGAAATGTTACAGATTAGTGGTGGTGCCAGGCATTAACTAAAAATCAAGTGAGCCTTTTATGTACTTTAATAAACCTGGAAGTGTTTGAGGCCTTTAAGTGTGTCAGATATATGTCATCTGGTACAGAATTTATACAAGACAAAATCATCATAATCTAACTGTAGTTACATTGTTACGGCTGTTTCAGAAATTAAGATTTCAAAGGGGACTCACTGAACGGTGTACAGCGACTACTTTCTTCATGGGGACTGCTCATCTGCTTAAACTGCTAAGCTTGTTTACGGGTAATATTGACCTTCATCTGTTTGTATCTCTGGTTCTGTTGCTGAGTATCATTTTAAACAAAAAAAAGATAACAGAGTAAGCGTCATCTTAAAAGGATAATACCAAACTTTCGGGGGAAAAAAAAGTTTTATTACTCAAATACAAATAAAAGAATATAACAACTTCTGACGCTCTTCGCTGTTGTCGAAACCTTGCAGTACATTGTATAACTATGGTAACGTACATTGTGTGATAATATAGTAATCAATAAAGAGTTTTTGAAAGTATTTGCAGCTTTTTCTGATTTTATAGGAAGTGTTTCCATAATTTTATTCACCGCATAAAAGAAAAGGGGGATGTATGGTTGTTATGTTGTAATATATACTTGAAGAAAGCTTTAGCATTCACTTTAGTATGTTACAGCAATTTTCTTTGTCTTTGTTATTTTTTTCATGTCACTTTGGTATAGCAAATGGCTCTAAATGCTGCAGCAAGTTCAGCTTTTTGTGGTTAATCTGCTCTCACAGTCATATATTTCTGTGCTTAGAGTTTCTAGTTGTGTGTCATGTATTTTATTTCCTCATTCATCTCCAAAAATATCATTACGAAAGAGAACCACCACAACTAACATTTGTTTTCTTCTATACTACCTCTCTCACGCTTTTCTCCTCCTCCTCCGCCTCTTACCAAACAAAGGCATCTCAGTGCTCCAGCAGGTGACAGGCTGGGACATCACTGTACCCAAAACAATTACCGCAGTGGAGGGGAGCTGTGTTGTGGTGCCATGTCAGACACAACCTCATTCTCGGGTAAACTGGTACCAGTACCATGCTACAAAGTATCCTGTAGTGTATGACAGACATCACCCTCGTAAGGTGGAACACCAGTTCAAAGGACGCACCTCAGTACCGGGTAAAGCTGCAGAGGGTAACTGCACCCTGAAGATTAATGATGTGAGGAGAGCAGACAACAACATTCAAGTTTATGCTTGGATCAACCCGGACTCTAAATCAAATCAGAAATTCCATCAACAAACTGTAGCTATCTCTGTTGTTGGTAAGTAATTGTAAACACACATTTAATTTAGGAAAGCCAAGCCAGTGTGAAAAAGTGTTGATTTGCAGGTTCACATTCATTCTAAGGCCTGTTGGGAGGTCAATAAAATATTAAAGTAAAACAATAAGTGATAAAATAAAGCTTGATAAAAATATAGGGTATATAGAAAAAGAGACAAACATAATTAGGCAACTAATTCTGCAGAACCCTTATCAATGTATTACAGCATCCAGGAAACACCAATGCACCACAGCCACACGTAGCTGCTGTCACTGTTTCTCTTTATTTGAAGTTTTACTTCCACATTATGAAATTGTTGACCTCAAACACTGCAAGCACTGCACATTTGAGTTATTGATCTTAAACACTGCACATTTGAGTTATTGATCTTAAACACTGCACATTTGCTCTGCACCATAGCAAAACTGTGATAAATGTAATGCAAAGAAGAAACCTTACTACGCTTTGATCAAATTTACAACGATCATTTCTGTAATGTGTTATATCTCGTTAACACTGTTGATCTTGAAATTTAAAAAATGCTATTTTCTAATTTCACCATGTTTATACTTCCAGAGAGAAAAGTTCCCATTATCTCTATCCAGAAACAAATAATGGATGGGGACATTTTCCAGGCCAACTGCAGCATAAGCCACTCCTGCCCTTCCTCACCTCCATCCCTTCATTGGAGTAAAAGTCAATTTCTGAAGAACTCCACCATAATGGCTTTCAGTGAGAAAATTCAAGGGCAATGGTTGTACACAGAGACCCTGCAGGGACTAACAACATATAAAATGCATAACAGCAAAATGATGTGTTCTGCACAGTTCAGTAGCTTCACCACAGAAAGTCAACAAATAACACTCGACATGTTATGTAAGTGAAACAGTTTGCCTGCTTGAATACACTACAGAGGTGCATTTACTTGCCAAGCATGGTACCAATAAACTGTCTTTCTATTCTTATTGTATGTTACGATTTCCTACATCCACAGATAAACCTGTGACTGTGACCCTGACGATGGAAAAGGGAGCGGTAACGGAGGGTAGCAGCGTCACCATGGAGTGTGCTGCGAAATGCAACCCACAACCACACACATACTCGTGGCTCAAAAGAGAGATGGGTCAGATCACCAAAATAAATTCAACTCTGAGAACAAAGCCCTTCATCAACATCACACGAGACACTTTTATCTTGTGCATCGCTCACAACGACATAGGAGAGGGGCAGTCTGACTGGTTGGATCTGGATGTTCAATGTAAATACATTTCACATTATATTTCCTCTGCTCTACCAGAAGTTACTGATATAATATCAATTCATCCAGGAAAACAGTGCTTAACATTCACACAAAGGAGATGCTGTGCTGGCTACTGAACAGAACCACTAAAAAAAATTTAAAGCAGCAGTCTGCTTTTGGATCAGTCATTACAAACTTACTAACTACTACAACTAGCCATCTTTTATGACTGCTGAAATCAAGCTCGGTGGCCAACACAAGTTTACAAGTTTTGTTCAGCAGGATAATCTTCACAGTGATTTTTGAAGCGTAAATCAAATCACTAAAAGTAAAAAGCTAATGTTAGGCTATGAACAGACTACACTGCAGCTGCATGACTTAAGTGCCAGCACCACTAAACGTCTTACTACACAATTACTATACACGTTTTCTATAAATTGGTCAAGCTAAAAGTTGAACTAAGAATTAAGAATAGTTTCTAATTAAAGTCCACCTGTAGAGACGAACAAGTGAGTAGATGAGTCTCTGTGTTCGAAATGATGACGTTTAATGTCTGCAACCATTTCTGTAGTCTCATTTAGCCACTTTAGTTTTTTATAAAGTGCTTTATAATTTAATTGTGGGACATTAGTGACATATTTTTTGTGGTAAAACAAAACGTTTTAACATCTTAAGTCTATCCAAACCACCTTATTTCAGGAATTTAACCAAAAACCTGAGACAAGGGAAGCAGAAGTGCAACAAATGACTGATTTCTGGGTTTTAGGTCTCATTCATAGGGCATTTTACTGAAACCAACAGGACGGCTGTTAGATTGACATGTGGTGAGATTGTTTAGCATGCGCAACAATATTTAGGTACAGGAATAACATTTGGCATTAGCTTACCAGAGCAAACATAACTGAATACACAACCACATAAAGCACAAACGGTCCCCAGATAGCAGGAGACCAATGCCTGTGATACCCGACCACAGAAAAACTGACAACAGACATCTGGTAAAATAATACCAGTGGTTAAAAAATAGACTTTACTTACCATTTTAATGACTTTGGGTGCGGAGTGTCGGTGTTAAACTGTCCCAGGAAACCGTTGAGATCCTCCTGTCGTCAGGCTGCACCTGTGTGGGTCTGCGCCGAGGCTGAGGGTTGCTATGGCGACAGCTGGCCGGGAACTACCAAGCTAGCTTAGCTAAGTGATAGCAAAGAAAATAGTATCTAGTCTTTGCTCTTGTGCTTAAATCCCTTCACCTTCGTGAAAACGGACAACATGACTGTAGAAGAGAAGCAGAATTATTATTAAGATTAATAATTATCTTGTGGGAATGGCTAACCGAGGTAACTTCCGTTTGTTAGCCGCTAAGGCGTTAGCTTCGAATAACCAAAATACCCCTCTGAACTCGGTTGGTAATCCTCGCTTGTTCGGTCACCTCAGGCCTAGCTGTTTCTTAAAGTGCTATACACCTGGCCTCCTTACTGCTGGTAGACTTTGGGTAACCATCTGATCAAAACAAAAACAAAATCTACCTTAATTGTTTTTGTATCTAGAAAATGCATATTTTATTTGCCTATATTTTAAATACCATTTAAATCAAATCAGTTTTATTTACAAAGCCCAAAATCACAATCACGTTGCCTCAGTGGGCTTTACAAACTGTACAGTCAATGACAGCCACAGAGGAGTGATCCCTCTCCCAGGACACACATACATGCAATAGATGTGCACATACAAACAGAACAATACAATCACAATTTACAAAATTGCATCGACAGAATATCTGTAAGGTGTGTGGATCCAGGAGGACAACTGAGCAGGCCAAGGCATCGCCAAGTGGTGCCTGAGCCACATGACCTCCTCTCCACTGTAGTGACCTATCACCTATTTAGTTAATTCTGAGTGTTTTTTGTTTCTTTTCATATAAATGGCAAGGTCATTTTCCCACTAATGTCTAGATAAGAACTGTGCTTCTGATAATTGAGTCATGCAGCGTTCTCATGATTAGCATGATGATGAAACAGCCATTTGTCACTGCTAAAAAAATAAATCATAATCATTATGAAAAAAATATGTTATTATGTTTATAAATGTGCTGAAAGCGGAGCAAAAACTGTAGAATTGCTTTACTTTTTATGTATTATCCAAATTAGTAACACAATGTGACATATGCTCAAAACCAAGAAGGTATACAAAAGTAAAGACACAGATCAGGTCTAGCATCCAAAAATGTTAAAAATTAATTTGAGAATGACATTCGCCAAGGCTACAAGAAATTTACTTAAATAGACAAACAGAAAGGCAGCTCTAAACGCAAATCCTCCTGTCCAGGGTAAACAAACTGTTTGTGGTTGCATGGTAACATTGCAGCTCTTATTCCATTACAGACACGTGTTTGGACTGAACTGATCTTGCAAGATACAACTGGTAGCAGGTTTTCTGCGGTTTCTGCATTTATACTGATTACATTGTAGGAAGGTAATTTTCTCTCAAGATAGTGTTAAGAGGGTGGAACTTTAATGATTACTGAGAAGAAATGAGTGATTTCCTGAAGCAGCAGGTGACAAAGGAAAACAAAGGAAGATAGAGAAGTGCATTGTGTGCAATAAGTCTGGCTACATGATAAGTATTTAATACAGTTAGACAAAATGTATTATTTTATTGTCATACTGTCTACAAAGTGAAGGAAACATGGGGAGACTGTTAAAGTCAGGGATATTATGGTGTATGCTTTATGTCAATAGGCCAACAAGATGCCTTAACATATTCAGTGGAAACCTTGGAACAGCCATCATTGCTCCTACCATGAAAAACCTACAAGAAACATCTGATTTTAGAAGCAAATGTTTAAGCATGAGTGTATCTTCGACTTTTTGAAAAAGCTACATCCAAGATTTCAGAGAAGTTTGATTACTTTTATTTTCATCATTCTAGATGTCCCAGTAATCCTGCCTGAATCCTCCTGCCGCCTGACAGGAGAAGTTCTTAAGTGTGTCTGCCAGGTCGACGCGTACCCTAACGCTCTGATACACTGGACCATCGATGGAAATGACACCCTGCCGTCCTCCTTTAGCGTTTTCTCCACAAATCAGACACATGTAGTGTCTGGTGTGATCAGTGGCCCAGCTCAAAACCATTCCGATGTTTTTTGCACAGCCACCAACACCCTGGGGAGCAACACCAAACAGCTGTCTGTAGAGGACTTGTCAGAAACATGTAAGTTACTACTCTACACCCCGAAGCAGATCAACAGCTCTTTTGTGTATCATATTTAATAATTAAGCTATTTTCCTTTTGCAGCCTCTTTGTCCACGTGGTTGACAGTTTTAATCATCCTGGGAATTGCTGTGCTGTTTGGATGTATCTTCATTTTCAGAAAATATTATAGAGACAGGTTGGTAGACTTCGCTCCTTGTCATACATAATAATTGTGCAGCCATGATTAAGTTTTTTATTCTTACCCACAGACGACCACCGGGCTCTGTGTGCAACACTACTATCCTTCTAAGGTATTGTGGAATATTCTGCAATTTTGTGCTTATAGTTGATGATTTGCATGAAATTGGCTGAATTCAAAACATATATTTGTATCTTTTTTTAAGGCCAGAAAGGTTATCTGACAGTGTTCAACCACCATCACCAGTATACAACAATTCTCAAAGGTAAAGAAAACAATTTCCTCTCATTCAGCTTAAGTATTTGGCTTGATGTGATATTGAGTATGCAGTCAAGTCAAAGTAAAGTTTTTGTCAACAGGTTGTGCAGAAGATGAAATGAGATTTTATATGCCTAAATTATGAGACGGTACCCCCCACCCCCCACCCCCCTCTCCCTATTAGATCCCAAGATGAAGACACACAATCAAGCCCACCCAGACCAGAGAGTAACCCTGAGGTGGAAAGTGGAGTTTCAGATGTTTACGACAACGATTTTGTCATAGAAATGCGACCAAACAGAGCTCAGCAGCTCCAGAACAAGGAAACAGCCCACCTAGGAGAAGGCCAAAAACAGCCACTGGCAAAGGTGCAGTACATGTCACTGAGGAAAAAATATGCAGTGGTTCACAATGGACCGTCATTTATTTTACGCATAAATTACATGTAAAATACTACACATGTATCAGATTGGGAGCTGGCACAGACTTTGACACATAAAGATTATTTATAGCTTTTGTAACTTTTAAGGATTGTTCTGTCCCTGACAAGTCTCACGTACCACATTTCTTTTTTCCTGTTGCTCAAGCATTGAGAAATATTAAAACTACTCTTTTGACCTTCTACAGGCTGTGGATTGCAACACGGTTGTCTATCTAAACTACTGATCAGAGGGAACCTGCTGCTGTTTTCACACCCTCAGACTCCTCACAGTTGTTTCCACTGAAGTGCATTCTTCAAAGAAATGAATTGGTGCATTTAAACACAACATGTGTATGTCTTGTTGCTGTGTTAACTGATGCTAATGTAAATACAGCTGACAGGAAGGAAACAAATATTTAAGCTGTTCCCAGGCAACAGACAATAGATCTACTGTAGGCGTAGAGGCTGATTTATAGTGTATATGTAGCTATTCTCTGTCCTGTTGCTGAAACATTCTCAGATCACTTTCTAGAAATGATGATGCAAATGATGATCTAAGTGCAATGTGTGTGTGTGTGTGTGTGTGTGTGTGTGTGTGTGTGTGTGTGTGTGTGTGTGTGTAAAAATGATTTATCTGAAATGATGACTTATGCTCTGAACTTGTGGTGTAGGCGTAAGTTTGAATAAACGCAGGCTTGATGAAATCCAAACCTAATTATCGTGTCCAGTCTTTATTCCAGCAGAGATCAAGTGGGAGGAGGTCCTTTATTAATATACTCAATATTTAAGTCAACATGAGCATCGGTTTTGCATTTTGGTTAATATTAACCAACTGGTGTGTGCTCACTGGTCAGTTCAGGATGCACAGAGAAGTGTGACACACAGGTTTGAATATGACTCACTGTTTCCGGCATGTTGCGTTTTATATCAGCTCATCTTTGAACTCACTAGTTATAAATTGGTTGTGTTTGGTGAAAGGTGCAGCAAGGACAACAACACAGAGCTCCAGTTGTTTTTTTAGAGCCTTAACATTTCCCACCAGCTTCTAGGTAAGTATATTTGTCTACCTTATCAAATGTATTGATATTATGAGCAAACATTTCGGATCCTTCTTGCTATTGAAATTCCACATCTGCTGTTTGGGATCTAAGGCTGGGAGGTGACTATGGCACTGTTGTTTTTGAATTACTCTGTGATCAGAGTCATGAAAAGCCATGTTCCTTTCTAACTTTATCCACTCCAACATGAAATCAAAGGAGGCTGCGAACACAACTGAGGTATAAACAATACCAGTAGGACTGTTGAGGGGAAACCTAAGGATAATGATTTGACTTCTTTAAAATCATTATTGTCTCTGAAAAATACATTGAAAAAATGTTGACGTGAATAAACCTATGAATGCGACAGAATTGATAACATCCTTGTTTTCTGTTATATTATCTTCAGTATTAGCTGTCAGTTAATACCTTGGGATTCATGGCAGGTGTCGAATGTGTTTTTGGTGGTGGGACTATCATGGGCTCCTTTCATTTCTCTGGTTTGTACCTCCTGGTTTCCTCTCTCCTCCGACCTCCTGCCTGTGAATTGGAAATTGATGTCAGCACACCATTTTGAAAAATGTCTCAGTTCCTAAAATGCATCTTGAGGAGAGAGGAGGCTTGTCGGAGGAGCAATGAGGGAGGATGCACAGGTGAATCCTTTGCGAAAGTCTGTTCAGCACCTGTTATATAAGAGAGAGGCGTGACACAAAGCTGGAGTATACAGACCATGGTGTGGGAGTGTTGGTGGAATACAATTGTGTTGCTTACATGGATAAGTTGTATTTACTATTTAAGACACAGGCGTGAGTCCAAGGGGGGGACGGGGGGGGGGACACATCCCTATGAAAAATATTATTCTTTTCAACAATTATTATTATTATTATTATTAATATTATTCTTTTTAACAATTGAAGTAGCACGTATTTAAGTTTCAAGACCCCGACCTTTTGCCTCTCAGTGGTTTGAGGGTATGAGGACTTCACATTGGAAAATCGACATGTTTTTTGCCTTTATGTATCATTATAAAGTTTCTGGCCCAGTTGCTCTGTACGGTGCTGAGCACAATTGTCCCACTTCCCCTGTCCCCTACTGGCCACATTGCTCCAGTAGCAACAGGGCCTGAGCATGGTTACCTCATGTATATACGTCATCATGTTGTGGCGCGGTCGCAGCACAATGGACAACAACACAGAGAACATGACTAACTTTACTGATTTTTTTGTGGCTTATTTTGTGTCGGTGAGGTCATAGACAGCCCTCTTACATTCCTGGATTACTTGATTGTGCAAGGGGCGTAATATGCATGATTACACTTCATGCCCACGTTGCGCACCCGTGCTTGTGTTCGTGCATGAGCAACCGTACCGTGCTGTAGCACACCTCTTCTCGTAGCTCACACTAGTCAAAGAAACTGGACATTGAGGGTCAAATGTGCTTGGGCACAGTACAGATGGTCTAGTGTGAGTGAGCCCTTTATGAGCCAATGCAATGGCTGTTACATTATTACATCATATGCATTTAGATCGGTTCCCTTTAACCTTACCTTCACCATGTATCTTTGATTGTTACCAGAGATGAAATCTCCCAGGAACATAAAGGGTGACTTGCAGTCAGACTGGCAGCCTGATACCATTTCTGTCTGCTATCATGTCTCCATGACATAAATTAATACATCAAAACGGTGCCAGGCTGCCAGCCTAACTAGATCGCCAGTCAGGCTGGCAGCCTGGCAACATTTTTGTTCATTTCTTTAGACCATCGTGGAGACGTGATAGCAGACAGAAATGGTGCCAGGCTACCAGCTTGACTGTCTCCTTGATACACTAGATAAATAGATAAACCCAAGTTTGTCTTGTGTTGTCAGTAGTTGCGACTCTGTGGAAAATGGAAGCTATCTACATCTCATTGCGACAGCGGCAAAATAATACCACTGGGAAATGCCCAGGGAGAAAGTCGTCTGTCTTCACTTAAAAATGATGAGGTTGTTTAAACATGTCTTATATTTCCTTATACTCTCTGTTTATTTGGTATTAGAAACATTTATTTGGACCACATCATAGAAACTTATATATATATCATTATTGTCATTGGCATAGTCTGTAATCGCTAACCATCTTTGCCTGTTTCTTCATGAGTGTTTCTTGTGTGTGTTTACTTCCTTCGGTTTAGGATCATGATGGAAACCGAGGTGTGGAGTCAGGCTCTTCTCTCAGTTTACATCATTTCCTTCCTGATAGGCCTGCCAGCCAACCTCCTGGCTCTCTATGCCTTCAGCGTTAAGATCCATTCCAAGCCACTTCCAACAGACATCCTTCTGCTCAACCTGACCGTCTCTGACCTCCTCTTTTTGATCACCCTACCTCTCAAGATGCACGAGGCAGCTTCAGGCATGAAATGGAACTTGCCTGACTACTTGTGCTCCATCACTTCCTTTGCCTTCTTCAGCACAATCTACACCAGCTCCTTGATGCTGATGGCAGTCAGTGTGGTTCGCTATGTTGGGGTAGCTTACCCTGTCGCCTATCATCAGCTGCAGAAACCTGTGTACGCGTTAGTTACCAGTGCTGTTATTTGGTTAATCTCAGCAGCACACTGCAGCATAACTTTCATCACCGTGCACCATCCAGACCTGGCCCACAAAAATTCCACTGTGTGCTACGAGAACTTCACAGAAAAGCAGTTGAAGATCCTCCTCCCAGTCCGTTTGGAGTTTTTCTTTGTGCTCTGCCTTATACCTCTTCTGATTTGTGTTTACTGCTACCTGCGCTGCATCTTGATCCTGTACAGCCGCCCCAGGATATCCCCGATGCAGAAGCAGAAGGCCATTGGAATGGCCTCGGGGACTCTAGCTGTGTTTCTCATTTGTGTGATGCCGTACAACCTCTCACATTTGGTGGGTTTCTTCCAGGGTGAGAGCCCAAAATGGAGGTACTACACCCTGCTGCTAAGCACCTTCAACACCTGCATCGATCCCATCATCTTCTACTTTTCCTCCTCCTCTTTCCGCTGCAACAGTGAGAAGTCCATTTTCAGGAAGCGTGCTCCAGGAGTACAACAGCAAGCCCCTAGTTCTGGCTAATACCCAAAGTGCACATAAATATATTGGATCTATAACCAGCTTCAATGTCATTATTGTACTGTCTATTCTTGACATAACATCAGAATGTGCAATGCCCTGCCAATTGCTTTAACAGTGCAGTTTTGTGAAATAATGTGTAAATGTAAGTTTTAGCGACCACTGTATAACAGAAGATCTGGTGAAGGGTAATCTGTTCCTGCTAAAGAGAACCGAGCTGCTTTCCTTTCGAGACCATTGTGGATCATTTCATGATAAACCCACAGGACATGTTTGGGGCATATGCAAATTACAAATGTTTAGTTTATTTTCTATTTATTGAATGGGAATTTGTATATTTTTTGCACATGACACATAATTTCCTGTTTATTTAAACGTGGGCCAGCCACTCTTCTGCACTCATTCATTCTGTAGGTACACATTTAGAATATACCTGCAAGACAAAACACAGGTCAGCACACAGTACTGTATAAAGTGGATCTGTAATGTACAGACATTCAAGCAAAAGATAATGGCAAGAGGACTATTGTAAAGGAAATTGTTTTTTTAATGGCAAGACATATTTCTTGAAGTTATCTGTTGTATATAAACCTTACTGTTGTATATAAACTTTATATCTTATATGTATTATATATATAAATATATATATATATATATATATATATATACATATATATAGTTTGCATTTCCATTAATGCAAAGCTGATGAGAACTTACTAACTCAATATACAGTTGCAACTTTAGGAAAAAGTGTAAATAAAATTTCAGGAAAAAGAAAGTATGGCTGTATTGTATTGCTGATTTTGTGATTAGTTTTTTCGAGAATTGCTGCTGCTTATAGTATAATTTAGTTCTCATTTTCTCTAAAACTCCCAACTGTTACTTCCTTTTTACCCTGAAACTAAATTTAAGTACCAAAGAAGACTGTAAGTATTTCATAAAACAACATTACACCATACGTTGCGTAATTACATGGTTAATACCAGGAAATGAATATATAAACATGTTGTTTTTGCATCTCATCCAAGACTTGAATGATGCAAAAGTCAAAGTAAACTTTTTGTCAACAATATTGATGTGCAGGAGATGAAATAAGATGTCGTGTGTGAGCTGTAAGAAGATATTGAAAGCATCTAACTGTCTGTCTCCTAGGATTGTTCTGTCTCTCCACACTGAGCATCATTTTCAAGTCACACATATTACTTTTTTTTTTCTCCTGTTGCTTTATTGCTCAAGCAACTATGCTCTTGACCTTCCACAGCGTCTGGATTGCAATGTGACTGACTATCTCGACTGCTGATCAAAGGAAACCTGCTAGCTGACTCCTGAATTACACACACAGCAGTGCCTGTGACAGGTTTAAACACAGCATGAAGGGGCCCCTGTTTATTTTCTGTTGCTTTGTTAACTGATGCTAACGTAAATACGGCTGACAGAAAGGAAACAAATATTCAAGCTGTCTCCAGATAACAGAAAACAGATCTACTGTGGGCTAAAGGCTGCTATACACTGTCTGTGTAGCTATTCTCTGTTCTGTTGCTGCAACTGTCTCAAATCACTTTCTGGTAATGAGGATGCAAAGGATGATCTAAATTGAATGTCTGTGTGGAAAAATGATTCATCTGAAATAATGACATATGCTCTGAACTTGTGGCATATGTTGTTTTGAACAGGCTTGATAAAATCCATATATTGACATTGTGTAGTGTTTATTTAAGCACAGCGATCTAATCCTTTATCAACAAACTCAAATTAAAAGTAAACATCAGCTTCAGTTTTGCATTTTATTCAACATTTATCAGCAGGTGTGTGCTCGTTGCTCAGTATAGGATGAGTGGAGAAATGTGACACACGTCTTGACTATGACATGATATGCTCTTTCTGGTTTATTACATGTCATATCAGCTCATCTATGAACCTGTGATGGAGCACATGCAGTCAGGCAAGTTCCATTTCATGCCTGAAGCTGCCGCGTGCATCTTGAGAGGAAGGGTGATCAAAAAGAGGAGGTCAGAGACGGTCAGGTTGAGCAGAAGGATGTCTGTTGGAAGTGGCTTGGAGTGGATCTTAACACTGAAGGCATAGAGAGCCAGGAGGTTGGCTGGCAGGCCTATCAGGAAGGCAATGATGTAAACTGAGAGAAGAACCTGACTCCACACCTCGGTTTCCATCATGATCCTAAACCGAAGGAAGTAAACACACACAAGAAACATTCATGAAGAAACAGGCAAAGGTGGTTAACGATTACAGACTATGCCAATGACAATAATGATATATCAGTGAAGTTTCTATGATGCGGTTCAAATAAATGTTTCTAATACCAAATGAACAGAGAATATAAGGAAATATAAGACATGTTTAAACAACCTCATCATTTTTAAGTGAAGACAGACGACTTTCCCCCTGGGCATTTCCCAGTGGTATTATTTTTTATGCCGCTGTCGCAATGAGATGTAGATAGCTTCCATTTTCCACAGAGTCGCAACTACCGACAACACAAGACAAAACTTGGGTTGATTTATTTGTCTAGTCTCTCAAGGAGACAGTCAAGCTGGTAGCCTGGCACCACTTCTGTCTGCTATCACGTCTCCATGATGGTCTAAAGAAATGAACAAAAATGTTGCCAGGCTGCCAGCCTGACTGGCGATCTTGTATAGGCTGGCAGCCTGGCACCGTTTTTATTAATTTATTTAGTCTGTCATGGAGACGCGATAGCAGGTAGAAATGGTACCAGGCTGCCAGTCTGACTGCAAGTCAGCCTTTATGTTCCTGGGAGATTTCATCTCTGGTAACAATCAAAGATACATGGTGAAGGTAAGGTTAAATGGAACCAATCTAAATGCAGATGATGTAATGATGTAACAGCCATTGCATTGTACAATCAACATTTAGGGCTCACTCACACTAGGCCATCTGTACTGTGCCCAAGCACATTTGACCCCCAATGTCTAGTTTGTTTGACTAGCGTGAGCGCCTCCTTAGCCCCGGCACAGTTGAAAGAGGTGTGCTACGGCACGGTACAGTTGCTCATGCACGAACACAAGCACGGGTGCGCAACGTGGGCATGAAGTGTAATCATGCATATTACCCCATCTTGCACAATCAAGAAGTCCAGGAATGTAAGAGGGCTGTCTATGACCACAACAACACAAAATAAGTCAGTAAAGTTAGTCATGTTCTCTGTGTTGTTGTCCATTGTGCTGCGACCGCGCCACAACATGATGACGTATGTACATGAGGTAACCATGCTCAGGCCCTGTTGCTACTGGAGCAATGTGGCCAGTAGGGGACAGGGGAAGTGGGACAATCGTGCTTCAGTATGGTACGGAGCAACTGGGTTAGCAACTTTATAATGACAAATAAAGGCAAAAAACATGTAGATTTTCCAATTTGAAGTCCTCATATCGTAAGTGTAAACCACATGGCCCTTTTTCACATTTCCAAGTTTACACATCTTCACCTCCTCTCCTTGTGTCTTAGTCCCTCCCACCTGGGATGCAGGCAGAGGGGGAGTCGAGGCAACAAGCATCAAATCAAATGAAATCAATCAAATCAAATGCTTTTAAATAACTAAATAATTGGGTGAAATGTGAAGAATCTATAGGAAATGAAACATGAGGGCATGAAGATCAAACCACTGAGAGGCAAAAAGTCGGGGTCTTGAAACTTAAAAACGTGCTACTTCAAATGGTATTTAAAAAAATAATATTTTTCACATGGTTGTGTCCCCCCCATCCCCCCCTTGGACTCACGCCTGTGTCTTAAATAGTAAATACAACTTATCTATATAAGGAACACATTTGTATTCCACCAACACTCCCACACCATGGTCTGTATATTCCAGCTTTGTGTCACGCCTCTCTCTTATATAAGGTGCTGAACAGACTTCCGCAAAGGATTCACCTGTGCATCCTCCCTCATTGCTCCTCCGACAAGCCTCCTCTCTACTCACACCCCTATCCCCGAGAGGGGAAGGATGTTATCAACCTCATATTCTATTATTTCTGATTCTGATACTCTGTTCATTTGATATTAGAAACCACGTCATAGAAACTTCACTGATAACATTATTGTCATTGCTTACACCTTACAACTTTGCCTATTTCTTCATGAATGTTTCTTGTGTGTGTTTACTTCCTTTGGTTTAGGATCATGTTGGAGAGTGAGGTGTGGAGTCAGGTTCTTCTCTCAGTTTACATCATTTCCTTCCTGATAGGCCTGCCAGCCAACCTCCTGGCTCTCTATGCCTTCAGCGTTAAGATCCATTCCAAGCCACTTCCATCAGACATCCTTCTGCTCAACCTGACCGTCTCTGACCTCCTCTTTTTGATCATCCTTCCTCTCAAGATGCACGAGGCAGCTTCAGGCATGAAATGGGACTTGCCTGACTACATGTGCTCCATCACCTCCTTCACCTTCTTCTGCGCAATCTACACCAGTACCTTGCTGCTGACAGCAGTCAGTGTGGTTCGCTACATTGGAGTAGCTTTCCCCATCGCCTATCATCAGCTGCAGAAACCTGTGTACGCGTTAGTTACCAGTGCTGTTATTTGGTTAATCTCAGCAGCACACAGCAGCATTATTTTGATCACCACGCACCACCCAGATCTGGCCCACAAAAATTCCACTATGTGCTATGAGAACTTCACAGAAAAGCAGTTGAAGGTCCTCCTCCCAGTCCGTTTGGAGGTTTTTGTTGTGCTCTGCCTTATACCTCTTCTGATTTGTGTTTACTGCTACCTGCGCTGCATCTTGATCCTGTACAGCCGCCCCAGGATATCCCCAATGGAGAAGCAGAAGGCCATTGGAATGGCCTTGGGGACTCTAGCTGTGTTTCTCATTTGTGTGATGCCGTACAACCTCTCACATTTGGTGGGTTTCATCCAGGGTGACAGCCCAAAATGGAGGTACTACACCTTGCTGCTAAGCACCCTCAACACCTGCATCGATCCCATCATCTTCTACTTTTCCTCCTCCTCTTTCCACTGCAACAGTGAGAAGTCCATTTTCAGGAAGCGTGCTCCAGGAGTACAACAGCAAGCCACAAGTTCAAACTTGGACTAAAATTCACTTTAAATATATTGGATCATTAGCCAGCTTCAGTGTCATTATTGTACTGTCTATTCTTGCAATAACATCAGAATGTGCAATGCTCTACCATATATTTATAATAAAGTAAAGTTGGAATACATTTTTTTTTACCTCTTCTCATGAAATGATTGTGACAATGTGATTATTCTTGATAGATAAAGTGTACATCTTCTCAAAACTTTATTGATCAATCTCTTCTAAACATATCACAGTGAAAATTAAACCACAATTAACCTTTGCAAACTGTGTATTCAGGCTTAATACCGGCCCATACCATCCCTGAGCTGCCACCTCCTTGAGTGGTTCCCTGGATGCAGTCATCGCGGAGGTTCTCACCATGTAATCGCCGCACCCTTTGTCTTCCGTCAAGGATATAGCGGCTCTCATCCATAAAGACAACATGTCACTGGTGCCAAAGCTGTAATCTTCTGTGCTCCCTAGCCCAGCAAAGTCAAGCAACTCTGTGTTGAACAGTTAGGTGTGGACACTTGGTCATTCGTCTTGCTCGGTAACCATGCTGAAGCAATCTCCGATTTACAGTTTGGCGGGAAACGTTGATTCCATGGTGTCTTAGTCATGGTAGTTACTCTGGTAGTTGTCGTGGTCGTCCTGGAGATTTTTGTGGCCTCAAATGACCCTCCTCTCGATGATGTTTGAGGATTTTACAGACCGCACTCTGCAATATTCCAAAGAAATCAGCAATATTGGCTTGTTTGTGTCCGTCCTGTCGGAGTGCAAGCACTCTTTGGCATATTGCCAGTTGCGTTGGATGAGGCATAGCCTGGGGAACTTCTGTGTCAAATTTGGTTGAAAATTATACAGCCAATTCTGAAAACATGGACTTACTGCATACAGACTTTAAGTAGGAAAAGGACAACACAGCGAATGTTTTGCCTTTTATAGCACCAAACATTTGTTAAGCATGAATTCATTTCACCTGGGTAACTGGGACTCAGTATGTAATCATTGCACCTGGTCAAAGGTGATTACTGATGTGTATAAATAGGAATAAAAAGAGGAATGTGTCTGAAAACAAAATGATTCCAACTTTATGGGCAACAGTGTATATACAGTATATAAAACAACATACTCAAATTAAAAGTAAACATGAGCTCCAGTTTTGCATTTTATTTTAACCAACTGGTGTGTGCTCGTTGCTCAAACACAACCGAGGTATCACTAATACAAAAAACATTTGGATTATTTGTTTGTAATTTAACATTTCTAATGTCTTTGATCAAACACTGCACATTTTAAAAAATGGTGACGTAAATAATTATAATAAAATTAGTAATTAATTTGTTATTTTGTGATAGACTCACTATTATTTACCATATTGATATGGTTTATATTTAGTCTAATGGCACTTTAAACTGGCAACTGGTTTTTGCCTTAACTATTATTATAAAGTGTTGATTGCGCAATGACTAGTGATAGAAAAATGACACCATCTGTGTTTTACGGTGGCCGAGACCCACCATCGCTGCAAATAAAAGAAACGCTGCAAACAAAAAGAAACGCCGCTGCAAATAAAAGAAACACTGCAAACAAAAAGAAACGCTGCTGCAAATAAAAGAAACACTGCAAACAAAAAGAAACGCTGCTGCAAATAAAAGAACAACAACGATGCAAATAAAAAAAGCCACAATGGAAGTGAATTACCGGGGACTATTATTGCCGGTGCACCAGTGTTTTTTATGTGAGAAGTTGTGGCTTTTTTTATTTGCATCATTGTTGTTCTTTTATTTGCAGCGGCGTTTCTTTTTGTTTGCAGCATTTCTTTTATTTGCAGCGGCATTTCTTTTTGTTTGCAGCGTTTCTTTTATTTGCAGCGGCGTTTCTTTTTGTTTGCAGCGTTTCTTTTATATGCAGGGTTTCTTTTATTTGCAGCGATGGCGGGTCTCGGCCACCGTAGTGTTTCGATTGGTTCCCTATAAACTTTGTTTTCATCCTGCAAATATGAAGGCCGCCGGGCACAAAATGTCCCTGAGAATGAGGTCAGAATTTATTTTTGTGTCTGTTTACTTCCCTTGGTTTAGGTCCAGGATGGAGGTGTTGAGTGACGTTCTTCTCTCAGTTTACATCATTTCCTACCTCAACTGTCTCCAATCACTTTCTGGTAATGAGGATGCAAAGGATGATCTAAATTGAATGTCTGTGTGGAAAAATTATTAATCTGAAATGATGACATATGCTCTGAACTTGTGGCATATGTTGTATAGAACAGGCTTGATAAAATCCGTATAGTGTTTATTAAGTACAGCAATCTTATCCTTTATCAATAAACTCAAATCAAAAGTAAACATCAGCTACAGATTTGCATTGTATTTAATATTTATCAGCTGGTGTGTGTTCGTTGCTCAGTCTAGGATGAGTGGAGAAATGTGACACGCCATGATATGCTCTTTCCGGTTTATTACATGTCATATCAGCTCATCTACGAACCTACTCGTTATAACCTTGTTCTTTTTGATGAAAGGCACAGCAGGACAAGCAGGACAGAGCTTTGGTTGTTCGTTTTTAAAGGTTTTATTTTTTTTGTAAACATCTGCATCTAAGTAAGTAAATATGTTTACCTTATCAATCATGTTGATATTATACTACTGTGATCTTAGTGATGAAAATCCATTTTCCTTGATAACTTTTTAGGTAAACAAAAAAAACAAGGATGTTGCAAAGACCACTGAAGTATCACAAGTACAAAAACATTTTGATTATTTGTTTGTAATTTAACATTTCTAATGTCTTTGATGAAATACTGCACATTAAAACATGTTGATAATGGCACCAAAATGAGTAATTCATTTGTTATTTTGTGATAGACTAACTATTATTTACCATATTGATGCTGTTTGTATTTAGTCTGCTGGCACCTTAAACTGGCAGCTGGTTTTTGCCCTAACTATTATTATAAAGTAATTGATGATTGCACAATGACTAGTGATAGAAAAATTACACCATCGGTGTTTAAATTGGTTCCCTATAAACTTTGTGTTCACCATGCTACTTTGTCGGCCACCGAGCACAAAATGTCCCTGGAAAATGAGATCAGATTTTATTTTTGTGTCTGTTTACTTCCTTTGGTTTAGGTTCAGATGGAGGTGTGGAGTGAAGTTCTTCTCTCAGTTTACATTATTTCCTTCCTGATAGGCCTGCCAGCCAACCTCCTGGCTCTCTATGCCTTCAGTGTTAAGATCCACACAAAGCCACTTCCATCAGACATCCTTCTGCTCAACCTGACCGTCTCTGACCTCCTCTTTTTGATCACCCTACCTCTCAAGATGCACGACGCAGCTTCAGACATGAAATGGGACCTGCCTGACTACTTGTGCTCCATCACCTCCTTCACCTTCTTCTGCGCAATCTACACCAGCTCCTTGCTGCTGACGGCAGTCAGTGTGGTTCGCTACATTGGAGTAGCTTTCCCTGTCGCCTATCGTCGGCTGCAGAAACCTGTGTACGCGTTAGTGACCAGTGCTGTTATTTGGTTAATCTCAGCAGCACACTGCAGCATTACTTTCATCACCACGCACCATCCAGACCTAGCCCACAAAAATTCCACTGCGTGCTACGAGAACTTCACACCACAGCAGTTGAAGGTCCTCCTCCCAGTCCGTTTGGAGATGTTCATTGTGCTCTGCCTTATACCTCTTCTGATTTGTGTTTACTGCTACCTGCGCTGCATCTTGATCCTGTACAGCCGCCCCAGGATATCCCCGATGCAGAAGCAGAAGGCCATCGGAGTGGCCTCGGGGGCTCTAGCTGTGTTTCTCATTTGTGTGCTGCCGTACAACCTCTCGCATTTGGTGGGTTTCATCAAGGGTGAGAGCCCAAAATGGAGGTACTACACCTTGCTGCTAAGCACCTTCAACACCTGCATCGATCCCATCATCTACTACTTTTCCTCCTCCTCTTTCCACTGCAACAGTGAAAAGTCCATTTTTAGGAAGCGTGCTCCAGGAGTACAACAGCAAGACGCAAGTTCTATCTAATAACCAAAACGCACATAGATATATTGGATCTATAACCAGCCTCAACGTCATTATTGTAGTCTGTTCTTGACATAACATCAAAATGCACAATGCCCTATCATGTATGTATATATAGCAGCAGCCACACATCATACTCAAATTAAAAGTAAACATGAGCTTCAGTTTTGCATTTTAGTTAATATTAACCAACTTGTGCATGCTCGTTGCTCAGTAGGATGAGTGGAGAAATGTGACACACGTGGCTCGAATATGACATGATATGCTATTTCCAGTTTATTACATGTTATATCAGCTCATCCATGAACCTACTCGTTATAACCTGGTTCTTTTTGATGAAAGGCACAGCAGGACAAGCGGGAGAGCTTTGGTTGTTGGTTTTATAAGATTTTCTTCTTTTTTTTTTCGTAAACATCTGCATCTAAGTAAGTGAATATGTTTACCTTATCAATCATGTTGATATTATACTACACATTGCAGATCCCTTTTGCTACTGGAATTTCATATCTGGGGTTTGGATTCTGAGATTAAAAGATGACTTTGGAAATGTGTGATCTTAATGATGAAACGCCATTTTCCTAAATAACTTTATCCTTTCTACTGTAAAAAAAAAAAAAAAAAAAGAAAGAAAAGAAAAAGGAGGATGATGCAAACACCACCTAGGTATCACTAATACAAAAACATGTGGATTATTTGTTTGTAATTTAAAATTTCTAATGTCTTTGATGAAATACTGCACATTAAAACATGTTGATAATGGCACCAAAATGAGTAATTCATTTGTTATTTTGTGATAGACTCACTATTATTTACCATATTGATGCTGTTTGTATTTAGTCTGCTGGCACCTTAAACTGGCAGCTGGTTTTTGCCCTAACTATTATTATAAAGTAATTGATGATTGCACAATGACTAGTGATAGAAAAATTACACCATCGGTGTTTAAATTGGTTCCCTATAAACTTTGTGTTCACCATGCTACTTTGTCGGCCACCGAGCACAAAATGTCCTTGGAAAATGAGATCAGATTTTATTTTTGTGTCTGTTTACTTCCATTGGTTTAGGTTCAGATGGAGGTGTGGAGTGAAGTTCTTCTCTCAGTTTACATCATTTCCTTCCTGATAGGCCTGCCAGCCAACCTCCTGGCTCTCTATGCCTTCAGTGTTAAGATCCACACCAAGCCACTTCCATCAGACATCCTTCTGCTCAACCTGACCGTCTCTGACCTCCTCTTTTTGATCACCCTTCCTCTCAAGATGTACGAGGCAGCTTCAGACATGAAATGGAACCTGCCTGACTACTTGTGCTCCATCACCTCCTTCACCTTCTTCAGCGCAATCTACACCAGCTCCTTGCTGCTGACGGCAGTCAGTGTGGTTCGTTACATTGGAGTAGCTTTCCCCATCGCCTATCATCAGCTGCAGAAACCTGTGTACGCGTTAGTGACCAGTGCTGTTATTTGGTTAATCTCAGCAGCACACTGCAGCATTATTTTGATCACCATGCACCATCCAGACCTGGTCCACAAAAATTCCACTGTGTGCTATGAGAACTTCACAACACAGCAGTTGAAGGTCCTCCTCCCAGTCCGTTTGGAGGTTTCCGTTGTGCTCTGCCTTATACCTCTTCTGATTTGTGTTTACTGCTACCTGCGCTGCATCTTGATCCTGTACAGCCGCCCCATGATATCCCCGATGCAGAAGCAGAAGGCCATCGGAATGGCCTCGGGGACTCTAGCTGTGTTTCTCATTTGTGTGCTCCCATTCAGCGTTTCTCATTTCGTGGGTTTCTTCCAGGGTGACAGCCCAAGATGGAGGTACTACACCCTGCTGCTAAGCACCTTCAACACCTGCATCGATCCCATCATCTTCTACTTTTCCTCCTCCTCTTTCCGCTGCAACAGTGAAAAGTCCATTTTCAGGAAGCGTGCTCCAGGAGTACGACAGCAAACCGCAATTTCTAACTTAGACTAAAATTCACCTTAAATATATTGGATCTATAGCCAGCTTCAATGTTTATATTGCACTGTATATTTGACATTATATCAGAATGTGCATTGTTGTACAAATTGCTTTAACAGTGCAGTTTTGTAAAATAATGTCTCATATGTGCAGTTTATTTGTAAAACAGTGTCTCACATGTAGATGTTGCTAACCGCTGTGTAACAAAACATCATGTTAAGGGTAATCTATTCTCTTCATATGGACTGAGCTGCTTTCCATCCCAAGCCATTGTGGGTAATTTTATGACAAAACCACACGACAAGTTTGGTACATATGCAAATTCCAGATTTTATTATTTTATGGTGAATTCTCTATTTTTGTACAGGAAGTGATATCCTTTACACCCATGTGACATCATTTGTTGTTTATTTTAACGTGGGCCAGCCACTCTTCTGCACTCATGCATTCTGTAAGGACACATTTAGAAAATACCTGTAACACAAAGCACAGTACAACACTCAGTACTGTATAAAGTGGTTCTGTAATATACAGACATTCAAGCAAAAGATAATGGCAAGAGGACTATTGTAAAGGAAATGTCTTTTTTCATGGCAAGACATATTTCTTGAAGTTATCTGTTGAATCTTACTGTTGATATACAGTTGGCATTTTCATTAATGCAAAGCTGATGAGAACTTACTATCTCAATATACAGTTGCAACTTCAGGAAAATGTGTAAATAAAATTTCAGGAAAAAGAAAGTATGGCTGTATTGTATTGGTGGTTTCATGGTTAGTTTTTTCAAGAATTGTTGTATGTGGACAATTTGTCAAAAACATGTAAATAACTGTTCACGCTGAGAGATTTTTTTTTTAAATTTTTTTTCAAGGCCATAAAGTTTATTTGACAATGTTCGGTAATCACACAAACAAATTAAATGTGTGCAGACGATTTTAAAAAATCCCAACTGTCCCACTTGTTACTCTGTAAGTATACAATGATATTAGGGATGCAGCCTGGATTATAAAGTGTCCACTGTTCTCCCCTTGTTATCTTGTCTCTGTTTACCAGTACTGCACCCTGTAGGTAACCAGTATTTACAAAATACTTATAATATAATTTATTTCTCCTTTCTTCCCATTAAGCGTTCCCCATTTTATGAGTTTCTTCCAGGGTGACAGCCCAAGTTTGAGGTATACTACACCTTGCTGCTAAGCACCTTCAACACCTGCATCGATCCCATCATCTTCTACTTTTCCTCCTCCTCTTTCTGCTGCAACAGTGAAAAGTCAGTTTTCGGCAAGCGTGCTCCAGGAGTACGACAGCAAGCCGCTAGTTCTACCTAATAACCAAAACGCACATAGATATATTGGATCTATATCCAGCTTCAATGTCATTATTGTACTGTCTATTCTTGACATGACATCAGAAGGTGCAATGCCCTACCATATATATATATATATATATATATATATATATATATAAAACATGATACTCAAATTAAAAGTAAAAATGAGCTTCAGTTTTGCATTTTTGTTAATATTTATCAGCTGGTGTGTGCTCGTTGCTCAGTAGGATGAGTGGAGAAATGTGACACACGTGGCTTGAATATGACATGATATGCTATTTCCAGTTTATTACATGTTATATCAGCTCATCCATGAACCTACTCGTTATAACCTGGTTCTTTTTGATGAAAGGCGCAGCAGGACAAGCAGGACAGAGCTTTGGTTGTTGGTTTTATAAGATTTTCTTCTCTTTTTTTCGTATTCGTCTGCATCTAAGTAAGTGAATATGTTTACCTTATCAATCATGTTGATGTTATACTGCACATTGCAGATCCTTTTTGCTACTGGAATTTCACATCTGGGGTTTGGATTCTGAGATTAAAAGATGACTTTGGAAATGTTGTGTGATCTTAGTGATGAAAAGCCATTTTCCTAAATAACTTTATCCTTTCTACTGTAAAAAAAAAAAAAAAAAAAAAAAAAAAAAAAGATAAGAAAAAGGAGGATGGTGCAAACACAACCGAGGTATCACTAGTACAAAAACATTTGGATTATTTGTTTGTAATTTAACATTTCTAATGTCTTTGATCAAATACTGCACATTAAAACATGTTGATAATGGCACCAAAATGAGTAATTCATTTGTTATTTTGTGATAGACTCACTATTATTTACCATATTGATGCTGTTTGTATTTAGTCTACTGGCACCTTAAACTGGCAGCTGGTTTTTGACCTAACTATTATTATAAAGTAATTGATGATTGCACAATGACTAGCGATAGAAAAATGACACCATCGGTGTTTAAATTGGTTCCCTATAAACTTTGTGTTCACCATGCTACTTTGTCGGCCACCGAGCACAAAATGTCCCTGGAAAATGAGATCAGATTTTATTTTTGTGTCTGTTTACTTCCTTTGGTTTAGGTTCAAGATGGAGGTGTGGAGTGAAGTTCTTCTCTCAGTTTACATCATTGCCTTCCTGATAGGCCTGCCAGCCAACCTCCTGGCTCTCTATGCCTTCAGTGTTAAGATCCACACCAAGCCACTTCCATCAGACATCCTTCTGCTCAACCTGACCGTCTCTGACCTCCTCTTTTTGATCACCCTACCTCTCAAGATGCACGAGGCAGCTTCAGACATGAAATGGGACCTGCCTGACTACTTGTGCTCCATCACCTCCTTCACCTTCTTCTGCGCAATCTACACCAGCTCCTTGCTGCTGACGGCAGTCAGTGTGGTTCGCTACATTGGAGTAGCTTTCCCTGTCGCCTATCATCAGCTGCAGAAACCTGTGTACGCGTTAGTGACCAGTGCTGTTATTTGGTTAATCTCAGCAGCACACTGCAGCATTATTTTGATCACCATGCACCACCCAGACCTGGTCCACAAAAATTCCACTGTGTGCTATGAGAACTTCACAGAAAAGCAGTTGAAGGTCCTCCTCCCAGTCCGTTTGGAGATTTCCGTTGTGCTCTGCCTTATACCTCTTCTGATTTGTGTTTACTGCAACCTGCGTTGCATCTTGATCCTGTACAGCCGCCCCAGGATATCCCCGAAGCAGAAGCAGAAGGCCATCGGAATGGCCTCGGGGACGCTAGCTGTGTTTCTCATTTGTGTGCTTCCATTCAGTGTTTCTCATTTCGTGGGTTTCTTCCAGGGTGACAGCCCAAGATGGAGGTACTACACCCTGCTGCTAAGCACCTTCAACACCTGCATCGATCCCATCATCTTCTACTTTTCCTCCTCCTCTTTCCACTGCAACAGTGAGAAGTCCATTTTCAGGAAGCGTGCTCCAGGAGTACAACAGCAAGCCGCAAGGTCTAACTTAGACTAAAATTCACCTTAAATATATTGGATCTATAGCCAGCTTCAGTGTTTATATTGCACTGTATATTACTGACATTATATCAGAATGTGCATTGTCGTACAAATTGCTTTAACAGCGCAGTTTTGTAAAATAATGTGAAAAGTAGCTAGTCTTTGTTCTGTTGCTGCAACTGTCTCAAATCACTTTTTGGTAATGAGGATGCAAAGGATGATCAAAATTGAATGTCTGTGTGGAAAAATTATTAATCTGAAATGATGACATATGCTCTGAACTTGTGGCATATGTTGTATAGAGCAGGCTTGATAAAATCCATATATTGAAATTGTGTATAGTGTTTATTTAAGCACAGCGATCTAATCCTTTATCAACAAACTCAAATTAAAAGTAAAATTCAGCCTCAGATTTGCATTTTATTTAATATTTATCAGCTGGTGTGTGCTCGTTGCTCAGTATAGGATGAGTGGAGAAATGTGACACACTTGGCTTGAATATGACATGATATACTATTTCCAGTTTATAACATGTCATATCAGCTCATCTACGAACCTACTCGTTATAACCTGGTTCTTTTTTATGAAAGGCGCAGCAGGACAAGCAGGACACAGCTTTGGTTGTTCGTTTTTTAAGATTTTTTTTTTTCCGTAAACATCTGCATCTAAGTAAGTAAATATGTTGACCTCATAAATCATGTTGATATTATACTACTGTGATCTTAGTGATGAAAAGCCATTTTCCTAAATAACTTCACCCATTCTACTGTAAACAAAAAGACGAGGATGGTGCAAACACAACCGAGGTATCACTAATACAAAAACATTTTGATTATTTGTTTGTAATTTAAAATTTCTAATGTCTTTGACCAAATACTGCGCACTAAAAATGTTGATAATGGCACCAAAAGGAGTAATTCATTTGTTATTTTGTGATAGACTCACTATTATTTACCATATTGATGTGGTTTATATTTAGTCCACTGGCCCCTTAGACTGGCAACTGGTTTTTGCCCTAACTATTATTATAAAGTAATTGTTAATGGCACAATGACTAGCGATAGAAAAATGACACCATCTGTGTTTAGATTTGTTCTCTTTAAACTTTGTGTTCACCATGCTACTTTGTCGGCCACCGAGCACAAAATGTCCCTGGAAAATGAGATCAGATTTTATTTTTGTGTCTGTTTACTTCCTTTATCAAGCATGTCAAGTTGAGGTACCACACCTTGCGCAGGCTACTGAGTTAGCCACCAGCTTTTCAGTCGATGCTGAAAAGCTGGTGGATTTTACCTCATATTACACAACTAGCAGCAAGAGCCAAACCTTTGTACAGGTAAAATACCATCTTGGGGATGTAATAGAGGTGTACAACAGTTAAGAATAACTCATGGTGTGTTCCCCAGATACGATATGACTAGCTTTAGTAGCCTTGTAATTTGACCTTGGGAGATCAAATTAAGGAAGGTCTGTAGCAGATGAAAACATACAATGCAGTGAATTATCTGAATGTATAATGATAAACTATTTCTGTTTGTAATTGTTTAAAATGTTACATGTTAAATGTTTAAATATCAAGTGTCAATTTACAGTACTGTGCCAACTGTTATAGTGTATGACTACATGTTTTCTATTGTTTCATTGATAATAAAACAATTGATTCTATTTGGCTGCCATCTGTTTTAACTATGTGAAAAGATAAAATTATGTCAAAGTCATGATTCCTTATTTCATGCTTAAAATAAGAAACTACTACTTGGAAAAAGCAGTTTTATTCTAAGCGTTGATGAAACAGCGTGCGTCACATTTCTCGAGAAATGTGACGAACGTGGCTTGATTACGACATGATATGCTCCTTCTGGTTTATTACATGTCATATCAGCTCATCTATGAACCTACTCATTATAACCTGGTTCTTGTTGATGAATGGCACAGCAGGACAGAGCTCTGGTTGTTGTTTTTTTAAGATTTTCTTTCTTTTCGTATTCGTCTGCATCTAAGTAAGTAAATATGTTTACCTTATCAGTCATGTTGATATTATACTACACATTGCAGATCCTTTTTGCTACTAGAATTTCACATCTGGGGTTTGGATTCTGAGGATAAAAGATGATGTTGGAAATGTTGTGTGATCTTAGTGATGAAAAGCCATTTTCCTAACCATATTGATGCTGTTTGTATTTAGTCTACTGGCACCTTAAACTGGCAGCTGGTTTTTGCACTAACTATTATTATAAAGTAGTTGATGATTGCACAATGACTAGCGATAGAAAAATGACACCATCTGTGTTTGTCTGTTTACTTCCTTTGGTTTAGGTTCAAGATGGAGCCTGAGGTTTTGAGTGAAGTTCTTCTCTCAGTTTACATCATTGCCTTCCTGATAGGCCTGCCAGCCAACCTCCTGGCTCTCTATGCCTTCAGTGTTAAGATCCATTTCAAGCCACTCCCAACAGACATCCTTCTGCTCAACCTGACCGTCTCTGACCTCCTCTTTTTGATCACCCTACCTCTCAAGATGCACGAGGCAGCTTCAGACATGAAATGGGACTTGCCTGACTACATGTGCTCCATCACCTCCTTCACCTTCTTCAGCGCAATCTACACCAGCTCCTTGATGCTGACGGCAGTCAGTGTGGTTCGCTATGTTGGAGTAGCTTTCCCTGTCGCCTATCATCAGCTGCAGAAACCTGTGTACGCGTTAGTGACCAGTGCTGTTATTTGGTTAATCTCAGCAGCACACTGCAGCATAACTTTCATCACCACGCACCATCCAGACCTAGCCCACAAAAATTCAACTGTGTGCTACGAGAACTTCACAGAAAAGCAGTTGAAGATCCTCCTCCCAGTCCGTTTGGAGATGTTCATTGTGCTCTGCCTTATACCTCTTCTGATTTGTGTTTACTGCTACCTGCGCTGCATCTTGATCCTGTACAGCCGCCCCATGATATCCCCAAAGCAGAAGCAGAAGGCCATCGGAATGGCCTCGGGGACTCTAGCTGTGTTTCTCATTTGTGTGCTCCCATTCAGTGTTTCTCATTTCGTAGGTTTCTTCCAGGGTGACAGCCCAAGATGGAGGTACTACACCCTGCTGCTAAGCACCTTCAACACCTGCATCGATCCCATCATCTTCTACTTTTCCTCCTCCTCTTTCCGCTGCAACAGTGAAAAGTCAATTTTCAGGAAGCGTGCTCCAGGAGTACGACAGCAAGCCGCAAGGTCTAACTTAGACCAAAATTCACCTTAAATATATTGGATCATTAGCCAGCTTCAATGTTTATATTGCCGTATGTCAGTAATATATATTACTGTATATTACTGACATTATATCAGAATGTGCATTGTTGTACAAATTGCTTTAACAGTGCAGTTTTGTAAAATAATGTCTCATATGTGCAGTTTATTTGTAAAACAGTGTCTCACATGTAGATGTTGCTAACCGCTGTGTAACAAAACATCATGTTAAGGGTAATCTATTCTCTTCATATGGACTGAGCTGCTTTCCATCCCAAGCCATTGTGGGTAATTTTATGACAAAACCACACGACAAGTTTGGTGCATATGCAAATTCCAGATTTTATTATTTTATGGCAAATTCTCTATTTTTGTACAGGAAGTGATATCCTTTACACCCATGTGACATCATTTCCTGTTTATTTTAACGTGGGCCAGCCACTCTTCTGCACTCATGCATTCTGTAGGCACACATGTAGAATATACCTGCAAGACAAAACACAGGTCGGCTGTAAAGTAGTGTTTAACAACCAGAAAGAGGAAATGGAAATACATATTTCTTGCATTATCTGATGTATACAATCTCACAGATGTGTGTTTAATAAAAAAAATAGTGAACATTTTCATTAATACAAAGCTGATGAGACTGTACCAACTCACAATAAACAGTTGTAAATAAAATCATGGGAACATGAAAGTATTACTGCGTTGTATTGGTGATTTTTTTCAAGAAATAACAGAGCTGTTGTACGAAATAGATTGCTATCTGTTTTCCTCGGTTTGCAATAATTGTGTAACTTTGTTTACTGTCAGCAAGACAGAGTAATCACATTGCACCCCTTATATTTGAACAAACCTGCAAAGAAGGTCATGAGCAGTGCCACCCAGCCTAGTATGTAGGACCAAGAGAAGCGCCAGTCACCAAAGCGCTTGCCCAGGAAGTTCACTGTCACCCCGGTGTAAATGGCCATTGCAAGCAGAACAAAGAGAGCTGGCATGGTGGGCAGAGAGTGACACATGTTAAAATGAATATCCGTAATAAAATAAATAATAATAATAATAAATGTGGTCACAGTGAGAAAGTTTCTACGACAGGCCTGGTGAACTTTGTCTGAGGACATAATATGCAAATTGACTAAATGGCGATAGTCGTTCAGATGAATGTGTCACCATGTGGCTGCCGTACTCCTGACTTACTTGAAACAAAGAACATGATCCCAGCAGCAAAGGAGCGGTTGAACCTCTCAAAAGCCGAGAAGTGGGCAAAGGAGAGGATTCCTGCGATGATGCCAGCAAAGCATGACATTGCAGAGAGGATCATGAAAGCACGAGTGGCATTCCAGTAAGCTGAGGAGGAGCGAAACATGGGAGAGAACATACTGTAAAGATATGTGCAGGAAGATCGACAACCACATAATAAGAACAGTTTTGGACCAAAATGTAATTTTCCTAATATTTCTACTGACTCCTTGAGTATGTACTGAAACATTTTAATCAAAGCTTTTCCTTGAACTGGACTCACACAGCAGCCATCTTTAACACTGCTATTTACAGGCAGACAGTCTTAAAAACAGTGAACGTATACATACATAAAGTGAAATTTACATTAAACTGAGTAGGAAGGGTTAGGGTTATTTCCACATAGACAGGCTGTCATAACTAGTGGGGTTACAAATGTTTGTTGTATATATTTGGTATTCTGTGTCTGTGGCCAAATTTAATCACTCTGACTCCTACACAACAGGAAATGATCAAGGAGGAAGTTGAGACAGTTCAAATACAACTTACAGGCCAGTACAATGATCATTGGAAAAACTCAGAGACAGACCTTCAGATTCAAGACTTTCAATCTTAAATCACAGTGTTTTATCACTATTTGAGATCCAGTGTGTAGGATTTAAGGGGATCTATTGATAGAAATTAAATATAATTTGTTTTCCATAGTGTATAATCACCTGAAACCAAGAATTATTGTCTTTTTGTTGCCTTAGAATGAACCCTTTTATAACAACAGAGAGCAGGCCCTCGTCTACGGAGTCCGCCATCTTACCACCGTGTTCCTACAGTAGCTCAGAGTGAACAAACCGAACACTGGCTCTAGAGCTGTCCTTCATGTTTATAGGTTCTCCACTCTTACTTTAATTGGTGTACGTTTGGATTGAGATTAGATTGCTGTATTTTCATTGTTAGGAACTATGAAGGGCAGCGTTGGACTGTCAGCTAGTCAGTCCAGAGATATTGTAAGTCAAGACTTATGACTTTGCTGATCCTCTGACTTTTCCTCCAGCGTCAACATGCGGTTGCACGTTTGGTTTGGAGTTTGAACTATTATAAGCGTTGCCATAACATTTGGTTCAGACATTCATGTCCCTATTAGGATGAAATGTAATAGATTGGTGATCCTCTGGCTTTTGATCTAGTGCCATCATTATCTTAACATTTCAACCAGCCCCTGCTATACTATGTGTTTAATGGTAATTGACAGATTTTAGCATGCTAATATACTTTACTCAAATGGTGAACATCCCTCTGCTAAACATCAGCATGGCATGGTCACTGTGAGCATGTTAGCATCCTGACATTAGCGTTAAGCTCAAAGCACTGCTGTGTTTAGTCTTGTTTAAGGGGCTTTTTACATCTATTAATCACTTTCTTTCAACGTGACGTGACAAAATGAATCCTTCAACGTCTCTCTCAGTTGCCTATACAAGCCTGTGGACGATTTGTTTAATGCTGCTGGACTGTTGATTTCTTTGTGAAGGATTTTACAAGAAAGTCCAGAGGATGTGGATTTATGCACATTCTCCAGTGCCTCGACTCAGTGCCTCTGTCTGCTCTGCTAACAGAGAGCAACAGTAGCTAAGTTCCCAGGGCCCCTTTAAGTGACATTGAATTGTTTTTTTTTTTCCAGGATTGTTGCTGTTGTTTTAGTCTGCCTGTATGCACTTCTCATACTAAATTCTTGTTATTGTACCTCAAAGGTAAAAACAGTCATTACAATCGCAGGCGTATTCAGATAAGTAGACCTAACCTCTGGTGCATTGTACCTCAGGAACACCCAACAGAAACTTTTAAGAGCCCATGAAAATATTTCCCCACTTACCAATGCTGTCAGTCTGCATGTAGCACTTGCCAGACATGCAGTACCTCCACAGGCCCTGATGGGCAAAGCTGCCAGACAGACGGTACTGCATCCAGTAGTCTGTGGCTGTGGAGACCACCAACAGGATGTTCCCCACGATGGCACAAAATAGGCCCCCTCCCATGAAGCTGTACATCATGAGTGACACTATAACAGTGGTTAAGGCTTTACGCACTGTGCAAAAAGAGAAGAAGACAGGAGTCAGTGGTGCAAGTCAACTTGTAGTGAGGATTTTTTTTTTTATTGTTGATTTAGTTGCAAATGGATTAAGGAGACAGGAACGGCCTGAAGGAGAGGATGCAGAAGCAGGAAAAATCACTGCATGTCATGTCAGTCTGCTTTGCCACAGGTGAAAATGGGAGCTACTCTTTGAGCTACAGTTAGGACAACATGATTTAAGTATCTGATGAAGGAAAGACATCAATTTACACTTCCTGTTTGGATTAACCCAGCAGGCCTGAGGGCTTAAACCAACAATCTAACTCACAGTTCACCTCCTGAAAACAGTGTTGAATTTATACCGCTACACTTCCTCAAAAACAGAGGTGGCTCCTTCCAGAGGTGGCTCCTTTTTCCATTTGCAGTCACTCATTTAAGGGTGATGCTTAAGACACATAAGGGTTTTAGATGCATGTGAGTCTGAATGCATTTCAGTGCGTCTTGACGACACAGCTACCTGAAACCACACAGCAGAACTCATCATGACAGCTGTTGGCCTGCAGAGTGATCATACCAACCACAACACAACCAGCTTGTAGCAACATCTCTGTTTGAACAAGTTTTTTTTTTTTCTGCCGTTACACAAGCATGTCAACTTCCTAGTTGAAATAACATCACCACAGTCAACTTAAAAATAGAGCTGTAACAGAGGTCATAGCTGATACAAGGCCTTAAATTAAATATTGAACAATGAGAACAGTGACAGTAGCTTTAAGAAAAGCAAATGGGATCATTTTTTTGTGAATTGGTCCAACTTGTCAAAGATGATGGCTCCATGTAGCTGCACAGACGTAATTAGCCATAATCTGCTTTTTTTTAAAGTATGGGGACAACAAACTGATATGAACTAGCCAACCTAATCAGCACACAAAGCAGAACATGTCAAACATGCACAGTCTTAAGCGGAGGGTCTGGACACCATAGATTTATATGTGCAAATGAAAGGAAACAGGCAAAACCTGGATCTCAAGTTTGGCACGAAATCTCAAGAAATGTATTAATTGTGTTAAAATTGGAATTGGAAAATTCTGGAAAAAAAAAGACAAACGTAACACACATTTATACAAGATTGCATCCTAATAATGTGAGCTAAAATCCTGCAAGTTACTACCACATGTTAAAGGCCCTCTCAGCCCACCTGTGAGACATGCACTCATTGGTTAGCATGCCATGATATTCACCCTACATTATTATTTTTAATCGAAACTTTTAGCATCCTGATGCCTTCAGCGATTAACAAAAGACCCGACATCATCTTACCTGAATTCCTTGGGATAAATCAACCCTCTTAAGTATCGGCCTTTCCTCAGGGAAAGAGTGAGAGAGAGTGCAAGCCAGGAGTGAGCGAAACGTCAAAGAGGAAGCCCTAGGCTGAATTCCAAAAAGTTATCCCCTCCACTTTTCTGTCGATGGAGGCAAAATCCTTTAAAACAATCGGCACAGAACAAATGCACTTGAGCTGGTGGGCCACACGCCACGTGACTCTTTCACACTGAACTACATGGGAGTATTTTGGGGGGTCAGGGGAGAAGGGAGGGGGGGATGGATGGCGTTGGGGGATGGGGGCAGGGTCTGGGATATGAGGCCGCGGCACCACAGTCCTTGTCTGTTGTTCTATTAGGTATTCTGGAACTGTGGATGTGCAGAGGCTTGCAGTACTGCTGTGGTCAATGGAACATGCTGAAGCGCACACTTTCTTTCAGTGTGGCTGGGGTGTGGTCATGGGGACACATACACGCTTAGAGCAGACACATGACCAAAGAGCTGCTTAGTAAAATTAGACACCGCGCGCAGAGTGTTATACATGTTCGCCCTGAATATGTAATGACGTTATGGAAACATTGCACTAACAGTAAAAGCCTGCCCAATAGCGCACAAGGAACTAAACATTTTTACACCTATGAAGTATTTACAGTATTAGTGTAGACACTGCGAGCTACTGGGCATGCATCTACTCGATTAACATGGCTATTCAGAACATGTCTGAATGGATGAGGAATTGAGGGAAAATCAAGTAATATAAAAGTAGGATTACATCTCAGATTGTCCGTGTTACTATTCAGGGAACTCACATAGCCACAAGCGTTTGGTTTGAAGTGACAAACCAAACGCACCTGTTGGTGGTGTGAAACATTCAGAATAGAAATAGGATGAAATATATATAAATCCAACTGAAATAAACTTTTTTCTCTGGTTCAGCCAAGGTGTGTTAATGCGTAGTGGGAAAAGTACTTGCTTCTGAGTCGACACATGACTCCCATGCTTATACCTAAGTCGTATCGTATCAGCGTGATCTTTCAGGTTGATTTTAACCTTGAGTGAGCTGTGTTGTTCAGGTGACGGCCTCACTCACCACCAGACATGATGTTTTACAGCATAGTCACTGGATATCTGAGACTGAGACCATGCTGTAAAAATAAAAAATATATATTTTCTTTACATGGTGTGACCTTAAAGGATAAATTCACCCAACAATGAAAATGTAATCACTTCACCCTCATGCCGATGGAAAGTCGGGTGAGGTTTCGTAGTCCACAAAACATTTGTGGAACATTCTCACAACTGAAGTAGACGGGGACCCCCGAAAAACTCATAAAATGGCTTCATAAAGCCCCAAGATTCAAAACTGATTTGGAAGGATGTTATTTTGACCCTCAACTTGCAGCTGCGCCTACACACCCACTTTAAACACTTTTAGCAGAGCAGCAGGAGTGAAGATATGGACTTTATTACAGATGTAAATAATGTCTTTTACATCAATTTGGGATCTCTGTGATCCCGGAGACTTGGTTTATGTCGGAAAATGGCAATTTTGCCACATTCTCCTAAACATCTGAAGCAGATGGGGACTGAACAAAATTAATAAAATGGCTCAGTACCACATTTCCGGCATAATCAAAGTCTCCTGAAGCCACAAGATCCCAAACTGATTTGAAAATCCGCAGCTTACACCCCTTTTAAAAGCAGAATCTTCACTGTAGCTGCTAAGCTAAAAGCGTTAGCGTGCACCCTGCTCTGGTCGGTGCATGAGCTCAACCAAACATCAGTGGGTGTCGAAAGCATCTTTTCTAATCAATTAAGGATCTCATGTCATCTTGTATTAGGTCAGACGAGCTCTATGGAGCTACTTTTGTTTGTTTTTTTATATTTAAAAAAAAAGGCCCCATTTACTTCAGTTGTTTAGAAGAATGCTGTTTTGCTGTGAAGCTCCAGAAATGTTTTGTTGACTATGAAACTTCACCCAACTTTCCATCGGCGTGGGTGTGAGTAGATGGTGACGGAACTTTTATTCTTGGGTGACCTTATCCTTTAAACGATCTCCTTCAGCAACTAGTAGAAAGTGCAACAGCCTTGAGAGCACTGCAGAATGGGGGTTTCTCTTAGCATGGTGCAAGTCCGTTGCTATATTTATTGGATATGTCAGTGTACAAAGTGTCTGAGCGATCGCCTTCCTTTACTGTTGTACCTTGAGCTGCACATGCAACGGCATTTTTTGGTGCATGTTAGCACTATTTACAAAGGACTGGGAGACTCTGACGATGCAGCTGCAGGAGTTCTTCATGCTGAACATATGATCTATTACACAAACAGATAAGAGACATGTTCTAGGACAGCCCTGCAGTCGGCCATGACCCCTCTAGGAGAGGCTGTTGAAGCAGAGGTGGACTTTTCTAACCTATACATACAATGGAGTTAATTTGAGTTCCAGCCACTTCCATCTAGTCAGAGGTAAAGATACCCCAAGATGAAAACTAACCAAGCAAAAACCTCTGTCATTCCCATAGAAATAACTCAATTAAGAGTTAGAGTGCTTGAATTGTAGTAGTCTGAGGAAACAAATATGGACTGGCACTATGGACATGCACTCTAAATGTCTGCCTGGACTTTGGGGATATTGATGACGGCTGCTACAGATTTTATGAGACTACTGTTGTTCTTGTCTGTCTGATGTTTTTTTTAAATGCGTCTGTTTGTTCTGTGTTGTACTGACATCAAAGTTATTCTGAGTCTAATACAATGCAGCCAAAGTGTGAAACCACACAGCCGACCTGCAAACCATCTGACCTACATGACAGACAGAGCTGTACTCTTGACTTAAACACTAATGGACGCTGAATTCACAAGTGAATAACTATTATTTGGGCCTGTCTTTAAATGTAGAAACAGGAGATGAGAATTACATACAACCTTATAATCTCATTTTGGGAGTTTTAACACTTTTAACTGTTGGCCCTGCCCTGGGCGTTTCCTTAAATGTGTTCTCGGAGGGTGAACATGATGATTTTTTGTTTATGCACTCTGTTTAACAACTGTGAGAGGTCCACCCTTCATACTGGGTCAGAGGAAGTAGCTGGCAGGCGGTTTACAATCAGTGGACAACTGATGGAAACAACATGCTTCCGCGAAACTGAGCCACTGTCTTCTCCAGAGGGATGTGGAGAGGACAGACTTCTGAGGGGATCTGAAGTGAAAGAAAAAAGACTCTGACCCTGCATTTTCAGGACATAACAAAAGTGCAAGTGTGGCAACATGCACCCAAGGCAATGTCACACTTATATAATAAGCCTAGGTGCTTCCTCATTTCATCGTAACAAGTGCACTTCCTCAAAACGTCGGTTGAACAGCAGCAGCTGATCAGAATCCAAAAAGGAAACCTTTTTTCCCCTTCATTTTTTCCTTTCTTAAAAGTAATGTAGACCAACCTGTGACAGCATCAGAAAACAGTATTGTCTGCACGGTTAATCCAGGTTTAACTGCTGCATTATCAGCCAAACTAGTCAGTTACAGCAGGTTTTTCCAGTCCTGTGTTGTTAATTTCTGAAAGTGGGACTGCCCGGCATTTGGGTCAGCCTTTACAATGATGATGACTTACACTTTATAAAACCTTGCGACCTCTTTCAGAATCAGAATCAGAAATCAGAATCGATTTTATTGCCAAGTCAGTTTTCACACAGGAGGAGTTTGCTGTGGTCTGGTGCAGAACAACAAACAATACTGAAAATAATTGAAAGATATCATGAAGATATAAATATAAATGGAGATGAAAAATAGAAAAATATAGAATAGACAATAACAAAAATATAAACATAGAGAAAACAGTAGAACAATGTACTAGTATGACTGTTATTTTAAAGGTTTTCCATGTAATTGTCGTGTTGTGCTGATATTAATATCAGTTTAAGGCGATTAAAGAGAAATAAAACAGATTCAGACATTGACAGCATTGTCAAGTCTCATTGAGATCAATGTTATCTAAATGTAATGAAGTTTTTCTGATTCTATTGTTCTGAGACGCTGTTCAAACTCTTGATGTAATGGGTGGTCTTTAGCACTGCACCACAGCACCACCTGCTGCACAAATATAAAGAAGAACATCAGCTCTGTGCTCCAATACTCATATTAACAGAATATTTAGGATGCCAGAAACAGATTTAATATGTCCCAGTACGAAGTATGTGAAATGCAGTATGCCGAAAATACCAGGATCACTTGCTACATCTGGTCGCATGTTGTTGTATGGGAGCCAGCATGCTTTCCTGGCTTTTCTGACCCACGATCCTCTGCGCAGTGGAAGATGTGTCACATATGTCAGGACGTGCCACACAAATGTAAACGAAGCTGAGGGAGCACAAACTTTTGACAGCTCACTGACCGATGACAGACCATTGAAGTGTAAGTACTAGGTTCTTTGTTCTCCAAACTTTTGTGCTGATGCTGCGAAAGAATAAAGGAGCAAGAGGGTCAAAGTTCAAGGCCCAGTGTCATGAGGTGGTGTGCCCCTATTGTATACCTACTGCATGCAACAGCATGTACTTACTGCAGTA
Organism: Pagrus pagrus; assembly: GCF_965226575.1. NCBI lineage: Eukaryota > Metazoa > Chordata > Actinopteri > Spariformes > Sparidae > Pagrus > Pagrus pagrus. The sequence continues at coordinate 8,011,892 of NC_140191.1, forward strand.
CGAAAGGTAAGAAGAAAAAGTGTGCGATTTGGAACGCACCCCAGGTCACAGCTACTTGAGTGTGTGTTTCCTCACAACAAAAGGAGACGACTATCTGTGTCATCATCAGGGTAATTCATGAACTGTAAAGCTGAGTAACAGTTCACACCGAGCACTGTTTCCTGGGTGTTCCCCTCAAAATGTGACCTGACCTTGAAGCCTACCACAAGATTAGATAACAAACGTTAATGTTGAGAGGAGGCATCACCAACCTGTTCCTCTATTAGGCTGTTCAACATAACTTTAAGGCCCTGAGCCCTCAGACAGAGCTGACTTCACCTTGTAAGTGTTTGAGTGAGAGAGGCTGCGAGAGGAATGGGCCAGCACTTTTTATAATAAAAACAAAAACACAAATAGAAACATATTCAGTCAGAGTGAGTTACTGTAAGTGGAGGATAAGTTCTTGGAGAAAATGTCAGATGTAAGTAAATTAGAACATTTCTGCTTGTGGTTAAAAACGTGGCATATAGTACGAAAGCATCTGAATTATCATTGTGTTTTCAGGGGTTACCCACATTGTTTTATGTAACAACACTATGAACTTTGGCAAAGTCTTAATGATTTGACAGTGGGACATCCCTAAACCCTCGCTGACCTACCGGGAACATGCCTCAAAGTCTGTAAGTCTGTGAGTGTGGACATGGGGATTGTACGGAAGCCCTGAGGGGCAAAAAGGAAATTTTCTTTTTTTCTGGTGATCCATTTTCTAAGTTGTTATGACTTGAGAACTGGTGAAAGAAAAAAGCTTTTGCCAGGATAAACTTTCTAAGTTCCTTAATTTTTTTTCATCGTGTGAAAACACAAGAAATAAAATGTTCACTTGATTTCATGCATGAAAAAGAATCTCCTGCAAAAACAACTCAAGTTCTCAAGTCATAAAAACAGGAGTTAAAACAGTTCAGATCAGACTTGGATCACTAGGGGAAAAAAATCTCACTTGTCCCTCAGGGCCTCCGTAGAATTGGGCCCAGCTCTGCACCTCCCAGCTGAGACAGTGGATGGAGCTGCGGTACAGGTTGATCTCAGGGGTAAACCTAACAGCAGCTCCCTCCGTAGACTCCTGACTGACTTGTTTCTCCTGTTTAAAATACTTATGCACAGAAAAAGTAAAAGTAATGGATCATCTAGGTATGTATGCTTGAGAAAAGAATTTCCAAAAGGAATTTAACAGGATTTCAAGCACTTATTTAAAAGGAGAGAATTTGCTTTTATGCCCTAAGATTGCTGTACTCTGCAGGCTGATAGCTGGGACACTACCTGCAGAAAGAAAATCTAAATGTGTGATCACCAAGTCTTTGTTGTGCTGTTCTGTCTTGTTAGAGGGGACATTGCCAGCAGTTCAGCTCTACCTCTTAATGCCTCTTCTAGCTTTGGACTGTGTTTGTGTGCTGCTGTAGATAAAAAAAATATAGCGTGAAGAAGCTTGAAATACAGATACCAAAGAGCGCTGTGCATATTTGGATGGGTTATAGAACAAGAGGGGATCCAACGAGACCCTGTCAAGTCAGATACCCGGCTCTGCAGAGTAACTCTCCACTTGTCACCACATCGCTGGAAACAGGAGAAGCTGATCAAAGTGCACGCAAATGGAAGAGAATGAAGGGAAATAATGCGGAGACACAGTATGAAGATTATGAACAGCACTTGTCCACGGAGGAAAGAAAACAGATATGACATCCTGCTTTATCTCGTTATGCACCCACACATGGCCAGGACTGAACCCACATTCAGCAGCAGAGCACTGCAGTAAAGTACTTTATGTTGAAGCACAGCAAAGCTTCAAAATAGTGTGCATTATGATTCAATAAAATACTGAATGACCAAGAAAAACCTTACAAGCTATTGTTTACAGTTGTGTCTTACTGGAAATATTATGAAATTGTGAAGTTATAATTAATAAGAAGCCAAATAAATATACAGATTTATATTTATATTTGATTTATTATGATAAAATACTTACAAAATATGAGTTTTAAATTACAGATTATACAGAAAAGTGCTATAAATATCCTTTGCCCACTGAAACAAATGTATGACAAGCTTATTTCATTTAAAATAATGATTAAAATGTAGAAAAAAATCTCATACATTAGAATAAAACAACATGCTGTACAAAAGTTAAACACACATCACAACAGAGTTCAGACGGTTGTAGCAACTCTGACAGGTGCTGGAGGGACAAAGCTGGGCAGAGCCACTGATCTGTCCGATGGAGTCTGAAAGAAAAACAAGCCCGTTCATTTCGTGTAAATCGACAGAAGCATCGATCTTCCGCTTGAATGTGTTTGATTTGAAAGGCTACCTGCTGCAATCTGTTGTAATCAGGGAGCGACTTCAGCCCTCCCGTCAGCAGGTTATGAGGAGGGATTGTATCTGGTTGGATTGTGATTGCCTGTGAGGGACAAGGAAGAAGCTCAAACAACAAGATGCAGGATTCATTGTGCATACCATCTGATGCATGGTATGTATTTTACACTCACAAGCCGACAATCAACTATAATTATAAAACCAGTGACGAGTTTCTAACCTTCTCGACGGCTCTGGACACTGGATATCTTGTCTGCCGACCTACAACACACAGAAAAACAGAATTTGAAGACAATGTGTCACCGTGATTAAATATTTGGTGCCGAAACTTGACTTACTTTTGTTCTTGTGGCAGTAGACACAGAGGTAGATGAAGCCTGCCAGCAGGAGCAGGAAGAGAAGGCTGCAGGGGATACCAGCCGCGATGCCCGCTATGGCAGGTCCACTCAGCCCCTCACCTGTTATCACCAGGAAGAGCAGTGATTTTACAGCGAACTTAGATTACTGAACGCATAATCTGAGGCTATGTTCAGACAGCAGGCAAATCAGATTTGTCTCTTAAATGTGTCAGCACTGTTATTTTCAAATGATCAGATCTGATATTTGGTTCCAGACATCAGCAACACATCTGGAAGGGTTGGTACACGAGTTCCCGAGTGGACGTCATAGATTTGGGCTGGTAGTCTGAACATAGCCTAACACTTTGCCATACCTGGACCAAGCCTGCGGATCTCAGACGGGTCTCCTTCAGTCATAAGAGCTTTGGGGATGACCCGAAACCTGTACGTCGATTTGGGATCGAGGTTGACGATGTCCACACTCCTGGCAGAGCCTGGATGTTGCTGGATGGTCCGAAACTTGCTCGAGCCGCTTCTAGTTTGGGTGCCATTACTATTGTCGGTCAGGAGGTCTGGTCCTTTCATCTGGATGTCAAACCCTTTGCAAAATGTCAAGATTTCTCTGATCAACGTTCAAATCTCATTAAAACTGACAGAATAATAGACATAACAAGAAGCTGACATTTGCTTCTCACAGTACTTTTGTGCTTAAAATGTTTTATCCCAAAACACAGCGCTGCTCAGCTCAGTTTTCACACACTGCATATTTACACCCCTATCTTCCATGTTGACTTTTCAACACGGTGTCGGCTTTCTTTCCAAGGACTTCTGCTGAGCCGTACAGATTCAACAACAAGGAAGACGAGTTCCCGGTGATGTTTAAAATATATTATTGTGAAAAATGAATCAACCCGGAGCTTCCCGGGGTTAATACTGTGTTACCTGTAACAACAGAGGTAGGCGGGACCTCCCAGGTCAACCTGACGATGGTTCCTTCTTGGTTAGGTAACACACTGAAATCTGAGATTGACGGTCCTGGAAAGAGAGGGATTGTGAGCAAAGGGGGAGATCAAGAGGGGGCAGGTGGAGATGGAGGGGGGTGAGGGTACACCAAGACTGGAGAGCTTTGTTTAAAGGGAAAAAGCAACCTCAGGCATTACTTAGCCCTCCGTCTGAGGGCCCATTGTTTCATTTTCCTCTGGTAATGCTAGTAGGCCTGAAAATTGGAAGCTGAGGGCAACAGTATCCTTACGGTATTTAAAAATGGCCTGTGTAGGAAATAGGACTGGAATAAACATTTTTGAAAATAAAAAAAATAAAAAAATCACTGTACAGCTCTCTCAACATCATATGTTTACCTCTTAACTGAACTTCCCTCTTTTGGCTGCCCATTGCGTTGCTGCAGACACACGTGTAGTTTTGGAGGCGGAAGTTGGTGACGTTGTAATCGAGAATCTTGAGCTGTGTGGTGTCAGTGCTGATCTGGTAAGATGTCCCGTTGGCGACAGCCCCGCTGCCTTTGGACCATGACACCACAGCCTGAGGCGTGGCCTCGCTGACACAGTGGATAGTGACTGCTATCTTGTCGTCAGCATCGACTGTGGTTTTCACAGCTGGCAGGAACTTTACTGGACTACCTGGGGAAGAGACGAGGCTCTTGTTTGGCTGATTAAGTCACTTACAGATAATACATGTACTGATATAGACATACTGGCTGACAAACACGTGTACCAGAGGACAACATATACGCCGATACCGATATGTTAATGGTGTGCCAATATCGGATGATACATCGTTCGGGCTGTACTCACTAATGCACATTATACAGAAGTGTTATTTTTTTGAACGACAGATTGCTGAGCATCTAACACTTACTTGCAGTAATATTGCACTTATTCTGTTCAAGTGGGTGGTAAGCCTGGCACGTGACAGTTTTCCCGTTGAGGCCATCTGTGGCAGTGACAGTCAGGCTGAAGTTTCCTGCTCCGCTGCTGGTGTTGCTCAGTGCCGGGAAAGAAAGCTGAGCCTCTGGGGTGCCCCCTGCCCACCGACAGTGGTACTGCAGGGTGACGTTGTTCACCGACTGCACAGAGCACATCGGGCTGCCCGACGGCCTCTCTGTCCAATGACAAAAAATCCATCTTGTTAAAGTGTATCAGTCAGTCTGCATTCATTCACATTTGTTCAATCTCAACGTCTAAGGGCTGAGCAAAGCTTTCCCAATTTTAATGGTTTTCTTTATTAGACAGGTTCATAACAAAAAGGTCTTTATAGGTATAAAGATGGTGGAAGACTGATCTATGGAAGCTGAGAACAGCCGTCAGTGTATTTAATTTATGCCATTACCTCAAGATTGTATTATCTAAAGATAACAAAGAGTGTTTTCTCTTCATAACTGCATAATTTATCTTATGTCGAGAAAATTAGCTTTGTTATCTCATGATAGCAAGACGAGATAATCAACCTGTTACCACGAGATCCGTTTACCAGAGATCAGGAGTACCATGTGGGCGTGCGTAGATGATGTCTCGAAGACTCCAGCAACTGATTTAAGCTCATAGAGGATTATCTCGTTATCGCGAAAGATCAGCCGTTTATATTCTCGAGATAATGGGATAAATTAACCCATCATCGTGAGAAAACAAGCTTTGTTATCTTGAGATAACCCAAGTTGAGAAGCACGACCTCGAGATAACGGCATTAGCTCGAATAAATAATTGCTCCTACTGGCATTCTCAGCTTCTGTAGTGATCCTATAGCTCCAATGCAAACATTAAAATAACTTAAAATAGATGCACAGACCAAAAACGGAAAACTTTCACAGCTTTTCACGTACCATAGACCTTCAAAATGATGCTCCTGTGGCGCTCCTCTTTAGTCTCATCATTGAGCAGGGTGCATGTATAATTGCCCCCTTGACTAGTCTGTACGTTTGTTAGATTTAGGACTCGTCCATGGGACTCAGAAAGGGTCTGACCACCAAAGGCCCACTTAGCAGTCGGGGGTGGGAATCCTTCAGCCTGGCAGGACACGCTCAGAGAGTCTCCGGACTCGTAGAACGGCTGAGCTGGACGGGCCTCAAGTTTGGGGTCATCTGGTCCATCTACAAACACGGCACAAAGAATACAGAGGAGGGTTGGTAGAAATGAGGGGACACAAACACAGACAGGGGTTTTTAGAAATACATCTAATGTTATTACTCTTACACAGCACAGCGACGTTCATGTGAGCCGTCACACTGCCGAAGGGGTTCGTCAGCGATACCGTGTACTGTCCTGCGTCTCTTCGGTTTGGCCTGAGGATCACGAGACTCTGTTTCTCCACCGTGTAGTGCGAGTTGGTATTTATCTCTGTGCCGTTGACGAACCACATCTGACGCTCGACCACTCCTTGCAGCATGCTGTAGGTCAGGGTGAACCGGTCAGCTCCTTCTTCGGCAAACTTAGCTGAGCTCAGAGTCACATTCTTGATGATTTCTGCGAAAGAAAAGGTGAAGAGGTGGTGGATATCACATGGCTGTTCTTCCAAGTGCACCAAAATGACAAGGCAGTGTTTCATTAAGATGGTTATTCTGGAGTGAATTAGAAAAAATATTAATTGTGAGAGCTTCTGGATGCCTGATAGACATATGTTTGCTTTTCTTGGCCACATTACACAGTGCAGAGGCATCCAAATATGAGCAGCCCCAGAGCCACAAGGAGATTCAGAGTGTTGTGTTGGCACAGGGCTGCCCAAAGTGGGGCCCCTGAGCTGAAGCTGGCACGCCATGAGGTTCAACTCGTTTGTTACAATGGTGTTTTTCTGTGAAGCTCCAGAATTATTTTGTGGACTACAAAAGTTCACCAGACTTCCCATCATCATTGGGCTGAGAAGATGATAACTGAATCTAGATTTTGGATGAACTTTTCCTTTAATTGCATATCTTAACCGGGTTTAAGCAAAATCAGAGCCTCGTCAGGTACTCACCAAATACTTTCAGAGTAAAAGTAGCCAAAGACTTTTCCAGTCCAGACTTTGTCATTTCAACAGTGTAGTTACTGCTGTAGCCAAGCGGCACATTTACAAACGTGAGAGATCCATTTGGTTCAATCTTCAGCACATCCTTTCTGTTTTCGGCTATGTTTGCGGGAGTGGGTGAGTTAATAATCCAGATGACGACAGATACATCTTCCATAAACCAGATAACAGATGTGTCAGGAGCACCGCTGAAGGGCACAGCCAGAGTCACATTGCTGCCAGCCACAGCATTCACCTCAGTGGGACCAGCAGCGGAAACCAGCAGCTCAGTGTGTGAACCTGTCGGTGTGGAGCCAAGGAAATACAGTTTAACAAGCAAATATTCATCTCTTTATTCTTTTAATCCTTAATGGGCCTGTGAGAAAGGAACACTTTGCAGAATATCCAAAGTGAATATCCAAAGCTTAACATGAGTGTCTGGAAAGAGGGAACAACATAAGCAACAAAACTGAAACACAGAGTTTGGTTTTAGTCTTACCTTGAAGAGCAAAGCAAAGTAGAGTGGCCAGAAAAACTGCGCTTAATCTCCTAAATTCCTCCAGCCACATCATTTTAATAAAATAGTTGGACAGCCGAGTGGCGAGAGGAGTCAGCTGATTTTAAAGGTTGACTTCAAGGCACATCAAGAAATGTTGAAGAAACGTCCTTTGCTGTCTTGGGCAGCAGTGAGTGATCCACCTGTGTATCCTCCTGTGTGTCCACCTGTGTTTCCTCCTGTTTGTCCTCCTTTGTGTGCTACAATATCCTTCTGTGTGTCCTCCTGTGTGTCCTCCTGTGTGTCCACCTGTGCGCTCCCGAGCTGAAGCTTTCAGCAGGGCGTGTGAGCAGCTCACCTGAGCACATTCAAAGCCTTGATTGTGCATGTGAGGCCACGCCCCTCGTCCACAGTACCTGCTTTTTTTCCTGTTTGGTGAAGAAGCCAATGACGTTTCAATTTATAATGTATCTCTTTCAAGTGTCTAAAGTTGATTCATTTTTAAATGTAGTTTTGTATTGTGGGGTCTCTCTGCTGGGCTTTAGGCTGGTGCCCTTACCAGAGCAGTCAACTTGACAAACAGGAATGTGAGAAAGTTTACTCGCCCTCATCGTATTAAATGACCTGCATATGTTCTCTTATGCACTCACGTGTCAGTTTATACATCCACAAACCCTTCTGAACGTGTATCTAGTAGGGCTGGGCATCATATGCTGTCGTTATCACGATATGAGACTAAATATCGCCTTAAATTTTGGAAATTGTAATATCAGGCATATGGCAGTTATTGTGTTTTCCTGGTTTTAAAGGCTGCAGTACAGTAAAGTGATGTTATTTTCTGAACTTACCAGACAGTTCAACTTGTTCTAATACTTGCCTTTACCCACTTAGTCGTTATATCAACATTACTGATGATTATTTTTCAAAAATCTCATTGTTTTATATATTTCGCAACATCTATAATGAGGCATTTGGTTAAAAACATCCTGTCCACAGTTTACATTATATAAAAGGGTTTTGAGGAGATTTTTAAAATTGTGTTATACCCTAAAAAAAAATCTATCAAAAATGAATGCCGTCTTATACAAAAGGTCTACAATGTAGCTGTCGTTCAAGTTCATTCTGAAAACTCTTATCATGAAATATGTTGTCCTGATTTTCACAATAACAATTAATTCCAACTGTTTTAATTTCAATATGTTTTAAAATATTCCCCGTCTGTTTTTATTTCACTGGCATTTTCTCCTGTGGTTGTTTCATTAAGTAAATGAAACAAACTGGCAGGTGGTTGTTGCTTTCACCTGAATGAGCAGACAGATAAGAAGATTAAAGATTCTTTTAAACAAAAAAATGACTCGAACTAAATAAAAATGATCTGAATTAAATTCTGCTATTGTGAAAAGAAGCCGGACAAAATAAAATATCATAGTAATGAGATGAGCTTAATTAAAATATTGGATTATTTCACAAATAATTAATTCAATTTAATGGTCAAGTCCACCAAGATGAAACACTTGCTCAATTAAATCCCCTTACCGTCACTCTTTCAGAGTATTTAACTTTTCCACCAAACCACGTTTTGCAAGAGAACTAATGATTATTTTCGTTGGCGATCATTTTCTTGATTAATCAATTACTTGTTTGGCCAAAAAAATATCAGAAAATGGTGAAAAGTGTGAAAAAAGTGTTTTCCAAAGCCCAAGATGACGTCCTCAAATATCTTGTTTTACTCAGGACCCAAAGACATTTAGTCTAAAGTCATAGAGGAGTAAAAAAACAGAAAATATTCCCATTTAAGAAGCTGGAATCAGAGAATTTTGACTTTGCTTCCTGAAATAATTACTCAAAATGATTAATCAATTATCCAAATAGTTCTAGTAGTGACTAGTAATCTAGTAATAGCTCTAAATAACACCATGTTTTGGTCCTTAAACCTCCTGCCATGTCCCAATCATCAGAGTTCTCACAGTTACAGGAATAGCTGCATTCATCTAGGGGATTTTAGATGTGTGCTGTAATGTATTGTTACTGGCAGACTACATTACCTGAGGGAAATGTTTATTGTAAGGTTAAATCAAAAGAAATGCCAAAAGAACAGTCACAGGGGTGTTTAGATATGAAAAAGACTGTATGCTTTATTGTCATGGTAATGTTCTGTACAATCAACAGAGAATTGAGGCGCTTACGGTAAAATTCAGATTTTTGATCATCTCCTCTCACTCATACTGAGAGACACCATCCCTGAAACCCAGTTACACTGACACGAACTATACAAATTACCTGTAGACTTGACACTAATCCTGAAGTTTATAATCATCTGAACATGTCTGGGTCCGTATTTACATATATCATTTACAAAAACTGCACCTCTTGACATGTGTGACCACAGATATACAAGATTAAAGAGCTGAGCCAAGCGGCTGTTGGTAAACTGTATAGTACAGTGTCTTACAAGCGACAGGACGATTCGGGGCTTGAATTATTGCATAAAGACTGCTCGTCTACAGTTCCATTAGTAGCCTGTGATGCAGATGATCCAGTGGTGTAAGTTAAAATGCACATAAAAGACGAGATGATCCTTTTTGGGGTTGTCTGGGTCTGCTGCAGGACGGTGTTTCTCAGTACTCCTCCTCTCCTCTCAGTACCTCCCTGCATATCCTCGGGAGTCACAGTCTCAAACAGAGGGATTAGACCGATACGTAAGCTCGTCCTGCGGGTGTGCTCAGGTAATACAGTCGAGTTATTCAGTAGTCCTGCAAGCAGAGAAGAGAACGAAGATATGCAATTCAAGACAAGAGTCGCAATTAAAATCTTTAATTAGTTTTGCTTCCCTCGCCACAAGACACATAATACTCCTAGGCAAAGCAATTAATTAGTATTTCTACAATATAAAGGACGTAACATTGATATTCAAAGCAAACAATTCTATCATTTATCACAAGACGTAAATGTATTGCATACATACAAGAGCCTGAAACTTATCAAGTCATATTAATTAAGAGGCAGATATAGGTTTATAGAGAATAGGGAATCTTTTTAGTATTTCCTACAAATTTTTCAGGAAAGATTCACTGTCATAAAAATTATGAAGACTTAGTTTAAAAGATCAAACATTTTCAAGTAATGGAATTCATTTGAGCTGCATCGATAACGGTAAGAAAATTAGTTGCTAACTATCTGAATAATCAATTAATCGTTTCAGTCATTTTTCAAGCCAAAATGTCAAGTATTTGCTGGTTCCAGCCTTTCAGATTTCAGGATTTGTTGCTTTTCTTTGTCATCTATGATAGTAAATAAAGATTCTTTGGATTTTGGACTGTGAGTTGGACAAAAGAAGCAATTTGAGGAAGTCTCAGGGAAATTGTGATGAGCATTTTATAAACGAAAAGATCAAGTGATCAATCGTAAGTGCCTCTACTGGCACTAACTAATCAAGGCATAAAATTACCCCCCAAAACTATTTAGATAATCGATCCGCTAAACAAGTCATTTTCAAAGCAAAAACAACAGTTCCAGCTTCTCTGGTGTGAGGACTTACTGCTTTTATCAGTTTTTTGTAAATTGAATAACTGTTTTGGACTGTTGGTTCGGACAAACCAAGACATTTAACAACATCACTGTGACCTCTAAGAACTTATTTCTGACAATCTCTCACCTGAACTATTAATTGATTAATCGATTGCAGATTAATTGTTCATTAAAATAAATATTAGCTGTAGCCCTAGCTGACATAAATCATTACAAATTGTTTGGTACTGAATCTCAGGGGGATGTAAAGACGTATCTAGTGTCGGTCAGTGATACTCACCCTTCTGCTAAGTTCTGCGCTTCCCTCCTTTCGCTCCTCAAGCCTCTACACCGTCCCCGTCTCCTTCAGTTTGCCCACCAGGTCATCAACCGTCTCCACCTTCACCCCCGCCTGTCTCTGTGGGGGCTCATCCACTCTCAACACCTCCAACCGTGATGTGAGGTCCACCCCTAAGTCTGCAGGCTTCACGTTAGCGATCTTCTTCTTCTTGGCTTTCTAAAAGAAGGAAAACAAAACAACACATTTTGTACTACTTTTCAGTATCATCAACAGTCTGAGAACTGTTTGTTTTAAATCAGTACTTGTCAAGCCAACAATTATGAAAACTGAATGCTGTATAAAGTCAAAAGTTTGTATGTACTGTGTTGACTTATCTGGGCTCTATGACTTTTTTGCAGTTTCATTTTCCGACAACAAATTTAAATCCATTCCTTAAAACAAGACCATTTCATGCCTTCTTCCCTGCTACCTACCATGATATTAGGCAGGGTGGCATATCGGGGGGTGTTGAGTCGAAGGTCTGCGGTAACCACTGCAGGTGTGTTGATCTTGATAGTTTCCAGCCCACCATCGATCTCCCTCACCACTTTAACCTTGTCTCCTTCCAATGACACCTCTGATGCAAAAGTACCCTGTAAAGATAAAATTAAATGTCAGAACAGTCCATCTGGAAAACAGGGAAACACCTGACCATTTCTAACCCTACTCAACCTGTACACTGTGGGATAACATATTAAAGTGCTCCATCTACTGGCCAGCCTTTGGAACTTCACCTTAACTGTCGAAGCAGCCTTTGACCTGCTGTTGCTGATCTGTGCAGGATCACTGTAGCTAATACTGACTGAAACTAGTCTCTGCTAACTTTGATAAGGCGGTCAGGACAGGGGGATAGCCTGATTCCAGCACTGCTGCGTCACACATTTGAATCTTGGAAAAACAAACAGAGAAAATAGAAACTGTAGTAATCTACTTGTGACAGTGATCAGTAAGGAGTCAGAACATTTTAGCAATGTTAGCTTGGCCCTGTTCAGAAAACCTGCATTAAAGTTAGAACTTACCTGAGGCCAGTCCAGTAAGGCTGCTGTCATCTGGCCTGTCTGATTGCAGTCATCGTCGATGGCCTGTGAAAGCAACACAAGTCATTCAATGGAGATAACATCACATGAGAGCAGGAAGTTTGATCTGATTTTAAATTAAGCTAAAGAGTGAAATCAATCCATTAATCCTGATTTTTTTTTTTTACCTGTTTGCCAAGGATGACGAGTTGAGCCTCCTCCTTCTTGGCCAAAGCAGCCATGATCTTGGAGACCTGCAGGGGTCCCAGGGTTTCATAGTCTTTCCCCGTCACTTCCACATGAATGCCACGGTCTGCTCCCATGGCAAGGGCGGTACGGATGGTCTCCTAAGAGAGGGAGAAACACGGGTCAGAAAAATTTGGAGGATGTAGAGATATTGGGTGGCGCTGCTCCTCAATTAAAATGTGCTACAAGCCAAAAAGGATTCAAACATTTGTCTCGATTCCAATAAATGTTACATTAACTACTCTATTAATACGTCAGTGTGTCATGCTTCCTTCTCATGTTGGCTCACCTCTGATTATCACAGTATGGAAGATTTAAAATTCTGACCTGAAATCCTGGTTGTACGTTACTAGTTGTTGTAACTAGTTTTATATTATATCTGCAATACAGGTAATTACTCTTCAGTTGTTTTATATGATTTATTTTTTAGTCAGTAAATGTGACTTTGTATCAACATTTTTAATAACAGCAGGATTTCCCTAGAACATAATAAGAGATAGAAAAAAAATGCTAAAAGATTGATTATATTGAACCCCACTAAATGTGGACCACCTGCTACACCACACTGTCTTTCTCTAGGACATTGCTTAATAAGGCAGGGGTAGGAAGTCTGGCCCAATCCCACCCACCTGTGCTTGTTGTGGCCCGCAGCTGACAGCCACCACCTCCTTAATAAGCTTCTTCTCCTTCAGCTTGACCGCCTCCTCCACAGCGATCTCACAGAAGGGGTTCATTGAGTGCTTGACGCCATCCGTCACCACGCTGCTGTTGTCTGGCTTCACACGAATCTGAGAAAGAAAGAAGACCGCAGGACAGAGTCATTAAGGGGTGCCAGGTGACAGTCAATCCAGATAGCCTGGATTCGAGGGCAAACTGTCAGGAAGTCTGCCAGCCAAGTGTCTAAAGGTGAAAAAGTTAGTGATGCATGTTTAAACACGAGCCCTGTTGCTGGCAAATATGTCTTCACTTTTGGATGATTTGCATCTCCTCTTTTATTGCTCTGCCATGTTTTTTAGTGGATAATGATAGAGAGGAACTTCCCCTAAGGGTGGAAACAAGGTCTGGTGTTAAAGGAGCACTGATACACTACATGATCAGAAGTATCCACCAGAGTATGTGGATATGTAATACCAAATACTACGGTCATCGACTCTTCTGGAAAGGCTTTCTGCAAGATTTTGGAACATGGCTGGAGGGATTTGACCCGTTCACAAGAGTCACGAGAGCAACACTGAGGTCTGGCACTGGCTCTGGTGTTGCAGATAAGGCCCGGTTTACAGCTCAGATTTATATTCATAGAAAGGCATTTGATGTGGTTATGGTCAGAGCTCTGTGCCAGGCCAGTCAACTTCATCCACACTAACTGTAAAAATCATCTTTAAGCACAGGGGAACTGTTGAGTTGACACAGAAAAAATGTTTTCCTTAACTGTTGTCACACAGTTGAAAACGGTCTGTTTATTGGGATTGTATGATATAGCTTTGAGATGACCTTGAAACTGAACTAAGGAATAGGGATCGACTGATGCAGCTTGTTCAGGCCTGATAACGATATCAATTATTGGAAATCAAAGAAACTGAAAAACGATATTTATTGCCAGTAAAAATAAGCCTCAGTACAATTTACTAAAGTACTGTTCTTAAGTACAATTCTGAGATACTTTAATTCCAATAAACCCATTTTCTGCTACTTAATGATTTCAGTTACTAGTTACTTTGCAGATTCAGATTATTCCGTGTTCATAGGCTATTAATTGTAATGTGTTATCAATCAGAATTTGTTGTATGCTGGACATTGCGTAAGAGGATGTTGCATCAGAGCCAAGTAGCCTATTTTTAAATTAGTTTATTCCATCGGCAATCTGACAGAAAAATCACTGATACCAATAATTAGAAAACTCTGAATATCGGCCCAATATTCGGCCAGGGCTGATGATAGGTCCCCTACTAAGGAACCTAATGAAAAACCATTCAATGCTGCTGCAGACCGAAGAACACAACAGTATATTTACAGAGGATATAGTGTACCTGTATCATACAACGTTATATATGCAGAACACCTAGTTTAAAATATGTATTCTTGCAATAATTGAGTGTGATCAGTATGTAAAACACAACACTGAGAATATCAATCAGATCCAAATAAATAGCCAAACAGAGACAGAAGGCTGAATTTGACATAAAAATGCAAACATTTGTAATTTCAAAACCACATAAAAGCAACTTTTCCTAACACAGTTTGGTCATATCTCTGCTAATGTTTGCAGCAGAGATAAGTCAGTAGTGAGCACTGAAACTACAGATCCTGCTGGAGGCAGCTGAAGCAGGAGTGTTCTTGCTGTTACGTGAAACAGCTGATTATTGTGTTGTGCTTCACCTCTGTGAGACGGCATAAAGACAAAGGTAATAATTGCGTAACTGCACCGTTCACAATTGTCTGACAGACACATTTAAAATGGGGAAAAGCCTCTTTGATAGCAACAAGGACATGCCAGAAATGAGGTTACACAACTTGAACACATCAGCCAGAGAGCACTTCAGGTAACTTTGCACACATCAGAATTGAGGCGTTGCTAACCATAATATAAATATATATTCATCAAGCTGCATAGTGTAAAGTGACCATATAGGTTTAGCTGACAGATCTGTAAAATATATGAACAGTTTGTAGGTGTTCATTCGCTCCTGTGCCACAGCCAGCTGGCATCAACAGCAGGCTAACGCTAGCTAGCAGGACCCAGAAAGTCAAGTGAGGGAGGACAGGAAAAAAAAACATTTAAAACCGTTAATAAACCCATTGAAACATTAGAAGGACATTACCTTCACTGCGTAGTCAATGACACGCTTAACTCCAACGAGAACACGGCCAGACATTGTAGCTGAAACGTTTAACTACACAGTAGTAGACAGCTAACTCAAGAGTCACCGCAATGAACCTTCACCCAAGGAGGAGAGGTCGGACTTATTTTAGGGTGAATCCAGGGGAGGGAGCTCAGGGGACCGCCTACCATTTCAGCCAATGAGAAGCTGATATCGGGGAACGCTCTCTACAGTGATTGGCTGAGACGCGCTTGAAGCCGTTGTTAGATTCAGCGGCGCCGTGGGTTCAGTGAGTAAATAACCCAAATAAAACGTATTTAGGATTTCTTAGAAGGCGTCTGAACTCTGTATAAGTGCACACAGACGATTGTCGGATTTAATTTGCGCAAACTGAGGGAATAGCAACAAATCACCTGGAATAATGTGGTGCTCCTCATATCTGAGTCATAAACAAAGGCCGGCGAAGAAACGTTCCGCTTTCTGTAGGGTAAAGTTCACGGCACACAGGATGATGTAATGAGGGTCGATTGTCATTGTCGTTTGAGCCTCAAATGACATCTGTCAAAGCATGATTTGAAAACATATGATCGCAGTTTATGACTTTACGATTTAATTCTTAATCATATGTGGCTAATCCTACAGAAACAGGGAACATGTATTGATGAAGAGTAGAAGTTGCATATGGATCAATCATAATATCTTCTGTTTTAATGTTTATTGTATGTTAAAACGCATGTATTTCTTTTTCTCTCCACATCATTTGCTTATACATTGTGCCTGATTCCTTTTTTTTTTTTTTTCCTTTTCTCGTTTGTAGGTACATTTTTTTTTTAAATTTTGATTCTGAACCAGAGAGGGAAAGAGAGAAATAGCTGGATATGTATGGGATCATCTGAAAGTTGCCTTTTTCACCTATGTGGCCACATAAACCTAAAATTGTCACACTGGACCAGTGGCCCATGCCATTTTGTATTGCAAGACAAGCCCACAAAGTTTTCTTCCAGTTACCATAATCTAATTTCAAATTACGGAAGGAGAGAAACATTCATCTGAAATTACTTGATGTAATAAAACAACAATTATGAAATAATAATAATAAAAAATAGTGGCCTTTAGCTAGTAAATTAGTACCAAAACTTGGTACATTCAGCTAAAATGTATCCAGTCTCTAAAGAGTCCTGCAAAAAGTCTTGAACATGGCTCTTTAGGCCACATACACGTTAGCATTTAAAGGTGCACTAAGTAGTTTGAGGGAAGACATTTTAATCAGAAGAGATAGATCTTCATTGACATTTGATAATTTTTTATGCCTAAACAAACTAAATGAACAAACTCTCTTTGTTTTCATGACTGAATAAAGAAACTGACCATAGAGGACAACACAGTTAAATACTGTTTTACTTTGTTTATACATGGCGGACCCTGCCACCTTTCTAGCTTCAAACAGTGTTCTGGGGGCCTTATTTTCCTCTGAGAACAGCTTGTTGGAATAAATGGAATAAATAAATATTTCTGAGTTTGTATTGTTTTCTCATTAATATTGTAAATATTAAAATTCTGAGTTTGAATTTCTTCTCATGAACTACACAGTGCCCCTTTTGATGGAGATTTGCCTTTTCTGGATAAAGTCAAATCTGATAACTAATAAACTTTTCAAAAATAACTTGGAGAAGCATCGTTTGAAGATGAAGGAAACGAGAAGTGAAACAACTAAAAGACAGACCTCAGCATCGAAATGAACTTCTGCATCTTGCATGGTTATTTTGGTTATAGCTAATATGCTATGCTCATATTGCTTAATGTTTTTTCCAATTCAGAGCCAGACCGTGAAGCCACCTTTCACCCCTCTTATAGATACTTGTGCATCATTCATGCCAGCCTCAGGACACCAACACATTATCACTTTTTCGCCTTTAATTTTAACTTGTTGTGAGTGTTTGCTCCCTTCACACTTTCTCCTCAGTTGACCATCACGGCAGATGTGAATTCAGCCGGTAATGTTTCACGGTGCTGTGGTCACAGGCGGTACAAACGCCCGCTTTGAAGTCGCGGTCTCCCGTGTGCAGCAAATCCCTCAGCGGCGCAGCTGATGGAGCGGAGTTACCTCGGATCACCCAGCGGCAGTTTCACAGCGGCCTCCATTTTAACTC
This sequence comes from Pagrus pagrus, assembly GCF_965226575.1. Lineage (NCBI taxonomy): Eukaryota > Metazoa > Chordata > Actinopteri > Spariformes > Sparidae > Pagrus > Pagrus pagrus. The sequence continues at coordinate 8,029,146 of NC_140191.1, forward strand.
CGACACCGAGCCGTACCTCACGTGTCCTGGGCTGTCTCTCTCACATGACCCGAGTGTTTGTTCCCGTGATCACCACTTCCATCTCCGTCTGCGACACCGAATATCACTTTTTATTGAAACACTGATGGATATGCTTGAACAGAGTCTGGACAACGCAAGGTAACCGAGAGTCGGCCAAAATGGCTAACTGACACTCGCTAGCAACAACATGCTATTTCGGATAGCTAGTTTACGACGCCAACCAAGGCCTGACCTTAAAAAAGACGGTTGTTAAGACGAATTCAGTGTTAAGACTGCAGATAAGTTAGCAAGTGAAGTAGAGGGACTTGTGAACTGGATGTTGTAACCGAGAAGACTGATTTCAATTCGCCACAAACATGATTATAATCAGCTAATGACAGCACAACAGCTAAAGATAGCTTAAGCTAGCTTTAAAACACAAACAATCGAGCTGTCACCTGCAGTAGGTGATCTGAGGATAGTAGCGATGTTGTGTTTTTATACATTCCCATTGTTCTGTCGGTTCACTGGCTTCTTGCACAAGTTTTCCCTCTCAGTTGCGAGAAAGTTTAGGGTCACAAATTGTATTTATTTTTTAACACGAATACACACGAATGTTAGCTTGTGGCGTATGTTTTTAATTCATGCTGTCTGATTTGCAGCCACGAAAAGCAAGAAGAAGAGGTTGTCCAGACATCTGAAGGTAAGGATTTATTCAGCAAGCTGACACTGACCTGTACAACATTACATGTGTGTATTTTGTGTTATAAAATACGCACAGTGTGATTGGTTTTAAAGGGGCTATGTAGTCTCGAAGATTAATTTTAAAGTCACAATAATTGGTTAATATGCACAATATTAATGAGGCACAAAATGCAAACTCAGAAATATTTATTTTTTCCATGACTGAATAAACAAGCTGCTCTCAGAGGAAAATAAGGTCCCCAGAACACTGTTTGGAGCTAGAAAGGTGGCAGGGTCCGCCACATATAAACAAAGTAAAACAGTATGAAATTGTGTTGTCCTTTAAGGTCAGTTTGTTTATTCAGTTTATTCAAAACAAAGAGAGTTGCTTGTTTTATTTAGTTTGTTTTGACATAATAAAAAAATCAGTCGATAAAGATCTTTCTCTTCTTGTTAAAATTTCTTCCACAAAACTTCATATTGCACCTTTAACTAAACACAAATTGCTCTATCTCACAAGTAAGATGTGTAACAACAAGCTCTTCAGCTGAACTCAGGGCTTGATATCTGTCTTTATTATGTTTTTTTTCCCCCCATTCTCACAACTGGCTTTTGTGTCCTCTTTTCCCCCCGAGACGGAACAGGAGAAGAGCAGACAGCTGTTACAATAGCCAGTGTTCAGCAGGCTGCAGCGTTTGGTGACCATAACATACAGTATCAGTTTCGCACTGAAGGCGGTCAGGTAAGTCACTAATGGCACTGAAATTGTACACTACTTATGATTGTTGTTTTTTTTTTTTTCTTTCTTTTTACTGTCTGTTTCAGACAGACACTAAGTGCCGTTAATGGCATGTCTGTTCAGCACTCACAAGAGAAAGCAGAACAGCCGAGAATTACTTTAGATGTCAGGTTGAACAAATGTCCAAGGGGTGTTTGCGCAAAGACGTAATTAGCAGCCGACAGAGCTTTAAATTACGTATTGATAAATGTGGCTGAAAGGGTTTGGTTGCATGCTGGGAGCATCGTGACAGTGGGAGATAATGATTGCCAGTAAACAACATTTCACGCCACACAGAGTACTCTTTGTGATTTGGGCTTTTTCATACTGCGGCCACCTCACTGTAAGGTAAGGCTGCGTTTTCTTTTCATGTTATCATGTGATTTTTCTGGATGCTTTGGCTCTCTGCCCTTTTACAAAGACAAGTCAGGAGGATAGCAGGCTCTAACTTGCCTGAAGTTATGCTTGTGTGGTTTTATTTTTCTAGTCCCATGATTGACCGGTGACAATGGTGTGTTCTTCCCATCTACTAATGCGGTATTCACACCTGCGGTGGTCAGCGATGGACACTGGGAGAGTGATGCAGATGCATTTAAAAAAGGAGAAGGACGGTCAAGTTGGTTTATCCTTATTTGGATGATTTAAACTGGAGGGAGTTAAGGCAGTGATCCATGTGGCTCATTAGGCGCAAACAGGACTAGTGTGTGAGCGATCATGTGATTCCAGTCTGGTCTGGGATTGGCATGGGGCTGCTGTCACATGTCAGTCAGGAGGAGAGTCACATGATGGAGGAATACAAATACTGATTCTTGGAATAAACAAGCTCATTTTCTTGACTTGTTTTCAAATTGAATCAAGCACATTCTGAAGCATAAGCATATTACATCCCACACAATATGCTTGTGCTTCAGAATGTGCCTGAATTGAGATCAACGCGCTCGCTGCGATTAGGACTATAGTGTGAGATACTGGGCTCGGCTGAACTGAAGCAACAGATATGATAAACAAATCGACAAGTCGGGTAAGGTTTTGATCTGGGCACGGTTTGCTTTTTCGCAGGGATTATAGTAAATTACATAAAAGCTCGGTGTTTCATTCACTTTTCCTTGTGTTCGTCTCTCCACCTCACAGGTGACGTATCGTGTTGTTCAGGTGACTGACCAGCACCTTGATGCAAGAGATGACGGGGGAGGAGCAGTGAGTGTCGTCTCCACAGCCGCCTTCACTGGGGCTCCTCAGGCCGTGGCTCAGGTACAGAACTCGCCCTCTTTTTTATGAATCATTGCGAATCCAAGAACACAAGACCGAATGTATTTATTTGCAGTATAGCGATGGCTTGACTGACCTTTCTGTTATCTTTGCTAACAAGATCGCTGCTACTTCTTTTACTTCCCTTTATCCCAGCTGTCAAACAGCACTGGGTCTCACTTGGGGGGTCTAGAGGGGACACCAGTATCGAGTCTGACAGAGACTGAGGTGTGCGTTCACCTACTGTGACTGCTCCGTTGCTACTTGTTCAACCTCTCCTCTGTCCCCCTTATCCATCACAGGCTGTGATCCAAAACCCTTTCAGTAATGGAGGAAGCCCAGCAGGAGAGGCAGTGGGAGGCGAGACGCGCTTCGCTTACTTCCCCGCAACTGCGGTGAGCGACGGGACTGTGTCTGTGCAGGCCGCCACGGATCCCACACTCACACAGGCAGGGGGTGAGTCAGCTCTCACGCTTAATTTGTGTTGAAACTTAATACAGTGCTGCGGGGCTAATTTAGCCATTATTTTGAGCGACAAACAACGAGGATACTTAAGGACTAGCATAATGAGAGAAAAACAGCTCTTTTCTCAGTAGTTATAAATGAACCATGATCCTGCAGTTTTGGCTGATGTGAAAGAGTAGACTTTTTTGTAGACTCAGGTTTTGCTCACTTTTGAATAATGAAACATTTCCTATCATACAAATCCAGCAACACTTTTTGTTCAATATAAGATAAGATCTCATTAATACGTCAAAAACATGTTTGCCATGGATGAAATATGCTTCCTCTAACAGACAAGTAAAATATTATCTAAGGCCAAAATGGAATTAGTCACGCTGATCATATTTACTGTTTGCTTCATGTCACATGTCCACCCACTCTGCTTCTCTTCCTCTTTACTGTCATATGTCCTCGTCTGGCTGTTCTAACTGTCCTTGTGGTTAAACGGTGGTGATCCAGAGGAGGCTGGTGGGCTCTGTGTGCCTGTCAGTGAGGGTGGTTGATGCTGGGGTGATCTGGAGAGCAGAATGTAGCCCTCTGGCTCTGTTACACACAGCCGGCATCTGCTCGGTTGGCAGTTTGAGGAGTGGATCATGGGTGTCCTCTGATGGTTTTAGAGGGAGAGTGTAGAGTGTGGACAAGTGGTTACTGGAGGAACTTGTAATTCATCACCCAGTGTTTCTGCTGGTGTCTGTGCTTTCTGCCGCACTGTTGGCCCAGACGAGAGCTCTGCACAGGCATGAAAATGAGAGCTAACCGAGATCTGTACCTGCATCTTAAGACCCACTTCTCTCCCAGTCTGCTCTGATGTTACATTTTAGATTTTCCTTTTTAAAACTGAGGGAAATGCTTATGGCCATAAATCACTGCAACTAACGGTTATTTTCATTAGCGATCAATCTGCTGATTATGCTCCTTATTATTTCTTTAGTTTATAACATTTTAAAACGGGAAAATTATGCCATTCACAAGTTGTCAGATCCATTGCAATATTTATTTTTATTTGCTTGTTTTGTCCGACCAACTATCCAGCCTCTAAAGATATTCAATTTATTGTCATATACTATATGAATCCTCTCATTCAAGAAACCGAAAACGTTTTGCTTCACAAAATAGTTGCAAGTATACAATGAGTCGATTGACAGAATATTGGACTCATTGCAGCTCTGAATGAGGCATGCACAGGGTAAAGCAGAGCTGTTCTCAAAACAAATGTAGCTTATAATAGCTGATAAACATTGTTTGTCACATGTTCGTGGCAGTGACGCTACACACATTTCATCTAAGTACCTGCACACAGCACTCAAGCATTTTCATAGTAATACACCACCTGCCCTACCTGTTGTAAAGCTCGTGTTTTTAAGTTTTAGCGTGATGAACCTGGCCCATAAACCCAGAACATCTTTAACAGATGAACATCACAGATCAGTTCTAAGTGCTCTATCGTAGGCAACTGGACGCCACCGGCCTTCATGTGGGTTTCTAGGGCTAGGTGAGCCCAGGTGTGAATGGTTGTTAAGCGGTCTGGGAAGGGAACTCAGTACTGAGTACTCGGTGAGTATTCAGTACTCTGAAACTCAGAGCTCACACGTCCTTAACGACCTTGTAAGGACACACATCTATTACTGAGAGTTGTCAGGCTAATGCAGCACATCCACACACTCCGCCTGTGTCCGTCTCTCTCACTGAGTGTTGTGTGTTGTACTTGTATCACATGACAAATACCCAGACAAGTCAGACGCCCTTAAGGCAATTAAGCAGCATCAATTGACGCACCTCATAACTTGCGTGTTACACTCTAGACACAGCAGAAGAAAACTACAAAAACAGCTGTGTTTTGTGGCTTGTTTTTTTTCCGCCCTTCCCCTTCTGCTGATGCCACAGAAGGAGAAGAGGGCCATGAGGTTTCGTTGCTGTGGGTAACAGCTGATGCCGGGGCCGTTCGGGAGGAAGTGGGTTGTTGTCTTCATCCTCAGTGAGCCTGGGGCAGTTTAAGCAGGCATGACATACTGGCTGAGGAGTGCACTGTAGGGTGTAGATGGAGAGTGCTTTACAAGCTGTCATCTCCTATGAGGTGAGGGATAGTGGAGGATGAGAGCACGGGGCTCTGGCAAAGAACCACAATCCAACAAGACTGGATGGATCCAGGGTTTGGAAGTGCTTGACCTTTCTGTGAAATATAAGTGTTGTTCTAGTGTGAGCATCATTGTTTTTGGTTTTCAGCAATATTTTTCCACCAGAAAGAGCCTCTTTGTCAGAAGGAGCAATTCAGTTCAAACAGATTTAAACTTGGATTTCATATGCCAACAAATCTGGGAGGTGTCACCATTTCAACTGAATCATAGAGATTGCGGTTTCTATTATTATGTTACTTCAGTTGCCAAACTAGGTCAAATTTTCTTTAATTGATAGTTGGCTGCCTTAGCAATCGGTTGTCTGGTAATCAGTGTTATATGAAATATGTTGGATGTTTTTCCATTACAGAACTGTTTAGATCAAGTGAACACCAAGTTACTGGATTGATAAACGTAACAACACAAAATAATGACTTCATTTTAATTGCGGAGCTCCCGTCTGTCGCTATTCAACAACTGTCGGAAATGGCTAAAATGTAATAGTATCAGTTTGTATAGAATATCTTTTTGTTTTTAACTTACAAATGGCTTTTATTTTGATTTATTTGATAAGCAAGTATTTGTAATTTGTAACAACATACTTGTTGATGCCATATTATGTTTTAATGGTGCAAATAGAGAAATTGACAGACTAGTTCAAGTCTGGCTTTAGTCTACGGAGCATTTAAAAATTGAGAAAAACTAATACATTTCTTGTACCGTGATAGTGATTAAATAGATTGTGATATTGGTTTTTTTTTGCCCAGATCGCCCGCCCCTATATGAATCCAAAGGTTTAATGTTTCTTGCTGCAAGAAGACACTTTTTCACACAAATGTGGTAAACCAGGCTCATCACAAATTGTCTTTATTTTTTTTCCTGCAAAGGGATAAACTATAGGCTGTATAGATGTGAAACTCCATTCGTGTGTTATGTCTCTGTCGAGGAGTTACATGCTCTGTTATCTGGTGTTACTGGGGGTGGTTTTGTGTGAAGGGACCTTTAATTTTTGGGCTGATTTATTGAAAATGGCAGTAAACTGTTGGAGACCCACAGGAACAAGATGAGGGCTTGTAGCAGTGCTGAAAGGCACAGTTTGCCTTAAAGTGGAGTGTGTGCATTTTTCTCTCCATTTTATATTTTATGTTTTGTTGTGAATGTCTCTGGAGCTTGGGAAAAGGAGGCTTGGCAGTTTTTCTGTCTGCGTTGATTGTGCATGAGAGGGCTTCCTGCAGTGTAAACATTGTTTTGTGTGTGCCTGTGAGGATTTGGGGGTTTGATGAGTTTTCTTATTTTTTTTTTTTTTTTACAGTGAATACACTCACTCACACTTATTTGTTGTGAGATAATTCATTAGAGCAACAAGAGTCTTTCATGCTCATGTTTCCCTTTAGTCTGTTTCCTCATTGCTAACTGATGACTGTTGTGCGCCCCACAGGTCAGTTTTATGTGATGATGACCCCCCCTGATGTCATTCAGACTGGCACGCCACGAACCATCGCCCCACGCACACAGCCCTACCCTGCGTGAGTATCAGCTCTATCAGCTGCTGTTTGGGAAAAGGACACAGCATTGATATGAGACAGATTTTTCTGAAAACAAACTCGAGGCTGGTCAGTTCTTTTTCAACATTCTTGTTATCCTCCATGTAAATGCCACTTCAGAAAGGATATATGGTGATTTTAGATGTTCAAAGGTGGAGTTTGGTTCGACTTCGAAAGTGGCCCCGATGGCTTTTTAATGTTGAGTGTTCAGAGTCATTCACAACGATTAATTAATTTTGATTAATTTCAATCAGGGCATTTTCACCAAGGCTTTTACTGGGGACTCACAAACACTTTGGCTGATAATGCATAAATATTATCAGCTGTTAATTGGCTATAATGACAGTATAGCTGATAAATAGAACCAGTAATACAAAGCCAAATTCCTTTCATTGACTCAACAAGCGCAGCATCTACACACACAACATGCACCTTTTTTTAGAGTCACTGATCTGCCAGTCAACACGGAGGAGAAGCACAGCACGCTGTTGTGGCACTCATGTTATCAAAACGCTGCACCTGGGTAGAACCATGCAGTGTAGACGAGAGATCTAAACATGTCGGCGCCAGTGTAGATGTTTTTTGCAGCTTCAGGAGAAGACGACATGATTGCAATTTGCCAAATATGTTCTGCCAGGTTTCTGAGAGGAGGGAAAAAGTTTTTAACGCGACAAATCTTATTAGAGCTGTGGAATTTTAAATTATCCATGTCTGCTCACTACATCTTTGCCTTTTCTTACTCTCAGCTGTGCATAAACTACAGGTTAGGAAACTTATTTTCAAATAAATAAAATGAAATGATCGGTTCTCTGAGAGAATGAATCTATATCATGCACCCCTAGCTTTAAACAATTTAAATAATACACATTTGAGTTTGTCAGTGTGGATCTGCTCCTGCGACTCCCCAGTACAAATCTACACGAGCTTGACACATACTGCTTTTGCCGCTTTTCACCCAACCCGACTGAGATACACAACATTTAAATGAACATCTACACATATTGAGTGAACAAAGCAGGCAGAGTTCACCTGAATCTAAATGCTAATGCAGGAGGAGGCTGCGAAAGTGGAGGGAGTCGGATTGCTGTTAAATGGGGCAGGGATGTGGTGTTAAGCAGAGAGAAAGAGCAGCACAACCTGTTTATATGGCCCACCTAGTTTTTCAATCAATCAGGTTGATCAATAATTGGATGTTATATGGTGATAAGGCTATAAAAACAACTTCAAAGCCTATTTAATCTACCATGAGGCTCAGTTTATGTAACATAAAGTGCCAATATGGTTGTTGTTGTTTTTAACTTTCACCACATGCTGCGAGTCTGCCCAGGGAGTCTTCTAATCTCTCTGCTGAGTTTGCTTTAAATCGATTTTATGGCGATGATCTGTATTTCAGCCCATCTCAGCTGGCCTGCTTTCTCCTTCTCCAAAATCTTCTGATGTTATTTATCTCTAAAATTCACCACATGCATCATTATAATCATGCACCAAAAAGGGATTAATCTCAGACTCTCTCCAACTGTTAGCCACATGCTGGTGATTGCTGTTATTAAGATAATCAGCAGGCTCACCTGAGCAAAGACAAACTGAGTTGTCATCTTAATTGCATGATACCAGCCTGGCTCTACGGATAGTTGTTAAAAAAAAAATGAATTCCAACCAGTTTTATCTCAGATTCAGGGTTTACTTGAGTGCCAAACACTTGAGCTCAGAGATGCAGTTTTCTATCAGCTCCTGTAAACAGTTACAGGTTACCTGGAAAAAGAGCCTTGAGAAATCAGCTTCAGATTCACTTCACAAGTTTTCGTAAATAGTGTTGATTTAATTGTCCATCTTAATGTGCACACGCAGGCTGGCACAACTGCATATGGTCCGTATATGGATGAGGCCTGTTGTTAATGATACAGTCCATCAAACCTATTGAAACTGACATGGTACCAAATAGGGCTGCACAATATATTGTTTCAGCATTAACATCGCAATGTACGCATGTGCCAGAGTCACATCGCAGGATGTGCAGTGTCAATTAAGGCAAATTGACTCAAATACGTCGTGCTACAACTCGCATGGTTCTCATTTAAAAGAGACGTCCGTCTGATATTGCATAATTTAGTGGGATTAATGGATCTTGGATGCATGGTTGTGAGCCTAAATGCTTCTTGACCAATTTATCAAACAAAGCATGGCCTTATTTGTTTTTTTTTTATAAAATGCACTCCCCTACAAAATCAATCCTGTCATTCTAGAATGATTATGTTTTTCCAAAAAGAGCTCTTCAGGTTATTTGGAGGAAATTTCTGTATTTTTCATATTGCAATATAAAGTGCAGAAAACCAAAATATCAAAATGTCATTTTTTATAATTTTTTTTATCAATATCGTGCAGCCCTAGTTACGAATGACATCGCAACAACCAAGCGCACTTACAAGATTTTGCGAAACAACCTGCCCTCAAAAAGTCTATGTGTGGGAAACACCGTGTAACTATGTTTGGTCCTTGTTTGTTAAAAGTCGAAGCATAGCTGTTTGCTTGTTGAACACATGACCCTTTGTCAAATTGAGTCAGCACCGACCTAACTGAATATTCCTCCAATTAGCACCAGGCTTACACTTAACCTTTAACTCGTGAAACTGTCAGGACACAATACTAACGCTGCTTGTTTTAGGTGGCACATGAGCTCAGTGTTCTTTCTTGTTATGAAGGTTATTAAAACACACACAAACCAGAAACGAGCACCACACTAGTATTAACTGTCTTCCTTTCATCTGTCAGTTTGGCTTTATATAATGCTTGGATCGACAACAAGGATGTTGACTGCTTCTGTGATTTTCAAGAACTTTGGATTTCTTAAAGATTTAAGCTCCTTTGTTGTGGGCAGCATTACGGGAAGTTCTACATCTGCCCTAATTTTGGCAGCAGCTCTGCCGTTTCTCATCTAACTTGATATTCACAACGTTACTACACGCTGCTTTCCAGTCATGAGTAAAGAACAAGCTTTGTTGTGGTGTACGTCTGCATTTCCATGTGTTTGAAAGTGAATTGTTTTCTCATCTCTCTGGATGCCTATCTGCAATCTGTGTGTTTCTATTTATTTCCCCTTCCATGAATAATGTATGATTTTTGACACAAGCCTCAGAGTTATATTTAAGTTTCAGCTAACTAACAGTGACATTATCATTGGCATGTGAGTGAAATGAATGAAAACTTCAACACCCTATCTGCCATTCGCAGAGATGAAAACGAGCTGCTGCAGCATGAAGGTTTAAACTGGTGAGGACAGTTTCCACATTTCTCCCACACTCTCCCCCCTCCCCCTTTTGTTTTGTTTTTACAGCAAATGAACTAATCAAATGAGCTCACAAGAAGGGAGAAGAAGCACACAAACCTCAGCTTTCCTCTCCTCCCCTTCCCTCTCAGAAGTCCCTGGTGATTCTTCCCTGCTCTTGATGTGTGAGACACAGATGTAGCGTTTCTTCAGTGCTGACCCTGATCCATTGTTGTTAGTCGTGCTCGTGGCAAATGTATTTCTCCATTAGGACTTGGAAATTAGGTCATTGTTCTCCATCTGGAAGCAAATGGCTTGCTCCACACTTTTATTTTAGTATTGTTTTCAGTGTGTCATCTGTCGTTGTTGTTTTAAGTTTTGTTCTAGTTTAGCCTAGTTTCGAAAAAGGTAGTTTTCAAACTAATTCATTGTTTTTTCTAGGTCTGTGGAAGGTGTAGGTGTACATATTTGGCAGGGGCTTTGGGAATCCCTATGCAGGGAAATTTTCATTTTTTCAAAAAAGAAAATATGCCTCTTCACATAATTTTATTTGTGAATAGATTTATTGGATAGGGCAGCTTAGAGAGATAACAGGAAAGTTTTTATATACTGGAATTAATATTAGGACAAATGAGCAATGGGTGGTCACTATCAATGTATCTTAACCGAAAATGTATTTGCACACAGGCAGTTAACGGTCACCAAGTCTTATCTTTGTCCGTATCAGCCGCTGAGAGAATATCAAGCTCAAACTGCAGTCATTTGTATCTCAACGTACACTTAACTGACCTATTAGCGGGGTGTCCATCAGCGTATTTTTGCATTTTGAAGTATCGCATTAGAAGTGGTTGATGGAAACAGCTACATTTTAAAAAACTTGCTCGCTTGAGATCATTTGTGCCTTTTTTGACTGAAAGTTGTTGCGCTTTATAGAAGATGGAAACACCTTCTCTGAATAAGTTCTGACGAATCAAACATTTATTTCACATGACTGATAAGCTCTTTCCGCTCCGTCTGAAGAGATGAAAAATAGTGGCAGGTTAAAAGAGTTTTCTCATCGCTCGACACAGATTAAGTGTAACCTTCCACACTTGAATACTAGAGCCCGACTGATACTATTTTTGGGGCCGATATCGATATAAGGAGGTGAAATTTCAGATAGATATATCGGCCAGTATACTCGCGTTTTTTGTGGTTAATCAAACAGTTGTGACAAAGATACAGTATGTAATGAAAGCAGAATATTTAACAGTTTAACAATACATTTTAGCAACTAATATGACACTGTGCATTGAAACAATAAACTTAAGTCGAAATGTGATAATTATTCATTATAACAAGCATCTTTTTCTGCATCTTAATCTCCAAAAAGAGCGTTTATATATGTGCGTATATCGGGCATTAAGTAGGCTGATACTGATATATCTGTGATAGGCCAATATATTTATATCGGTCGGGCACTAAATAAAGCATAAAACAAACAGAAATGTCATATTTCCATAATGGTTTTCTACATTGCTTTTCACAGTTTGAGGTGTGACAGGCGCTATTTTAATTATGCTATCTTACACCTTCTTCTGCATTGTTGTAAGATTTTCCAAATTGAGAATTGGCACCACCTGCTTCTTCTGAACCAACTGCTAAATAAGCGCATAACTGTGGTGAAATGAAACGGGCATTTATTTGCATTTTATTGAAATTCCGTTTAAATTTGCGATTAATCTGGATGGAAACCTGGCTTTCGTCCAGGCTCGGGCTTGGTGTAATACTGTAGCCTAATGATAGGGGAGGGAAGAAGGAGTGACAATTGCATTCCTCTTTCGAGAATCAATATTAGATTTGTACAAACGTAGTCCTCCTCTACATCCATGCCTCAGATGATATGAATAAAGCACTTCGGCTGTGGGGTTGTGTACTGTTAATGTTCTGGATCTCACCGGCAACAATAACTCTCGGGAGCACTTAGATGAGGTGTGCCTCTAAGTTGTGAAAGAGGAAGAAAAACGACGTTCCTGTAGGCCTGTACATTTAGTTATTCATACAGTCATCCACATTTTTTTTTTTTTTACACTCTGCCGAAGAGCACTGTTGGGCTGAATCCATTATACAGCTGAAATCCCATTAAGATGCGTTGAGATACAAGAGAGACTGCAGTTTGGTTTGGCTGACTATCTCAAACGGAGATATCAGCAGTCGAGTTGTGTTGATGGGTCACAAATTCACTGCTGCAGAATAAAGATGTGTCGTAGAGAGACAGACAAGAAACAAGAGTGACCTTACAGGACGTTATCAACTTCATGCAAAGCTGTAACCAGAAATGCACCCAATAAAACATTCTCACAGGATTTTCTTTAGCAAAGGTGCACCGTTTTTTTTTTTTAAGTTCTTTTGGTTGCTTATGATTAATTTGAAACGGGGTAAGTGAAGTGTTAATTGTCTTTTCCATTAGTGGGGCAAAACTTGTTTGAAATTCAGTTGGCCACCTTTAAAATACGTGAGCGTACTGTTGGCCTGTTCATGTCGTGGTGGGTGGTTGGATAAGTGTCCCTGTCACGTCTCAGGGACTTAATTAACACAATACCTCAGGGAAGACACAGAGACAAGACACAGTTGTGTCATTAGCGTACGCCCAGACTCCAATAGACAGCATCTGGTTTTCTACAGTGTTGTAATTTTACAGCATAATAAAGCAGAGAGCTCGCTTCAGGCCACACCTGGGAAGCGGACGGCCAACAAGAATACAAAGGTTGGACGGGTCTCAGTATTCCAGTCAAAGCGGCCCAGCTTCAGGCCCTCGAGGGACTGCAGATGCAGCCTCATATGGCCGTGCATCTCTCAGTATTTCTACCAAAGGCTCTACACAACTTCAGAGGCTCCTTTTTTAAATGGCACAGCGGCCGTGGCAACGTCTGTGATTACAAAAGACTCGAATTTAATGATAAGAGTGATGAATAGTTTTTAATAGGCACAGGATTAGGTGAATTTTTGGGGGGCTTGGTTTGGTTTTGTGCTTGATTGTTGGGTAGTCAGAGATGGGCGATATTGTAGTGTATGAAAAGTGTTTTTTTTTCTTTCTTTCCGTCTGCAGGAAAATGGATGGACCGCGAACACCCAGAGATGAAAGAAGAAGAGCGCAACATAATGAAGGTGGGTAATTAGCAATGATTGTGGCTTTTGATTTGAGCAGCAGTGCAACACAATGCACTGTGGTGCCTAAATGGAGCATTTTTGTTGAAAGAAAATCACCAAGCCCTGACAAAATAGTCTATTAGGAATAGATGTTTACGGTCTGGCCATTAGAGGTTGCTGTTGAGCTGTCAAAGTCGGGCAGTGGTTGGTACCTACAGTTCAAACCACTGAAATGATGAGATCTAGGATATAAAAAATCTGTTTTCTTTAAACTGAAATTACCTCTGATCTCTCACTCTATGAAAAGAAAAACAAATCAGAAACTGCTGCTTGTATTTATATATATATAATATAAATAATCTTTTTAATCTATCTTTTTAAACATTCCATCAGTTGAGAGGCGGCGGAGAGATAAGATCAACAACTGGATTGTCACACTTTCCAAGATCATCCCAGACTGCAGTATGGACAGCACCAAGACTGGAGCAGTAAGCAGTCTCACTTGCCTCAGCACTGCTGCTGACTTTTTAACAGAAGTTTCTGTTTCAAACGTTCACGATTCAACTCCATGTCCTTCCAGAGCAAAGGAGGCATCCTGTCTAAAGCGTGCGACTACATCCGAGAGCTGAGGCAAAGCAACCAGCGGCTGCAGGAGAGTCTGAAGGAAGTGGAGAGGATACAAGTGGACAATGAGCTGTGCAGGCAGCAGGTATGAATATCAGTCGGCCTCAAGTGAAGTTTCCAGGGCTTCAATAATGGCCGGAGAATGTCTATGAATGGTAATGTCGAAAACATTCCTCTGAGGTGGCCGTGTGTAGCAGATAAATAAAGTTATGTATAAAAAGGCGGCCATCGTGGGCTGCATATGCGTCTATGAAGATTGCCGCTGCATTGAATAGATTAGTTTGCTTTGGGAATGCATTGCAACATCCTTTCACGTAAGTCTCAGAAGCATGAAATCCACCTTGCCCCGTACGCATCTTCATTTCTCAAAAACAAACCCCCTGAGACCAGAGTCTGTATGGCTGATCATCTCAGCCTGACAAAGAGGATAAAAGAGTTTGCTCTCATAGAACGAGAGGTTTTACCTGAAATCACTGTTTGAGAGACGGTGGGAATACTATACACAGGGGTTGTGAGAGCTAACTGCATGCTAATGCAGCCAAAGTATTGTGAAGTATTGCAGCTCTGAAGCTGCCACATCTCCCCATTGAATCCCAGGCCTCCAAAGCACTCAGCAATGTATTCTTATTCTGATGCTCAAAGCTGAATATCCTTTCCTCGGTCCCTCAGTGGGGAGTCAGGGAATTGGGGAGTCGCCCAGGAGAAATGTAGCAGAGATGACATACCTCAGGATTTGATAATCCAGTCGGTTGTGGACAGAGATGTCTTTGAATAGGCCTGCACATACTACTACTTTAATCCCAGGGATTGAATGGCCCTGTGTGTACATTACACACAGCCAGCAGTCTCAGTCTTCAAACGAAAAAGTTTGGTCAGTAAACTCAAGCTATATTAAGCTGTCACAGGGATGAAGATGTTGATAATGAGATTTTTTTTTTTTCTTTCCATTCTTTGTTCTTAAGATTGAAGAGCTGAAGAATGAGAACGCTTTGCTCCGAGCGCAACTCCAGCAGCACGGCATCGAGATGGTTGGAGAGACGCCACCGCAGTGAAGCGGAGACAAAATGAACAGGGAGGGGCACCACCACCCAGACATCCAACCGATAGGGTGGAAAAACAACAAGGACTTGTGAAGAATCACTTTCTTTTTAGTGAATGTATCCTCTCCTGGGTTCCCAGGGCGCGATCCCTTCACCGGCCAATTGTGGCTGTACTTGACTGTTCCAATCCTATTGAGATAACCACCCGTTACAACTCAGCAGAAATGTGCTCGGAGAAAAGATGGCCACTCACCACCATCAGAGTGCTTTTCTCGCACTAGCTGTGAAAGAGAAGCTCTTCTGAACGCCTCCCTTGTTTTGTATTTATGTAGCCTCACTCATGGACTATGATATTTGTCATTTTATTTTGTCCCCCGTCAGTTTATTTTCCTCCCAGATTATTCATTTTGACTTAGTCGATGCTTTTATTCTGTTTGTGGTTTTGAGTTCTGTATTAATATGTTGTTTTTAGCTGCTTTAATTTATTAGTCCGCTTGCTGACAGAAGCCTGGATGGAGACCAGTTACATTGAAGCTCACGCACCCCAGAGAAGCAAACTGAATTTTAAGTGAGAAAACATCAAAGTATGCAAAACATTATGATTCTACAGACAGAAATATTTTGACACACATAGTTTACCTAGACCCAAAGACAAACAAGGAGCTGTGCTGGCCTGTGCTTCTGAGCTGATTTCTATAAATATGACTTCTCATGTTTTAATACAGATGTTACAGAACGTTAGAGCAGATTATCTCGGGGAGTAAACAATCAATAACTCATTAACTTTCTGCGGGCCCTATTTTGTCATGACGTGTGCAATCTTGGAGATTGATTTGAAAAAAGAAGTGGTATACTTGAATTGTTGGGCATTTGCTTAACCAGAAAAAAATAACTCAACAGTCAACAGAATCATGTGGAAAGAAACAGCTGTTCAAATGCAATGAAGTCACAAAATGAAATGTACATGTGTGGAGCATGTAGACTATTGACAAACCTGCTGGATTGCGGACTAGAGAGGAGAGGGGTGCAAATTCCAATTTTTGCCAAACTATCTATAGATGCTGTGTGTTTTATTTCCAGCTCTTGTTCATGTGTGATTTTCCCGGTGACTCACTTTGTGTAAGAATAATCCCCACATGTTTCATTTCTAGCTGTTTGCTCTATTTTGGTATTGCAACACTTCAAATGGAGCTCAACGCACAAGGGAGGAAGGCACCCCGGAGAGCGGTACTGAAAGACTATGCTAACTATGGAAAAGGAGAACACCGAAATCCTGTGTTGCACTTCTTGGTTGAGCAAGACTTGTTCTCCATGAAAAGACGGAATAGTTGGAAAGTGGGGAAACTTAGAAATGATCCTGCATATTTCTCCACCCACTCAGGCGAACAATAAGTAAACTGTAATTGGTTGTACAAACAGCAGAAGCCAATATTAACATTGTTGATGATTTTGTGAATGAATATACATGATGTATTTTTTTGTTCCCCTCCGGGCGATGTGAGTGAAGAGAGATATCAAGCTTCGGAGCCACTTATTAGAGCAGGATTGCTTCTCCCTGTGTCAACAGCTCAGGATCCAGCAAAGCAAAACCAACACTCAGACCCCTGGCAAAATCAGGCAGACTATCACATTTTAATATCTCAGACTGTGCAAGTTAACAGCTTGTGCTTTGGAAGCGCTGTTCTGCTACTACTGCTAGATTCAAACCTGATAGTGCAAGTGTCTGATCTATCAAACGAGGCTCCTAGCCAAAGTTGAATGATAGATGTTTTTGCAGCAGAATCTTTATTTTTTTTTTTTTACACCTCGGTGCGAGGAGAGCAGAAAATGTGAATGTGAAGACATGAATAATGCTTTGGAAGACGGATGTTTGCAAATGAAAGGTCACTCGTGGCTAATTCTTTTTTTTTTCTTCTCGCGTTTCTTTTTTGAAATGGCAAAAGAAAGAAAAAAGACTCCTTTTCTCTCTGTAGCAGCCTCACTGTTCTCAGGTTAGATTGTAAGACATCTTTTCTAAGTAAAATGGTGGAAATAAAACTTTCACTAGCTAATAACCTTTGTGGACTTGTTCCTTCTGCTGAGCTTGGACATGTACAAAAATCCATACTTCATTACTTGTGTAAAGTTGGTTTGCAGTCCCTCGTCTGTTTGTCTATCGGTTAGAAGCTGATAGATTTTTCATATATTTGAGTGAAATTTGTGTGGGCTCACAACTTCTGAATTGTAGTGTGTTAAATCATCTCAACATTTTCATCACCTCTTTCCTCCTAAACATGCCATTGTGAATGTCTGAACACTGTTAAGCATTTAATTCAAATGAATTTATTTGATATTGAAGCCCCTGATACTCGGCGTCAAATCAAAGGCTGTTCTCTAACCTTCTGTGGAACTTGTGCTGGAAGCCGGTCGCTAGCTTATGTTAGAAGAGTGCATTTCTAAATTACCATTAGCTAGTGTCGCTCTCTGTCGGCGTAGCGGAGAACGTGCATAAAGTCGCATCCTTTGGACTGTTGTGGAAAATCCGACTTGAGTCCTTCAAAAGAAATCCACAGTCCAGCAGCATTAAACAACTGAAACAAAGCGTCCACAGGCTTGTAGACAACCTGTCGCGATCACACGTTACAATCTGCTCACATATGGCCAATAAAAAAGAAGCAATGAATGTTAATGGCTACAAGTTGTTACGCAGAGCCCCTTTGAATATCTGTGACTCAATTTGCATTTGAAGTTTCAGCACCTTCTTCTAATTAAGCTCTGCCCATTCAAACCGGTGGGTGAAAACACAGATGAAAATACAAATACAGAAATCTGCCACAACAACCACAAGGGATGCATGATGTTCGTTTTTTTGCAGATATATCCAGTATGCTGACATTTTCTCATTTTGGCTGATTGCAGATAGCAATATATGCACATATGTTTCTCCATTGAATGCCAGAGAACATCAAGTCTCTCCTGAATTGGAATTAACATATTTTAATGCCTGTTGTTCAGTGGTGCAAAAATACCCAAAAGTCATACTTCAGCATACAATCTGCAAGGTATAGCCTGAACTAAGGTTATCAAATGTATGTAGTGGAGTAAAAAGTACAATATTTTAGTGGATAGGAAGCTTAAAGTAGCAGAAAGTGGAAATACTCATTTAAAGTACAAGTATCTCAAAATTGTACAGTTACATTCCACCACTTCGACTCTGTTTGTGACAAATACTCTACTCTGAGGGGTGCAGGAACAAAATGATGACCTTTTACACCTATATATGGCTTTACAGCAACATGATGCATTCAGAAGAGTCCTGAACCTTACAGATCTCCAATGCTCCTGGACATGCTCAGCCTATCAGCAGTATTCACTATGTATTTTAATGTAATTCCAGATGTATCATTTTTAAACATCCTCTGTTATTAATACCAACACATTTGGAGGATTATGCAACCTTGGAGAGAGTACGCGCCCCCTGCGTACCCTTAAGTTCACACAATCGATTGATCAACACAGAAGTAAAATTAAAACCAGTGAGTGGCTGGACCACAGAGGGCACCTTGGGTGAGAGAGATCAATGGTGGATTAAAGGAGCATCCGAGCTCTCAGTGAGATTGAGTTTGGGGCATTTAAGCATCACTCTGCTGTTCTTCAAGAGGGAGCAGCCACGATTTGGAGAACTCAAGCGCAGACTGGGATGCTGTACACGTCCAAACAGTCAGACTATTTATAACTTAAAGACTCTCTATCCATCAGTTTTCATTAAACTGACACTGTGTGTTAGATTTGCCTCGGATCTGTCTTGCCTCCCCCCCCCCCCCTCCCGCTCCATTGTCTCCAGGCTTGTCAGCTGCCATTCGAACACACACACACACACCCACAGCTAGCCCGGCTGGCGTCTGTGTGTCCCTGTCTCTGTTTGGCTGATCTCTGATCCCACGTACCTCTCTGATTGGGACATACGTTCTCTGTCTGTCTGTCTGCCTGCCTCTTTCACCCCAAACCTGCAGAAGGTCTGCAGAGTTGCAATGAAAGTCAGTCTGGAAAGGGAACGGCACGCAGAAATGCAGGTTTCTTTCTCTTAACAAGTGTAATATGAAGTGTGCACTAAGGGAATGTCACTTTTTACCTCTCGGTGCAGTTAATTCACTTAAAATTAATTGATGTATTAATTGGAAGAGGGAAGTATATCCGCTTTGAGCGATAAATTGTTATTGCGGAAATTACACTTAATGGATTTGAAACAGTGGTTTATGTCTGGTCAGTTGTGAGCAACTGTTTTCACGTTTGCCTGGAGGGCAAGGACAAATCCGCCTGATGTAAAATCCTTTATGTGAATTGGAAAATATTTTAATTTGTGTTAAGGCACGTCCACCAAAGCACACGGCTGACTGATTTTTCATTGGAGTCGCACTGGCCAGCGCATTCTGCTGGAAAGCCACAGCTTCATGTCCTGCAGGCTGGTCTTACCTTTGTGCTTTTGGAGCTACAGGAGCACACAGTCAGGAAGCATGCATTGTCCGCTGCCTCTGCCTGTTTCACATCCCCTCCTCTCTCTCACTCAGGTTGTTATTTGTCGAAAAATGGCTGACAGAGGGAGTCTTATTCCACCTGACATACAATGCTCCTCATGCCTTGTACACCACACCGACTCTGATTTCTTCCTGGGCCTACATTAATAACTACACAGCTACTACACTGCTCCTGTCTCGCTCATAATGGTATCAGCACAAAGGTATGCATTCCGCTGCTGTCAGGAGACGGGTGGGGGTTCAGGAATGAGCTCTGATTTTTTTTCCCGGAGCAGCCGTGGTCTCGGATTCTTCGGTATTTTGATCAAGCTGACAGGCAAATTCTGTTTGCATATGTTTAAAGTCAGGTTTTGACTCCACACATAGGAAGAAACAGTGGGGAGTGTGGAAACTAATGCTTACTAAAGTATCTATACTGTTTCCGATCATTACTGTGTTTTATTTAAGACTTTCTGATCACGAATGTCAGATGAAAGAAGCAGAAGTTGGTATTTATTTATATCTTTAAGTGAACTTCTTTAAAGCAAGGTTATGTGACTACAGTATTTTATCTTAAAAACACATCTTCAAAATCATTTTGATGGTGCATTCACTTGTAATAGGGTGAATGGGGTCCCACTCTACGCCCCATTCGCTCTCACTTGGGTTGGGGGAGTAGGATCTCCCGGGTGAAGTGCATAACGCTCATGGCACCAAGTCACAAATCTCCATTTTTGAAATCAAATGGAGAAACACTCGACTGGAGGATCCGTGGATTTAGATTATGCAGTATCGTGGGTGCTGATCAAACTGACCCACAAACAAGAGGAACAGTAAGGCCTGTTGGTCCAACTTGATATGTAAAAACTCTGTGAAAGTGCCCTCTTGGATGCCTCTATCGTAGATAAAATACTATATATATAATAAAATACAGCTGGTGCCCTTTCGCCCCTGCCCCTTAAACACCCTGAGTCCGCCACTGCTGATTAACATAATATTGCAGCGAATACACAACGAAAATGTCACTGTATCTGATGTCACTGTTTCTGATCATTACTGCGTGTTATTAAAGACCTTCTGAACACAAATGTCAAATAACAGATATGGATGATAGACGCTACAGCAGAAGTTATCTTATTTATTTATATCATGAAATAGACCTTTTAATTATCTCAGTGAGGCCTGTTCACGACGTTAAATTGCTGATACCCTGTAAAATTAAGACTAAACAATGGTCGAGAAAGGGTTGTGGCAACACAGCACTGTGATTTAACAACTTTTACTTCAGTATAAACCTCATGTGAAGCAGCTGAATAAGAACAGTAAGAGGAAACAACAAGGCCTGAGGTCCTGATTAATGTTATATGGCAGCGAATGCGCATTGAAAATGTCAGTTTGTTTCCTAACCACACAGCAACATCAGACACAGCTCAGATTTAACTTCTAGATGCATTTAATTCTCAGTGAGACGTGTTCAGTCCATTAAATTGTTGATGCCCTGTACAACAACCAGATTAACAGTAATCCATATTTAAAAAAAAAGTAAAAATGATTTAACAACTGTTCAGACATCAATCAAATGGAGAAACACTCGACTTGGAGGCCATAGTTTAAATAATAAACATTTATGACCACGGCCAATCAGCTTTTGGCAGACAACTCCAGGTGGGCTTTTATATTGACATGACAAATATCCAGTGCATTACACGATATTGCTAGAAGTGTATTAGACTGACAGTCGGCTATATTTCAGCTGTAGACCATTCACCAAGAGAGTAAACAAAAACAGCAGCCTTTCCACTAAAATATATTTCCAGGCAATCCATAAGGAACAAAATGCAAAAAAGCTAATTTATACTTCAAGCCATCGTCTCAAGTGGGCTGCTGTTTATGTGCACTGTTTACTGGCCTTCCTTAAAGTTTTATTGAAACAGAAATTCAATAGTCAAGAGTTGAACAAACAGATACAGGAATCCAGTTGATTTCGTTAAAGATTCATTCATTGTTTTCTTATCTTTGCCAATTTCTATGTTTCCATCTTAAACAGATGCTTCCAGGAAATTCTTTAACAGTGTGAAGTACAGTGTGTCTCAACAGTTTCATTGATTTGTCAAGGAATAATGCATAGATCCTGAGGAA
Source organism: Pagrus pagrus (assembly GCF_965226575.1). Classification (NCBI taxonomy): domain Eukaryota; kingdom Metazoa; phylum Chordata; class Actinopteri; order Spariformes; family Sparidae; genus Pagrus; species Pagrus pagrus. The sequence goes on from NC_140191.1 coordinate 8,050,705, forward strand.
AAAGAAGAAAATAAAAACTGTTGACAGGTGGCTGGTATCTCTGAGTGAGCACAATTTGATGTGGGTGTGAATACAAAAATCCAGATACAGCAGGTTCATATAAGTTGTATTTGTCAAACTGAGATCGAAGAAGGTCAGGAGACGCCAGGCAGGCAGATCAGTGGAGGAACTTTATTTACCACAGTTAACATCAGCAACAGGAGACTGAACCGGCAAACACAACAAAGACTGAACTAACGATGGGACTGAAATACAAACTAGACTAAACAGGGGCATGAGGCGCAGGTGAAGAGAGGCGTGGAGGCACAGGTGTGGAGAATGATGTGAAGAAACAAAAGAGCAGGAGAGGAGCTGATAGGAACAGGGCCGGGCTAATGAAGCTGATGCAGGGCAGGTGCGGAGGGAAAGGCACGCTGGTGAAGGAGAGCAGACACAAGAACACAGGAGGGAAACGGAGCAAAATGCTGCATTCATGTTCTCTTCAGCTGGTCCGGCATGTTTTTCCTTATGTGTGTCAAGCTGGAACAAAACAACACACTGAGAGCTGTTTCCGGTAATTGAGTGACGAGGAGGAGCGACGGAAAAGGATTATGTAAGTCATGAAATATGTTTCACAATTACCATTAACCAATGTTTACTTTTGTCCGCCATGTTTCAACATGTTGTCCACCATGTTTCATGAGTTTTCCCGCTCGAAAATGCGTTTTTCCGATTAGTCTGACCCCACATGAACGCACTAAATGGGGACACAAAACCCAGAAAACACCAATCAAAGGAGACAGAAATGACAGCACCATGACAGTATTTGATATTGGATTAGGCTTGACTAACTGGACTGGTACAGTAGAGCCTTGGCAGAGGTATACACTCTACTGAGTGCCATTAAAGAGTCTCTGATTTGAGCAATGAACATTGACGATCACTATGAGTGCCTTAACATTGTTTATTTTATCTATTACAGATTTAATTTGAGTCATGATTTATCATTTGTCTTTTCTTTGACTCCCTTTCCTGTAAAACCCTACTTTTTGAGAAAAGGTGCCACATAAACATGCTTTAATCTTCTTATCATTTTTCAGAGGAACTTTGGCTTATGCTCAATCATATCCTGGAAGTGCCTTTAATAAAGTGTAACATTCCTCTAATCCACACAAACCTAGGGAATTCCCCACAGTCGCCAAAGTGCAGAAACCCATTAACCTGAGCTCCACACTGCCCCCTGAGTCTGACATCTGACACTGCAGTGTTTAACCCATTCAGAAGCAGCACATTTTCCGAGGTCATCACTATTAAATGCTCTTGTGTTTATTTACAAGTGGATGAGTCTGTGATGTACTAACACTGGCTCGGTGTCCTAGATCTGAGGGAAGTTGTAAACACTTGAGGCGACAGTCTGGCAACTGTTTTGGTGGAGGGGAGCATTGTGTGTGTGTGTGTGTGTGTTCGTGTGTGTCAAGCTGACAGAAGATGAATATGTTGAAGGTCTTGCAGCTCCATATAAAGCAGGTAGAGACAGGGAGGGGGAGGGGCGAATGGGGTGAGAAATGGACGAGGACAGGAACAGGGGACGATGATGAAACAGGGGACAGACGGGGGCAATGCCCTCGACCGGGAGAAAAAGGTGGAGTGGCGCCTGCAGAGGTGAACCTGCCCGCCGCGCTGGTGCCTGGCTTTGTTTGGCCAGAAGATTCCTGCTGATAGCCTTGGAGTCTGTTAGGAGACACGCATGCTCAGTGGGAGCACAGGCCAAAACATGCATGCTCGGAAAACCCAGATCCATAAGCTCCTTTTTAAAATTTCTTTTAATCAGTTTTGTTTTGTCTCCTCCTTCTCTCATCTGCGAAACCTGGATGTAATATTTTTGTCCTGGCTCAGTCAACCAGTGGCATATTCACATTTCTCACAGGCTGAGTCACGCTTGGTGAAACATGCCAAACGAAAATGACATGTGTTCATCAAGAGCGGACATAATGTTCTCGCTCACATGGCCCCTTTCTGTCGCCCAGTCACGGAAACGCACACTATGACACACGCACACACACACACACACAAAGTAAAGACAATGTGATGCTCTCTTTTCATATTTAGAAAAAAAAAGGCGGTGGGTAGGATCCAACAAATGTGGAGCCATTCGTGGTTGTATTTGTTGACTCTAATGTTGTGGTCACCCAAAGCAAGCAGCAGGGTTATCAGTGAACGAGACAGACTGACGCAGGGGTCCCTGCATGTTGTTTTACTAATTGAGTCAGCGTGGGCAATTTGTACAGACTTTGAAGATATAATGAGAATTCAAATGGCCTCCGATTTTTATCAGCGTGCTCAGTACATCGTTTATCAGTTTGTACCTTTTTTTTATTTTTTTTATTTTGCCTTTTTCGTTATTTCATTTCCACCATTATTGATTTTTGTGTTTATTCACAGCCTGATGTTGCTCTGGAAGAGTTTTCTTACACTGACAGGTTAATTAATCTAAAGCTGTTTATCGCAGCTTCAGTGATAAGGAGGGAAATAATTCTTACTATTTTAGAGTTTTGCTACGGCATGCAAACAGTCTGGATTATTATCATCATGTCATTGTCTTTTAAAGGTGCGCTGTGTAGCTTTGGGAAAGAAACTGTAATCAGAAGATAAAGATCCTAAACAGACTAAATAAAGTCTCTTTGTTTTGAATAAACTGATTAAACAAACTGACCTTTAAAGGACAACACGACTTTATACTGTTTTATTTTGTTTATATGTGGCGGACCCTGCCACCTTTCTAGCTTCAAACAGTGTTCTGGGGACCTTGTTTTCCTCCTGAGAACAGCTTGTTTATTCAGTTATGGAAACAATAAATATTTGAGTCAGTATTATTACCTCATTTATATTGTAAATATTAAGATTCTTCCAAAACTACACAGTGCTCCCTTTGCATTCACACAGTTGTAAACAGTGTTTAAAATGCATGCTGTGTGGCAGGCAATAAGCAATGATAATAAATAAAATGAATATTAATACATATATGTAATGATATACAACCGATTTCTTTTTTTTTTTTTTTTTAAGAACAATGCAACTCGTTGCCGTCCAGACTTAATAAACCTCATCAGATTACATTATATTCGTCTTTATCTAATGCATATTGAAACACCTTGACTCTCAAATGGAGGATTTTAATCCTGGCTACTATTCCGGTGCTCTCAAAGGGATTTAATTTGGTTCAACTGCAGGTTCCTGTGTATTATGCAAAAACTGAATGTGTTGAAAATGAGGGGCTAATTATTCCATTTGAGAGGTTGTAATTACATCCTTTAGACTGAGCAATGGATATTCCAAGTGGCTGCCTCTCCTTTAGTGAAGGATTTCCTGGGTCGAAACAAGTGCAGCTCAGTGAGCCGTGCGATGGGTTGACCCATAGCAGTCTTGGCCTCTTGCTGTGGGAATCTCCAGCTTCCAGTTTGTTCCAGGAAAAGTCACTTTTTCTTTTTTTCCTTCTTTTTTTTTTTTTTTTAAAGCTGAATCTCTACAAGTGCGGCCTCAATGCGGATTACATATTGCTCTCATATACTGTGAAAATGATGGTCTCCTCTCTCCGGCAGCAGCAGCTTGTTCGTGTGTGGAATTATGTGTTCTGTCTGCAGAGAGTAATTTAATTTAAAAGTTCATAGTTGGTTTGATGTTGTTGAACAGACAGCGGGGCCCACAATCAAAAATAGATCAGAGAATTTCCACCAGTGTTGCGGCACAACTGCGAAGTGCAGGAATGAGGGGGTCAAAACTTCCCCAGTAGAGTTAGGTAACCGCTGCCAGGAATGGGCCGGGCCTCCCGCAATGATGAAGCAACACTGAGCCAAAGTGTGTATAAATACAGGAAGGCTCTGCAGACTAAAACCATTAGACAGCTGAAGGACTCTAAAGAGCTGACAAGGGTCACCAGAAGATCTGAAGAAACCCACTTGCCCTGACAATCACCATCCATCACTGGAGCTGAAGAACAAATTGAAGATATTGTGGCGCTCTTCGGTGGCCCGACACCCATGAGAAAAAAGACCCATCAGCTCTAATCTTCAAAGGATTTAATAACTAAACCGTTTAACCCACCTGAAAAATGAAGGCATTCAGCATTGCAGTTGCAGTGACACTCGTGCTCGCCTTTATTTGCATTCTGGAGAGCTCTGCCGTCCCATTGAACGGGGTAAGAATTTGACTTAAACTCACTTCATTTGCTTATTAGCTATAAATGTTTTGTCAGGATGCTAAGATGTGGCTCCTAAATGTGCATAATTCATTAACAGGTGCAAGAGCTGGAGGAGGCAGGGAGCAATGACACTCCAGTTGCGGCACATCAAGAAATGTCAATGGAATCGTGGATGGTATGTTCAATTGACTGAATGAATTAAGCCAATTACCGTGAGCAAATTAAAATTTAAGTGGATGTGTTTTCCCCGTGGAGTACCCCGGTGCTCTTCTCCACACAAGGAGGGGATGAAACGCTGGAGATGAACGCCATCACGCTCACGTCTCTTGTCTTCCGCACAGATGCCGAGTCGCGTCAGGGAGAAGCGTCAGAGCCACATCTCCATGTGCTACTGGTGCTGCAACTGCTGCCGGGCCAACAAGGGCTGCGGTTACTGCTGCAAGTTCTGAGGACTCCCGCAGCGACCACAACACTATAATTTATTACGCTTTTTATCCTAGACCCGAGAAACGACCTTTTTCTTGACCTCTTTCTCCAATGCATTGACTGTGCTACACTGTTTTGTCTCATTTTTACGAGGTGTGAAAAAACGAAGAGCTTTTCTTTGTATTTATTTTGTATGTTTTAATACTTAAGTCTTTTTTTAAGCTCAATGATATGTAAATTTGTTTCTAAAAATAACCCCGATGTGACTGTTTCTTCGTCTAAATTAAGTTGATCTTTGATGCTGAATAAATCATGAACATTCAAAGCAACTGCAAAGGTGTTTTGTTGTTAATGAGGCAACATTTAAAAACAATACTTTTTTATTGAATAGGTGTGAACTGAAAAACAACAGTATAAAGACCATCTGGGCACATGTTAAATATTATAACTGATAGAGTCATAGTAATATTAAGTGCTTAAAGACAGTTTAAGAAATATAAATTGTAATTATTGTGTGATTGTTGCAGTTACTCGTGCCCAAGTCAATGTTTTTATAATCCAGAATCACAAATCACCAAATCAAACAAGACGAATCAAGAGGCTTTAAAATATGTACAGCATATAAACGCATATCCCCCCCCCAAGAAAAACCCTTTAACAGGGAGAAGATCTCAGGTTGAGGAACCGAAAAGAGACTCAAGGGCGGTCAGACATGCAATAGATGTCAGAAATAGGTAGATAGTCTGATGGATGTCAGATTGTATAGCATAAGTGAGGAGTGTGGATCCAGGAAGACGCTGAGCTGCTTCAGGTGTCGTCAGATAGGTAAGACCCGAGCCACACGATCTCCTCTCAACCGTGGAGAGCCGGGAGGAGGACAGAGCACGCAAACACAGAGGAGGCAGCGCAGCATTCACACCGATAGGAGAGACAGACAAACACACAGAGGGGAAGATGGAGACATAATCACATGCAGACTGGGGAGAGAAGAGGAGAGGCTGCAAGTGGAAGATGTGACTGCAGCATCCAAACCCTTCAGAAAGCCTCAGGGGTGACACATTTTTGTAGGCAAAATCATTGTCCCTGTTCCCCTTGTAAAAAAGTCTATAGGATTTTGGATTATTGCAGATAAACTCTGTGGCAAACAGAAGTTTATGATCTGATATGACTTTTCTTCAACAAGACAATCTTCACAGATTAACAATTTTCAGGATTTTTAAAAGCATGAATGCAATCAACACAAGCAAAAAGCTAATGTTGGGCTGTAAATGAACTACATCGGGGTCACATGACTTCAACGTCGCCACCACCAAACGTGTGACTACACTTTACTATAAACTGATCAATCAACAAGTTTCAAAGTGAATATGAATTAAATCTGTGTTCAGTTATATGTGATCAATTTTGACCAAATTGTATATTCACTAATAGAAACTCGTAAACAAACAGCTGAGCTTTTTGGGGCTGGCTGCTTATTAAAAAATACTTTTTCATAAATCTGAATATACTAACAAAAAAGCTGTTAAACATATGACCTTTGCAAGTAATTATTTGAATATTACGTTTGATTTTATTTATCTTTTATATTCTACAACCTTTGGTCCCACATGTTTGTGATTGTAAACCCAGGTGATATACAGAAGATGTTGCCTGTTATATATCTGTTAAAGTTTATTTAAATACATAAATACATTTTAAAAAGTTAGAGTTGGAATAGTGTAACATTTAGCCACTAGTCACCTCAATGCTTCATGACTCGTATGTTGGTTATTGACTGATGTATTTTATATCTTAGAACAAAACATGGAAATCTCTCCAGCTTGTGTTAAGCATTGACCTTATTTCAGGCATCTGAATGAAAACCCATTCAAAAAACACATTGACGTCAAGACCTGGAAAACGCTGACTCATTCCTGCAGCGCTCTACTGGTTTTACATCTTCAGATACTACAGTTTATTACCACTTCAAAATTCAATATGCCTTGAAATAGTTGACACCGTAGGTTTCATTTACACTGGGGCTCACTTTTTAAAAGCACAAATAGCTTCCATAAGAAATGTTAACTAGCAGCTGAGAGCCGGCAGTTGAAACTAACTGCTGCTGGTGAGAAATGATGATAACGTTTCAATCCAGGAACTAATTTGTGCAGTGTAATATACAACAGCCTACAACATGCGCAGGAAAACTGTTATTGTTCATTAGATAATCATCAGCGTATACTGTAACATCTGAATGAAGTATATTAAAGCTATACAGAGCTGTACTTGCAAAAGCAGTTTCTAATGCTTCCTCCCTTTTTAACCTTGAACATTGTGCAGTTTGGTTTGCTGTAAATTAGGCTGCTGTACTTATTTTTGAAAAATGTGTAGCCATCTTTTCAGGGAGTGAATAACCTGTGGCCTTGTGCTCAGAGTGAATCATGAATTCTTATGAACTCCAGCGTAAATAGGGCGCATGATGTAGAGTTTTCACAATATCAACTCAGACGCCGTGTCCTATGCTCTGACCTCATACTAATCCCCTCGTTACATGTTTAGTTTGACTATTTTCCATCTGAGTCCTTATGTCTCCACCACTTTTCAACCCAAACCTGTTGGTTGACATCATACATTTCTGTTCTCTATCACTGACAAATACTTTACACAGCAATGATTCAACTGATATAATTTATAAAGCATCAACAGTCTTGTAGGTTTTTCCGCTGTGGACATTTTTCACTGCTTCGATTTGTCATGATTTGATGAAAGGACATAAATTCTCATACAATCTCTCAATTTTATATTTTCAGCTGTCTCGCTTCTAAGAGTTGTCTTATACCTTGAAATGCTCAGGAAGTAACACATTTCATGTTTCCCGGAGTTTTGGTGTGGTATAATAAATAGTGTTAGTGTCAGCAGAAGGAATTTCCCAATCAAGGCCAGCGGGGTCAACTCCTAAGCCGGTGATGTATCATCACTTAACATATGGACATAAAGAGCACGTTGTGATCAGCTCAACTTGATTTTTATTCACAGCGGTGTCGCAGCCCCATTGTTTAAGACTTGCTATCTTTTTTTTTTTTTGTTTTGGGCTGATTTTCAAAATCCCTCTGGTCTGATCACCTGTGTGCAGGGTGAGGAGACTGACTCCTGATTGAGGAGTGGAAGCAGCTTGGGGCTTTCACCTCCCAGCCAATCATGGTGTGATGACGCCCTTTTTTGCGAAGGCTTAAAAGAGGTGGGAACTGGCACCCAGGTGGCTCTCACACTCATTCTGGATCTGTCCCTGACTCGCTGAGAACCTCATAGTTTGCCAGCCAGAAACTGTGGTCTGTTTAGGACCTATCGTGTTTTCTCGGCTGCCCCACGTCATTCTAGTGAAGGAAACTGTTTATTCTTGAACTCCAAGCCCCTATACACCTTCAGTTTTGACATTTTATTTCACTGAGGCTTGTAGGAGCACATTTTAGTTTGATCATACCCTCAAGAGGCACTGCCTGTAAGCATTTTACCACCAGTACCGCCACAACGGGGTCTGGTATCAATATCACACTGTAAAAACACTGTATACATGGAAACTTTAACTACACGTGCAGTTTCATACTTCCTGTCTGCTCTGTGAGTCGCTCCTTCAGTATCTGTGTGAAACATATCAGTGGAAAATTCAACAAAGTACTGGAGTCCTCTGATTAGTATCGACAGCGTGCCCTCGGCTTCCTCAGCTAGTTATTGCAGCTACAACTGGTGAGAAACTAATCAGTTAACTCAAAAATGTAGCCCTCACTATTCCACTTCAGTGAGCGTGATATCTACCACTGAGCCCCGGCAAATCATTTTGAAGCCAGAGAAAAGAAAAACCGCGATTGTGTTTTTAGGAGGGGTTCTTTCACCGAAGCAACAGGCGGCACAGATTGAATTCCCTCTCTGGATTACCAATCGAAAAATGATTTCAATTCGCGGACTGTCAGATTTAACAGTCACAGGGCTGATCACATGAATGAGTAGCATGTAACCTTCCTTTTCAACATGTACTCATCAGTGAATCAATATTTTTCTCTCTGACAGATGATGACAGGTTGTGTGTGTGTGTGGCATTGTATCGGTTACATTCCTGCTTTTTTTTTTTTTTATTAAGTAACTGCTGAGGGCAAAAACTATTTTCAGCTGTCAGGCCGGAGTATCAAGAGACATTGTTACATACACGTATTGTTGGTGCGTCAATTCAAGGTGTCAAACAGATACTTTTGGTTGTCACAATGCCACTCCTTGTATATTAGACAGAGAAAGTGTGTGTGTGTGTGTGTGTGTGTGTGTGTGTGTGTGTGTGTGTGTGTGTGTGTGTGTGTGTGTGTGTGAGAGAGAGAGAGAGTGTTTGAGTATGTCTGTTGATATAAAGACAGTGAACAGCTGAACAATTAAAGGGGAGTGAACAAATAGAAACTAAAACTTCTGCCACATGAAAAATCATGCAGACACTGACAGAAATATTATGAAGGATCAAGTTCTGACGGGCCAAGTGCTGCGACTGTGAATGGGAGGTATAGAAATAGTATTTCTAGAAGTTCATAACCCCCCCAATTCCCACAACTCTATAGATATCTAGTTCAAGTCATGCGCCACCTATTGGCTGGTAAAGTTCATTGTCCTTTTCTTGTTAGAACAATAAACTTGTTATATTATGATACTTTCAAGATTATAAAGATAAATTGCATATTGTTAAAACAAGGAATGTTTCCTGTATTTCCATTTCTGCTCCTTTGAACCACCACTCCTCTATATTTTGGCAAATATTAGCTACATTAATGTGATAACTTTAATTACTAGTTACTTTGAAGATTACACGCTGCATCAGAGCCACAGCAGGGCCTTTTTAAATCTATTTATTTTACAGGCAATCAATTCGATACATGTAAAATTTAGTTTTACTTGTACTTCGGCCACCGACACCGACCCAGAAGTTACTGTGAACACTCTGATTGGTCGTACATGAACTGGCAGAGCACCGTCACACATACGCAAAATTGGTTGAAGGTTCGCCTCCTGTTCACTGCCATTTTATGCACACAAAAGGACAAATAGAACATTTGCATCCGGTGGCGAAGCAAATTCACATCTTGGCTTTGCTGCCCTCTGACAGGAGAAGTCACCACAGCGACCAACAGCAAAATCGTGTGTGTAGTTGTCCCCTCAAGCGCACTATAAAAAACAGTGCAGGAGTTCAGTGCAGCTCACATCGTGCCCACAGAAGGAGCTGGGCCAGGAAGGCGACTGCAGCTGAGGGAAGAGGTGTCTTGATGGGTGGGACAAGCGGGTGATGGAGAAAGGAGGGAAAGTCCGAGGGCATCTGGTGGATGGATGAAATATGGCAATGAAGGGTCCTGCAGAACGGGCAATGTGGCTGGAGAGAAGGAACAGAGAGACAAACTGTGACAACTAAAACATACTTTGCTAAGATTAGAGAATATCATGGTCGTAGTTGGAGTGATGACTCGTGTGAATGGTCATCTCTGCATCACATTGTTCGTTTCCACTGATAAAACCATTAAAATCATGATGACGTGACATTTGTCGGGGTGTGTACCAAACAAAAAGGTTTTTATTACATCAGGGAATCAAAATTTGTAGGACAGGGCATCTCTGCAGCGCTACATTACTTCATTATGATCCTGTTTTGTCAGACACACACAGCTTTATCAAAAAATTGCAACTTCTGCAATTTTGTATATTGCATTTGGCCATATTGCAGACACACATACACACACATGCACACACACACCTAGATACAGACACACATGGAGAAAATTTGAAGCAATCAGTCAGTTTTGACAATTATTTTCATAATAATCAAGGCCTAATGACGGGTGATCATTTTATAAATTGCAGTGTCTTCTGTGTATTGTCATGTCATCAAAATTGCCATGCACACTCGAGAGGATGATTGCTACTGACACCCATCAACATTTATTATAATCCGACAGCAGCCATTTGTAAGTGTGGCTGTCACTCCTTTCACATGGTTGATTCATGTATAAATATTTTCTTTTAAAAACCCTGGCCTGATTAAATGTCTTTGAACGTACGTATAAATAGGAACAGTTACATCATCCCTCTTTTAAAAATTAGCCGAGAGATTGTCGTCAATATGGTGTGAATGTAAACTACACCCCTGTCTCTATCCTGAGGGTTTTTTACGTCAGGAAAACATGTTTAAGAGCACTCACCAATCACAATTACATTTTGTCAACTGGAACTTGAGTAGCAAAATGGTTTGTTGTTGAATATGTTGCAGAATACTACATCAAATAAGGAGCCACTTCAGAGACAAATAGCCCTATTTTAAGGACAAACAAATAACTATGAGCAACATGCTTTTACAATTTTAAGCCTGTCCTCATCAGAAAAAACAACCAAAAGGACATTTTACCTGTTTGCAAAGAAAATTCAACTCTTTCTTTTTATAATCTTCTTTTGCTTTTATTCATTCATCTGTTTATTTGTTGTTTTTTGCTGCCTCCATTGTCTGTAATCAGTGTTCGTTTGTTAGTCCCGTCATGTCTCCATGAGTACATAGTTACGTCTTGTTTCACGAAATAGAGGGAAACAAAAAAGAAAAACTACCATATACTGTGAAAGCAGCTTATTACGACCCATATTTACATTTGTTGTTAGCGGCGACCTCTAGTGGACATAGTAATTATTATGACAGCAAAGGAGGAAGTCAGGCAAAGTAATAAGAAGTGGGACATAGTCAGCATTGGCGAAATTGGTCAAACACAGGACACAGGACTTTCACTCAGAGACGAGAGGTGGCAAAAGTGCACATCCTTTACTCAAGAAGTACAGATACAGATTTCACAGCCTGTACTTTCTTCTTCTGCTTTTACTGAACCTCATGTCATATAATAATAATACGAACCAGAGAGATAGTTGATTGTTGAGCCAGGACGTCAAACCAATCATAACATTTTGGATTGCTAAAGCGTGGTAAATAACCGATAATGAAAACCAAACTAACAGGTCTGTTTTGAAAAAGTAAGAAGTATGATGTGAAAATGTGCGGAGTAAAAGTGAAACGTTCTTGAAGTATTTGAACTTTGTTCCTTCCCACCTCTGCAGGAGACCGTTGTTCTTGTCCCGTGTGAAGGCGATGTTAGCGGTAAGTTATTTCAATTTACTAACGTAGCTACCTACGTCACAACCAAGCAGTTTTCTTGCCTAAACTTATCCCAACCGTGAGTGTGGAAGGAGTTTCTTGTATGCTTGTTGCTGGGAAGCCGCAAGGGTCCTGATGTTTTGGGAAGAATGATTTGTTTTGGGAGTCATTGGCAATCGGCCTATTCAGTCATTTTGGTATCAGGATGTGTTGTTTATTTATGTGCCTGATAAAAAAAATACTAAAGACTAAAGAGCTACTTAAACCTGTCTCTCGAGTTATTTTTATCCGGAACTGTGACCTTGTCAAGTGTTACTTTAGCCCAAAGCAAGAGTTATACTAGAAATGAACTCGCTGCCAACAGCAGACTGCTGCACATCAATGTGTACTTCTCAGTACTCAACAACAGAGGCAGAGAAGCGAGAGCTCAGTCCAAGCCCTCGTTCATCCAATAAACTAATCTGAGCTGCCTAATGAACCCAGGACTTGGTCTCTAATGTGTCCAAGATATTCAAATACCAGAGAGGAGGAAAAAAAAGTCATCAAAAGAAAATCAACATCGTTGAGGGCGAATACAACTTCAATAAGAATTTTTAATGATACAACAAGAATGAATGCCATCGGCATAACAAGCACAATGTTCCCTGTGTTATATCATCAATGATAGCTTAGCGGTTCCACTCCAGGCAAGTTTGTTTATTGGGTTTCATTCAAATTAAAGTTACCTCAATGAGCGTGATAATGTGTGTGTGTGTGTGTGTGTGTGGAGGAGGAAGAAGAAGCAGTGAAGAGTTCAGTCTGGGAAAAATCAACAGGCAGACATGAATGGCCCAACCAACATACAACTTGAACGATCAAGCAGACACGTGTGGATGACATCCCCTGTCCTTTAGCCGGGAAGTTAATGAGCGAATGAGAAACGGCTGTGCAGGCAGGTGGTCAATCACAGAGACAGACTGGTGACAGGTGAAACTTAGTGAGGGTGTCTAGTGGACAGGTAGGGCATGATAGGAAAATTGAACAGCACACACCACAGGCCCAACCAGACTGAATGTGGCATTGAACCGCTCAGCATCCTTCCAGGTACGAGAGAAAACAACATGCGGCTCCTCCAGAGGTTAGCGTAGCTGCTAAAACATCAGTTATATCAAAATTGGACCGTATATTTACTTGAAAGAAGAGCAAAGAGCAGCACCGAAGGCTTCTCTCAATGGAAAAGATGTTTCTTTTCCATGCTCCCCTACTGTTCTCTAAGTGCATCCCCATTTCCAAACAGTTTCCGGACCCTGTTTTGTGTAATTAACCATCTGGTGTGTCAGTTTAACTTCCTGGACCACCATGAGTCATTATTTCTGACAAAATACTGTATGTACGGTAGTTAATGGCAACAGACAAATAGATGTTTGATCCTATGATATATACCATGAATTACACACATGATGTTTGACAATTTAAAAATAAAAAATGCAACTAAGAACGTTGCAGTTTTTTGCTCAGCACTCACTGAAATCAGTGACCTTAAGGTAGCTTACTGAACTGACTGAGTCTACTAAAGCACAGCTGCAGCTGTCAGCATGGCCAGGATTGTAGTTATTTCCACCTCTTTAATACTTTTTCTTTGCCAAGGTGACGGCCTTGTCTGTGACATGTATTGTAAGAAACAATGTGGTTCACTGAGCAGTTTCACACAAAACTGAGTTGTACTTTGCCATCTTTGTCAAAACTGCGTCGTTCTTGATTTTCTGAATTGCCTTTGAAATGGGTAAACATGTACTTCATGTTACAATTCAAACAGGATTAACAAATATCCGACTCTCACCATATTTTTCTGACATAAAGCTCTGGGGGTAACGACAAGGGGAGGGGCTTTGCCTCTCTACAGGTTTTTGAGTGTGTGTCCAGTTGTAATTGGTTTAGTCTGCGAGCAGATTCATTTTAATTATGCAGATTAAACCACCTGAGTAATGAGCGTGTTGGTGTATGCAGTATTTCCAGCTCCTCTCTGTGATGCGTCCCTGACAAAGCCTGACAATAGGCCTTTCTCACTTTCCCATTTTGACATAGCAGAAAAAGAGAAAAAATGATTTATTTATTAACATTCATGAAGGCTGCATACTGCTTCGCAGAGGTCCTTGTAGCCTATTGGCTCTGTTTTTATTCAAGTGTTTCAGTGAGCCATGATAGTGTGATAGCGAGCCAGCACGGTCAAGACAAGGACCTTTAAACTGACGCAGCTAGTAATCAATACTTTCATTATTTACACCTGTTTTTGTTCTACTTCTTTTCTAAGTCTGAAAATGTCTTCCAAGGAAAATGTCTAAAATATCCTTGTGATTTAAAGTTCCTCTATCGGGTTTATCGGGTGACTAATAGTACATCAAGTCAAGTCAATGTATGTAGATATAACGCCAACTCAAGTTATCACTTTTCATACAGAGCATATCAAGGTTATAGTCTTTAGTTTACAGAGACCCACACACCATGAGCAAACATTTGGTGAGGAAAAATGTGGGTTTTTTTTCAATTGTTGATCTAGCACCTGCAAAACATTTCTGGATGTGCATGCCTCTCAGCAATTTAGCCCCAACACAAAAGGATGAAACACGTGAAAAATGTCTAAGAAATGCAGCCTTCTTTTGCCTGAATTTGAAGGACACAACCACAGTGAATCCTCCACAGCCGTCAGTGTCTCACCATCCATTGTGCCGAGTCAGTTGTGTCATGGTGCAAAAAAAAATATAGTACAAGAACAAATTTAAAAGTGCAATATGTCAGAATTCTAGTTGAAAACATTTTAAAATGGTCTTACATTAATTATTAATTAACAAAAGGTGAAAAAACAGTGTTGATGTTATGGCGTCTATGTATTGTGTTGCTGAGATATCTAGCCTACTAAAGTTAGCATGCTAACTAGTTAGCCCCCATAACTTGTCCTATGGTAACTTAACACTCCCCTGGTGTCCCGAGCTCTCGGTCTGCTAACTGCATGGCTAACTGTGCTAACTAGCTACAATTAGTGGTTATTCTGGTGATATGCTGCCCCATATTTGTTAGGTGTGGAAATTCGACAGGTGGCCAATTCTTACATACTGTAATGCACCTTTAAGATTTAAATGTATTTTTTTTGTTTTCTTTTAAAAAAAGCTCAATACTTCGATGGCTGTACGGTACAATACAATCGCCCTCTAATTCTATGTGACACAGACAGTGATACAATTTCAGTCAGATCATTGTACAGTTTGGGCACAAAAATTATATTTTTAAATCTTTTCATCTTTCTCCTAGCCATTTTTTAAATGTGAGCTGAATGTGATAGGTGTCGTCAGTGGGCATTCAGCTTGAACTAAAAGACTATCATCTGCTTCAAACTACCTTTAACTCAAATCCATTTTCCACAATTTAATTCAGCTATATTTTACACTTGTGATATTGCCGGCAGTATCAAGAAGGTGACTATTTGTCATAATTATGGATCTGTGCTGTGCAGCCTTTGGATAGACCCACACTGTGTGTGTGTGTGTGTGTGTGTGTGTGTGTGTGTGTGTGTGTGCGTACAGTATGTGTGTGTTAGAGGAATGCTGGGATGACCTCAGGGCTCCCGAGACCTGGTGTGATTTAAAAAGACAGGGATGGGAATAGACACAGTCGTTCTCTCACTCTCTTCCCGTCCTCCATTGATCGCCGGCTTGCTCAAAGGCCGAGGAGAGAACATGTTAATCGACTCCTTGGCTGCTGAGAAACATCCTCCCCCCTGCCCAAGCTTTTGGAGAACATTTAGAAGCCCGATACCGCTATTGACCACCGGCCATCATTGAGATTCCACCACCTCAACTAACAGAAAGGATCTTCTCCCTGCTGCCCATATCACTGCTCCTCGCACCCTGTATAATGCATCACACCGAACCATTTGCATTTAGATCGCCCCTTTTTTCTTGCTTTGCACATTGTGTGTCGGGATCCGAGTCGATACCGCGGTGGGCTCCTAAGGAGAATGGATGGAGATGGTAATGAAGGCGAACCACCAACACAAACACGCCGCCCGGCCGTTCCCTTGCCCGGCGCCGTGCAGCACCTGGAGTCGTTAGTTTTAATTAGCGGAGGGGAGTGATAGGAGCTCCTCACGCCTCCCACCCACCCACCCATCCCCTCTGGGGGAGAGCAGCTGAATACTGATGCTCCCTCACACTGCTGCATATTTTTTTTTTCTCGTTTTTTTTTCCTTTTGTTATTGGAATTTAATTGATATAACAGATCCAAAATCACTCAATGTAGCGCAGTGATTACATACACTTAGATTTTAATCAAATGAGATTGTTTGTTTGGAAGGAGAGATCTATAATCAGGTCAACACATTGATGAGCTCAGTTGGATTGGTTAATTAAAGATGTTGTTTTTTCCTATTCCGGTGCCAATCGCTGGGATAGAATTCCTCGGCTGCACTGCACTTTTTTTTTCGTGTGAAGTCTTTGTGGAAACCTGCGTTGGCCCGTGGACAGAGAAAAATGTCAGCTGACGGAGAACGGCGTATGATTTATCAAGCGGGCATCGCTCCACAGATATTTCATGGCATTAACCTCCTGACACTTGCAGAAAGTTGAGCGGTAGATTCCGGCATCTTTAAACATCGCCTCCCCTCTCTCACCCTGCTCTCAACACTGATAAGACCCGTAGTCACCTACACTGCCCTGACACTCCACCCACGCACTGCACACCGCCTTGTTAGCTGAAGTAGAGCCAAAGCAAGTGCACTGTCCTCTAAATTCAGGCAAAAGCATTGAGATTAGCCAGTAGGCACCGATAATGTCTCGTGATATTTCAGACGACAGTATTGCAAATGTCCTGTTTGTCTCATATTACAGTTCCGATGATGGCTCCTCCAAGCTTTATCTATTTCATTCTTATTCAAAGCTGCATTTAGAGGATTTGGTTCCTGATAGAATCGCTCCGCTCCACCCCTCCCTCCTCTCCGCGAAGGCATATTCCATGATTTACATTACCTATCAAATCTTCCAGTCTCTTTCTGTCAAATACTCAACATAGCATTCCAGCCTTACTGGAATAGCTCAGGCTCTACCTCATCCTCGCAATGCATGTATTACCAGAATGAGGAGGGAGACGGGGGTGGGGGGGGAAGCCTCTGTGGAGGTTTTGACGGACTTATTTCTGAAAAATAAGTCCAGTGTTTTGGAAACCTGTAACACTCTGGCAGTCCCATTGGTATGCAAAGTCCTATCTCGGTTCAGACATGTGGAACTTTTTTTCATTTTGCAAGGCTTCTTGAGTCCCAGCCAAAGTGTGGAAATGTATACAGTGTACAAGTGCATTGCAAAACTATTGTATGCTCCCATTTCCCGCCTGCACCGGAATATGAGGCAACTTGTGTCGGTAAAGTAATGCATCTGAGGTGAAGCATAGCCATCGGGCCTGACTTCTGAACTGACTATACCCCTCGGCAATATTCTCTCTTGGATTGTGACCGTCTGCACACTGAACACACGCATATATACACACACCAGCATGGGCATACTGCGCTCTGACATCACACAGCATCCTTTAAATGTCTCAGTGCCTCCCAAAACCTGTAGAAAATTGTGTCCCCTCACCTGCAATATTGCACATAGCCATGTGTTGAAATCTGCATAAATCATGTCAGTGTTAGTCAGACTTATATTACCCCTGGGAGGCCTGTGTGTTTGAGAGCTGCGCAGTACCCCCTGGTCCACGTTGATTATATCAAACAATATGCAGCATGACTGGAATACATAAGGAGAGCGGGCACGTCTCCCCCCATGGCTGAACGGTGCAAGAAGCCGCTTTATCTCAGGGCTCAGTTTAATACGGCAGACTTCGGAGGAGCCACCCTGGGGTGGATAGATAGGGCTTGTCATTGTTTTACTGGCTCACACTCCACTATGGAGCTGTGTATGCTCCCCTGTGTGCCTCTAGTCGATGTTACGGTGCTACAAAATCATACAGCATGGATTTGTCATTCCGGCTTTCACACACGTTTCATCACCTCCCAGTCAATGAGCACCGAGACGCTAAAGTGGATGTCGTTTAGTGTCCCTGCATAAATGTAACTGTTTCAGATCAGTGTGAAAGATAAAAAAATGAGAGATAATGAGGTTTCACGGCCCTGCCTCAAAGAGATGCTTTATCAATTGGTGCATGTTAATACTCTATTGTAAAGGATTGTACCTGTATCAAAGGATCATAAAGAGCTCAACAGCGAGGTTCCAGAAGTGAAAATCTCATTTCATAATCTGTAACATCCGAGATAGACTCACCAAGAACTATGATACTGTGACCCCGTCAACCCAATCACCAAAAAAATGTTAGCAAAGTAAGTTTCTGCAAAACCTGATATCTGATGTATTAAAACTTGATGTTACGCTATGATGCAACTTTATTTCTCTTTAGGTTCAATTCAAAAGACACAAAAAGACCCTTAAGAGACAAAAAATGACTACAATGAGACACAAAACCAAATTGGTCACATACTGGACATGAACCTCGGCCTCTGGAGGGAAAGTGTCCATTTTCAGCCTTTAAAGCAGCAGCAGGTCAGTGACCTGGCTGCTGTATCTGATGTGTTGGGAGTGAGACCAGGCTGCAGTGGAATAAATGAATAGGAAGGAACCGGAACTGGAGCTTCAAAAAAGTGGGAGGCCACTGTCGAGCTCTACTGCACAAACTGGGAAAGCGTGTCCAGAGTTGAGTTGTCAAATTAGTCCCGGATTTATGTAACAAACTAATACATGTAATGCACATTGCTCTGAGATCACGCATCAGTGCATTTTCATGTAATACCATAAGGCCTTTGATGACTTACTTAATCCGTTCACACTCTCTAAAGGTCTTTCTCCTCCTCTGTCTCTCCCTCAGCCTTCATTCACATCCATCACCATGAATGGCCGGTGGCCTGAAACAAGCCTGCCCTCATATAATGGATGGTTCCGATTAGCCGCCTCTGTGTATATGCTCGGCAGAGCCACGGCAAGTTGAGCGCTGTGAGGCTGGTGATTTGTAAGGTCTCATGTGGCGGTACAGTGGGGACGGATATTAGCGGGCCGTTTGGAGTCCCAGGAGAGCTATGTTTCCTGCTGACGCCATCACATCTGTAGGCAAATATGTGTGCGTGTCTCCTGCCTCACGGGCTCCAATGCCACGGCTCCTGCACAAATAACTTCCTCCCGGACTTAAAAATGAGCTTTGGGTTGCACCATCCATCGATCCGCCGTTCCTCCTCCCGCTCCCCTCCCCCACTGTTGGCAAGGCCCTCTTTTGAGGCACTTCACTTCGTATTCTTCAGCTTGATTCGCCGTTACATAAACTGCCCTGTGTTATTTTCTTTTTTTTTTTTTTTTGGGTGAAAAACGCAATTTCATTTCAGTTCAATTCAGATAGCGGCAAAGAAAGTCGGGATGTGTATTAAAGAAAGAAAAACAAAACATGATGGGAGTTTTCTCTCGAAAGCAGCAGAAGTGGGGGGAAAAAAAGGGAAATTATTTTATCGGAAAATGGGTCAGTCAACAACGTGCATACGCTGACTCGTGGCCAGCTGAATATTTGCGAAACTCGTCTCTCGTGGTGCGGACTCTCTAAGGATGTTTCCGACCAAAGCATTACGGGAGAGTAGTGAAGTGCATTTGAAGCGACTGCTGGAGGAAAATCATCCTTAATTAAGAAACTCCTTGTCTGGTTCCTGCGCTGTGCTCTCATATGCGTACGCCTCCCAAATTCCTTACATCCTCTTATGTAATGCTGAACTGATTCCCTAAGAGAAGGCCTTAGAGGGATTTTCTAAGCACCTCTTGAAAGCAACACGTTAATGATAACAACACGGCATTATTTGTTTTTCATGTCACCTCGGAGGGATTTCAAGGAAGGTGTTTTCTGTTTGTTCCCCGAGCGGCTTAATCCAAGCTTTGTTGTATGCATTATGTGTGTGTGTTTGTGTGTGTGTGTGTGTGATGATTCAGCACTTTCGTGACAATTACAGTGATCAATAAACTTGTTAGAACAGCTGTCTTATCATCCTCGGTCCTGAGGGGAAGGCTCTCATCAAAAGCTGATCACACAGACAACGCACAGAGGGCAAAGGCCTCCTAAAGGTGCCTCTTTTCCCCTCTGGGTAGAAATCGGCTGAAGACGCCGACTTGAAGAGGAGTTATTTATTAGACACACACGCGCATCTCCGCATCCTGCTGAGTCAGCTCTTTTGTGGGGCGCTCCGGAGCATAAATCAGCAAACCCGGGCTTCATTCCCCCAGTCATCCATCCCTGCTCCTGGCCCTCTGAGGGGCTGCAGTATGCGTCTGTCCCCCACCCACACCCAGGCATTTCCACGGCATGCACTGCACTACCGGAGCCAAACGGGCTACCGCACGGCACAGCTGGGGGGGGTCCCCTCGGTCCTCAAATGTGACTTCCCCCCTCGAAAAACACCCCGTCTGTGCTTACCACCACATGACGGGCTAAATGGAGAGGAACGGAGTTTTGGGAAGGGGAGCAGAGATGCACCCAGCTGTTCCCACAGTTCAAGGAATCGTGCCAATCCTGGGTCGAGTTATTTTACCTTGTTAATCCACGGCAATCACACCTATCCTCCAAGTGCTCATCCACCTTAGCTCGCCTCCCATCCTGGATGAGTCCTCTTCCAACCAATCACAGGCAGGGGCAGGATCAGAGGGGTTGCCTGGGGTGAGACTGGCCCCTGCTGGAATCTGATTGGCCGCTCCTGGTTCCCCCCCGCACCAGAGTCAGAAGGTCGGAGGTTGTTAGCTTGTTAGTATCAGGGATGGATTATTGAAGAGCTACAGGGTAGAGGGTCTATTTGAAAAGACTGAACATTTCTTGGTGGAAAGTCAGTCAAATAACCATAAAGAGACTCAAAATGACTCCAAAGAGACAAAAAAAATGACCACAGGGAGAAAACAAAACAAAATATGCTCTCATGTTGCTTGTCATCATTTTGCCTCTCATTCCTTCTACATGTCCAGGAGCCTGGGAAGTAGTAAATCATGTGCAGTACATTATTGCCACAAACAAGGGCTTCAAATTGGTTGAATAAGTTGGTTTGTTGACTCCAGTTTTGAAGCCTCGAGTTCGGCATTATAGCTGATGTGATCATATCTGGATGAGATGGTGGAGCTGACTGTGATACAATCCACTAGTCGATCACAAGACAGCCATGCCATTAAACATAACCTGCTTTATTGTCCATTTTACTCTAAATGGGAACGTCATTTAGTGAATAACATCAGGATATATTCAAGAAGACTTGAAACTAGTGATTAAGGCCATGAACTCATTAGGAAACGGATTACTGATGTAATAAATAAATCATTTTCTCATAAGCTCACATACAATTAGTCTTCTTTTCAAAAGCAGTGGTGTCGCCCAGCGGTCGCGTTAATCGAACTCACTCACTAATTGTTTTTTAACAATGACGGAAAATCAGAAGGCTGCGCCATTTTCATAATAAGACCGAGAACGACCTGAAAAATGAAAAAAGTAGTATTTGTACTTTATTTCCCACCTTTGGTTTCACCATATTTTATTTATTTTTACTAGGGTGCCCTCCCTTCTTTGAATCTGAACCTTGTCTGGCTCCCACATCCAGAAGTTTCTGATCTCGGGCTGCACCGATGCTGTCGAGGCCAAACCTGAAACACTGACTAACTCTATGAAGAAAAACCACCACGCTCAGAAAGTCTTCATTTTCTCATCTTCTGGAGAAACAGTTTGTGGTGAGATAAGGTCCCTCGGGGGGGTGTGGGGGTGCCTGTATAAAAAGTCACTTCCTGCTCCTCCTGTTTTATGCTCACCATTATTCTAGCAGAGCTGATAAAGTATCGACTTCTGAGCTTGTAAACCATTACGACCTTTAGCTGTTTTTCTGTAGACTATCACGGCGAGACAACACAAAGCCACCGACAATTTACAAGTGACTGTTTACTTCTGGCGGATGCTACAACAGAATAATAAAATATGCATTAGTAACACCAAATGATTTCATACATAATTATGTTTAATTAGAATGCTGAGAACGGCACCGGTTACTTTCATTTCAGCGTTTCCTTTGGAATACAAAGACGCTTTGCCATTTATAAAAACTGAGAAATGTCAGCCAGCCTGGGACGGCAGTAAATGGATTCCTTACCATCCAACTAGTTCCTTTAAGATGTAATTCATCAATGAATCATAAGGAACGCTGTTATGACTCCGTGCCTCTTTATTCTGTCGCATCCTGGGCGCTCGGGGTATTTTTATGGAGAACTTCATTTCTCAAATGTAATATCTCTTTCTTCTCCGCCTTCTGAGCCGCCCTTAAAACATAAATCCACTCCAGACTAGCGTGCTCCGCAGTCCGCAACGATTCCGCCGTCTCGCAGATTAAGGCAGAGTGATCCAAACAACTTGGCAACACTCTCCCTGACACTGCACTGATTTGCAAACTGATTACCATGTAAGAAGAAAAAAAACACTGCAGTGGATCTGAAGAGGTGTCAGGGATTTTTTTTTTTTTTTTTTCTCTCTAAAAAAAGAGGCAAATAACACAAAGTGGGAAAGAGGTGGTAGGCAGCCGAGGAGGGGGTGGGGGAGGAAAAAGAGGGGGGAGGAGGGTGAGGGAGCGAAAAAGGAGGCTACAATAGCACTGATTGTGATGGTGCATCCCGCGAGATGGGGAGAAAATGGGGAGTGACAGAAGAAGATGGGGTTAGCAGCTTTAAGACGAGATAAAAAAAAAAAGTGGGAATGAGGAGGGAAGGGAGGACGGGAGAGCCTCAACTCCCTCATCCGTCCAGAAAAGTATCAAGCTGAGGCGAGAGATTTTTTTGAATGTGTGCTTTGAAGAAGGAAGCCTCCATAAACAAGAGGTAAAGGTACGCTGGGGTGAGACAAGGTCGAAGGCACAGCGCTGCCAAAGATAAATGTCATGGAAAAGACCGCGATCCCATGTTGCTGTGGGGGGGGGGAGTCTTACATCTGTGTGTGTGTTTGTGTTTGTGTGCTCAGCCATAAGCCTGCAGCCGGCCTCTCGATATGGGGGCCCGGGCCACAGTCCAGAGAGCTCAGGTAATTTGACGGATCGTGCCACTCAGGCTGGTGATGCTTGCAGCTCTCCCTTGCTATGGATTGTTTCCCCAAGCTTGTTTGGGCAGGCTGGCATGCCAACATAAGATGAATAGCGGCTCCTTCTCCCGGCCTGCCTGTCTCTGATCCGTCCTCGCCGCTCCAAGGTCAGCCAGCCACAGAGTTGTGGAGAATGGGAATGTAGGCTTGGGAGGGCCGGTTGGCTGGCTGGCTGGAGGAGAGGGGAGAGAGAGGTGGACGGGGGCAGAGGTGGGTGGAAAGAGTGTGTGTGTGTGTGTGTGTGAGAGAGAGAGAGAGGGAAGACAGATGTCAGGGAGTCTACAAGCAAGGTACATGACTTGGGTCTGAGCAGGTCTGCCTGTGCCCTCTGTGTGTCCTGTGTTTGTGTGTGTGTGTTTTTGTGTGTGCCAGAGAATAAAAGGATGTGAGAAAAAACATCAAACGTCATCAGCGCGCCGCAGAGACGGCGCCTGCAAACACGCGGCCCGCCCGGCTCACCTGCTGTTCTGTGCGTTGGTCTCGCTTTGGTTTCCGCAGCCACATGGAATGAAACCAGGCACCGGCTACACGTGTTTGAAGATGAATCGTTATCAACCTTGATGTATTACTTAAAAGGAGGGATGCTGTATGTTTGTCTGTGTACATGCAGTGTTTGTTCGTTTGCTTCCAGCGCTCCGAGGACAGATTCCACTTTTATCATCTCGAGAACATTTTTTTCCCAGCCAAGACCGAATGTTGATACTGGACAACGCAGCACAAACAAGGTTTAATGCAACTCTGCCGTCGTTAAATGATGTTTATACGTGACTTATTTGTGTTGCCAAAATGCATTTTGAGGGAAATTTAACTGCTGCTTGTGTTTTGCTGCTTTTTGTGTTGTTATTTTGTCTTGTTTCCACGAGATCTGCTTCCCTCCTGTGTTCCTGTGCTCCTCCTCAGTATGCTCTCCGTCCACATGATGGTTGGTCCCCCCAAAAGTTAAATGTTGTAGAGGAACTGACATCTCGAAGCAACATTATGTAGATATTGGCATTTTGTGCGATTTGGCGCCCCCTACAGTTTGTGAGTGGAACACCACTGTCGTAAATACAAATCCCAGATCCGTCACAATTTGTCAGACGTGTAATGTAGGTGCTAAATACAAACAAAAAATCATTATGTCATGACAGTGTTATGTGTATGTTGGAGTAAACACGTATGTAGCGCTGTGATCCTGCCCTCTCACTGAAGTCACATAGTGCAGAAACAAGTGACAGAGACACCGCTCGCCCTAATACAAGACACTGTCACATGTGAAAACGTTTCATAATGTTGCTTTTACCAAGTGCTCTCAGTGCGTAAACAAAACAGCATTTCATCTACATTCATTCAGGAGTGGTGGACCACCACAGTTAGAAAATTACTGCCACAGCTCGATAAAACAGGAAATTGAATGTTATAATCTAGATAACAAAACAAAACACAAACACAAACACGCATTAGGCCCAGTAGCCCTTTAATTATGATCAAATAAACTAAATATATAAAATATTAGTGCTGCAATCACTCATAGCACTCGAAACAAAAAGACCAACAGGGATGGATGAGGAACAAATAACAACAATCACCCCCTGCCACCAACGAGACAATTACAGAGGAAACACTGCATGAGCGTATAAACATTAATAACAATAGATATTTGACAGCACCGTTCTGTGTTCAAGATGTAACTCAACATTTTAGAAATACTTTGAATGGTTGATTTAATGTCCTGACGACCTTTGAGATGCTCTATAAATTAAATAATGTTATGAATATGGAAACTAAGGTACAGAAAGATTATGGTTATAGCTTAAAAGAGACTTACAACTCAAACGATGCTCTTTGGATTAGAGGTTTGACTTGATATGGGTTGTTGTAAGTGCAAGTGGAGATCTGGGTTCGGATGGTGAAGGTTAGACCAGAACTCAAAGCGTTCAAACACTCTTGAACTGTCAAATACAAATATATTAAAGATCCAGAGTGTAAAATTTAGGGTCAGAAACTGAATATAACATTCCTAATTATGTTTTCATTAGTATACGATCACCTGAAGCTAAGAGTCGTGTTTTATTGCTACATAAAAATGAACTTTTGATATCAACAGATCCTCCTCTGAAGCTGTGATTGGACTCTGTGCTTTGAGCCACCTCATTCCTCGTCTCTAGCTGGGAGAGGAGAACCAGATGTGACTCGCAGTGTGAGAGACTTCGGAGACATGACTGGCTGACAAGGTTTTGATTTTTCCTTCCAGAATCAAAGAGCGAGGGCTTCCCTCTAAGCATAAAACTGGAAGATATAGCATTTTACCCACCAGCAGTCGCCTTAATAAACCAGAATGCAAGGCAGTGTTTCAGTACGTAGGCCATTTTTGATGTGTGGCTGCGTCTTTGTTTTCCTCTGTTACCTGACATCAAATCTCCTCTCCTGGTTTGTTTTAAACTTGCTGTCGGCTATCGCAGTTACTCTCTACACCCACCCATGTTTTGGTGTGTGTTTGTGCCTAGCATCAGTGTGTTTGCATTTGCGAGGCGCGTGTGTGTACATGCGAGCGTGTGTGTTTGAGTGTCAGTGTGCTTACGTGAGCCTCATGAGTGTACTGTATAAATGTCACTAGATCATCTCTTTGTGGATGCGGCTGAGTAAGTATAGCTCAGAAAAATCAATTTTGCGCCCCATAAGAGCAATATAAAATCACATAACCTTTTTTTTTTTTTTTTTATCGCAAAACATGTTGGCTAAGCTTCAGACTTAAAGCTCGGCCTGCAAATCATGGGGCTCTTTTGCCGAATAATGCAAATTTTAAAAAAACGTGGCAAACGTGGCTGCAGCTCTTTCTGCACTGGTTCGCTTATTTTTTTTTTTTTTTAGCATGCAACTGCTTCGGAGCTGCTTTGATGATGATTTTCTGTGTTATGACACCTGATTTGTGTTTGTACAGCGGAGGGATTTGTTCTCTCGCTTAAGGGGCCGTGTGAAACAACTGGGAAGATGCAGCGTCTCGTAATATTGCAGCGACAGACATAATGAGATTCGGATGTTTTTCCGAATGCGCAGCTCGACAGGAAGCTCGTACATTCCTCAACTTATTTCATCAGCCCCCCGCTTCACCCTTGTCCCATCCACTCTTCCTCTTAACTAGCTTCCTTCGCCGCCTCTCCTCTCCGCCCTGCCACCCTCCCCTCGCCATCCCAGCACCCCCTTGTTCAATCTCTGCACTGTCAGTTTGTGGCTCTCGCCTCTCCTTCAGTCATTGATCACGGTGGCAATAGTGCAGTGTTTGCCGGTCTGGAAATGTGTGTCCCGGCGGGGAGGGAAAGGAGATCAAACACTTTAATTACTGAAGGCTGTGTAGGTGGTGCCGGCTACAGGCAGCAGTCATGTAACAAGGACAGGTAGAAGAGAAACGCCCCGGTGAACACGCATGCATCAGGAGCAAAAAACTCCTTAATCCGGATGCACTCGCTCTTGCAGTCATGCATCGAGCGACATCATAAATACCTAGCAGTCCTCTGGCTCATACATCCCGCTGACACGGATGGGCCCGGGTAGAAAAAAATGAAACTCTGCAGCACATATTTATCGGAGAGGAAATCAGTCACTCCTGTGTGCAAACACCCGAAATGCATTAGCATACGTAAACAGTCAAACCCAGCACGTGTCGATGAACATGTATACATCTTCATAAATCATGTTTCCGCTCCTCGGCCAATCTTTCACGAAAAATCCAACATCCTGTCCGACCTAAAAAACCTATTGCCATTCAGCTTTTATCGCTCCACTGATTCATTTGTAGGACCCGCACTGATCCTGCAGAGAACTACATGGACAGGAGGAAAAGGCTGACACAGACTAGCCCGGTGATTGATGCCCTGTCTCGTCCATCCCTGTGCTGATTCAGAGCTCCGGGCATTGTGGGAACCAGCTCTCTACTTCACTGGTTTTTATTCCCACCAGGCAGTGCCTTCCTGTCACTCACGACCTACGTCGTGTCTGTGCACGAGGTGTCGGCCAGCTGATAAGATGTGTGGAGTCGACTGGACTCAGAATTACAGTGTTTTTAAGATGTTTGGGTCGAGCTGTGGTGCGAGCTCGACAGAGAGGGTTATGTCACCTCCAAAGGTCGAGGAATTTGTGTGGAATGGTTGTGAAGGTAGCGATTGAGAGCGGGAGGAGGAAAAAAGAGAGATTTCTAAGTAAAACAGATAGGATCAAAGAACAGGTAAATCATAAAAAGGCAATTACTTTAACATTAACACAAAGAGAGCAAGATAAAGTATAAGCATTCTAATTACATCGGCTACACAAAGCCTTTCGCTGGTGGGACTCTGTTATAATTGTTCAGGTCGCTTTGTTTGTGGGTTTCTGGCTTAATGAGCAAATTATCTCAATGCTGAATTTTTAGTTTAGTTTGAGCGATGAAGGGTTTTCATTTTTCCCTGGGATAAAATTGAAGCTTGTGGCCAAATGTAATCAAGGAGACCAATTCCGTCTCATTGTTTGTGAACACAATTTATATTTTCATTGAGATCCTCCGCGAGGGGTGCCATCCCTCAAAGGCCACGATGAAATAGAAGAGATAATTGAAGAGATATGTAAATCATACAGGTAAAGGGATGATTGCATTCTCCCAGTGTTTCATCATTTCTTACTCTTTTTTTTATATCTGCTTAAATGTACTGTTTCTAGCAGCCCCACAGGGACTGCCAAAAACATATCATCTTTTATGGTTGTTCGGTCCGTCTCGAACCACAGAAATGGATTTTGTTTTTCATTAAAAGGTGAGCTCTTTGATACGGTGGATCAATTTCTCAGAAGTGTTTTTCTTTGATAAACAAGGGCCTTTTCCTCAAAGGGTGAGCACAGGCACAGGCTTGGACCTAACCCAGCGCAGGTTGGCCGCAGTCAGTGAAATTATGGAGAAAATAGAGAGGGAGAGGGAGACGGAGGGGGGAGACGGAGGGGGTGGGGTCCCGGAGAGGAACAGATGAAGATGGAGGCAGCAGCAATGAAGAGTAGAGAATAAATATTTATGTCCTGTAATGTTTCTGCATGACAGAGCCTATATTACATTTGAATGTGGTGCTACACCTCAACCATGAGAAATGTGTTGGCAATGAATTGAGCGCCGCGCCAATAAAGCACGTTGGGGGATTTGGAAAAAGAAAGACGACGGGTAAACAGATAGGGGGGGTTTGTGCGGGAAGGAAGGGAGGAAGCAATGCGAGATGAGAGAGGGAGGCAACAGAAGGGACAAGAAAGAAGGAAGAAAAAGAACTGATATGAAAGGAGGAGCACGGGGAGGAGATGCAAACAAAGCGCTGACGGACAGAAATTGACATCACAGGTACGGCAAATGGGACAGCGTACATCAAGCAGATCGAGATAGTGTACATAGGGAGAGATGGCGAAAGAATGAAAGAGAGAGATTTGTGGCCTGCCGAGTGAAGGGCATGAAATGAATAGAGCCAGGGGGCCCACTGGAGTGTGTCCTGGGGATATGTGCGACTGGGTCAGGGAGAGGAGGAGTGTGCCGGTGGAGCAGGGGTGGTTGCAGGCAGGGTCTATAGAGCCAGCTGAAGGGAAAGAGAAGAGACGGATAAGGCCCATTAACTCAGCGATAGTAGCTAACCAGGATCACCCAGGGAGGGGCGGCAGTTTGGATCTGCACTGAGGAGAAGAGAGGAGGGAGGAGGTTTCAAGTGCTAATCTTCAAATTCTCAGGCTTTCAGATTTGTGTTGTCATTTTTGATGATGAGTGAACTAAGCTGTGTGCTGTTCTGCACTGTACTGACATTTAAAGATTTGATCCGTCAATTTTTTTCTCCATATAATTATTTACTCAGCAGCTTATTCGGCAGAATAAAATGTTGGCAGTTAATGTTTCTGGAAATCCCAGATACGGTGCTGACGTTACGTGTATATGTGCTGACTTCCTTGTCAGGAGGTGGAGGAGACAGGTGGTAGAGTTACAAGTAGACAAGAGGCTAACAAGCCAGTGACTGCAGCTCAGGACTGTATTTCAACATTTGTAAGTGTGAAACCGCTGGATATTTTTAAGGAGAACTCTGAGGAGAGTTTCCAGCCGTATTCGGGATGACAAAACCAAGTTTTCTAAGCCCCAAAAAGATCTTTTCTTCTTCTTCTTTGAAAATGTAAAGTAGCAAAATAAATAAATGTAAAATTTCAACATTTCCATTGTGTGCAGAAACTTAACATTCATTCTGGCGATTGGGTTGTACGAACATAGCCATGGTTTGACCTTCAGATAAAAAAAAATGTGTAAAAAAAATAAATAAATTGTACCAAAATCACATAACTGCAAACACAAAAAAGGCCATTTCGTAGGCTATAAATGTTAAATCAATAAACTGACCTGTAGACCAGTATGTTGCCTCGTACTCGCTGTGTCCACAGGATGAATTGACAGAGCAGCTTCAGGTTTGTGGCATAACTCATCTAGTTTTTGTGTAAAATTCTCAAGTTTTTCTCCAGAATTTTAGTTGGAGGATCAAGGTTTCAAAATAAACTGCACCCATTTCTCATGGATTTTCAGGTCCTTTGGTAAAATATGAATTCACTCCCTTACTCCTTCTCCAACGTTGCAGCCAAAGCTCCATCTCTACAGTCTTTTGAAAGCAGAGAATGCAAAATACAGATTATTAGCTACATCTGCACCACACTGACTTCTTCTGAATAGCTCGTTTCCCAGCAACGTCATAATAATGAGATGGATTTTTTTTTTTTAGACCGTCATTGGCAAGGACGTAGGTTTGTTTTTGATATTGGTGGGGACAGAGGACATCACAGATATTGAAATGCGTAGCGTTTGGCAAAGGGCGCCCTGCTTGGAGCAGAAGGGCAGAAGCAGAGAGCAATCACACAAGTTACATTACCACTGTCACAAGCCTAAATTAACCAAGCCCAGAACAAATGAGTCTACAGGGCCTTAAGCGAACAACAGAGCTCAACGGTCAACACCGCTGAGGGTTTTCTTTTTATTGTATTTTTTTAAAGGGCACTGACCATCAAGAAGTTGCTCCGCTCTCTGCTGTCATCGTGCATTTTCAAGCTTCGTCGTTTTATTTGTCATCTGAATATTTAGAGATCCAAATATAATGAAAGCCAAGACTTTGTTTATTTAAATTAAGATGAAAACCCACCGCTGCCTTGTTAATATAACGCTAAGCCTTTCATTCATTATCTCAGGGAGACAGAGCGCGAGGGAGGGAGAGTTCTGGGTAGGACCAGAGTGCAGTCGATAATCGTTCGCTGCTAGCTTTTATCATCAGGCCTTTACAAGCTTCAGACATGTGTTTATCATCTCAATCTGGCGATAAGAGTTTCATATTCTGAAAGCCAAGACTTATTTAAAATCAAACAAAACCCACAAATGACCAAAAATCAAGATACTGACATGAATCCACATTTATCTAGAAATGTGCCGTTGCGACATGCGACTGATTTTAATAGAGCACGTCGCAAACGTAGGCTACTGCGACTGACTGAACCAATACGAGACGTTCTTCTGACGTTGTTTATCCCCGGGTGCACAGAGCGGCTTTGGCGCAAATAAATTCAACCAGGATGTAGCTCGCTACTACAGCCAGCCCACATTCATGAGCCAGCCTATCACACGTTAGCAAGAAAACGCAAAGCCAATCCTATTAGCGATACTGGTTTAGGGAGGCGGGACTAGTAGAGAACAAGATCAGTTCACCGTTTGTGTACCAAATTTTTGCCGGGGACAATTTATAACTCACCGGTTATTGGTGGGGACATGTCCCTGGTGTCCCTACCCAATCCTACGTCCATGGTCATTGGTACACTGCAGTGCTAAAGGAGAAACACTCAGCCATGGTGACGACTGGTTCGTTTGCTCATAATATGTCTTGTATAACATAAAAAAGCAGGTTGGACAGGTTAAAAACTTTGGAGGAGCTCTTTAAGCCAAATACCAACTAGATGCTAATTAAAAATGGGTGAGCAGGAAGATCCTCCAGATTAAAAGATAAAAATTGTCACACCCTCTTGAATTCTCATAGAAGACGCTGATCAGACGCCCCACTGGCATGACAACTGTTACAAATCACACCTGAGAAATGTCTGTTCTATGTGACACTGCTGTGGTTGAGGTTTGGGGAAAGCTCATGGTTTTGGTTGGAGAAAAAAAAAGTACTCTGGTAGGGAAACGTTGTGGTTTGTGTTAAAATGACCACTTCTTCAAATAAAGGGGAACTTTGTTGTCATAGTTACAATAATGTACACAAAGTAAAGGTTTGTGGAGAGTCGTGGTTTAAAGAAAAAAAACGTTGTCAGTCTGAAACACGAGCAGTGGTCTCTTGTGATGCAGGCTCATGATTTAACACATCCATCCATTTAACCTCTCCCCACGTGAACTCCACCTCGCTTCCTCCTTTGCTAATCGTCACTTGACTGCAAACATATGATGTTTAAGGGGAAATGACCGATGCTGACAGGAAACATGCAATGTCACATAACTGAATGGAAGGCCGTATATCTTATTAGCACATAGAAGTTTTCACGGGACAGAAAATCTTCCTGTTTAGAGTCGTTTTCAGTATTAAAGAGCTAACAATCAATTTAGAGACATTTAAAGCAGGTTCCAATTTGTTTTCAGGTTTGCTCATGAGGCATCCCAAAACTACTCCTTTAAATCAACAGTGAGGCCAGTGCTGATTTCTTTTTAACTACAATTTCTGTTAATTAAGCCAGAGTTTCTGCAGAGGCTCCTTTTTTGTCTGTTCCTCCATTTATTGCAAACAGCTCCGACTTTGCATCAGACAGCGTTCTTGGGAAAAGACTTCACCCAGCACAAGATGCTGCAACCGATAATCTAAAACTGGTTATGGATTGAATCACTGATGAGTGGATAAAATCCTTAAAGATTATTGTTTTAAGTTCAGGATTGATTCGTAGAATTTAAAACACTGACAGAAAAAGGGGATAGGACGTCACTGGGTGCAGAGGAACAGGCACACAGGAGCTACAGGAGCCAGCAAAAAGTACCAAACTGAGATATTATTGTAATAGAGAGTGCACAGTGGGGACAAAATGAAATGTATAACAAAGACGGATCGAAGGAGGCAAAAAGTCCTTTTCGCATGGGACTAATTTTACTTGGGCGTATCGAGTGATTTGTAGTAATTGCGGGGCTCGATGGTGGTTTTAATCCACAGGGAATCTGCTGCATTTACTATTTCAATCTCGCCCGTGTCGTGAAAAACGGAGGCCGATGGTGGTGGGATCAATGGAGGAGAGGTTTTGAATAGAAAGACCAGAAAACTTCACACTTTGCTTTGCTGAATCAGGATATGACAAATTGTAAAAATCCTAAGATATTCAGAGCACGGGGTGTGACAGTTAACGGTTTATGAGGTAAGGCAATCATTTTGGTTAAACATTAAATCTAATGACTCTCCGTAATGTGAAACTGGTTTGTAGCAGTGACTGTAATCCCACAGACGTTTGGTAACATCTGCAGCACCAGGCAGTCTCGGCTCACTGTTTTGGTTTGCCGGTCCACATTGTTGAGTCACTCCGGCTCTCACCGACCCCCGCATATTAAACCGTGGGCAGCTGCTCTCAGCTCTCACGCACGCACAAGTTGATTGTCGGCTTCCTGCCCAGCGTGAAATGGTGGAGAGCCAGACTAACTGAGTGGCTAGTGAGCACAGTCGAACATCCAGGAAGCCAGAGAGCCAGATGTTTTTCTCAGGGAGCTGGCGGATGATACTGTGGAGGAAGTGCCAGTGAATATTGGACTTCATTCAACAGGTGGTGAGGAGGGGAGCCACAGCTGAATGCCTGTGTTGCCTGCTTCCTAGAGGATGTGTAAGTAATGTCTGGCGATTGTATGCTAGCATGTTAGCCCTGCGATAAATCGATAGTTCCTTAAGACTTGTTGCTATGAGTCGCTTTCGGAGAATTTCTGCCCACTAAAGAATTATTTTTTATTTTATTAATGAGATTTTGAGCTAATCTTGGTCTATAATATAGGAGACGAACTCACTTTGGTCCAAGCCTCTGCCGTTGATGTCCACTGGACTATATGCACATGAGTGTGCCCATGCACTTTAATGCCATACAGCGCTGAGAGGAAGCACTGATGTGTGACAGAATTGCCTGACGGCTGGCGATGTGCTAGCAGGCCGTATCAATGGAAGTGTCTTCCTTGCTTCCCCTAAATGCGCTCAGACAGAGACAAAGACGGAGGCTGCCGACTGAATCCCTGAAATGGACAGCCCTGGGACGCTGAGTGAAAGTCAAACAGTTTAGTGCAGAGTAGTTAGGGGCTGTAGCTTCTGTCTGCCTGCTCCATTAATGGAGAGAGTAGAGCAGGTGAGTGCTGCAGTGGTGCAGAGGATGGCATATGCCAAGCTAGAGGGGTGAGACTGGCACAGTAGACCCCCTGCCTTCAGTGTCATCTGTCACCATGGTGAAGTAAATGCGCGTGCTAGTGTATGCATGCTTGCATGTGTGTGTGTGTGTGTGTGTGTGTGTGTGTGCGTGTGTGTGTGTGTGTGTGTGCTCAGCAGGGTAAGGAGAGAAAGTAAGATGAGGGGGAAGGAAGAGGGCAGAGTAGAGGGCAGACAACCTGGCAGAGGCTGAACAGAGAGACACATCGCTTGCAGCATTAAGGAAGGTAGACTGGAATAATTGATAATCCAGAGCTGGCAAAGGAAAAAAGAATATAATACCAATATATATGAAAACATGCTTATACATATCCAGTGTTTTCATTTAGATCGTGCTTTTTAGCTGTAAATATTTATTGAATTATTTATATCGTACAGCAAAAAAAAAAAAAACTCGAGGTGTAAAGTTTTCCCTCTGCTGCCCACTGTGGCCCAAACCCACTATGTGAAGCCGGAGTACATCTTCTCTCCCACCCCATCCTCTCCTCCTTCACTCACTCTCGAAGAAGCATTTGCAGAAGCAAAGAAAATGTAGAAAGACAGACTGAAACAGAGAGTGTGATAAACATAACAGCAGCAATGGATTAAATCATTTACAGATGCCATGTTTTCAGCAAAACAGCTCTAAAACCCGCCGTACTCTACCTCTCCAGCACCAAATGGCAAAGCGGCTTATTATGATCCATATTTATGTTTGTTGCTAGATGGTGACCTCAAGTGGCTAAAGAGGAGGAAGAGAGGAGAAGTTGCAGGACTTCGTATGGAGGAAGTTTGGAATGGACTTTCAGGTTATCAAGCTGAGGACACAACTGTTCATGTCTCCTGTGAAAAGAGAGGTCAACAGCTGCTCAGCCTACCCTTCCCCTTTTAAGTTACTAACGTAGTAAAGTTACGTCACATACATAGGGTAATGTAAGCTACTTAGGTATCATGGATATGTTTGTAAGAGAAGTGACAGAAGTGACATTGGGATTTCAGCCCAAACCACAATGTTTTCCCAAACCTAACCAAGTTGTTTTCATGCCAAAACCTAACCAATGACTAAGGTCTGGTACGTGTGTCGCTGTTACGCTGCAACGATCATGTTGTCTTAGGAAATATGTTGTGTTCCCATTTTTTCAGCTTCCCCCCAAGGGGCCAGATACAGTCAGATCAGTCTTCAACAGGCACAAAGCTAAGATTCATTAGTCAACTAGTTACATCGAGCATTTGCCGCTGTGTTTTCAGCCACCTCAACCCTTTTTCTGTTGGCTAGGATTTATTCACTCTGAGGAAAATGGTTTCTGTGACAGCTCCAGATTCTGCCCAAGACATTTTGGAGCATGCATCTTCCTCTCCCTGACAGATTCCTCCAAACGTTATGCCCCACCTGAATGTCCTGTTTCATTCGGAAATACGTTGCGATACAGAAGCTGGACACTTTCGAAATGCTGTTTCAATGGGGAATACAGGATGATTGTGTTTAAGCACATACAGTACAGGCTACAGAGTTAACTCACACATACAGTGTGAGTGTAATTTAGTATTTTTTTTCCCCACCCACTTCGTAGCAGCATCTTCACCTATTTGAGTAGGTTACAAGTCTAACAAAAGTCCTCGTCAGTAACTCTGCATCATTCTGTCATCAGCAAAGCTTTCGCTGTGAGGAGGTGATACAAAGCTGGCTGATAAAAAGAAAAAGTACGTTCAGCAGAGCAGAACATCAAGAAATCACACACACTCGAGCACAGAGCTACCAGGCTTTATCATTCAGGTAATGCAAGCAATTTCCCATTTTATTTGTTCTTCCCTTTTCTTTCCTTTTTGATGACAAACTGCAAATCCGGGCCCTTACACGACATACAGTCTTTTGCAGCTCATAACACCTTATAACCCCCTCTTGAGTTCCAATTTATTATCCAGCTGCAGGATGAATAGAACTTGAGGGACTTAAAACCTATCATACGGCCTTTCTTCCTTTTGTAATCACGCTAAAAAGGACACGGCTCCGAGACGAGGTACTTGAAATCAATCCCGGCTCAATGTGAGCCCAACATGCATAGAAACATTAATGCATTTATTGTTGTGGATGTATCCGTGCGCGGGCTTTTACAGCTGGATCACAGCATCTGAGAATGTTTGTTTTTCTCATTAAAACACACTTTCTAATTAATTTGCCAACTTAATTTTCAATATAAATTTCCCATTAACTTCCAGTGCGTCAAAACAGAAGGTGATCAAAATCTGTGATTTTAAAAAATGCGTGTCGGTCCGATGAGTCACTTTTTAACCACATGTAAGGGTTAGGGGAGTTTGGTCCATCAAAGATGCTATTAAATCTGTCTCCCTCTCAGCTTTGTGAAGGCCTCTTTTCACCTCCATCACGGCGCTCGGAGACATTTTGTTCCGACTACAGAGGCTTCTGCCTCTCGTGTCTGTCGTGCCTATTTTTCTTTTTTCATACGACTTCTTTACTTCTCTTTTGCCGCGAGGCACAGTATGTCATCGGGCAGAGCAGGTATTGCTGACAGGCTGTGACGTTTAGGTGAGAATGCACAATGGCCTTGCAGGTCACTTTTATTCATTATCAAGCTGAGATCAGGGTGAAATATTCTGCGCAGGTGTTAATATGTGTCACCCGAGTTGTCACTGTTGAGCTTCAGTCAAATCTCCCGAGCTTAAGATAAATCAGTCTGCCAATAGCCAGATGAACTGATCACTTATTCTAAAATTACTTGCTCTGCTTTCCACCTTCCCCAGAGCTCTCCTGTTGTGCTTTGAAATTATCTCTCTGGATTTTTGATATGCTGCTTTCAGAGATAATGCAACAATGTGGCTCTATTAAATTGCTTTTGCTTAAGACTTGTGGCACTGGTCACTGATCGTAAATCCACTTTCTTGGCGCCTGGAAGTCAAACTGACATGATTGCTTTTAATGCAATGACATTAGAATAATTGCTAAGAAATCCTTTGTGTTCGTTGAGGGTTTTATATTTACATACAGTACTGTATTGTGTATTGTGTGGGTGATCACTTCACTTCCAGCCAGTGGCCACACAGACAGTTAACCAGTTGGCAAGTCAACATGGTCAGCATCTCCCAATGTTACTCTGGATTATGTCACTAGGGGTGCGCGCTCTTGTAGTATACTGTTCAGATATTCGGAGCACTCTCGGAGCAGCGGAGCGTAAGAGCATTTTGCTATTCATAAGCAGTAGAAATAGCACTCCTGACTAATAAAGCAACTGTGGACTGATGAGGTGAATTCACCAAATTGAAAAATCAACACACATGCTTGGATATCAACCAAAGAGGCATCGATTGTTGTTTATGTGTTGTGTTAAAACGCTTTCGTTTCATTAGACAAGCAGCCGTATTTATCTCATTTCTTTGAACTGAGTTGTCGGTTAATGTTACAGATAAAACAGTAAAACTTTTAAGTATATTTGGCGTTAAGTTGTTTATGTTTAACTCTAACTTAAGCTACAAATGAGCCGTTTGTTAATTCATGCAGAGAGCACACTCTACTTCAGTGAACAGCCCTGCTCTTTTTTTAATGTGGAGCATCAGATCGCTTTATGAAAGTTTTGCCCAGATGGGTTTGGTTTTGCAAGACGTAGCAGTGCATGGTTCAGCGAGCTCCATGACAGCCGGTGCTCTGTGTGCACGTTGTTTCTCAACAATTTGTGTATTTCACCTCATCGGCATGGAATTCAGTGAAGAATTGAATGTTTTTCAGGTATGCAAAAGCATATTTCCACTTTTCATTTGCAGTTTATTTTAGGTTTAAGCAGTAAAAACTACTTGTCTGGATTAAATTAATAAGTGAGCATTCACTTCTGGTTTCACACTGGACAGAAGTAGCGATGATTGCCAAAAATAAATAATCTCTGCTCGACAACCTGCATCAGACACACAAAACTCTGTGCGACGTGGTACGTGAGGCAATACCAAGTTTTTTTAGGGAGCCCAGTGAAGTAACAGGATCACTTCTTGCCATGAGCTCTGACAGTAAGGTCAACTGCTGTCAGCACAGCTGGACGTTTGAAAGAGAAACAGCTAATGCTAACCAGACCTCCTCCTCTGTTTAATATGGAATGATAGTACTGAGCATGTAGGCTTGCCAAATAGTCGGCAGGTGAAACAACTTAGAAAAGAGTAACCGGTGCAAACGTTAAGCGAGCTAAGCCAACTGGCTTCCATTTGAGTGATAGAGACACCGTTCACCCTGTTACAAGACACTGTACCATCAACACGAGTCTGGGGCTGTTATTTGAAGGTAAAAACGTGACATAATGTTGCTTTAAATGGTTAGTTTACCAAGATTATGTGCTGCTGAATTAAAAACACTGAACAACTTGCATCAGTGTTTGTAGACTGCACGGTCAGTAAGCTAGTGCACCGTGGAATGAAACGGCATGCCTCGAAACCAGTTTAACATAATTTACAGCCAAATAAAAATATGAAAAAAATTGAGCACTGCATAGCTCACGATCCACCTCTGAGCATAATGATGCAGCACAGTCTCCATTAAAAGCAGACAGAATTACAAGCGAACTGGGCATAGCAGGGAAATGCATCCCGCTTGGATGGAAGACCAGCAGTGCATCTTGAAGCTAAGCTTTTGGAAGCAGCCACCCAGAAGTGGTGCCTGAAGCTAGAATTATACTCCTCCACTCTCACAGTCAATCTTAACTATGGGGAAATGGGCACTTGGCCTCCTTAAGCAGGCTCAGCGTCCGACACCTGCTGCAGTCTTGGGTTACAGGTGCATGTTGTCCCTTCAGGGCATTAGTAAGCAGCTCAGACCATCTTCCAGGCGCGAGGGCCTGGGAGAGACAGCGATGAAGCAAATGGATGTCAGGAGTTATCTGATGGACTGTAGGTAGTGGGGGATACGTGTTATGAGATTAGTGGATGTTGGGAATTGCATTTGACATACAGCCCAGTTATTGGGAGCTGAGAAGAACACGAAATTTTAAAAGATATCGCTCAATGATGTTAAGACTCTAAAATGTTTTTTCAACAGCACGTTAAATGTTACATTACTCTCTTATCCTGTGATGAGCAATTTACTTTAGCACACCCTGGAAGTATATTAAGCATGTCGGTCTCGAGATTTCTGTCACAGCGCAATCAGCAGAGCACTGTGATGAAGTCAATACCTTCAAAAGAAGACATCTAACTGCAGAACCTTGAGCGAAATTCTTTCAAGGCAGCTTTTTCATCGCCTGCCTTCCCTGAGAGGAGCTTTTCACAGCGAGCGCTAAGTGCTCGGGACTGAACATGAGGGCCATCATTCACTGACGCCTTCTGCCAGAGCCACTTTTCACCATACTAAGTCAAATTCCAAGCAGCATTTTGAGAGTGTCAAGGCCCTGTGTCGTGTTGCTTCAAAGACAAAGGCCCAGAGAAGTCCTGGAGAAGTCAGATTCTCCGCTATTATTCAGTCACTCAGAAGACAGTGCCGCTGAGCGTTTCTGCTGTGGCAGGACTTTTCTGAAAGCACTGGGGGGGAAGAGGACACAGAACAAGATCAGTGAACAGCTTCTACTTTCCCAGGGAGGAGTTTTCCAAAGGTCACAGTGCCCATTCACACACCAATTTACATTGATCAGCAACTCTCCACTGTTGTTTATGCACCAGGAGTTTTGCCCAGAAACCCCGCCATAAATCAACCGCGGGCCGAAAAAAAAAAAAGCCCTTTTTCGATATGAAGGCGGCGGCAACGGTGGCTGCAGCAGGAGCTTTCGGCTGACATATCTCTTTGTGCTGTTCGACACCGTTTGGTTTTCCCTCCCCAAGTTTAGTTTGCATTTGATGTAGATCAAAGCACGGCGCACTTCACAAAGAATCCGGCTGTGAATTCTCGGCGGTCACTTGAAAGCGCTAACAAAATAAATAAATAAAGAGGGGAGATAAATTCTACTTGACATGTATTCAGTCAGTCTGTTTCAGCGGTGTGGAGCTATTTGTCTAATTAATATATCAATGTTCGGTAGTGTAGTTGGGGTAAAGTGGATAATTACTGTAATGACTCAATCAGGTTTCGCCCTCTGTTTTGCTTGGAGAGGCACCTATGTGTCTTTTTCTCCTTACCCCTGTGTACCTTCAGTTGATTTCCCAGGATGATGGATATTAGACTTTCATGTGTACCACAGTGCGCTGAATATATACATAACACACACGTAAGCCCATGAATATGGAAATTGTGCAAAACAGGTGGCGAGTGGCTACAACAAAGTTAGGTTTTCCCTTGTAAATGTAAAAAAACAACCTGTCGCAGGGAACTCAGTCGGTACCACGTCGAAGAAGACGAGACCGGCGACACAGAATTGAGCCTACTAGTGTTGCATGTCTAACCAAATGCTGATATTTCTTATTCCTCTGCGATAGGCCTCCAAAAAAGTGATTAAAAACACTTCAATGAGCCTCACTGTTTCACTGGGAGACGTGTTGCTTCATTAGCAGTCAATCTCCCAAACACAGTCCTGCTGCCGTCAATACTTACCAGTGAATCAAATGTGTATTCATTTGCAGCTGAAGATATTCCCCAACAAATGCACTTTTCCATTAAGGTCCACAGTCTTGCCAGAGGCTATAATTAAGCACGTTGGTGCTTTGAGCGAAATGCTCTTGTAAACATGCTCACAGTGACAATGTTGATGATGATGATGGTGGTTAGCATGTTTAATGTTTACCATGTTCATAATCTGAGTTTAATGTGTCAGAATGCTAACACACGCAAATGAGTACAGCAGAGACTGATGAAAATGTCATTAGTCTTCATCCCGTTTGTTTGTTTCTTTGTTGGTTGGTTTGTCAGCAGGATTAAACAGAAACTACTGAAACTTTGATGGAGGATGAGTCTCAGGCCAGAACAGACTCTATTAACTTCTGATGCAGAGTCAGAAAAAGAGCATCAGGAACTTTGTTTCACTTTCTACAACACTGTGAGGCTGCTTTTCACAATTTGTGTTCATTTCTCAGGGGATTATGGATGAAAAATCAGGCATATATATGTGTGACTGGTATCAATGAGTGAGTACAATTTAATGCAGATTTCCATGTATGTAGTCATAAACAAAAGAAGTGGACAAATTACAATTTTGACCCCTTGATGGCGCTAGACGAACAGTCAGTGTGTCACCACATTAATCAAACTGATTACATATATGATTATGATTATAACTGATTATAGATAGATAGATAGATCCTCTTAGAAATTAATGTGCTTGCAACATAGACAGGGTGGGGAGGGCGGACTACTGTATTTGATGATAATAGTCTCTCATGGGATCTGTTTCCAATAATGAAAATGTAATTCATAACACAACCATTACCCTTATACTCAACGATTTTGTTAATTAAAGCAAAAACATTGTTTCCAGAAAAGGTTGCCTTTTTTTTGTCGACAGGTGGCCCACCGCCACGGTCCTGATGCCAAAATAGATTATTCTGAAAGGTGATGCAAGTTTGCAAATGCATGATAATGAGATTCACACTGAGTTGCAAATCTGTTTGCTTCAGAAATGTCAGTAAGCTACGTTATAACAGCTGCTGACTCTATCAAACACGACAAAGCATCCGGTCTCAGCATGCATTTTTGCTCCAAACTGTTTTCGTATCATTTGCGTAAATGATATTACAGTACAATCGAAAAATTAGAACTCTGATTAAATATGATCAATGTCTATCAAGCGGGGAATCATTTAGGGAGGTCAAAACAGATGGAGGGAAACGGCTGCAGGAGCTGGGAGAAAGAAGATGTCGGCTGAGTGATTCAGATGCAGAGCAACGGGGACGGACAAGTCGAGAAGCTGGGTGATCTGCCATTGATTGGCACTCTCATAGAGCCAGGCCAGATCCCCCCATCGGCACTGAGGAGTTCGATTGAGAGAGTAGTGACGAACGTTCCCTCATGCTCGGCAAGAGGAGGATGTGTTTAATTAATGGGTAAAACAAGGTGTACGTTAAGAGGATTAGGCAGGTGCAGGGCAGCGTTGGCAAAAATGTGACTCTTGTACACAAAGTGTAGAGCAGCTCGCAGGGTCTACAATCAATACAGTAATTACGGAAGTGTGTGATAATCACACAGAGATGTTGATGACAGTCCTACTTTGATTAATGGTTTCGCTGGGAATCAGTCCAAGAGCAAAGCAAATGCGCCAGAACCGTGACATTAACAGCATAGCATATCCGGTGTACGACTGTTTAAATGTGTATTGATGGACCGTGGTAAATTGGTTGAGAGACAGCCAGCGAAATGAATGGCAGCGCCATAAACAATCAAACATTTAATTGTACATTCCATTCCACTTAGCAACTCGGTTGGCTGAAAATAATCAATTTTAAAAGCCGCTGCGTTAAATCTCAGGAGTGCAGAATCTGTTTTTGGATAAATTTAATGCGCTGTAGACTTATCACCATCATGTTGTAACCCTTAATACTTCAACTGTGCACAAAAATGATTGCATTTCTGAAACCCCCCCTCTCTGTATCTCCCTTCACCTCTCAATTCAATCTCTTATTTTCCTCTCCTTCTTTCTCTCAAAGCATTACAAACACAGCAGAAACCTTCTGAGAAAATACAACACGGCACAGATTGATTATGGGTCTCTGCTAATACATCGGAGGCCGCCACATTGTTCGGATGTTTCTGAGCGTTGAGGGGGAATGGATAAATCTACCAGTATATGCTTGTCTGATTGCACTGCACAAACAGCTGACGGTAGCTTCTTATTCTGCAGCTTCTTTGTGAAAATCTGAATTAAGTAGTGAAACGTTTTTTTGAATCAACACACTGAGGTGAATTTATTTGCGATGAAGCGCCTATACGTTTTGGTACATATGTCTGGCTGTCAATCCGAACGGTGCTTATCAAGTCTCTTTCATTTCTCCATCAGTCAGACATACAACACTGCAGCACTTCTTCAGGGGAAAAATGTTTCCAAGCAACTGCTGCAACAACTTACTGAGAGACAGCTATCAAAGAGATCGAATGAAATCACAACTCATTCGTGTGCAGGGCCATTTAGCTGCTTCTCTAACATCGTTCGAGGGTTAACTTGAAGGAATCGATATCTGCCCTCTCCCGTACTTGTATGGATGTTTGTTATACAATGAAGCAGCACTGAAGTTAATGGTAAAAAACAAGCGAGTGAATGTTTAGTGCGCCTTTGTAGTGTTGAAAGCCTGATTCATCATTCGCGGGATGTTTTCAGATTGGGGTTTCAGGGCTACAAGTATAAACCTGTGGCAGAAATCATCTCTTCGGTTGCATTAAACTGAGCCAAGGATATTTTTTTCCAATATTAGCGTTCATGTAAGGCCTCAAGAGGTAGTCACATAAGCCTGTGTCAGGATACTTTAGATACTTTATTTGTAGTAAGACATAGAATTCTCAATATAGTACTCAGATATTGAACAAGTTGTCCTTCTATGTTGAAACTCTCATGTGTTGCTGCTCAGCAGAGATAGATTCATCCATTCCCTCCACTCATGCATCTTTTATTCTGATATTCAAGGATTATACCAAGGTTTGCAACCTTGTTAACTTGTTTACTACATTGGTTTTGAAAAGTTACCTGCAGGAGGATGGTTACGTGAGTAGGCTCAGTCTCCAGATACATTACGTGTATAGCAGATAAAAGCTGCTCACTGCAGTGGCTGGGCTAAGTCTTTCTTTTAGGGATAGGAATCCTAAACTTTCTAACTATTTTTTCCAATTTTGTTTTGACTCTTTTAGATAGAGTTGACAGTTCCTTTTACATTTGTTTTTTCGCAGCTGGGTTGGCTCTGTAGCTCCAACCCTATCACCAGACCAAAACATCAAATTTGGATGAAATGTGAAGCTCCAGAGTACTTCCAGTAA
Organism: Pagrus pagrus; assembly: GCF_965226575.1. Classification (NCBI taxonomy): domain Eukaryota; kingdom Metazoa; phylum Chordata; class Actinopteri; order Spariformes; family Sparidae; genus Pagrus; species Pagrus pagrus. The sequence continues at coordinate 8,093,850 of NC_140191.1, forward strand.
CAATCTTTGTATGTCCAATGCCAACATTGCTTTCTACAATATCTGCACATGGGTGCTGCAGTCTGCTGAAGGTCAGAGACAGATAAATAAAATATGAGTATGATGGAAGCTAAAACATTTAGTTAAAGTTAGAGTAAATAATGATTACAGTTGATAAAAGGGCATTACTTGCAGGTCTGTAATGGGATGCAAGATCTTGTTTCCTGCGTGGAAGTCAGACGGCAATACGCCCACACCACCGTGACCTCCAGGCACTTACTTTCCCCCTGGCTACATCCATGGCACGCTCCTTCCTGCATTAGTACTGAACATTAGCCTCGGATGCAAGTCCTGATGTGCAGAATCGCACAGTGTAAGCACTAGAGACGGTGGGCTGGTAGCTCTGACATGACATGACAAATTTCATTTAGTGGTTTTGGTGGGGGTGATGCAGACTAATTTATCAGGAGTTAGTTACTCAGGTTATCTATTTTAGGCCCATTGTTGTTTACTTTTCACCTATATTATTGTTGACCTAAGAATTAATGTTGGCAATGTACGTTTCTGCATTTCCTGATGTTGCAACTTTGTTTGTGCAGGTCCAGTTTTTAATTTTATGTTGGCACAGTGCTGTGTTTATGCTCTGGTTAGGTTTAGGCACAAAAGCCACTTGCTTTTAGTTTTGGGGAAAAGATCATGTTTTGATTAAAATACCCGTTTTGTCCCAACTTCTCGTCAAGAATATCCGGCTTTTGTCACCTTGAAAATGGCAGGAAATTGTCCCGAGACCTTGTTAAAAATATCCAGCAGTGTCATGCCGACAAATATTGAAACCCAGTCTGGAACTGGTGTCACTGGTTTGACACCAGCAACCTCTCTTTCCTTTCAGCTGTAGAAAACTGATTGTTAAACATCAGCCGACTCCGGGATGTTCTGATATTATTACTACAGATATGAGCTCCGTTATATCCAGAATGATTGATTTCCAGTGTGGAAGTTATTCAGTGGAAGCCAGCATTACAGAATAAAAAATATCAATCACACAAAGTGTCTTATTCTTTAATAAATGTCATCATATCTGGATATTTCTCAAAAAACTAAATAAACAAAAAGCATGTTGCTCTTGGCGGCTTTTTAAAAAAACAGTTGTTTGGAACAAATGGCCCAGGATATAGTCATCATAGCTTCACAGCTGTTTCTTTTTTATGAAACCGTTGTTTGGGAGGAAATCTCTTCGGGCCTCGAGCATCACACGACTTGTATGTGCACCTTGTAAATTTGCCCACTCTGCCAAAATCACCGCAGCTCAGCTCTGTCCCCGGGTTCTTTGGCTCTGCCCAGTCGACAAATGTGATTGTTCCGCTGCCAGAGCCGCTCTGTCTCTGAGAGTATTTGTATAACTAAAATTACAATCTGTAGCATATACAGGCTTTATGTACACATGTTAATGAAGCAGTCAGAGGAAATAAATATCGTTGCTACCTTCTACAAATGTGTTTTGGGGATGTAATTACAGCTGCAGCTGTTAAAACACAAGGTATTAAAATGTTTGAGATCAATGTGAAGGCTGGATAATTTGAATTGGAGTGCATCACAACCATCCTGATTGATTAGTAATCTATCCCCACAGTGCTGTACATCAGTGCGGTGGTGATGATACACTGCTGGCTGCCATCGTAATATCTTATGCACGGCACCAATTCTGCAGCCCAGAATGCTTAGCAATGCCAGCCACATCCAATCAAGACATTGTTCCACACCTCTGCGGAGGTTACCAAGTAAGAGGACAGAGCAAAAGGAGCCCCATTTGTAATGAGTCACAGTGGAATGCAGAGCGGGGTAGATAGAGAAGCAGATAGAGGAGGAGAAAAAAGAGCGAGATTGGACTGGGTGAGTTGGCGAGAGAGGATTGGAGGATTGCGTCGACGATAAGAGACGGCGAAATCAATTCTCGACGAAATGAGAAAGATTGATTTGGGAGTGAAACAAAAAAAAATAGTGACAAGGGGCAGGTATGGGGCAGGAAGGAGGGAATGAGAAGGAGGGGAAAATGGAAAGATGACAGCGAAAGAGATTTCACTTAAAGGTGACTGAAAGTGACAGACCGTCAAAATTGTAAAAGAGTACGAGACCCATTCTTAATGCGCACACATTTAATGTGTCAGTCGAGGATAAAGCTGTTTCAAAGTTTATTTTTTTCCCTTTTAAGTTGCAGTTGAAGTTGAGGTTATCTACTCTGGTCTAATTCTTACTTTGATATCTGAAGCACTGCCTTCACCTATTAATTCATTGGCTACTTTATTTCCACTTCATCCATCTATTTTCTTTCTCACCATCTCATAGTAATTATGAGTCCCCAGTGGTTGTTTGGATGAATGGAGAAGCCCACAGAAGCAGCAGCATTCACTCGCCTCCTCTTGGCAGAGCTGCTGGACTGTGTGGGCTGCTTCATTTTTATATTACTTGACACTGCGCGTCCTTGTTTGATTTTTAATTTTCTTAACCGTAGGAACCTTGGCGAGGCAATTATTAAAATCTTTCAGAACCTTCCAGATGGTCTAATACTTCGTCACGGTGAAACTATAAATACATTTATGGTACAATAACTTTAGATTTATTAACTATAAAAAGTTGTGCACATACATTTCTGTTATTGATTTATACATATGGTCCTTATTTTTGACCCAAACCCACCACCACAGTTTTTGACCTCAGCTGGCGGTCACACTGTCAGACACGAGTGCAGTTTGCATCAGCTAAATTCATTATTGCAAACGTTAGTGCTGTGTGTCAGTGTGTCTGTCTGTCTGGCCCCTCGCTCTCTCTCTCTCTCCTTTACTCGTCCATTTACTCTCTTTTTACACCTCGGGCAAAAAGCGAGGTTGCTATCCTCATTAACCTCCCTGCCTCTCTCCAGCTCACCTCGGGCCAGCCCCACCTTAAGCTGCACTCATTACTGCTGAATCAAGCTGGGGAGACGGAAATTGAAGCTGGAAAGCAGGGAAAGTAAGAAGGGGATGGACAAATAGTCGGCTGCAGAGGGAAGACGGAGAGGGAAATATTAAGAGGAGGGAGACAACAACTGGAAACAAAAAAGAAAAAAATCAAAGACGGGCAGAGAAAAGGAGTGTTTCGCTTTAGTGTAGTTAAATGAAAAAAGGACAAAAGAGACAGACGACAAGGGGCAGACAATCCATTAGGGAGCTGGAGAGTGGCTAAGATGATGTGTGAGCCAGTCATAAGCAGACAAGCTCAAAGCTTAAAACTATGGCACTTGGCATGGTTATCCATGATAGATATCTACCTTCTGATACCAGTTATTCATCAATGTCACATTTCTGTTGGCTGAGACTACCAATTCAGGCCGTATTTCATGGCCTCTCCTATCTTTTCTAAGGATTCTGACTGGACTAATCTCACCCAAACTGCTTTGGTGGACTCATGCTGCTGCAGCCTTATGGCTGAGTCAGAGTTCAATAATCCCTACAAACGCATCATTGATTAATGAGTTGCTGCTTAAAGTGCAACAGTTATGGATACAAATGGATGCAAAAATACTCTTGATGATAATGAAGCGCAGTTTTTTTCTCCCCAACACTGAAAAGTTTAGCTTTTTGCTGCCTGTTTGTTACAAGATCTATGGGATATGCGGATGATTAATGGCGTTGGGAATGCTCTTGAAGTACGATCATTAAGAATTTTTTTAATTAGTAGGGGATGGTTTGCGGAGTGAGACGCAGCACTTATTCCCATGCTGAGGAGGAAACGACAGAGCTCAGCAGCAAAAGGCCTCCTCGTGGCCAGAAGGCAACCAGCGGACGCTAACTAAGGCACTGATGTGACATGAAACACGAGCGGGCCGATCCAACATCAGTCTGTACTAATAAAGTAATTACACTGATGTTTTCTCGTGTCATTGTATTTCAATAGCCCACGTCAGTGACTTGCATCTGGAAAGTCGTGCAGAGTGTTGCAGTGATGGAGAAATTTGATGGAGTGGCGAATTAAAAGTGAACGGAAAATGGTAGTAGCATTTTGAAAGCCATAAAACAGAGGGGGGGAGAGAGAGAGAGGGAGAGAAAGAGAGAGAGAGGGGGAGAGAGAGAGCATTAGGCAGCAGACATGATTAAATTCCATCATCTATTACAGCTCGGCTCGTGGCTTTGATCTGGCTTCAAGGCCGCACTCTCTGACGCGCTCAGGCTCCATTCCCTTCTTAAAAGGTGACTCTCTCCGCTCTGTGTTTCATCATTCATTTACTATCCATCATTTTCCGCCTATGGGGAAACACATCCGTGTATATGTGGCTGCATACACTTACCCACAGACTCACTCTTTGGTTAAAGCAATTAGCAGCCTCGACCAAGATGGAGTACAACATTTACATTTCGACCCTCAAAAGGGAGAAACCTTCATTTATTTCTATATTTGACTTTCTCCTCTCTCCCTTCTCTTCAACTTCTCTCCATTTCCTCCATCTCTTTGCCGGCTCTCGTTGTCATCCCCCCTCTTCAGATTCAGATGCAGCTCCCCAATTTCAAGGTACTTTACAAGCGTGGCGTGTTGCGGCAGCAGCAATCAGCGGTGAAAACAATTGTGTGCTTAAAGTGGATGTAACAACATCAACTTGTGAGGCGATAACAGCAAGGGCTGTAACAGCGGTGGAAATGAACCAAATTAATGGGTTATGGTTGATAAATCAATTTTCCTGAATTAGAAATGTGAGGCCTGCTCCTTCCTGACTTTTTCTCTCAGTTTGGAAAGTTTATAGAGGATGAAAACCAATTAAATTACAACAAGTGGAGCTCTAATGTCAACTGACCTCTCATCTTCTTCTGACCCAGCAGTCCCTTCTGTTTCCTCTTCATCTTCTTCATGTCGATCAAACGTCCTCATCCCCATCCCCCTGCCCTTTTTCTCCAACGATCCAACTATCAATCTCCATCCATAATCCCCTACATGAATTTCCCATCCAATTCCTCTCCGTCCATCTGTACGCCTTCATTTCTCCGGGAGCAAGGGAGCTCACATCACAATTTCCTTTCCAGCTTCTCCCTTTCTTCTCCCTCCTTCTTCCATATCTTCCTGTCTTGCTTCCCCCTACCTGTCTTTCTGCTTCCTTGCACCTCTTAGGATAACATAACTCAAGCCTTTAGAGACCAAAAGGCACTTGCTTCTCCCTTCGTCCCTCTCTCCTTCAATCCTTCTCAGTGAGATTCTCCAAGGGACAGTGATTACAACCAAGTGATGCCGCCTCTGCCATGCCAATTAATGCGGGGGGCTTAAAGACGGAGCAAGGGGAAAGAGGGAAAAAAGTGCCCGTGCCCGCGCCCGCATCTCCATACATTACCATACTAAACAGGCTGGTGGGGTGTCTCAGTCCAACTGGTAGCTCTACAGCAGACACTTCAGGGACAGGTTCCCTCAGCCAGACGCACTCCAAGTCAGACATGTTTGCATAAACTGTCCCGCTCTTCAAACAAGCCCGGCGAGGTGTCCTTCTGTGTTTGTCCTTACAGTCAAGGTGCCAACATCTGACATTATAGTACGGCTCTGCTTTATACTCTATTAATTGAGTGTGAAATTACTGTCATCCAGCCCACGCACTCTGGGTGTCTCAGTGACTCTCACATGGGTAATAGGTCATAGGCTCAGGAGTATAACCTCCCTTCCTGCACAACACGTTCTCACTCCCAGCTCGTCAAAAGCAGCAGCTTTTGTCAGTGGCCTTATGCTTCAAACTATGGCATGCTGCCCCTCTAGTTTCTGTTTTGCATGTGAAGAGCTCCGTGGTCATGTAAGCAATAATATGGACTATGCAACAGCCTCTTACACTTTCAAAATAAAGCTTGCTGACAAACAGTTCACATATAATGAAATATTACAATTTTTGGACTGTTATTAACATCGTCAAAAGGTCGTGCTTTGGTTAGGTTCAGGCACCAGAACTACTTGGTTAGGTTCAGGCACCAAAACTACTTGATTAGGTTTAGGCACCAAAACTACCCTTTTTGGTTTAGGCACCAAAACTACTTGATTAGGTTTAGGCACCAAAACTACCCTTTTTGGTTTAGGCACCAAAACTACTTGGTTAGGTTTAGGCACCAAAACTACTTGGTTGGGTTAAGGCACCAGAACAACTTGGTTAGGTTTAGGCAACAAAACTACTTGGTTAGGTTTAGGCACCAAAACTACCCTTTTTGGTTTAGGCACCAAAACTACTTGGTTGGGTTTAGGCACCAAAACTACTTGGTTGGGTTAAGGCGCCAGAACTACTTGGTTAGGTTTAGGCAACAAAACTACTTGGTTAGGTTTAGGCACCAAAACTACCCTTTTTGGTTTAGGCAACAAAACTACTTGGTTAGGTTTAGGCACCAAAACTACCCTTTTGGTTTAGGCACCAAAACTACTTGGTTGGGTTTAGGCACCAAAACTACTTGGTTGGGTTAAGGCACCAAAACTACTTGGTTAGGTTTAGGCAACAAAACTACTTGGTTAGATTTTGGAAAAGATCATGCTTCTGGTTAAAATAATCTAACTTACTATTCAACATAAGTTAGGTAAGTGCTGTACCTTATGTCACGTAACATTAAGTGATGCAAGTACGTCACTTTTGTAACATGTTTCATCCTTTACGCACATTTATTTACATGACATAAATGACTAAATGATAAATGAAGACAATACTCTTCGGGATGTAAACCTCTGTCCAGTCCAGTTTAAAACCCATCCAACCATCCCCTGGCTGACTTTTCACATCTTTATTTTACCCTAATAGATGGGGACCAAAATGTAGGGCCACTGATGCTTTGGGAGTTGGAACCTGCTGTCCTGCACATTATATTATAACCCTATACAGACAAACATATGCACACAATGCATCTTGCAGAGCTTAAAATAGCTGCCTGCAAAGTACGGTTAAGTTACAATCCATCACACTAACCTCTCTGTTCTTCCCCCTGATGAGTAATGATGCACTCGGTGGCATTGTGGCCAGTCAATCACGCTTTAGTATGCATCATGACCCCATCATACATCAAACAACCCTGATCACTGTGACTCGAAGGTTTCACTTCGTACCCGGGGAAGCCAGAGGAATTCAACAATCAGTCTATTTTGCAATGACAGCGCCATGAAGCCTGTTAGCTCAGTACAAGTCTGCCTACAGGAAAATGGTCACTCACCAAAGTCATGAAAAACAGAGATAATGAGAGTGGAACATTTTTGCAGAAATGATTGGGATTATTAAGTCAAACATTAGTTACAATAACTGGTTGCTGCAGCTATAAGAACCTACACTTTCGAAGAAATTAGAGACTGAAGGTAAAGACAGAAAATCTACAAAAGGTCAGAGCTCTGAGATGACTGCTCTAATTAGTGTTACCGTCGAAGTAGATGAGGTCTTTCGTCTTCGGAAAAAAAGTCTCCTGCTCTTCTGTGAATAAGAGGACCTGAGAGAAGCTCTGAAAAAAGCTGGAAGCGAATTTCTCCCCTGCTCATCTTAAAGTATATTATTGTACCATTTTCTTTTAGCCAACTTAAAAAGCTGCCTTGTCCATTACATTACATCCTATTTAAACATTCCCCCCTGTATAAAGCCTACTTGTATCCACTTGCCTTTTGATAAATTTGCCTTCAGCCAACATTTGAAAATACTGAGTGAGCATATACACACTCATTTGTAACGTTAAACATGTGGGTCCGCTATCAGTCGACTTCGTGAGTCTCTGCGGGCCCTCCAAATCTCCAGGAGCCCCGAAGAACAGTTCATCGCTTCGTATTAGTTCTGCACATTGATGCAGGACTAATACGATCTGTTATGTTCTTCTTGGCAGTGTTGCCCTCAGGGACGAAATCACACTGAGACAATAATGCTTTTAGATCAAAAAATGAAATTAACACGCTGAATCAATGAAAGTTTTGAAAACGTTGCACCAGACTTGACAGCCGATATGAAAATAAACTGCAGTTTATGAGCAGTCAGTGATAATAAGAGATAGGAACTGGCTTTTCTCCATTCCTGCTTATTAGGTTTAACTTTTGCATTCTTTATATGCAGTCTATCCTTCGCACCCAGAGCTTCTCTATCTCACCTAAAGTAGAGAACCGCTGTAAGTAATGTGACCAGGGGATTCTGATTAAACCAAAACATAATGAAGCGTAAAACAATTATGTTTATTTAATACACTGAAAACGCAAATGGCAACATATCTAAAACAATTAAATTGATGATGTAAAAACCCCTTAAAACACTGTCAGCAACAGCCAGAAATAAAAGAGGGGCTCTGATAAGCGGCAAGATAAGAACTACTCGACAAGGGTCGGCTCGCTGTCCACCAAGCGGGGAACATTTAGCTGAAGACCCACTACCAGCAGATGGAAAAAAGGCGATGAACTTCACATGCACACACAAAATTAAGGAGAGGGTGCAAGGTGCAAACAAGGCATCCGATAGAAGGAGTAGTTACTTTGTGGATTAGGCGCCAGCTTGAACAGGTACATGACCCCCCTGCATCGGGTTCTGGCCTAGAAGGTGGGGAATAGAGAAACTCCCCACAACTATTGGAAAATACAAACTAGACCAAATATGACATACTTAATGATAAAATCTAGGCAAAACAGCAATCAGTACTGCAAAACAAAAACAACAACTTGTGTTTCCTTGGTTTTACTAGCAAACACAAAATGAGGTAAGTCGATTTATATGATATCACCGTGTTGGTGTTGTCCCAAGAACATCATATTTTGTGTTTTGCAGGACCGTCATTGCATAACAATCTTGTTATGATTTCATACCTTTGCGACGTGTTTTTCCTGGAACATCATAGTTAATGTTGCTCCAGGGATTCGACCCTGGAGCAATTGCAGCTAACCAAAAAGGGACCAAGTCTGCATTCGAAGCGAGCTGTTAAGTGGAGAATCGAGCATGGACACCCAACCCGACCCTGACGGTCAAAAATGTTGAAATGTTGTCTGGGTTCAGGTCGGGTTCATTCACGTCAGTTGTTGTGGTTCTTTCAAGTTCGTTCTTCACAACAACGCCAAATAAACCACAATGGTTGGTTTATCTAAATCAGGGTAAACAGGTCAACTGTAACCGTGGTCACAACTACATGATATTAACTACAACTCAGTACTTACATTAACTACGTCCAGCTCTAGTCGGGTTCGGATGTACAAAACAGAATGCCTGTCGAGTTCGGGTCGGTCTGGGTGACTACACTCTCATGCGAAATGATAATTTGTCCCATGTTTCCAGAGTTGCATAGCTATGACTTTACAAGGACGGCATTAGATCATGCAAGTAAGTCACAAGCAATCAAGGGAGTGTGCTGGCAGTCAAGTGAAAAATCTGGCCAAAATGATCAGTTATCCTAAGCTAAATGCATGATGCAACGCATAGAACAAAAAGCAGCTGAAAATAATACCAGAACACAGATGTGGGGCGGTGTCTTCACAGCCCTAAGGGTTTGCCTCCTGCATAAACCCATAAAGGAGCATAAATGAGCTACACCTGTTGTCCACTGGCAGCCGATCAGGCTCAAGCAAGGCAGTCTGACCTTTAAGGTGGACAAGCCGATCCTACTACAGTAACATGTCTACAGTTAGTGTTGCACATGTGTGAACGCAGCACCATGTCCTCGTGCTGATGCATGTAAGTCCTTTTTGTCTGTCTCAGCGCGCCTCCTCCACGGTGCTCGGGATGTCACGCAGTATGATGGGAGCTGACGAGGTCTGAGGGTAATTGGCTTTGAGTCAAAATGCAAATTTATGTCAACAATTTCACAGGTGTTTCTACTTTTATTGAATAACTTGGGAAAAGAGAGTACAAACAAACTGCAACTCGTGGCGGGTCTATAAATAACATCCATGCGTACACAGAAATCCAGCTGAATTCCTGATTGCAATCATGGGTACAATTAATGAGGCTTTGCAACTGCATATACAATATGTTTTGTTTGGATCAGAGTTTTTGGTGTCATGCAGAGAAAATGTTTCTATGCTAATGTGGGAGCTGTAACATAACTGTCCCGCGGCATTTCAGTGCAAACGCTGTATGTCCAAACGAAGAGGAGGAGGAGGACATGGTGATTAGGGGAACAGCGTACCATACTGTGCTAGGCCTAATTGTTTTGTACAAACAACAGCATATAGTTAAGGAGGTATAAGCCATGTTGAATTGGGGTTTCCCTCGGGACAAACATTTCATCTAGTCTCTTTATTCAATTCAATGTATGTTGTCGTTCTCACTGTTTGTGTATGCGTCTTTGCTGCCAGAGTGTTGTAGTTACAGATCAGGTCTACACGTAAATGGGATTACATAATCAGATTACAAAATGTAAGTAACTATAATTGATCCAGATTACATTTGAAAAAATGTGTAATCAGATTAAAGACACATCGTCAAGGATTACGAGACTATATTCTTTATTAGGTCTTTAAATTTGGGCAATTCTTTTAAAAAAAGCATCCGGCAGTACACCTGAAGTACTGTATTTTGTTTCCATCCGTTCATTGATTGGTTGGTTTGTCAGCAGGATTGCGCAAAACTACTGAACTACTCAACAAAACTTGGATGGAGGATGGGTCTTGGCCCAGAATAGACCCCATTCACTTTTGAAGCAGCTCCAGGAATTACTTTATTTTCTTAAACCATAAAAAATGTTCCCCCTAGCATTTCCCTGTGGTATCACTGTTGGCGCCGCTGTTGTTGACACAGGGTTACCAGCAACATGGCTACGATTAGCAGCCTGGCTACTGTTCAAGGCAAAAAAACAACTGCATGAATCTAATAGAGAGAATGTGGGTTTTGAACCATCATCAGCAGCCAACCACCATGAGTTGCGCTGACCAGGGCCAACACCAGAGTGCTGTCCAATGAGTGTATGCTCGTCTGTTCACACTTCTTTACCTCTATCACTCTCCCTCTTCACCTTCTTTGCCTCCTCCATCAGCAGGGTTCTGTTACCTGTGGATGGTGACCGGAGAAAACGATGCTTCTTCCGGTTTTGGTTGCAGACTCGCTTCCTTTGTGCTGTAATTCATCCTTCCTTTTTGGGAGGATTTATAGCATTTTTCCACAGGCATTACACTGTGCAATCAGTATTTACATCAGAATGATAAGTAGAAGCAAAATAGTTGCCTAATGCAAGTTTAACATTGTGAGATTATCAACGTTTTTGGTAATTTCTCAGTGAACAATGCACGGATCTCGATGAGATTGCACCGATGTCGCCGATTGGTCACATTCTAGTTTGCAATGAAAGTGTTTTAAGGTGTTTAAACCAGCAAACAAATAGCTGTTGAACTCAACTTTAAGTAAATGTAGTAATCCAAAAGTGTTTAGATGAGATTACACTTCCCTGGTATTACAATGAATTACATAAGTGCCATATAATTTGTATTCAGTAACTGACTACATTTCAAATGTTCATTTCATAAATTCTTCATCCCATCTTTCTGCAATATCCATTAATCATAAATCATTAATTTTGCACCACTTAGCTAAAAATCATAAAGTAGCACAGCACCATTACAAACCTGAGTGGCTCCTGATTCATTCCACTGTGCCACGTGTAACTGATAGTGAATAATAAAGTATTTACAAGCAAATCACACACTGTAAGTAGCTAATGCTGGGCTTTGATTAGATGACTCATTAACCAGTCCTAGGCTGTCTTAGAGCTTGCCCCGTCATCTTTCTGCATCTTTCATCTGAAGCAGATATGCCCGTCAGTTAATCCCTGACTGTATTTATTGTAATTCTGTCCGAATACCATAAATCAGCAAGCGGCGCTTTGTTACTTATGCGCTCAGCAGTAATAAAGCGTTAATTGGCTATTCGGGGAGTAAAGAAACAAGTGTTATCGTCAAAAATAAAACAATACATCAGCTAATGTGGAATAATCGTCTCAGGCGTAATGTAAATATAGCAAAAAATGCACCCAGGGGGCAGTTTATGAGCTCTATGTTGTGTTTTTGACCAGGAAAGTCCGCTGATGTGATGCAACACGACTGTAATGAACTGACAAATGTTCGGAGAGCGAGCATAAATTTTACAATTGAGTTTTCTGGGAGTTTTGCAGCCTCCTGTTTAGTAGCTGGTGTCTGTCTCAAGCGTCTTTCATACAAGATGATTAGCTCACCACGTGAATGGCCTTTTAAAGAAAATGAGATCCTCGCTACAGGCAACTGCCTCTCACACTTTCAGTACGACTGAGAGAGTAACGTGTTTATAAATGGCTCATTAACACTTCTGCATAAATATAAAGTGTCTTCCTACATGGGGTTTATGTTGCCTGCCATTATGTCAGCGCTGTGACTCAGTCAGATGCTGCCTTTTCTGCAGTGCTGTTAGAGTCAGCCCTCTACTCGGTTCACCCAGTCGAGCCACGACTTACAAGTGCATCGCAAAAAAATTTGAAAATCGTGGAAAAGTTCAAAAAGTGAAATATTTCAAGCCTTTTTTTAGTTTTAATTTCGATGATTACAGCTCATGAAAATCATAAAATCCAGTATCTCAAAATATCACAATATTACAAGACGAATAAGAAATAAAAAAGCACAGTAATACCATGGTCAGCAAACCAATTACTACTCCTGCTGGAAAAGGCAATCAGCATCTCAATACTGTATGGAGATGCTGATTTCCTTTCCCAGCAGGGCTTGGCACCTGCCCACAGCGCCAAAACTACTAGTAACTGGTTTGCTGACCATGGTAGCTTGACTGGCTGGCCAAGCCTGACCTGAACTCCATAGAGAATCTATGGGGTATTGTCAAGATGAAGAAGAGAGACACCAGACCCAACAACACAGGCGAGCCGAAGGCCGCTATCAAAGCAACCTGGGCTTCCATAACACCTCGGCAGCGCCACAGTGCCGATCGCCTCCACCGCACTGATGCAGCGATTCGTTCAATAGCAGCCCTGACCAAGTATTGAGCGCATAAATGAACATACTTTTCCGAGGGTCGACATTTCTGTATTATAAATCCTTTCATTGATTGGTCTTATGTGATATTCTAACATTTTGAGACACTGGATTTTTGATTTTCATGAGCTGTGAGCCGTCATCCTCAAATTTAAAACCAAAAAAAGGCTTGATGAATCCAGAATAATGATAAAGTTCCACTTTTTGAGTCAAGTTACGGAAAAAAAAGAACTTTTGCATGATATACTAATTGTTTAAGCACCTGTGTACATACACATGTGGGCTATTGTCTCACAGTCTTTACAGCTTCCCCTCTTGTAGTCTGACAATATTCATTTCCAGCAGTTGAGTAACATCTGCTCATCATCAGCACTTCGTTCACTTTACAGCCACCTTCGCTAAAAACTCGGCGCATATGGCTCCACCTGCCCCCCCTGCTCCCCCCACCTCTGTCCCTGTAGTTATCATGCCTGCCTGTCCCCCTGTGGACTGTTTTCTCTGAGTACTGCAGCAACACCGAACCGGCTATAAATCACATTGCATTATCACCGCGCCGCGCTTCGCCTCGCGCTCCGCCCGCCCAGTGCGCGCCTGCGATTGGCCGGCGCGGCTCCTCGGCCGGCCTCTCCGAGCGGGACATCGGTGCAATCGTAAATCCCGCCTCCTTCCTTGGGGCCGGCGATTGGGAAAGGGGCTCTCCTTGAACTGTCAATCATGCTCTTTCTTGTGCGCCTCGCATTCGGTGCTGCTCCCTGCGACGCGCTGAGTGCGGAGCGACGAGACGCGCTGCATACCAACAGAGACACACGGGAGCAGGCTAATTAAGGCTCAAGTGGCGACTTGCGACCGGCTCAGGACGCACAGACTCCATCCTGTTCTCTGACAAGAAAGAAAGACAAAAAAAAAAAAGATTAATGTCAAGTCAGTGGGCAGTTTGAATTTTGCCTTTTTCTTCCCATGCATTTGCTAAAATATTCCCTCTGTCCTTCAAGGCGCTGAGAGCCAAACTAAGTCTGGGATATTTGTTTTTTTTTCCTTCTTCTTCTGCTCTGATATTTTTCTGGTTGAGAGATTCTTCTGCACAGGAGAAGACAAACAGCCCTCTCCGTCTCTCTCTCTCTCTCTCCCTCTCTCCACGACATCACAAGGAAAAGTCAAGTGGACAAGACTGATGTTTTCGTCCAGTCACATGTAGAAGCGTTGGACTATTGCTGTTGACATTCATTCACCAGGTCGGGGTGTTTTTTTATACACACAGATCCCCCGCCACGCTGCCGTACAGGAGGAATACCGAGGCGTTTGGCTGCAAAAACAAGCAGAAAATCAATCACAACTCCATCATGGGCTGCCCCCTCTTGCGGAACGCGTTTGCTGGTTTGATCCTGGTGCTGCTGTCGAAAGGTAAGTTCTTACGAGCTACTTTAGCTATACGTGCTGCTGTGCCTCTTCTATCTTCGCCTTTCATTTTTCCGAAAAACGCTCGTGGAGGTGAATACTAATGATGAGGTGTGTGTGTATGTGCGTGTGCGTGTGTGTGTATGGTGGTGGTGGAGGGGGGGGAGGGATCTACCTGCCTGTGAATCACGCGTGTCTGCATGCTGTGCCACTGCGCTCCAGTTTTTTCCTTTTGCGCACACAGAGATGTATACAAATGTAAGAGAGAGGCTGTATGTGCGTACGTGCGCGCCTTGTGTGTGCGTGAGAGCGCAGCGCCAGGTTCATCTCCGAGCCAACCTCGTGGTTCAGTGTAAGCAACGGGTGATGCATGTTAAGATGTTTACTATGAGGGGGAGAGGGGAAAAAAAATAAATAAATAAAAAATAGACTCCCATCCTCAGTCGTCTGTGAACATTCCTTTACGTGACATGAATGGCCTGGTATCCCACGCACATGACGCACCACCAGTGCAAAAAGAGGGAGAGAGAGAGAGAGAGGGAGGAGGAGGGGTAGTAATGGTGGTGGGGGTAACATAAGTAGGGGTAGAAGCAATGCAGAGAGACTCAGGAGAGAAAGCCAGTGTTTTGTTCTCCGTCTTCAAACCCAAGGTCGAGCGAGACAGAGAGAAATAAATGGTGAAGGATGGACAGTTGGAGGGCTGATGGGGTCAAAAATCTCCTCTTTTATCTCTGACATAAAACATCCCCCCCCCACCACAGCTCAACAAAATGGACAGACTTCATTCATCTGCTAAAAAAATAAATAAAAAAATTCCTGCAGTAAAAGTCAGCGTTCGTCGGCTGAGATAACTTCAGATGGCATTTTAAAGAGCTTCGTTATGAAAAACACACACAGACGGTGCTGTTGTCCTCAGGGAACGCTGACCAGGGAGTGTTCAAAGCCCATTTTTCATCATGCCACCCTCTAATAGTCTCACCATGCTATGGGATGTCCCAACATATATTAGTTGCGTTGTGCACGGCACCCTCAGCATCTAATCTAGCGTGAACACACACACATACACACACACGCACACAGATACACACACCTGGCTCAATTAGTCCAGCCTTCATCCTGTGGGAAATCAGTATATAAATAAATTACTCCGGCCCTTAATAACAATAATTGATGTGTCAGTGCAATAAGACGTGAGGTTAACAGCCTGCAGATGCAGACGGGCTATAGCCTCCTGCTCCGGAGCTCCTTGTGGGCAGGAGAGCCCAGCTGGTCATGGTTGGCTTGCCACAGCAAGCCCCCTCTCCACACCAGGCAGAGAGCAGACGGACAGCCCTGCAGGACGCACACAAGGCACACAAACACAATGATCTCAGCGCCTCACAAACCAACCCCACAGCCAACAGAGTCTCATTTCAGCTTTCAGCTCTCTGAATTTGTAACCTGTGGGTTTTTTTTTTTTTTTGGAAGGGGGGGGGGGGGATATGTGAAGGTGTGACCAATCATGTAAGCCACAGTTGAGGAATGATTGGATATTGATGCGAGCTGTGCACATTGCAGCGCATGTGAATCAGTTTTTCATCTCGGAGTGGAGTCCCGCCTGCTGCTCCGAGTTGCTGTAGGTCCACAACACGTCCGTCTTTAAAGGTAGAGGAGCATGCATTATAAAGGAAGAACACGACTGTTAAAAGGGCACCGTCCGACGCTTGATAAATCATGCAGCAGTGGAATAATCCTTTTTATCCGTGCCCCTTAGAGCCGGGCCTGTGTGGTGTGTGTTTGCCTAAACGCTTCACCACAACTGTTGGGCAGATTGCGCGTGACTTATTATTGCCAGGTTAATGGTGTTTAAGACAGAGTCCTCCGAATGGCTGACAGTATTTTATTCATCGGAAGACATTTCTTCCTCTTGACACAGATAATCACTCATTTAGCCACTTCACATTATGCCTGACAAATATTTATTAAGAGAGGGTGCTGTTTTATCTTTAACACCCTCAGAAACAGATAGTGAAATGTGTTTCAGACCTGCTCAGTGCCGCGTCTGCCAGGTTGAAAAAGGGCCTTTTTCTGTGCCTCAAAACACAATTAGGCTATTCAAAGGTTTCCTACTGGCCTAGCGTGTGAATGCACAAACCACTCCATGGGTGAGATGGCCAGCTCCTGGCTTGCCATCATGCCTTCTCCTTCCTCAGTTGTTCTCCCCTTTTTTCTTCCACTTAAAATGTCTGAGAACCATAACTCCAGGAAGAAGCGTGGCCAAGCGCCTACAGACACATACAGTAAAACATCTACATATTTCTGGCACGCAAGCTGTCTGCAATTAATCAAAACCGGTTTCATCTATGAGACTGTGAGACTGTGCTGATTTCCCGATGACGGAACATTAAGGCTGCGAATGTATCCGCGCACACACGCGCACACACGCGCACCTCCGCACGAAATTAAACAATTTACCCCGCGCTCAAAGGATTTCTGTTATGACAGAAACACGCAAGATCTGATAATGAGAATAATGCCGTCATTGATTCAGTGAAAAGTGAAGATGACAAGAGAAATTGCTTCTGCTTACGGTGGTACATTGGGTCACAGCAGAGGACGTTTAAGGTTACACATCAGAAGATATTGTTTTAATACTTTATTCAGATGTTTAAGACACAAATTTCCATCACGCAGATATCCAGAAATGCAATTATTGCAGTGAATCCCATTTTCGCAGCGTGCTATAAGCTTTACATAGACGCCAGCAATGTTCAGTTGGTCCAACAGATGGGTCCTTTCACCAATGCATGCTGCTGTGATGGAGGTTCTGGTAAGAGGAAGTGTACGGGGCGGGAACACAGGTGAAAACAGGTGGGGTCGCTTTGTAGCTTGCCATCCTTCTTGTCTCTGCAACATATGGGGGCCAAGTGGGGTCAATGCGCATTGCACATGTTAGCACGTAGCCACCCAACATCCCTGCCCTCTCACACACACACATACACAAACGCACGAACACACACACTCGACTGGATCACCAGTCTTGGCTTGGAGATGAGGGGAAAGGAGATGCCAGCATCAACAGATGCCTTGCGCTCCTATTCTGGAGGGGCCTCTGCTTTTTCTCCCTCCCTTTGAAATCCATGGTTTCTGTGTGCTGTTGTTCTCCATGTTTGGCTTAGAAATGCTCTGCCATTTTGGCAGGTTTTATTTATCTGCGAGTGTTTGAGCGAGAGGGCCTGGATTTGGTCTCAAGAGCCTCGGGGACATGGGTTGGAGGTTTAACCAGCCTGGAGTGGCTCTGTGGGTTGAATGTTTCTCCCTCGGGTTTCACTTTACAGTTTCTCGAGCTGCTCTGTGGTGGCCTATGGTGCTGCAACTCCAACATCTTCCACTGAATCTACTCCTTACACATTGTGGAGACCAGATGGTGTCGTAACAACTATCTCCTCTCCAGCTGTGTTTTGACCTGGCAGAGACAAATGAAATGAAAATGAATAGTTGAGTTTGGCGAAGAATAAAAAGTGATTTTTTTTTTTTTTTAGGAATGGTTGAGGATTGGCAGGTCGCCACCCTGTTAATGACAGAACGCTTGGAGAATAAAGAACGGTGTGAGTTGTGATACGTGTTTTAGGGGTGGGGGAGAAAATCAATTCAAGACACAATGCAATTCTTGAGAGATTGTTTGATGCAGACGAGTCCATAATCGGACATTTCAAACCCGATTCTCAACATGATGATCACCTGTAACATTTTTCTGAGGCCAGACTGTGACCAGCTGGTGTTTACGCTCTAGGCTAGGCTTGTACTTGAGTTTCGGTGAGGATGACCAAGCGTGGGCAAAGACAATGGAGGAATTTAACAATCACATGTTGACCCTCTGAATCTTAATCAAATAATGAGATGCCTAGAGATTCCCACCAATAACAGGTTTTCATTTTTCACTGGTTCTTGTACTTATTCCAGTGTTGTTGGGTGCAGCAATGTTAGGAATTCATGTCATGGTAAAGGCATCAGAGAGTGAGAACAATCTTGAGATTTTCTAATATCATCGCAGTGGAAACATTTTGAAAAATGTACCAGAAGTTATTGAATGGAGTCAAATACCACCCACTGATGATTTTGGAGAATCCCTTTAGAAATGAAACAGCTATTGTACCATGACTTAAACCTTCTGAATACACTGCAAAGAATCATGTCATGCCTAGCAACCACTGACAGTATTTTTATTGGATTTCAAGGTGTTAAGGATCCACATCAAGGAAGGTAAAATACAACCGGTTCAGTTCAGTGTTATTGTCTCACATGGGGAAAAATGTTGCCTGCAGAATGGCAAAAACAGACACACTACAGCACACGCATCTGTCAGTGAAAGATGATTTTGACGGAAGAACACACAACACATCTTTATCCAATATTTCAGGGCCATTTCTAAGCCCTGTCTTTTTATTTATTTATTTATTTATTTATTTATTTTTGTCTCTCCTGGCAAACATAATTTGGCTGGTGCTCAAACTTTGCTATGAATCATCGTGCAGGGATCCATTATTTTTGTAGTTTTTTCTGATGTTTCTCTAACAACTTGACAGATTTGCAATGAAACACAATCCACACATGTAATCCACAAACAACGCACAAATTCAAACCACCAATGAATTTCTTTAAATAAGCCTAGTGAACTACTTGTGCCCCCTCAACCTGACCAAGTAGTTTTGACACCTGAACCTAACCAAGCAGCTTTGTAGCCTCAACCTAACTACATACATTTGTTGCCTTAACCTAACAAAATAGTTTTGTTCCCTAAACCTAACCAAGTAGTTTTATTGCTTAAACTTAAACCAAATACTTTTGTCATCTGAACCTAACAAGTAGTTTTGTTGCATGCACCTAAAAAAGTAGATGAGCTGCCTAAACCTAACCAAACAAGTTACACTGTTTATATTTGTACATTTAATGTATATGAGTCTCTTTCTATTTCCTACCTTTTTATTATATTGTTAATTTTTTACTATTATTATTGTTTATTGTAATATTACTGTTCTTTGGCTGCTGTGACGCACAAATTTCCCCGTTTGTGGGACCAATAAAGGAATTTTGACTCTGAACTGCAACTGAAAATTCAAAAGAAGATTTTCACATTCACTAAGTCTACAAATAAACGGCCTTGTGCAGGACACAAACACCACTTGCTCGTGTCAAAGTCCTCTACAAGACCCGTTTTTATCTTCTTTATCATGAGTATTCAGCCTTTGTCCATCTTTATAATATATCACCTTCTTAAAAGCTTTCTGGCAGAAAACCTCTCAAATAACCACTCAAATGGTGTTACCAGTCAGACTATCGCTGCATATAGGATTCACATTGTGAGGCCAAACACACAAATTATAGAAAAACAGCGTGCACTCAGAGCACGGGCTGAAACGGTCACAGAAGCGAACACTGCTGCGTCCTGCAAACTCATACCACGTTTTTAGTGAGGCCCGTTGTTTCACTGGAAGAACTAAGTACCCCACAGCGAAAAAAAACACCTCCTGTCTTTTTAAACCTAAACATTGGCAGGTAAGACAAAGTGACTGTAAAAACAGTATCTAAAAATCAATTTGTAAGAGTAAATAAAAACAAAGACCAGTAAGTAAGAACAAGTTTAAAAAAAAAACCCAATAAGACAACAGGACAATAAGACAGGGACTATCTTTTGGCAGCTACAAAGGTTGTGAATTAAACGTCCTTATTGCACACACTAAAAAGATACGTTTGAATCTATTGCACCTGGCTCTGGGGAGTCTTTACCTCCGCCCTAAAGGAGACAGCTCAAACTCTTTTTTATTTAAGGGGTGGAAGATATCAGTGACAATGCAAAATGACCAGAACGGGGAGGAATGTTGAGTTGCATTCATTATCATGCCCTCGCTATGTGGGTTTTGCAGCATTTCCAATTACAGTCTAGACAGAGATGAATAACCCCTGAGCTGGTGACCCTTCGACCCACCGGGCTGAAGCTGAACTCTGCGTCTCGTAGCATTAGCGGCTATCTGGCCAGAGCGGTGACTGAGAGGTCACGGGTTCAGCTCCTTTGAGGATGGTTAGCCACGGTGTTGCTGCGGACGAGAGGCGGGTGCAGAACCACCTCGCCGCCCTTGAGATTTCTCCTGTCGGTTTTGATAAACACTTCACTGGGCCTCACATATTGGTTCGGGGGCTTTGGCAATTACACATAGTGTCAGTGTCATAAATAATGATTACAGCGAGGCTTGTTTGCAATTATAATTACAGTTATAATATATGGAGTTCAGTGTAATGGAAAGGAACTGGGACCGCTTTCAGCTCGGGACAGGTAGTTATACTGTGTTTAATTACTGTAGTAATTCGCTTCGTTACAACCGCCTCTCGTCCTCCCCGTGTCCCAGTCCCAGCTTAAAGACCTGTGTCGGTCCGGGTGTGAATATGAACATTAGCTGTGGGTTCCAGGAAAGAGGGCTATGTTTTATTTAGTGCAGGGGAAGGATCATTCAAGAGGGAGCAGAGTGGCTGTAGGAGCGGGAGTAAGTGGCGGCTCGTGTGCTCACATCAACCACCACCCACGCAGCCACACACACACACACACACACTCTCATAAAGGTATGCATGCATACACTGTGGAATAGCTTCCTTACTTGGGCCACTGGGAAGATGAATTTCAACAATTCCCCCACTGAAGGTGTGAACGGTAAATCAATGGAAAGCCAATGGACCCCAGCCATAAGGCAGGTGGGGGGACATCATTATATATATATATATAGGCTACATACATACACACACATATCAGCGTGGATATTAATAACTCACATCGATCTCTGTTCAATAGTGTTCATATGGAGAAAATCGAATAAGTTTCCGCACAGTGCAATTTTCTTCTCTTTGGTTTCCAAGGCTTCAGTCCACACTGCAGATTGAGCTGTCTGCAGGGAAAAAGAGAGAGGGAGAAAAAGAGATGTTTTCTTGTTTGGTGATGTGCAGATGTTACACATTTAAGAGGAATGAATACTGTAAGAGAGGGGAGGGAGGGTGCTGTTTGATTTTCTTCCCTCTATTCCTCTTCCTTCTAGTCTTTTTTTGTGCCAGGGAGTTAGCATCATTGGAAACACGATTCAGATTAGTGCAGGCGGCTTGTCCTCTGGGAGCCGGGAGGGACGAGGGTCCCGCTTCTCTCCCTGTCCTCATTACCAAAAGACAAGGAGCTCGCCGGCAAATCAATGGAAAAGGCTTAGGCACTAATGCAGGCCATGCCTGGTGATGGGACTTAGCTTTGTGTGTGTGTTTTTTTGTGTCTCACTGTGCTCATGTGTTTATGTGTGTGATCCTTCCCTAGTGCGTGTGTGTGTGTGTGGAAGTTTAATCATTTGTGCTACAACAGAAGGCTGGAGAAAAACATTAGTTTCAAACGACTGCTGAATCACTCGCCGTCAGAGTAACCTCAAAACTCCCGGTTAGCCGCGCTGATATTTACAGAGGGGACATACGATAGCACGGAAGCCCTTTAATTACGCAGAGATAACGTCAGATTCATCAGTGAATCCATTTAGTCCAGTACTAACACTGCTACCATTGTAATTATAATTGCTCAGGGCATTGTTGCCATGACTACTACTACTTCAATAGCCTGCAGTTGTGTACAACTTCCTTTGCACTGACAAAAAAAAGAACAGCACCTTGGTGTTTCCTGTCAACAACCCCCTGCAGCGGATCCCGGCATCAAAATACGCCGAACAATCCACCTGTCTCACGGCTCAATCTGTGCCGCATCTGTCCTCGCCGCAGCCGACGCTGTTGTTGTTGTCACATTTGCCTTCATCCCACACGCGCACCTTTTGTTTTGTATACACAGGTGAAACTACTGGGTGCAACAAATGCTAAATAATGGTTTCATGTTGTGGATTTTCAGCCCCTCCGCCGCCCCTGACATCTCATGGCGCTGGAGGTGTGTCTAGGTCCGTGCAGAGGGGAAGGGAGGGCAAGAGGGAAGAGAGGGAAATAAATAAAACTGAGGAAAACAGATCAATAAATATTTCAGCAGCTGCTCCCTTCACAGACTTCTCCTGAAGCCATAAGAGGTGGAGAGAGAGCCAGAGTGAGCGAGGGATGTATAAAGTGCAAGAAAGAGAGAGAGGGAACAGGCGTAATTGTGTTCCAGACTCTCATTCACAGTGAGTGAGAGAGATGGAGGGTGAAAGAGAGAGACAGAGAATGGGGAAAATTGTGTCCTAGACTTTAATAGACAGAGAGAGAAGGCATGAGTGAGGGGTGGAGAAGCGACACGGGGTGTGCTAATGAGCACCACATACCAACATTGTCTCCTATGGGAGCACAAAGAGGCACACGAGAGGCTGGGTCCCCCGGACTTTGGCACTACATAATAGTGACTATAAGAATCTGTCTCGTCCTGACTTTCACATAATTCTAATTCCTGTCAGGAGTTAGCGACAGACCGTGTGGGTGTGTAGTTTGTGCAGCGAGCGGCTCTAAATGATAATGAGCCGGTCAGCTGCTGAGACGGCTAACGTGTTGCTGCGAATCAAGTGCGGCCAGCATCGGGTGCCACCCCCCCACCACCACCACCCTCCCCTTCTCCAATCATTAGCAGATATGTTCTCACTTCGGCACGAAATTTGCAAACACAAAAAGCACATTACATGCAGTGTGTGTAGTGTGTTATGTATGTTTAATGCAGGGAGTGGTGGGGGTGGGGGGTAAGACAGAGGGTTATGAGGGTGGACAGGCTGGAGAGATGGAGGAGTTATGAAAAAATGATTGAAGGAGGGCTGCTGGGAGGAAGCGAGGGAAGAGAGACAGATGGTGTGAGGGAAGAGGGGGAGGAGGGATTCAAAGACCGGCAACAGGCAGTGATCGAGATGGATTGATTTTGCAGACAGATGATTAGGTAGACTGAAAAACATGGCAGGTTTATCCTGCCAATGAAATCTGTGTTTGGGTGATTCTGCGACTATGAGTGGGAGTAATAAAATTGTTTCAGGGTCACTTGTTGTGTGATATTGCGGCATTAGGGAGCTGGTGCTAATGTGATCTGCGACTGGTTAGGGAGTCATTCCAGCGAGGCAGCACACCTCTAATAAGACGCTCATGCAGTGCGCCCACATCATAATAAGTGGTTCGGTGCTTGTCAAGAATCCACAGGTTACATAAAATATTAGATTTAGACACTCTTTAAAATTGCCAACATACACAGCAAGCAAATACTAAGGCTGCGTTCAGAGCAAATCAGGCGTTGTGGCGAGTAGAGCAGAGTTGTGCGGCGGTGTGAGAGGAAAACAACCAGCAGAGTGTCATTGTTTGGTTTCCGACTCCTGACTCTGGAGCAACAACTCTTCCAGAGAGACTTCCTCCATCCGTATTTCTCCTCCCCCCGCTGATGCCGCCGTGTCCTGGCAGGATGAAGTTGTTCGAGGCACCGAGCAACATAAAAGAACTCCGGAGCAATTTGGCAAACCTCTGAATTTTTGTGCCCCCGTGCTGGTGACAGCTGCAGTCACGGTATTATGTTTAGCGGTTGTCTGTCCGTCTCACGCATTCTTGTGAACGCGATATCTCAGGAACACCTTGACGGAATTTTTCTTAATTTGGGTACAACCATCCGCTTTGACTCGGGGATAGACTGATTACATTTTGGTGGTCAAAGGTCAGGGTCATTGTGGCCGTTACTAAGGAAGTCATACGGTAATTGCAACAAAACGTCCAATAGGATAAAATGATTACAATTCAAATCCAAAGGGTCAAAGGTCAACTTCACTGTGACATCATAACGTCCTGCAAAAACACTTTTCTGGTCATTATTCAACACAAAACAATAACTCAGGAACAGAAGGGGAGATTGTGACCATTTCCAAAATGGTCTCAGAGTGAAGAAACAAACACATCCACTATAGTGATAACTTTAATTTTCACCAAGAACCACACTTGATACTTAATGCGCTTATTTTCATTGGATATCTTCAAAGTCTTTTTGGGTATATTATGAGTCTGGACAGACATGGATTTAAACTATAACTTGACTGGTGCACAGGGGCGTACAACCTCGTTGTGGTGATTCTGTGACGGCATCTGTTTCACCCTGACACTCAAAATGCCAAGCCAGCAGTACGCCAATACCTCTATCTGTTTGACCAGCTAAATTGTCTGTCTTCGTAATGATCCGGACTTAAACCAGAAGCGGGTGTAAGTCTGAAAGCCTGACATCGATATATATCGTTCAGAAGTTCCTGTATTTATTATTTATTAGAAAACTTTCAACTTGAGCTTGGGATCACTGTTTTTAATCACAAGAGTAAGCGAAACAGGATTTTCCCTCATTACGAGGACGGATATTGACACATTTGTGTCATACCCGTAAAAAGGTCATTATCTGTACCAGATACTTGTTTCAGCTGATTACTCGCTCAACAGCTGGTCTAATCACCAGCTTATGTGACTTACGATTTCAGCCTGACTCTGGGTTTCATTTCTTTAAAACCTGATTCTGTTTCAACTACCCCACAGTACTGTACTGCATGTTCGCTGCAACCCCTGATTTGGTCCAAATGAGGCCTTAAATTGCATGTTTCGGCTATTAGAAACAACAAGCCGTGCCTGGTGGTAGTCAGCGCTTGGCCCAGTTGTTGCCCCACACTCAGATCTTATGCCGCGATTGAGATACATGCCAAAATTCTCCTTTACTTTAAAGCTGGCGCAAGGTTGCAGCTGCAGCCGTGAAGGTGCCGGTGGGCCTTCCTTGTAATAAAGTGTCCATATTAGCACGACATCCTGACAGTAAGACTCACCTAAGGAGAATTTCACTCAGGATTTGTCTGTGACAGTCCATTAATGGACTTAAAGGAAATATTCCACTGTCTTGAAAGATATTCGCTTCTCCACGTCCTCGGGGTGTTTGATGGTTAAAATTGCCTCACACATTTTATAGCGCAAGATCACAGGAATACTTTCTAAACCAAAATATATTTGTATTGCTATTGTGGTAATTGGGATGTTAGGTGAGATTTCATCAAACATTTGTACTGCAATAGACCATTAATTGGGTTTGGGAGAGGATGCTGCTGTGTTATTGTATTATGATATTCACTAATTAGATGTGGGGATGGATAACGCTAAAAGCCTGAGCTCCTCTTCCCAGTTTTCTAATGCAATGAGTGAAATATCCCATTAGTGCTTGGACCTGCATGGGGGAGGCTGTGAGTACAATATTCGACTCAGACATTATTTAAGACATTTCCCTGTTATGGAATGCTTTTAAAACTGTGCTGCAATCATATTTCGGTCCTTTATCCACGGAGGGAAGTGGCTGAATACTGCCATCTAATTTGTTGTGTAATGACATTCCTGTGGTGCCAGCATGATTTCCAAAAAACTGATCAAACATATTTTTTCTTTACACATCTCAAGGCTGTGCTTCAGTTTAAAAACACATGTCAATTACTTTTTTCATTCCCCTTGTGTTAGAGCAGCACATTAAGGAATTTGGCCAAATTGTGCTCATTAAAATGCATATCATTCCTGAGATACAAGTCAAACTTCCAATTAAAATTCTTCTGCATTCTGTCCTTGTTGAGCTGCTGTTTGCTGTTTAGTTTTGGCAGTTAATGCAGAACTAAAGCACATGTAAATGTATCAATAAAAAACGATTGCCAGAACCCAATATTCCCCGTCATTCAGAGTGGTCTGGGTTGATCCTATGTGCGAATGTTTGATTGGCTGGAAGCGCTCGATAGGTTTAGCGCATAAAAACAAAGGCAAACATTTTTAGCAAATCTCCTTTCAGAAATGGCTGCGAGATCATTTTGTCACAGCAGCAAAAACATCGCGCTCTCTCCCCATCACGGGAGCACAGAGTGTATCGACGTGACCTTTCTCTGGCCAGCAGACCTCCAATTCCATTAAGAAATAATGAAGGTGTCAGGAAAGGGCAATTAGCTGCTTAATGTTGGGCAACAGTACTCTAATACAACATATTTGTGCTGACGAGTCAATATCTATACCTGACAACGACTGCTGTACTTTGAGACACGGGCAGAGCTATCGGAACGGCTGACATTATAGAAATGAATTTGTTTGATTTAGGTTCCACTTTAAAGGAAATCTGTTATGGCTTTCTGCTGCTGGAGAAAAATCTTCTATAAATATGCCTTTAAACAGTGCTATAAAATGAAAAATTATAGCCGTAGACTGAGTGATGATGCGATGAGAGGCCGGCGAGATGAAATAAAACGTGAAAAGGTTCGAGATAAAAGAAAAAAGCGGAGTTTTGCTAAACAACAAAACAAAATCCATATCGGGGTGATGTCAGTTCAAGACCCACAGTATTGAAGATTTAAATCAGATGATATCTGAGCCATACAAGACAAACAACCCCATTCAACACCTTTATTAAGCTTCATGTTGGCCTATTTATCGTAAATATCTGCTTTATCAAACCTGCAGTTACCTTTGTTTGTTATCACGGGTTTGACAGCTGTAATCAGAATTGATCTGTATACTGCGGAGAGGCAGCTAAATCAGACATGACAAATGCGGGGCAGACAGTGCAGGTGTTTTCTCAATCAGGCCGACGTGATTGATCCTCCCTTGAATCCATCATGATCAAGCCATATTGACGTTGGGTCATCTATTAAGATTTTTTGGAGGGGGGATGGGACGGGAGAAAGAGGAGACAGACAGCAGCCGGTCGACAGCAGTGCGAAAAAGTTTCGGCGAATTGCATTTCAGTTTGGTGCTCTGCAGCATTTATAAATCCAAAAATGTTGGATGGAATTCTATTGATCTTTTTCTTTAATTAGATTTTTTTTTTTTCTAGTTTTCTGTGGTGAATTAATGTGAAGAGTTATGATGGCAGCAGCAGACTCGCCTTAAGGTTTGGTTAAAGCAGTGACACCACACGTGTAATGAATTGCATTTGATTGAATGTTTTGTCTGTAAAATTTGGTATGCCGAGCTGAATATGATGCACTTAAGCAAATATGTTTGATATCATGAACTGAATAAGAAATTCTGTGGCCATCGCCTGCCGTTTAATGCCTCATTTCTGTTCCCTTCATCACGGCGAGGCTTTTATTCTCAAGTATATAGATGTCCGTTGTCAGCGTTTTGACAGTGCAGTCTGATGTAGCGCAGTGATTTTTTTTTATTTTCTTGAAGCAAGGACTTCTAAATGGGCAGAGATTTTCTTTTTATACAAGTGTGCTGCACAGCCTGAAAGCGAAGATGGCACAACACAAGTTGTCAAGGCATATATATTGTGAATGGCTTTGAAATACTTTGCCTTTGAAACTGCAACATTTCAATGCAGAGGACAGAAATTACGCAGTCAAACATGGAAGTGGATAGAATTGCATTAAAGCAGCGACGCGTTTATCATAATGTAAAACTCGGCCACTTTGTGTTCTATAAGTTGTGCTTTGGCCCTCCGACTGTGCCCGCTCACCCGTTTCTACTTCCTGCTCTCCGCTCACACTTCAGACACAAGCGCAACAACCTGAGACCATCTGTTTGCTTTTCCTGGGGCGACTTGGTGCCTATAGGTTTATGGACATATGTGATAAAAAAAAAAAAGTGCTATCGTAGTTGTCAGCACTCTGAGTCTGCCCTGATTACCTGGGGAAAACCACATCTTTCGCGACTTGTAATAAAAAGCGGTGCCTCCCCTGCTGCAGTGTCCCCTGTAACACACTCCCTCTGCTGCAAGTTTAATGGGAAAGAACACATACTAATAACTTAATAATTCATGTCGTGCTCGTTTTACGGATGACACCATCCAGTAGTCTATCAAAATAGTTTATCACAGCAGATGTTGGTGAATGTGCTCTCTCACGATGACGAGCTGACATCACTGTTTGACGTGTCAGTGTGGTTATTAATATCACAATAATGATAAAAATATCTTTCCAATACCTCTATGTGTCTTAATATGTTAAATGTAGGGCTGCAACTCTTAATCGGTTGATTATTTTCCTGATTAATCGTTTGTCAAAATGTCAAAAAACTGTCAAAAAATCTAATCACAATTTTCCAGAGCCCTGAGTAAGATCTTCAAATTGGTTGTTTTTTCCAACCAGCAATCCAAAACCAAAATAATCTTCATTGATCATCGTAAATGACAGCGAATCAGCAAATCCTCACATTTAAGAAGCAGGAACTAGCAAATGAATGACAATTAATTTTCTTATGATCAATAAATGGACTAAACTCTTTACTAAAACAAAACCACTTAATTTTGTTAGTTTTTAATGACAGTTTCTTATTTTGTACAATTACATTTTCTTCAGTGTGTGATTTGTGAAGTTCTGATAAAATAAGGTTGAAGTACTTCCCAGCCTCAGAGCCCTGACAACTGGGCCGGTGGTGAGCGTCTATAACCCTAGTTGTCGTGACGTGCCCCTGACTCATGGCGCTAGTCGGCCGTCATCAGCAGCTTTTTGGTCGATTGAGCGTGTAGAATTGGGGCCAGAGTCCGTCGGTGAGGGAAATCTCTCTGATTGGCCCTTCAGTTAAGTGAATCACTGCGCGAGAAGAGAAACGGAAGAAGAAAGGGAAAGCCCGTCGAGCCTGTCTCTGGAGCATGCATGATTTCACCCATTTACTGCGGCTTCTCCTTGTTTTTGGTGTCATTTGCAACTTTCTATCAGACATTCCTCATTAAAAGTTGCTTCATTTTGTGTGGAGAAAAAAAAAAGGCTGGTTTTTGATAGCAAACTCCAGAGTTCCAGGTTTCCTTTTTTTGAATGATAATTACGTACTAACGCCACCTGATGGTATGGAGAGTTTTCCCATGCAGAAGTATGTATTACTTTACTTGTGGGACCATTTCAAAAACACAGGTTTGATCCCTGATTGCGGTGATCTCAGCTTGGCTGGTTGCTCCTTTGTCCAGATTTTAATGCTGCGTGATGGGAAGCCAGTGAAGGATCCACGTGTATCGTAGGAGACACCATTGCCTAACACCCTCCCCGGGACACAACGAGGAGTTGGCAGTGGCAGGGACTATAACATAAGGACAGGTTGCCTTTCTAAAAACCGCATACATTTTATTTTTACATATGTAAATTTGTAAGTCGTTTCATAGACACACGGGATGACGCATTCAAACTGCCAACGATAGGATTCATCAGCTCCCAAGGATCCACTCACTGTCACCCTGTTTGAAAGAGGGTCAGTTGGAAGGCAGCACAATGTGTAATGGCTCCTGCATGTAAGGAAGTGGTTGTTGAGAAGAATGCCGCATTACAGGAGTTAATTGGCTGGCCTGGAAAGGGTAAGGCCACTCCTGGGACGCCTTGCACAAAGGTTGGATGAACCAGATAGTCGGTTGAGGCAGAAGCACACCATATGGAGGGCTGCTTCTGGCCGTGGTTGGTTGTTTTATTTATTAGCTCTGCCAGGTTGGTTGCCACATTCATTTCATGCCTGTGTTACCCCACCTGCATCTCTGGCTGAAGCTGCTGATTTAAAGTAGCTCCACAATCGGGGAACGCTTACTTTCCCTCAGAAAGACTGCAGGAGAAAAGAAAATACAATAAAAGCAATGTGCTGTTTATTGTAATTACATGTGATTAATAATAGGTTTAATTTTGTCCGTGTTAGCTTTAAGCTTTTGATCTTGTGCACACACTTGCCTTTTGATCTCATGTATTCCCTTTTCAGATATTCTGGGTTGTATCGTTGAATACTGATGCGCTTAGATATATACAAAAAAATCGGGATTTGAGCAGCAGAGGAGTCGCAGCATAACTAAACGTGACAAATCAACTCAGCGGTGCCGCACTGATTAATATTACATCATGCTCCCTGACATGTTAGCTTCATTGCCGTTTCTCGCCAGTGTTCCTCGCAGTTACTCATCATAATGTCAATCACTTCTGAGTAGCTGACGGATTGAAGGAGAAATTGTTGGAGTGAAAATAAAAATATTTCAGGACTAAATATATCGAACACGACAGCCCTCCATTTCCAAAATAAGAAAAGAAAAGAAAATATCCGGGTGTTGGATTTGAGCTGAAAACAAACAAAACTGACTCACACATCTGTTGTATCGTGTTCTCAGAGAGGTGGGTCATTCCAAATTCATCCCTGGCCAGAAAGGTGAGTTGTTCATGAATTGATAGCGACAAACCCAACTGGAGGGTGGTGGAGTCTAGTGGCTGGAGAGTGCAGTGGAGTTAAGTGAGGAGTCTGACCTCTTGGCCAATCAGTGAGCATCAGTTTGGAGGCGAGGAGAGGCTCTCAGCTGCAAGCTTCTTCTCTCATATTGAAAACAAACTCTGAACAAAGAAATAAGGCCAGCCTCAGCAGCCGAAACATAACTCATGCTGTAAGATTTGACACAAGCATTAAATCTGGACCCCAAATTTGTTGTTTCTTCTTTGCAGGCTCCCATAAATAAGAGAAACTGCAGCAAGTGTGTCTGAGAATTAAATCTCCACTCTGCCTCTCTCTGTGTGTGCAACAGGATGACCTACCTGTCCAAAAGATTGTCTGAGTCCATGATCCAGGTGCTCAACCCGAGTCTCGTCTCATGGTCCGTCAAAACCCACTAGGGATACAGCTCGCCGCTCTCTTTTTTTCTCTTATTCCTTCTCCCATTTCAAACAGACAGCCACTACTAAAAGATTCATGCATGTGGACTTTGGGTCATTAAAGAATGATCCACAGCAAAGCTGTTTTTCACCCTCATAATGAAATCCAATATTCATGAAATGGATTTTCCTCTCTGCTCTCCCACTCACTCGAGCCACAGATGTGTGTTTGCTCGTGTATTTAGCCCGTGTTTGCACAGCCTTGTTAGGCTAGCACGGGTTAATGGTATCCTAAAGGCGCATTTTCAGGCCACCCAGTTAATTACACAGGGTTGACGGATGACCTTGCCTCACATTACCTGTGTAAAGCAACGCAGAGTGAGGGCATATCTGGGCTTTTCTGAGATTGGGGTCAGCGTAAAGACCAGTTAATCAAAGCTTTGTTTACGCAAGTGCAGCACAGCTCCCAGTTAGAGGTATCAAGACAACATATTCAGATTGGTACATGTGTATCTGAAACCTACACTATGCAAATTTTGACATTAAACTAATACAAACGTCTGTTTCTGATCTTCTCTATTTATTAATTTATGTAGTTGTTTTTTTTTTTTTTAAATTGTACCTTATATTTATTCTAGTGGCCATTTATTTTATTTTTATTTTTGTCTCTTCTTTCTTGAGTTTAGATTAGTGGAGACATGAGTACTTTAATAATGTTTGACAGCTGTGGCCGGAGGCATTATGTCTCCGGGTTGTCAGTCCATCCCATATTCGTGACGTGATATCTTAACGTGATATCTCAAGAACACATTAAGGGAATTTCTTCAAATTTGGTACGAATGTCCACCATGACTCAAGGATGAACTGTTCAGGATTTGAGGGGTCAGAGGTCAAGGTCACTGTGACCTCGCAAACCAATTTTTTTTCCAATTCATATGATAATTACAATACATTTAGACATACAACTAAGATAGGAGATAGAGGAGTAAGATAGGATAAAACTATGAAGTTATGACATTTGATATCCAAAAGGCCAGAAGTTAAACGCATTGTGGCATCAAAATGTTCTGCAAAAATAAAGTCTGGCCATTACTCAACCCTGAAACAGCAATTGGTGACCCGCGTGAGGCTGTGGTTCAGGGGTAGACCCAGTGTCTTGTTATCGGAAGGTTGCTGGGTCAATTCCCCTGGTCTGCATGTTGAATATAAATGTGTGCTGAGGCATACAATCCCGATGCTGTCATTCTAGTTTTGTTTGTGTATTGTCAGGGTTATGTCACATCTTCTGCTGCAAATCAAATCTACCTACAGGCACAAATCAAGTAACCTGAACCTGAACCAGCTTATCTGCTTGCCTATTTTCAAATATGTAACATTATAAACATTGTGGATGTGGTGTTTCATAATTAATTCTCGCAACAAAAAAATTTATATAGCTTTTTTACTGCAAAACAAGAAAAAAGACGGATGCCAAAAAGACAGGAATGTAAACTATAGTAAATGTTTCCTTCGAAGTTGTGGATGAATCGCTCATGTCATCCTCTGATGGTTTTTGACTTGTCATTTTGAAGTCAGTATATTGTGTTTTTGTTTGTTGCTGTGTCATTGTTGGGAAATGAAGCAGCCAGATGGATCAGTACAGTAGGTGAAACCTAAATCCACTGACGTGTCAGTCACTGTCAGTCTTATCACTTTCATTTCGTTGGACCTTATTGTTTTGTTTTGGCACCCTGAACTGTTTGATTACCCTTAGATCCTATTTCAAAATGTAATTATTTCTCATGTTGACTTTTGAAATGTATTTCTACCCAAACAAACCTTATATCACAGGGCTTTCCTTACCATTATAATGCTAAGGTGCAGCACACAAGCCTGTTTGGGCACCACCTAAGCCAAATGAATGTAAGCTCAATGTGTCGAGCATCAAAACTGACTAAATGTCTTTACCTAGATCTAATGATTGTAGTCCAATAGTCTAAAATAATGTAAAAGTCCATGTTTTTTTAATAAAAAAAAGTCTTCCATAAATCAGGGGAAACACTGACTTGAACCTTTGGACCTCAGGATCTTAATCCTGTGTGAATCCACCATGTCTGTAATTTGTAAAGTCAAATCTCCACCGAATATTACCTGACATATTTGGCCAAACACAGAAATCCTGTGACAATATTAGTGCCCTGCGAACTGGCATGTCTGTGATTTGGGGTTGATTTGCTTTTAAATGATTATATTTGATCGCGGCTCATAACATGTTTAACAGCAGTCAACAACTATGCTGTGAGATCGCAGGGAAGTGCAACACAGAAAAGCAAAATTATTCAATCACTTCATTCTTGTGCGGAGTAGTGTCACTAAATTCACTCCACACATGGAAAATCAACAACGTTGTAATCCCCCAGGTTCAGCTGTATAACTGATGGGAGAGCACGGATGTGTAAATCATTCTGGTGAAAGTTAGTGAATATTTTCTTTTTTTTCTCCAGTGTTGCACTTCGTAGATGGTCCCTGCATACTCACCTGACAGCTGCTGCAAATAAAGACCGATGATTTTGTCCAGCTCGTTAGGATGAAAATTAGGTTGTAGCTCATTGTCTATAATGAATAAATGAGGCATTATTTGTGTTTTGACAACATCTTGCCTATGAGTTATTGATCCCGGAAATCAAATGATGGCGTTGACAACATGTCCAGGAGATAATGTGAGTAAATACGAGTAAAAATACAAACTTTGCTTATCCCGTGCGAATGCGCCACACACAACTTAAGCATCAGATGGTAATTTCTAAATCACATGAGGTCCCTTGATAATACTAGATTGTGCTTTGGTGTCAAAATACATTAACACTTTTAACTGTTGTCAGTATGAAACATCTCTCACCTTCACTGGTGTGGCTCCAGTTTTTGAAAACAGGTTTGTACACAGTAGAATTAGATTCGCTGCATGTATGAGAATCAAATTATCACACAACACGGGTTCATCCCACTCAAAACACTTGATATCCCCAATCAGGACAACACAATGTAATAACCCTCCTGTAATACCACACGACTCGAGATCCTTCCTTCAGTCAGCCTGTAAAACTGGATCTGGATCAGACCACTTGATGGCATGTTCCATGGGTGAAACATACAAGCAAGCAAAGAACCCATTGGTACACATGGGAAGTTATTTATCTGCATTCCCAATCCATTTCCCCGTTTTTCCGCACGTGTGCTGCCCTTTATGGACGCCGGTTACCTCCGCCTGAGGCTAGGCGGTGGACAGCTCATCAGTATGGGTTACAGGAGTTGGGGTGGGACCTTCACCGAGTGAAGCGAGCGAGGGTGGACAAGCTTAAAGACTTAAAGTTAATTAAATTAAAAATAATTTGCCTCTGTAGGTGTAAAAAGGCCATGCAGCTCCGATTAAAATTTTTGGGTAAGCAGTCATACTAGATTTAAAATAAAAGCGAGTGAGTGACACCAGTGTTTATACCCCAGCGCAGTATTGGTGGTTGAATATTCATGAAGTCACATGGGGGATTGCATTTCTAAGATGCAGAAAAAAAACCAAAGGGAATTATGTGATGCAAAACAGCCTTCCTGCTATACAGAATTACAGCAGAATATGTAAAAATCAGGAATCTCTGTGATTAAAATTGTGCCAACAAAATACCACTATCATCACTGGCATCAGTAGCAATTTTAATCAAGTCATCTTTTTTTTGTCATATCATCAAGACATTATGCCACGTTTGATCCTCACCACCTTCATTATGATAACCACCAACACTGTTATCATCAACACTGATAATCAGCTGGATCTTTCCTCCCCATCTTCTCACTGTTATCTCCATCTTTATCACTGCTGCTAATTCCCGGCATCGCACTCGGCTATCCGCGACACTATTGTGTTTTGTTGTCACATCGAGTCACAGCGTTTTTTACCACAATTACATACTCCACTGAAGCAAAGGAGGTAATCCTTTCTCTCACTGTCTTTATTATATTTCATTTCCCTCCGGCCCACACACCCTCCTCTGACATCTGCAGACACCTCCAGATGTGGACATCTGTCCCGACTGCTTTCGGTCCTGCTGTTCTTCATCTGCATCTATGTCTTCTTTAAAACCTGTTTCCATGTTTCTCTGTCTCTCAGTTTTACTCCTAAAGTCTCTTTCTATGCCTTTGGGTGTTCCTCTCTCTCAACCCATCTGCTCCCTCTTTCTTTTTCATTCAATTTGCCCCATCTTTCTTGTTATGTGCTGGACCTCTGTTGCTCTTCCCGTCACACGGTGTCATAAACTGTGAGATTGCGGTGTAGCACCGAGCATACTGCTCTGCATGGAGCTGTTTAGGGTGTGTAACAGGGGTACGAGCTCTTGAATTGGAGAGGAGTGTCTTCGTGCATGCCTCTGCTTGTACATAATCGTGTGTGTGCATCTTTATTTATTTTTTATTTAACCTTTATTTTACCAGGAATATTCCTGTTGAGATTTAAAATCTCTTTTACAAGGGAGTCCTGGACGAGACAGCGCCATAAAAAGTTTCACAGAAAGGAACAAAAACTTAAACAACATAAAAATGTTCACATAAAAGAAACAAGCAACTGACTTGAAGGGGAACTGTGAAGTGTTGGAAAAGAAATTCAAACTCAGAATTTATATATTTACAATATTAATGAGGTAATAATACAAACTCAGAAATATAGCATTTTCAATAACTGAATCAACAAGGCTGGGCCCAGCAAATATATACAGTAAAACAGTAGGAAAATGTGTTTTCAGAGAGTTTATTTAGTTTGTTTAAGCATATAAAAAAAAATCAGTCAAAGAAGAAATTTCTCTTCTGATAATGGCCTGATATCAGGAGGGCTATGGTTGTGCATGCACACAGCTGCAATGATTAATTGATTATTCAATAAGTTGGTTAAAAACAAGTCTGTAAATGATCCAGTTTATCAATCCTTGCTAATTTTCAACTGCAGGTTTAATAACATACAATAGACACATTAAATCAGAGGTGCCAAAAGTACACACATTCTTTACTTGAGTAGAAGTACTGATCCAATTTCTTTACTCAAGTAAAAGTAATAAAGTACAGGCTCTGAAATGTACAAGTATAAAAGTAAAAGTATCCCTCTGAACATTTCTACTGGCCATTTCTGTGCAAAGCTAACTCAACCTCACGTCATATTAATATAACTGAAGGACTATTACATTTAAAGGTAGAATCAGGATTTGTCCGAGCTGTTCATGAACGCACCATAAAAGCTAATTAATTGTTGAGTCTCATTCCCAGGACGTCAAATAGCCACATTTTGTGTTGGTAAAGAGTCCTGAGCAGCAAAAAGTGAGAAAATAAGAAACACCAGGCAGAGGGCTGAAGAGTCTCTGCAGATACGAGACACGAACACGCCTTTTCTCCCCATCCCAGTCTCCCTCTCTGTCTGATTCTGTTTCGTTACCTCTATTATGTCATTTCGTCTCGCTGCGTCTGCCGCGTGTGATATGCACTGACAGGTTGAAATCAGTGTTTCGATGTAAGGCGGCGTGCAATGACACAAAATAAAAATAATCGATAATTCCACTTAAATGCATTTAAACTGAAGCGACAAGCCTGTTTTGAAAATGTTAGGGAGTGTAGAAAGATTTTTAACTTGCGCTATTTTAACCTGCAACCTACACATCTGGTTATGCAGGCTCAATGTTTGTGTTCTTGTATATAGTGTTATTTACTGTATGTTGCACCTTGATCACAGATAAATGCTTTCCCATGCTGCCTTACACAGAGGTGTATGGTGAGATTACAATACACTTGATCTAATTTGATTTGATGAGTCTTTTGTTGTTTGTTTTTGGACTGTTTGTTGGACAAAAGAAGCAACGTGGAGACAACTGGGAAATTACAATGAGCACTTCACAATTTTTTAAGACTTCATAAGCTTGACTAATTGATCATCATTGACGAGATGGGCGGATTAATCAATAATGAAAATAAATGTGAGTTGCAGCCATATTCATTCGTGCTTGTGTGCAGCATGCACTCATGGCTGCAGTAGCACGTGTACGTGTGTGACAAGAGATGTACGGGTCACGTCTGTGATGCCTCAGGCTTTGAGCACAGAAGGAGGCAGGGTTAAAAGGTCAACGCAGGGTAAGCGCTCATCCCTCTATAAAGCGTGAGTCACCACAGGAAGTGGAAGCCAGCGGAGGGTCCAGCGCAATGTGCACCCCCCTCCACACCCCTCAGGGGGGCCTCCACCCACAGGAACAAACACCTCGTTATCTCCTTCATCGTTATCTCTGTTACTGTCGTCCACACCTCCGTTGCTGTCACTGCGAGGGAGAATAAAGTCATCACACCCACACGCACACGGAAGCGGTACGGGGAGCGCTCACTCCATTAACAAGTGTTTTCTAATTGGCTCTGAGCACTGACAGACAGCCACGCACTGAACAAGAACAAGAGCTTTCTATAAATACAGTCTAACAGGCTTGCTTCGCCCCAATGTGAAGTGCGCTGAGAGGAACACGCACCTGCCTTCACAGGCTCACATATGCGCAGACACGGCGCACAAGTTAGACAAACAAGTGAATAAATCAGAGCCGGAATAAATCGGGAGATCTGGGTATGTATTTTTTTTTTTCCTTCCCCCTCTTTTCTTCTGCCTCATCCGCTCCTGCCTTCTGCTTGATCTTTCAGCCTCAACAGGAAAAGAGAAATTGAATTAAAAAGTGCTTTTGATATCTCTTCCTTGCTGCAGATAAATAAAATGATCAGACTCTGTCAACAGGATGACTTCCGCCCCTGTTTCACCCTCCTCCTTCCATCTCCGCGCTCCCACCTCCTATCCCACCCCTCTCCTCTGATTGGAATCTGGAAACCCATTTGCTGTCTTGCTCTCAGACCCAGCTCAGGCCGTGTCAGGTAGTCTGCGCACGTCCCCCCTCGGTGCTTCTCCCCTCCCTCTCCCCTCTCTTCCCTTTTTTCTCTCTTATTGCTCTCTGCTTTCGTCTTTATCCCCCCGCCGTCTGCTGCAGGCTCTGTGGAGAATTTGCCCAAATTACCTGTCATACTGGCAGCTACGTGTAAATAAGCCCAGAAAGTGTGTCGCTTTCTCAGTGTCGCCCCCCCTCCCTCCCTCACCCCTTCTCTCTCCCCTTTCCCTCCCCCCACCTTGACGCTATCTCATCTCACTTCAAACCGCCCTTCCCCTTCTTTTCAATCCATCACATCTTTTCCCCCCTTTTTTTTTTTTCATTCTCGCCCTCAACCTCAATCTCCCCTCGCTGTTTATACCTACTTCTCGCTCTCTCCGTCTCCGCTCTCTCGGTTTGCCAACAAAGTCTTTGTGATTCTTTCTAGTGGGGAAAATGAGTTTGTTACCGACTCCGTGGGAGATATAGCATGCAGGGAAACAGCGCATTGACTACCCGTCATTTAGCCTCGGGGCTTAGTGAATTAGAAATTGCAGCCTTTGGTCCACTGTCCTGCTGGCTCCAAACAGCTTCAGGTGGTGGGGGTGTGTTGCTTGTTCTTATCAGTGGACGGGCAGGTGCATGTCTGTTTTAGATGTATCAACTTTACGCTTAATGTAATTCACGCCGTCTTATTTGCTGTGCATTTCTGCAGGCGCTCGCCTCCGTTTAGCGGTTCTTGTTTTGGTGTTTCTGCACATTGTTAGTCAAGAGGGGTGGAGGTGGAGGTGTGCGAGTGAGGTCAGGGCCAAGCTCTCGGTTCAATTTCTGCTTTGGAAGGTGTAATCATCTCTCACCCAGGGGTTACAGGTGCAAAGACTGTGATTTGGAGGGAGGGAAGTGGAGGCAAAACCTGGAGGAGGATGTTGTAGCGAAGTGGAGAGAGCGATAAGGAGGACATGGAGAGAGGGAGCTCTTAAACCCTGTCCAGGTAACAGTGCCAGGCTCTCGCCAGCCATCTTGTAAGATTTATCGAGCACCCCTCCCTCCAAAAATTATAAGCCAATAGGGACGTGTCATCCTGATAGATGAAGAGCGTTCCTGGTTATTTCTGGGATTTTTAAGGAGCCTATCGGGAGCAAACACTCCCGACACCGGTCTGAATTCAAGGACGGGCGCCTTTTAAAAGCTGGACCGCTTCATTCATCAGAAAGCAGTGTCGATTTCATGTCTTCAGACTGATTCACTACGGGCCGACAGCGCTGGAAATCACCGGGGTTTGCCTACACAAATCCAAGAAACCACCTCCTACTATGAAATTCTGCACTTATGTTTTTTTTCTCTTATCCCGAAGTCAGAAAGCCCACTTTCAATTATCATTCAGCCTGGGATTTCACGCTGCGCCTCCCTTCCGTGATCAGATAATTTATACATTTGTTCTCCTTTTACACCTTTTGTGGGGACTACGAGTGTTCGGCGCCGGCGATGGTTTGCAGAGATGATAGCACCTGTTAGCTAAAGAGGGCTCAATCATGAGCAGTCACGCATCACCTCACTGCGATCCCACCGTGTGGGAGAGAGGGCAAGATGTGTACACTGGGCCAAAGCTGTGGTGGTGGATCAGGAGAGCTCTACTAATTGGAGATGGCCTGCAGCTCTGGTAAAATATATACAGAGAGAACTGGTGGAAAAAAAACAAGGGCAGGTATATCAAGACCTCGGAGCGTCTTCCGCTGATATGTGTTTCTCTGTGGGTATGAAACAGAGCTTCTGCACAAACATACGGATGCAAAAGTACATACACACACATGCATATCCTTCCACAAACTCATGCTAATCCATGAGCAGTAATGTAATATATGCATAGCAGTCCCCTGAGGCGTGGCACATCCATGAGGAACGAATGCTAAGAGAGAAATTCCTCCTTCTAGTGAATCTTATTAGCATACCTGTTGGAACAGCGCACCTCGGGGCCTTTTTTCACGTGTGCAGTTTCCTCACACATGGAAGGACGGAGGAGATAGAGGTGGGTGAGCCTGCGTGGCGGTACACTGAAAGAAAACAACAGGCGCTGTTCCCCTGCTGGACCATCTCTTGCCTTTGCAATTTTTTCCTCTGAACTTAAAAGACAACTGTGGATCTAAAGGCAACATGGGGCAGCGGCGATGGTGAATTCCAACCCGCTGCACCTCCACACTCACACACACACACAAACTGATTGCATATAGTGGTGTGATGCAGGCAGTGTCTTCAGATTTTTCTTTTGGTGGCTGTCCTCTGTTCACATTAGTCCAGTGGCTCTGCCAGTCAGTCGGCCCGGCAGGCAGGCCGGGCAGCGAAGCAACAGAGAGGACGTTAGAAACTGGTGCAGCAAACTGAGATAGACGCCTTTGATCAGGGCAGCTTTGTGACTCCACACAGCCCTATTTACTCTGGTCTCACTGACACACAGCTGCCCTACTGTCACAAAGCACGGAGAGGCCTCGGGACTCTCTTCCTCACCTCCTCTATGGCCCACTGTTAGTTTGACAAGCTGAAGCCAGGCTTGATTTCTCCCACGGCTAGTGTGCCAAAGAATATCTGCAGAACAAAAGCCCAAACAAACATTCACAATTAAAAACAGCATTCATGAAAACATTGGAGACAGACAGAGAGAGAGAATATTCTATCAGCATATTGTGCACCATTACGGTGCACGAATAAGAAAACATGCTTTTCCTAATGAGCTCAGGATAAAATTCCCGACCATGCCATGTTGGCTTTTCATGGCTTGATTTCACATCCATTTATCCGCCCCCTCACAGCAAATGGGCTTGAGAATTTATGCTTTTCTACAACAGTGGTGCTATCAAAGCGGAAAGCTGCCTTTGGATGGGAGAAGAGATAATAAAAGGGGTGTACGACTGGATCAATACCACAGCACTCGCTTGTGTTCAGCCAACAGCATAAAGGTGTAACAGAGATTGAAGTGCTCGAGCCAAATGGCAAGAAGACATGCTCTTATAAAAAAGTTTTGTAGGTTTAATTTTGTTTTCCATTTCCTGAAAGAGTAATTTAGGCGCTCGCAGCCAGGACATCCTTGGCTTTTTCCGAAACGGCACTGCATTATGTTTACGCTCTGCTGCTGTTTGGATAAATGTCTTCTCTTTTTTTTCCCTCTTTTGATGTTTTTTTTTTTTTTTTATTCTTTTGTTTCCTTTCTCACTCGTGTACGCAGGACACAGACACCAAGGCGGAGCTGGATCACATACAGCTTTGGCTCTCCAAAGCTGATTGAATTCCTAAGCCCATTTCCCTTCAGAAAGAGAATGAGAGAAAGCAAAAATGATGCATCTCCCGGGCGCTCCAAGACTATCTGCTGCCTTTTCATTCTCTTCCCAGTTTAAGTGCGTAACAAAATCCCAAACTCAGATTGAATGATATGACCTCCTTATTCACTGAAGATAAGCAGGAGCCTATTTTTTTCTTTTCAGCTGTGAGAGTAAAAACAAAACTTTCATTTGATTTCCCCTGCAAACCCAATTTTCCTTTTAAAAAAAGACAAGCTGAGAGAGGGCAGGGTTTGAGTTATTGATTTCTCCATGTTTCCTCGAAGGGAATGCTTTTGCAGCTGTACAAATGAGCACATAATGGTATCCCCATGATGCATTTTGATTGGATTACTCCAGTATCCAGGAAGATGCTTGCTCAATATGTTGGCAGTGCAGTGAGAAGAGAGTAAGTGGACATGCTCAGATTGGGATTGATTTGGCAGGCCGCGTCACTGGAGCGCTTGTTACTCAGCGGCGTTTCCCTGGCCGCCAAATTATCCTGAAAATCCAAGCAAATTAAGAGCTCAACTGAGTGTTTGTGCAGCGCTGTCCAACAAATTCGTCATTTCTGCCGACTTGTGGTTGAATTCTCCGAGAAATAACGGTTGCAGTCGGCTTCGCCATTTAATGACGGCGAATCTCTTGCAGGAAGTACATCTGCAAGGACTATTAGTCATGCTTCTGGGTTTTTTTCCCATACAAATGACACATAAGGGCATTTCTATTTGATGTGATTCCCCAGGCGGATTAGCGCTGCAGCTCAGCGGGAGACCGAAGCCTGTCCACTGCAGCCTTCCTCTGCTGCTAAGAGGGGTCGTGGACGTGCTACAGAGAATGGCCGGGGTCCCGTCAACTCCCCTGCATTTTATCAGGAACAAAACCGAGTGGGAGAAAAAGAGGAAAAAGATAAAGAGATCAGAGAATGGGGAGATGGGAAGACAGGGGGAGAATAATAGGAGTATTGGTTGTAATGGAGACGAGAAGTCATGGCAGTGTCGAGGGAAAACACTTTGTTGATGATGGAAACACTGAAGAGTATTGTTAGCCTCGGCGGAGAGTTAGGAGGAAAAAAGCATTGGTGGAGGGGGATAATGAGGTGGTCAGGGTTGAAAAGACAGCCACGCATTGTATGGTGAGGATGAGAAAGAATCGGAGAGGGAGGCGAAGAAAAGGTGAGACACAGATACAGAAGCGAGCTCGACTCATGTATTATTGCTGACCATATTGATTGAGCTGGGAAGGCAGAAAAGAGAGAACCACCGAACGTCTGGAAACTAAGCCCTGATGGATGGGAGGATGACAAAAATGTTATACAGACGAATGAAGCATTCATTCTCCCGAGTGAACAACATAGTGAGTGTTGTCAGCGGTGTCTATAGTTCATCCTAACTTTGTAAACGACATCCCTTCATAGGTTTACATAAGGGAGTCGCTGTTATCCCTCCAGGTTAGAGGCGGATGATCTACTAACAGAATGATTGTCATCAACACTCCCAGCGAGGGCAAACTGCATGTTTACCGTCGCTGATTGTTTTTTGAATGACTAATACAGGCAAATACAAAATGGTTGTTGTCTCTACCACTTTCCCCCCACAGGCCACAACATCTCACAGAGGCAATTAGAAGCGGAGCGTAGACATAGACACGTGAACACAGGGAGTCGCACGTCTGTCTCCTTCCCTCCCCCCCGGGGGAAAACCCGCTGTCAGTGACCTTGAGCAAGGTGCGCAATTTTCAGTCAGCAAGCATGTGACAAGTGCAGCAATTGCGTTGAACAGAGAGCCTTATCAACGCCGGAGCCATCTCGTCAAGCTGACGCGCAGATAATAATATGGCTGAAACAGGAGAAAGACAAAATGTTTGGGAAGATGCGTTTTGGTTTGTGTTTGTGCGCGTGCCCCGCCGTCGAGTCTGCGCGTGAGCGATCTGCGGCTCGAGCCATCCCTCAGGTGTCTGATATCTGATCGCTTGGATTGATCGGCCCAAGGAGAGCGTGACATTCAGCTCGTACTATCATGCCGCAAGCTCGCCCAATAAGGCTGTGGAGCGACGGCGGTAGAGCCCTTTGTTGCAGAAAGTTAATTAGGCCTGCTCGAACCACACGAGTGAGGAAAAAAAGGGAAAAGACAGGGTCGCTACAATGAGGTGCGTTGATTTCCCAGCAGTGGATGACTGTACGACGGAGCTTTCCAGCGTTATGATGTAGGGAGAGGCGGAGGGGGGGGGGGGTTCCCTCTTTATGCTATAAGGCGAGTCCCCGGGGATGCCAGCTCCGTCTTCAGACGAGACGCAGAGGCTTTTAGTGGGGCTCCAGGCAGCACAGGTGCTGCCCCTGCATGCATTGATCTCTCAGTGCTTTTACTATAGGGAATGTCAACCGTGACAATGGAATACACCCAGCGAGGCTATAAGACATGCTGCATTGTAACCACATAGTGCAGGCTGGGCATGGAGTGGACGGCATTACTGTCAATGCATCTTAATGTCAACATGAATACTGCATGAAATGCTGACTTTACTAATGTAGTTTAATGGTCAGAGATAATGTACAGTACTTTTACCTTAATGCATTGCAACAAACTCTCAGTTATACTCAGTAGTTTCCAGGAAGACATTACCGTACAAATACTAAGAATTTTCCAGAGGTGGGAGGTAATGAAGTACAAATACGTCATTGCTGTATTTAAGTGGACTTCTCAGGTATCTGTACTTTACTTGAATATCTATTTCTCTGACAACTTTTTACTTTCACTCCCTTCATTTTAGCACAAATATCTGTACTTTCTACTCCTTACATTTTCAAAACAGGCTTGTTGCTTTATTTTTAATGCATTTGAGGGGAGTGATCTTTATTTTGGGGTCACTGCACGCAGCCTTCACATCATCACAAGGCTGCTTTCAACCTATCAGTGCATATCACGAACGTAATAGACATGACAAGATGGAGACACACTGAGAGGGATGGTCGAATGGGGAGTAAAAGGTGTGTAGTGAAGTAGAAATGTCCTCACTGAGGGATCCTTTTAACTTTACATTTCAGAGTTTCTTACTTTTACTTGAGTAAAAAAGTTGAATCAGCACTTCTACTCTTACCAGTCTGTTTTAATCTAAGTATCTGTATAGCTGCTTGCCAACCCTGAAATTTTCAATACACCTCTGTGGTTTTGGAGTGAAATACATTATGTGATACTTTAAACAAAGTTAAAACATTTCAAGTAGAGCTGCAATGATCAATTAGATGTCAACTATTGAATTAATCACCAAATATTTTGTATAATTGTTTAATTGGTATTATTTATTTAAGTCCAGGTCCTTGAGAATGAGACTTGAGAATAATATGAGAATATTATCTTGTTTCTTTACTCCTTTATGATGGTAAACTGAATATCTTTGGGTTGTGGACAAAACAAGTCACTTGAGGATGTTATCCTAGGCTTTGGGAAACATTGATCCACATTTTCCTCAATTTTCTGACCAAACAACTAATTGATTAATCGAGAAAAATGATTGAAACTAGAGCCCGACTGATGTATCGGCTGGCTGATCTTATTGACTGGGCTTGGCCTGTCATAGATATGTTGGTATCGGTGTTGTATGTTATACACAGATATGAAAGTGTTTTGTTTTGAGACTATAATAATTAAATTCCAGTCCAATTTTCCATTTCAGACAAGACATTTTTATTGTCAACATCTAAAATATCCTTTCTCTGTTACATGTCTATGTCACAAGTGTTTGACAACCAGATTT
The DNA here is from genome assembly GCF_965226575.1 of Pagrus pagrus. Lineage (NCBI taxonomy): Eukaryota > Metazoa > Chordata > Actinopteri > Spariformes > Sparidae > Pagrus > Pagrus pagrus. The sequence continues at coordinate 8,138,643 of NC_140191.1, forward strand.
GAGGGACCGCTGTAAAAGATGTGTGCATATCGGCCGATATACCAATATCGTAATTTTTAGTATCAGCATCGGCCCCGAGACTCAGGTATCTGTTGTGCTCTAATCGAAGATGAAAGAAAGATGTTAGTTGCCGTCCAAATTTCATGTTCTCCTCTGCCCTTGACTGACCGTTATCCATTCTGAGCTGCCTTCTCTTAATCGGTTTTCATCTTTCTAATTAGCCTGTTTACATTGTTTGAATTTTAAATATGGCCTGTGCCTTATGCTGTATTTCAGCACAAGACTTGTGCTGTACTGTGGGTGCATTTGAATTGCACTTGAACTTCAGTTCTGCTTCAGTTCTGCTTTTGTATTATGGCCCGATGTGATTAAATATTCCTTTATGTGAAGGCATGTTGGACGACGGTTCATGCCCGGGCCATCGATTCAGTGAATGCTCCTTTCTCATGTGGTCCACAGGGTCGCCTTTTCACAACAGAGCACTGGGACATCATGGCTGCTATCTCCCATTCACTCAAGCTTTTTTTTTTTCTTCTTCTTTAAGATCCCTCTGACAATGGTCTCTCAGTCAGTGCCACTGGGAAAACTTCTCCGTCTGCATACCAAAAACGACCAGTGCTCACATAACTTGACATGATAGATAATCGTTCCACGGACCTTTTTTTTTTTTTTTAATCAAGAGTTTAATTCTATTAAAGAGGAATTAATAGTGGGAGCTATCGGGGGCTCCAGAGTGATGACAGAAGTCGCAGTGGATCCCCCTGGATCTAGATCAAGAGTCCTTCTAGTGGAGGATCCCACAAGACATCATTAACATTATCTTGGCTGACTGGCTGGAGGGACATATTCTCCCTCTCATTCCACTGTATCGTCCCGAGTAATCCCCAGTCATGAAACCCTTTATAAAATGTGCAACCAAAGAGCGGCCATTACCGACTAAACGGTGGAAACTCAAGGTTAGTAAAAGCAGACAAAGGATTTCATGGATAATTGATGAGGCATTATTCAGGTTTTGTTTCTGTGTGAGATCCAATGTGTTGTTGTGGTGCCAGCAGTAATAATATTTTTCTAGCTGGCATTGCTTTGATACGGCTCATCTCTGCTGACATCGGAGTCCGCATTGTGCATTCGCTCTGGCCGGCAGCCACGGTCATCAGTGGCAGTTATGCCTGTCTTTGATCATCAGCTGGGAGGGCAGAGCCTCACACTTCACAGCACCTGGTTGCCTCACGCCCCAGCATACCGTACACCTACCTGTCTTTCCCTGCAGTCTGCTGTGTCCTTCCAAACTCCTTTAGCTACTGCTGCACTCCAGATGTCCACCACGGCGAACAGGATGGAGGAGGAGTGTTGTTTTGAAACGATTGTAAATATAGTCCAGTCACAGGGACATGATGTAAGACTTTTGTAAGAGTCTTTGCTTGCACCGCGAAAAGTGCCTCGCTGCCGAAAATGTTTCAACTTGCATAAAAATCTATGTTTCCTATTAAAAACAGTGTCAAAAGTGTGCAACCTCTGCGTTCTGACACTGATTAGTGGCCGTAAGAAGCGGCGGGTTCACAATGAGATGAATAACTTTGTAGTGAGGCAGACTGAATGTGACACTGTTGAACATGTGGCCTCAGAGGCTGCTCAGCTGATGTAATTGCATATGTTTCAGTCACTCCTTGTACGACCTCCTGAGATCAAAGGCCTACAACCGACATTTTCTTAATGTGTGTGTATCCTCGGAAGGTCAGCGCGTCCTCTTCTCACCCGTCATCTCATGCAGGGCACCTACGAAACCTTTCATAATTTGCTAATGTGGCGCTTTGGTTTCTGAGGTCAGCTGTAACGACGCACTTCTCTGAACATTTAGCCTTATCCGGCGTTTTGCTCGGAAAGCACTATTAATGTTCCATTCCAATTTGTTATTGGTAAACACTGTGAAATTGCATGAGTCAACAGCTTCACTGTGGACCTGATTTGCATGAGTTTGCCTTTTGAAATGACATCCTCCCTCTTAAAGTATGTTTTAGTCTGCGCCATCTGGTCCTTAGTTCAGCTCTGTATCAAGCACTGAATAGTCATTCTCCCACCAAGAATGGAAGGTTTCAATTTTCTTCTCGCTATGGGCGTCTGCAGCGTCGAGCGTCAAAAACGGGAGTAAATTACATGATGTAGGAATGTATTTCATCTGCTGCGCTGAGTAAATGCTAATGACTATTTTGTGGATGGACTACCATCTGTCTCCCCTGTAGATCTCTGATTCGTCTCTTTCAGTTTTTGCTGTGAAGAGTGTTTATTTTTCTCATCCTGAAATGCCAAACTTTACAGGCCATAAAATCCTCTGCTACATAGCCGTGGCAGTGAATGTATCTAATGTGTATTTTTATCACGCCTTTGAAAATGGGTGGCTGCCAAGTGGAAGGATAATAAGATGTGGAACGTGCGGGTGAATTTTAAAACAATTCCAATTTTGCCCTCCGTTTCCATTATCATAATCTTCAAAGATGCTTGTCTTGTTCATTTTGCTCATGACCCTGGCAAGTAAGTCATTGAATTTCCTGAAATAACTGCAAATAAGAGAGCCATCATTAAGATCCCCAGCGTGTAGGAGTGATAGGACAGCAGAGACTTAGGATATGAAAGGACATCCAGTTGATGGCTTTGCAAATGATCTGAACTCCACTCATGACATGAATGCAAATCTGTCAAGTTTTCCTCTTCCTTCTGCAGTGCCGACTGACCCCCGTAATTAGATGAGTGCTGAGAGATGTGCTCAGCTTGTGGCAGTGCTGATGTGAAAGAGAGTGGAGTGTTTTTATGCACGGTTTAAAGGATGTAATACTCAGGGCAGCTCTGATAGGCAACATCGTACCTGGGTCGACTCGGCACAGTTGTTCTAAATCTCATAGGAATATCCTATTGAGAGGAAATATTTGACTTCTATTTTTATATTTTTTTAGATATTAGATTTCTTCCGTCTGTTTTTTCCTACTTTGATGCTTGTTGCCAGGCCTGCTCTGCCTCTAAAATGGGCCCGGCCGACTAATGTTTGAAATTTATCTGCATCCGTGCCAGCAAAACCTGAATTCTGGAGCCGATACTGAAACTAATACTTTCAATGCCTTAACTGAGACATTTTACAACAGAGGCTTTTTGTTGATCTGAAAACATATGCCAACCTTACAAAGCCTGTGATGTCATCTTTACACAGGAACACACACATAACGGTGCTGCTTCAATAGTATTTTCTAAAAGCAGCAACTTTTTTTTAGAGTTGGAATTGGATGGTGACTTTTGATGTTTGATTGTTTCCAAAAAAACTCACTGCCACACACACATTTCAGTCGATACTTGGAGCTACGATACCCGGCCCCGGTCACCCGAAGCAACAGCGAATAAGAGTCTTTTTTGGGCAGTGTAGAATCAAAATCAAAACTCAGAGAAAGAGCAGAGAAGGTTACAACAAGGTAAACATTCAAGTCCAAAAAGAGATGGCAAAACTCTGACGAGGCAAATGTGCCTCGAAAGACAATCAGGCAGAGGACCGGTGTTTGTGTGTAGGTACATACACTGAGTGGGGTTAATGAGAGACAGGTGAGGCCTGGTGCAGGTGCTGGTGGGTGTGGAGATCATGTGAGTGGGTAAAAAGCTGAGATCATTTCGCAGGCAGGTGAAAAGAAGTGGCTCATATCAGAGTTCGGTAAAGCGAGAAAAAAAGGCATAAGGATACATGTCTTTATTTTGAACAGACGGTAGTGCCAAAGTGTCAAAGGCCGACAGAATCCTCTCGCTTGCTTTGGATGAGGAACAGTTGATCACGAGGAAGTTTGGAGTCTATACAATACTATCTCCTTTTACTACAAAGACTTAAATCAGGTACCAGCTGGCTGGAGCGAGATCCACAGGAAGCTGAACGTTTTTGGTGAGAAAAAAAGACAGCATCTCTGCTTGCTGTATGTCAACTGCAGGAGAGACACATCTTAATATCAGAGTATAAAGGATGTGTTTTCTCTTTGAATAGTACAAACGTAGGAAGACAGGCCGTCTTAGAAAACTCATCCATGTTATACCTGAGTGGTTAAGTCTCCAGTCTGACCTCCAGGGGCCTCATTTATGAAACCTGTACACGTGTCTACAAATGAGGAAACGCATGTAGAATAAAAAAATAAAACCCACCTGCCAGTGCTCAGCTTCCTTTGTGATGGTGAGACAGCGCTAATCAAACAGGCGTACTGATTTAAGATTTGAGTTGGCTCATATCTTTTACAACTGAAAGGTGTTTTATGAAATATTTACCCTTCACTCCAAGTACAAACAACACTGCCGGTTTGAATGTTTATGATAATGTGGATGTATAATTAATGTTTGATATTAATTGAAATCAAATGTGAGATGCATCCTTATGTGTCGCATTAACGCCTTTTAAATTCTTCACATCTGCGTCGCGTTGCCTCCAAGATGTATGCAGGCATGGGTCAAAGTAAATTTACTCATATTTCCACATCAATTATTATTTATATTTTTTTATGAATCCTAATTTTGGCTTAGAAAGTGTCATACGCACATTTCAAGCCTTTTTTGTGCATACACAAGGTTTATAAATGAGGCCCCAGGGCACAGCTGTCTGTTTACATGACATGATGACTTCATCCACTTATGACCTTCCATAGGTGCATTTCTTGATTTTGGGGCGCTTGTCGGGATCTATTTACGTATTTTTGACGAAGGTGGAGAAAAACTGTATTATTATTTGCTGTTTTGTACATGATGTAGTTTCATATTTATCTATTGTTGCTTTCTTCACTTTTCTTGTAGTTGAGACGTGCACTTAACATGAATTTACGAATGTAAGATTTACAGTGTTTTGCTTCTTTAGCTTCTCATGTGATGATTGTGATTGGTTGCAGGCTTGCAGCCACTCTCGATTTCATAGAACGGCCTCTTTTCTTTACAAACTGGTTGCCTGGTGAAGGTCTAGTACTGGAACATAGCAAATAAATGTATTTCTGCAAGTTGTGCAGGAGTTTGCGTGCAACTTTAGATCAAAAGCGAACATCCCAGATTGCGTCGCATCGGGTTGCAGTTAGGACGAGGTGGAAAAATGTTCCGATTTGTTCCATCTTGGTGGTATTTTTATATCTGATTATGTGTTGCACAACAGTGGAGCAAAACCAACATGCAACGCAACTCTCTCTTTGTTGCTATTGGAGGTGAAAGCAAACCTGAATTGTTCCCAAAAAACTGATTTAAAGGAAACAGGTTTTGACAATTTTTGAACTCGCCGTAATGTGACTGACTCGCATACGAAGCAGCTTGTTTTGCTGACCTCAGCACATGTTGCTAACAGCATACAGTTAAAAGTAAAACTCATGCTTATGAACTCCGTTTCCGCATTTAGTGCATCAATCTATATACCGTGTAGGCTGCACGCACCAGAGGGTGACCCCTGTACCGTGACGGTTCTGCGACATGATGCATGGTTAAAGCCCGAGCAAGGACTGAAAAGTTCCATTAATAAAAAGCCTCTAAGAAGTATGAGAGGTCTGAGGCTGAAGGGAAGGACAGAGAGACGGGCTGAATCCAAATGTCTCCCCTCTGGATATGCAGACTGAGCCCTGGCAGACTTTGGTCACACATACCGAGACAAATTCCCCGTCATCACATCAAGTCTGTGATGCTGCAGGACCACATGGGGATAAGTGTGCTATGAGATGGGGCGAAGGACCTCCAGATGAATTGAAATTTCTAACCCTGTGACTCATTTCAAAGTATATTTTTACTCAACTTATGCACAGGTACATCGTAGCTATGGCAGAAACGTTCAGAATGCAAGGTGAAATATTTCTCTTTGCTAATATTATATTCACATCAAACCTTGAACTGAGTCCCCTCACACAACAGATGGATGAAAACTGAACTTTGCATGTTAGGCAAACATCTGCAAATTCCTTGTGTGCATTATAAAACCTCTCCTTATTTGTAATAAAGCCTTAAAACAAAACAAAAAATCTTCAAAAATAATTAGTTTTTACATTTGCACACCCATATTTCTGTGGATTATGGGTAATCTTCTGGGCGAAGTCTGATGTGTTCCTAGCAGACCTTCTGGAAGTCAGCTTGAGGCCTCTTATGGACTTAAAGAATCGTGGACTTGGACAGCCTTCAGCACTCGCAGACTTCCCGGGAATGTAAGTCTACAAGTCCGCAAAATACGGTTAAGTCCGGACATTTGGATTCAGCCACAGACAATGGAGCGTACGGATGTCCTCTCCTGGGAAGTTGGTATTATTCTAAACTTTTTATAAATGCCAAAGTTCAGCATTGAGCTAACGGCACCCTGAACACTAATATCCTGCGCTGTTTTTTCCAACCAGTGGAGATAATATATGACCAGTTTCGCCTTTCGGGTCATTATGAGGGGATCATTAGGAGAGGATAATTTCAGACCATCAGATCATCAAGGGGAACAGGCCAATGAACCAAGCTAAAGCCGTTCCACTCGGAAACAAATTAATGATAATTCTTAATTCTGTTCCATTGTGTTCGGTCTAATTCGCTGATTGTGTTGTGATAGTCTACCGGCAGGACCTTGAAAGAGTTAGATAAATGGGAGGATGTGCCACACCAAATCTACTTGATGAATCGCTTTTTTGTCTTAATATTGACTCATTAGATTCAATTATTTTCACTCTGTAGTAATATATTTAGAGAATGTTATCACAAAAGTAAATATTGAGATAAAACAGGATATTAACAACCTCTGCAGCAGCTTTCCGACGGGAATATGATTGTGGTAATTGCATTGGACCCTTTTAGTCACATTATTCACCAGTTTACTCAGACTAAGGAATCACTGTCTGCATTTTTGCACAATATCGTACGGTATATTTGCATGGTATCCCTCTGCATTGCTATTTATGTTACATAAGCGTTACAGCTGCAGAACTTTGTTTCTGTTTTTGAAGATAGGGGATCTTTGGCAGGCCCGGGGCTCCCACTGCACAGTTTTTACGAGCTTCCACCGAAACACACAGAGCCCCAAGGTGAGCGGGAGCATCCACGCTTGACCTACTTAGCTGAACTTTCCTCGTTCTCTGCTGCTTCTCGCCAACATCTCTGCTCCTCCTCACGTCATAGCATCCCAAATTTATTCTAATGTATTCCCTACATGTTTATGATTGAATGTCTGATTTCAAGATGTGGTCACATTTTGACCGGCCCGCGGCACAAAATGATAATATCGAGTGTGTGTGTGTGTGTAGCTCTTTAGTCTTGCAGTTGATCGACAGTACGCTGCCAGTTTCTGGGGTTTCACCCTCGTGTGAATAAGTGAGCTGCTGTGAAACTCATTTCAAACCATGGAGGCAAAAAGCCCCATTCTGGAGATAAACTAAGAAATGGCAATCAGTGATATATCATCTGTTGAGTAAATGATACTTTTGGGTCTCTGCTCTAATTAGCTAACCCACTCGTCTCTATTTTGAGGATTGACTTTATTATTTTGTCAGTATCAGGCCACCAGAAGCTGTGACAGAAACAGTTTAGTTTTATACAACTCCTGAGCGACTGCTAGAGATCAGAGAGCATGCATTTGGAGACACAGTGAACCGTTAAAGGAGCAGTGTGTTGGATTTAGTGGAATCAATCGGTGAAGCCGCAGATTGCAAACAAGTGAATACCCCTCAACATAAAGACACCTTAAGAAAATATAGTGCTTGAGTAACATTAAATGTACTTAAATATCCAAAGTACAAGTAAGAGTACACTCACATATTCACACGTTTGAGTGTCAGATCAGATATTCAGCATTTTCTTGATTTTTGGAATCTGTTTTTTTTTTTTATCTGATTGCTGATCAAATAAATTCATCAAAAAACATCCTACTTTAGTTCTGATACACTTAACCTGCAAAGTAATTAGTAATCAAAGTACTGGAATAAATGTAGTGAGTAAATAGTCAATTTTTGCCTCAAAATGATAAAGTATAAAGTAGCAGACAAGGGGAATACTCAAATACCAATAGTATTTCAGTAAATGTACTAAGTACATTTTGATGTAATGTAACATTTACTCATGTACTGCACTTAAGTGCAATTTTGAGGTATTTGTACTTAATTGCCATTTTCTTTTACTTCCTACTTCCACTCCACTACATTTTGGAGGCAAATATTGTACTTTTTACTCCATTACATTAATCGAATGACTTAAATTACTAGTTACTCTGCAGATTACATGCTGCATCAGAGCCAAAGTAGCACATTTTTGATCTGTTGCTATAAAAGACTCATTGTCAGGTAATGAAAAAACAACAATCAATAGTTCAGGGTGATTATACATCAATAAGAAATATAATTATTAATATTATATTCTGTTTCTGCCCGTGGATCCCACTAAATCCACCTGAATTCTGCACCTTCAAGTTGTGATATTTTCAGTTATAGAGCATGCAGCGTCGTCTTTCATTAGCAGAAATGTGCGCACACATTATGTAACAGTATGATTCACACAACCTCAACATATATAACAGTGCTCCAAATCCCTCCTTTCATCTTATTGAAAACCCTCTCATGCCACACTGCACTGAAGACTCACTGTGTCCCGTCTGCAGCCTTGGGTCTAACATCCTATACTTCTGTATAGGGGAGTTCGTCCTATAGTTTCCCCTTGCACTGCTCACGTCCTCGTTTTATAGAACATATGCAGCGAAAAAAGAGCTGGTGTAGAGGTGAATCACTGACACACATACACCGTATTTCTGTCCTTACACTATTGTCGCCCAGACAATTTCCAGATCTGCTTTGAAGGAGTTCATAAAAGTGATGTTATTTCAAAATATGAATCTAAGAGAAGTGCTTGGTGCTACTGTTATCCTTTGGTGAGGGCTACAGGGGTGATAAGTGGCGTATAGAAAAGCTCAAATGTGTTGGGAAGCAAAACCTGCACTTTCACTCAAGGTTCCTCGCTGTAAGACTTGGTGCATAGCAGTTTGGGATTAAGGGACACAGCTGGGGACAAAGAAAACTGAGTTGGCTATGATTTGCTGTGTAACATACATACCAAGCACAGTTCTACCTGGCACTGCAGAAAACTAGAAAGCAGTGGGAAGAAAAAATGCAATGCAGCACTTTGATCCATTTTCAGGTGCGTCGCGGCCACATGGCGCTCCTGTGATATAAATTGCCGTGGAGCTACAGTGAATAAATAAATAAAAAAACAAAGTTGCTAGACCACGTTTGAGGTTATAGGATTGTAATTTAACTCAATATTCGCACAGAGGACAAGGTAACAAGCATAAAATCCTCTACACCTGGCTGTGGCGCGTGTCCAACTGGCTGTCGGCAGCATGGAGCCGGCAGCAGCAGGCCTGGGGACTGAAGCGACAATCCACATGCGTTTTTTTGTTTTTTTCTGTTCCCCCTGCTGGTGCTACTCCCATTGAGACTTATTGTTTTATTCTGTCACTTATTCGCTTCATGGCTGCCCTAATCTAATGCAATTTAAACCACTTACATTTTTCATACAGTGCACATTAGCGGGTTAGTACTGCCTGAGTGGGCCAGGTTAAGGACCTTCCTGAAGGGCATTGTCACTGTTTCACACATCTCTGGACTTATCCGCTGTCTTATACACTTTGTTCTACTCGCTCTTTCTCCCCCTGAGCGTGGAGTGGATGCAGGGGCTACTTCACGCTGGGGCTCCTCAATGTGTGGCTCAAAACCCATTTGCAGGCTTGAATGGCCTGGTTCCAGTCCAAAATACAGCCTTTTGTTTTCGTGTCTTTTTTCTCTTTTATTGACTGGACAGTATATCACACTGCACGAGAGGAAAGGCCCAGAGTGAGGTGGTACTGGAAATAAAGACCAACATAAATCTCTCAGTGGGCTCACCTATAAGCCAGAGCATAATGCTATCTAGTAAATGACAGAGTTGTGGCTCAACATTAACATCACATATACAGTAGCTGGCAGGACGGAGATAATGAATTGTGAGGTGACTTTATTTGTGTGTGTTTATGAGGGTGTTCAGGCCCGATGAGCATGTCCCACCTTGTAAAGGGACCCTCCCCTCGCTCACTTTGTACAGCTTGTTAACTTATAGGGTTGGCAGTGCAAGGCCAGGCCTTTACTTTACCTTCAGTATTCACCATTATATAATAGTTACGCTTTAATTATGGAGCGCTGTGTGTGGATTAAGGTGAGATAAGTCTATCAGGGGCACGGCACAAAAAAACAGATGTAAGCTGGCCTTTTAAACATTATCGAATGAATATTATTTTGTAATCCTGGCTGCGAAGGATTAAAGGGGACATTACAGGCGATAACAGATTTTTCACGCACGGGTCAATTTGGAGATTTGGAGCTCCTTTTGCCTCCATAACATGTCTTCTTTCAGTATCGTGCAAATATTAAAAAATGTCCCAAAATGCACATTTAGGTGTTTATTTTAGTTCAAATTTCTCTTCTGGAAATGAATGCAAATCCTGCACACATTTAGTTAGTTATCCTCATTTGCACATTTAAACATAAAAATCATCAGAGCACAAGAATTTTGAGCCGGGCTTTATCCGATGTTCAGATTTATGTTCTTGAAATGTATGCCAAGTGGTGCCTTTTTAATTACACCATTTGCATATTTGAACATGAAATTTCAGAAAACGTGTAATACAAAAAATAATCGTCTGAATGTCAGTTATCGTCTGGGGAAATTTCATGTTGATATCTATCAGTTAAACTTTTTACTCTATTCACCATTTGTTGTCTAAAAAAGTATGGGGCTTTAGTGAAGATATATTCAAATGCCATTGATCGGTTGTTTGTCAAACTCTGAGCCAGAAAACTACACTTCAGTTGCACTTCACTTCACCAAACTTCCCAGATTTATTCCTGTCAATATTCTGAAGGTTTCTACAGAGGGGTTTGCTCATATATCATACATAGCCTGATTTATATAACACTTTAATCCTAAAAAACAGGGCAGAATTTTTATGGCTGCTGAGAGTGTGTTTTTTTGAGTGATAAATAGCGATATCCAGAATCCCCTCTGTAAGAACCTTTGACTCTAATGTGTCAACAAAAAGAGCTTCACCTAATGTTCAGATTTCTGTTCTTCAAATGTATGCCAACGTTTGATTAGCTAATGCCTCATTTGCATATTTAAACGTGACATTTCAGAAAACCTGAAATATAAAAAATATGTTAATGTAAGTAATGAACTGGGGAAGATTGATGGAGGTATCTGGTATATAGTATTTATTCATCCTATTATTATTATTTTTTAACCAGAAATCTACACTTCCATTACATTTGCATGCACCACACCACCCAGGTTTATTCCCATCTATATTATGAAGGTTTTTCCAGAGGGGTTTGTTCATATATCATTCATAGCCTGATTTATATCACATTCTATTCATAAAAACATGGTGAGAATTTTTATGGCTGTTGAGAGTATGTTCTGATTTATGGAGTGATATAGAGAGAGATCAAAACTCCCTCTGTAAGAACATTTGACTAATGTATCAACAAAAAGAAACCTGGCAGTGTTCAGATTTGTTCTTGAAATGTAAAAATAAGCCATTTTTGACAAGATAATGCCTCATTCAACATAAAAATAGCAGAAAACTTGTAATACAAAAAAATTATTGTCTTATGTAAGTAATCAACTGGGGGTGATACCTATTAGTTAAAATTTTCACCCCATTCACCTGTAGTGTCTCCCCTGGCCTTGCACTTCATCACTCTCTTGCCCTCCGTCCCCTGTTTTTGCAGCCTCCATCCTTCTCCTCCATCCCACTGGTCTATCACGCCAGCGTGGCGGTTGTCAGAGATGGAGGAGGGTATTCTGGCTATAGAAACTCGCATCGATCCGCTCGCCCGCAGTCCACACCCCAAACCTGCTGACTCCTGGCAGAAAATAAAAGGAGACCGAAAAAGAAAAAAAAATTCAACCCTCAGCTCTTTCCTTGCCTCTCCAACCCTCCGTTATCACAACCATCAACAATACAGGTCACTCCTTCACTCTTTGGTCCCTCTTCCTTCCTCACGATCATACCTGCCATTTTCCATCTCGCCCTTTTCTCTCCCCGACAACACTTCTCCTATATCAGATGTGACTTTCCCCTGTGTTTGCTCCCCTGTTCAGCATTTTTTTTTTTTTTTCATCCCTGGATCCAATTTTCCAATTCCCCTCCCCATCTCTCATATTTCCACCTCCTGCCCATCTATCTTTCAGCCTGTCCTCTTTGCATCTCCTCCTTTCTGCTTCCCTCTGCACATCCATTGCTCTGTGTACACAAACGATCAAACACACACTCGCATACACACAGTCATTTCTCCCTGTCTCCCCCCCTGCTGTTTGCAGCACATATTGGAGGCTCAGTCATAGGGGATTAGCCACAGACTTGATCAGAGTCTCTGTGGTTGCCAAGGTTGAATCTGTGGCATTAAGATTTACACCAGACACTTAATAACACACACGTTGGGGTCTTGAGCCTGATGTCTGTATTACAGCTTTACGGGGCAGGCTGGACTGCTCATTGTTTGGTTTCTTGTCCTTTTTGAAGACATTTCAATAATGAGAGACCTGCGAGTCACACATCACGTCTGCTACAATATTGTAATCCGAGTTTTTTTCGCACGTGCCAATTGCCTGATCGAATTATCTTTCATTACCCGGTTGCCCTCTGGGTGTCACATTATCAAGTGAGCAGGTACAAGTTACAAAAATACTCATAAGTTCATGAAACCAGTTAACAAGCTGTAGTTCAAAAGAGAAATCTGTCATGAGAACAAAAAGACACCAACCCTCACATGTTTGGTAAGGGAGCAAAATTAAAAAAGACAAAAAGACCTTAACACATTGCACCCTTGGTATTTTCGAGATATTTAATCATACATTTCAGATAATTATTTGCTCATTCAGAACACTTTGAAAAGACTCTTCAAATATTAAAAAAAATCCAGGATTTCAAAGAGAAAGTGCAAAGTTTCTTTTTCATGAAAGATACAGAGCCAGCCCACTGCTGTGCACACTGTGTGCACATGTGCCCCAGAATATCTAACTTTTTATCTCTCTGCTAGAACAAAGGTGTGATTTATACATTACTGGAAAGGCCCCTTGAGGCAAATTGTGATTTGTGAAATTGCAGCCCAGTCACCTCAGTCTGCATACAAATAACGAGATGAAGCTTTCAAATTGCGTGTAGTTTCATTCTGCGTGCAGGTGATTCACCTATCGTTCCCATTAATTTCTGTGGAAAATAGATGAGCCCAAATGGCACACATGCAGAACGTCAATATGAAGAGTGAGAATATCAAACACTTAATCCCGGTTCTCATTTTCCATGTGCTCCATTGCCCCCTCTGAACAAGCGGTAGTCGTTGAAATCCCTCCCTATGAAATGGGAAACCCCTTCAAGACATCAGTTGTGATCATGTTTGTGCGGACAGAAGCAACCAGACCTTTCCAACATGCTGTCCTCATCTGTGGTGACGCTGCCAGTCTGCACTGATGTTAGAGGAGCAATACCGAGTGCAGCAACTTCGCTGTTGGAAGTTACATTTCGGGCATCATATAGTCTACCTGTAAGCCGATTGCAAAACAGCAAAATGCAGGACTGTCATGCACATATCAGCGATAACAATTTAGTGTTAGCTAGCTGGCTAGTTGGCTACCAAGACAAATGTGTAGCAATTGTTTTAAGCTTTTATAAAGAGAAAGAGCATCATACATTGAAATGACAGAATTCCCATAATCCTCGGTTGGAAGTGTGCCTCTGTTTGGACGGCCGTAACACTTCGCCTATCTATCCCAACAAGAATCGGAGCACCCTACCCCGAGGCTCGAAAGTGCAATTTGGAGGGGAAAGGTTAAGTGGTAGGGGCAAGGGGTGTATTGGGATTGGGATTGGGCCCAAGTAGGATGGAGGTTGGGGGTTGATTAATGGGTATAACAAACAGAAGACTTTCACCCTGCAGTCCGGTGTTTGTGTCCTGTGCGAAACCAACGGTCAAGGTTGTTTCAGCTTACGTTTAAAGGTGAATGAAAGTAACATATTTAACTTCCGTACATTTTCCTGTCCAAGTAGTTTTGTTTCTTCAACCGGACCAAACTGTGACTGTTGCGTGTTTAATTTTGTTAGCACGATGTCAGGAGGTCACCTGACTACTACCTGACCTAAAAGATAATGTAAGGATTGGCGTGTAACCTGCACCAAAATGTGACTTTGGTGTATGCACTGCAAGCAATTTGAGAGAGTAAAGTTGTGTTATTTGTATGCAGATTGATGAGACATGGTTGGATATCGGGCTATATAAACAAAACTGAAAAGACATACTAATTCTGCTGATTGGTTTGTCGATATGCTCTATTTTTCAGCAATCATGAATTGTATTTGAGTTGTGAAAAGACTCTCGGTGACCCTGTTGAGAGCTGCTTTTGCCTGTGCGTTGGGCATTAACACAGAAGCCCTGTGATTTGATGTATTGCATATTCACTGTCCAATAAGCAAGGCGGGAGCACATTAAACATTCAGTTTTCCATCATACAGTCCTAATTTATAGAGCGTTTTCATCAAAGCCAGTGCCAAGCTGCAAGATTAATGGGTGTCGTGTCTTCTGATGTGGATTGATGCTGGACGACAGGAGAATCAGTAACAATTCAGCACGCGTCTGTTTACAGTTTGGTATGCAGCCATGCTATTACGATGCAGCGGCTGCCAATGAGTTGACAGTCAGAAGGCTAAGAGCTTCCCTTCTCCCTACTCTGATAAGACAGATCTGATCCGCTCCTATGCTTGGCTGATGTCAGCAGTATCATTAGAATAAATGAATCACCATATTGCACTGTCTCTGCTTCTTCGCTTCATGCATACAAGAGGAGGCGTGTGTTGGCAGAAACCTGTGTACACTGTCTGTTATTTTGTTTTTCATTTATTGACCTCTGCGCAAGAGCACACGCGTTCAAGCTCTCCAAAAAAAAGCCTGTTTATTTACACAAATGAGTGTACGTGTTCCTCGTTAGGCCTCCAAACGAGGTCTTAATTAGTTAATTGGCTTATTACGCCCATTGCTCCCAGGGCAGCCGGTGTGGGTTGGCTGTCATTCATCGGAGGCCTCTGCAAACAGTAAAAGAGGGGGAGTTTGTCTGCACCAATGGCATACACGTGGGGGAGGGAACGGGAGGAAGTGCCGAGAGAAAAATGCGGCGGTCGCCGGTTGATTTAATAAAGTGTGGCAGTTCAGTGGCTCGCCGTTCCAGAGTGGGACGGTCACAATCTCTCAGTCTGCCCTCAATCTCACAGCCGAACAGTGGGTGAGGGGTGACTTTCAATTAGCAGAATGAGCCTAATTAATCAGCGAGGAGGTGATCTGTAATGGGAACCAGCAGCATCGCCCGCTCATCACTGAGACAGGGTGAGAGGTTTTGCTGCTTCTGTCGCCATGTCGCGGTGACCTTCACTGCTACAGATGGGGACCCACAGAGTGCACACATGACAGCCCAGAATCACTATCACACTCATTAACGAGCAATATGCTAGAAATTTCTTTCGTTGTCGTACATATTGCGAGTGACCCGCGCGGGATGCCGTTGTCGCCTACACGGTTTGGAGCGTGAAGGGAACGTTTTCCCATCGCGTCGTCTGTGTTAAAAATTGACTCCTCGAATTCATCACATGGTGTTTTCCCAAGATGTAACAACCTCTTGGCTCTCTCGAAAAAAAAAAAAAAAAACATACTTTTACTTTGTGCAAGTTGCAGAATATTTTCCTTGACGTCTCGCTCTTAAAATTGGCCGAGCAGAGGGGCTGCAAACATTTCAGACTGAAGGAGATTTGTGTTGATTGACGGAGCCTCCTGAAGCGGTGACTTGGAAGGACTCAAGAAGTCTCTCGGAGCCGGAGAGTTTATTAAAAATCTCAGAGGTTATATTTCAGGTTAAGCCCAACATTCATTTTTTTTTATAATCCGAAGAAGCTGATTTAAAAAAGATGAAGTCCCAAGGACCGCCAGGCATGTTTGGCTCTGCAGACCTGTCAGGGTGTAAAGACTGCACTCACCAGAAAAACAACTGCACCAGTCATAAATTCAAAAGGCAACCTATCTCTTCTCCTAACCCTAACCAAGTATCCTCAGTACTGCATTCAAATTCAGTGCTTTATTAATCCCACTTGGGGTCATACATGAGTAGAGCTCAATAATACGGCTCGCGCATCAGAAAACGCTCATACGGTCGGGTAAGTTTTTTTGGAAAGGTCAAAAGGTTTAATTCAACTTATTTGGTTGTGGGTGTGATGATATGTCAACGATGAAGGAGGAACTCATTAAAAAGTCCAGAAGTTTTATTCAGAAATTGATTATGATTCTCCAGAAGCATCTGATGCAGGGTTTATCTGTCGTTTTTCTGAGTCATTCAACTGGAATCAGTGGTTAAAAGTTATTTTCCATTATTTATATCGGCCTCTGGGCTCTGCACTGTAAGCATCGATATAATACACTAATTACCCTCATATGTGTATTCGCATGTTTGCATGTCCATACAATCCAGAGGCATGGTGTAATGCACATGTGAGCAAAGGCGTATTTACTCATGAGTAAATGTATGTAGGGAGCTTGCATGTGTGTGTGTGTGTGTGTTTGCGCTGTTCATATGTATGAGGTGTGTACTTGAGTTACTGGAAACGGCGTGGGTGTTGATGGTGCATTCATATTGGCAGTGGACTCCCTCTTAAGGCTAAAATGTTTGCACTTGACTAAAAGCAGAACACCCACACGCGCCCAGGCTTTTCATAACTAGCTGGCTGTTATACAAGTTGAATGCTGATGCTAGCAGCTCCATGGGATCTGTCCTTTTCTTTCTGTTTCTGCTTCTTTCTCTCCGCGGTGATAACAGCGGCATAGGTCTCCTCAGAAGCAAAGTTTCACAAATGGTGTTACAAGGGCACAAATTATCGTCAAATCCATTTGCTTTCTATTCATCACCGTAGCATTGTGTTTTGTTTAATTGACTGTGAACCTGCTGGTGTGCATCCAGCTCGTGTTCGGCAGACGCCAGGCCTTACAAATGAGTCTGGGGGGAAAAAAGAACCGGCAACAAATTAGCCAATTCGCATGCATGTCAGGGCGCTGCATTTAGGGTGATGGTGGAATGATGGACAGCAGAAAAAGAACAACAGAAAAACAACCTGTACTGTGAGATGATCTGATGGCAGCAGCATTTCTTCTACACAATCACCCAGGATTATTGACTACATTTACATGCACACTGTATTTCTACCAGTATTCAGAATATGACAGGTCATGTCAGCAGCATATTCCAATTTAGATCTTATTTCAAATGAAGCATTTTCCCTTTTTTTCAGCATTTATTTATCTTTATTAGCCAGAGGTACCCAGCTCAGACTAAATGGTGCATATTCCAATAAAGACATATAGCATATGCTGATATTATCTGGGCTTTAACAGCCCGTTCTGTATATGCGTCTCAATTTGGTCGGTACAATTAATCAAAATATTGTCCAGTTGCAATATCTCCAAGTGCACTACCCTAATTATGTAATAATATCCACCAGCACTGTTGCCTCACAGCAAGAAGGTCCTTGGTTCGAATCTCGGCTGGGGCGGGGTCCTTTCTGAGTTTGCATGTTCCCTGGTGCTCTGGTTTCCCCCACCAACGAAACATGTATCCAACCATTTATGGTCTGTGACCACTAATCCTTTGCAGGTTTCACGGGGGCCTATCCCAGCCGACATTTGGCGAGCGGCGGGGCGCACCCTGGACGAGTCGCCAGTTCATCACAGGGCAGAGGGATAAACAACCATTCATGCACACATTCACACCTACAGGCAATTTAGAGCGACAGCTTAACTTCACATGCATGTCTTTGGATTGTGGGAGGAAGCTGGAGTGCCCGGAGAGAACCCTGGCACACAGAAAGGGCCCGCCCCGGCCGGGTCACAAACCCAGGACCTCTTACTGTACAGTGAGCCCGGCCCTGTACATGTACATTAAGTTAACTCTTTTGGCAGTGGCTGCCAGCCGCTATTGTTGGCTGCCTGTTGCTCCTCCGGGATGGGTTAAATGCAGAGAACCAGTTTCACAATGTTGTACATTGTATGATATGAGTCAATGTTTGATAAAGGTAAAATATGTGACAAGGTGGCATAATAATGAAGTCCTGTAGTGCTGCGGAGATGCTCTGGCCTGGCCTATAAATTGCGTTCTCATGATGTAAGAAAAACTTGTCTGTGGTCTGACGGAGAAACCAACTACTATTAAACTTTGTGAAAGGACAGGATATCAACAGTTTGTTGAATATATGACCTTTTCAAGATGGTATTTCGAAGGAGAAGAAAAGGAAAGCTGTGTAAACACAATCGAACGAGTCTGCCACCGATGAAAAACACCAAGCGGCTCCAGCCTTCACTTTTCCATATTCTCACATGACAAACGGCACATTAGGGCATGTTGATCGGAGCATGCACGACTGCATGTTAACAGGAAAATTAGTGGAATATTCAGTTTCATCAGCCATGTAAACAGCTTTGTAGGGGTACTGTCTTTTTTCAGAGTAAGAACAAAAACTGGAATATTTTGCGCATGTAAATGCGAGGAGCATCAGCTCTGCTTCTCCGAGTTCATTTCTCCCCAGTCTTCTAATTACAGAGGTACATGCTCATAAAAACATGCTTTTCTGTTTCTATCCTGTTGCATTTTAATTTATGCTCATGCACTTAAAAGAGGCAAACACTCGTGACATTGAAATTCATTTGCAAGACTCTGAGTGGAAGGTGAAGAGACAATGAGCGAGAAAGCAAAAGAGAGAGAGAGAGGGAAAAGACATCGTGTGAGTGACTGCAGATATTTATGATTTCTTCACTTGATTTGACTGTAGCCCCCCGAGAGAATGAGTCTCTGTGTATCTCTGCAACCAGTGACATGGAGTGGCAAGGAGGTCACAGATCACTGGGTTTAATTGTCCCGGCTGGGCGGCACCAGGGGGCAACACTGGGACTGCTTTACTCGACTTGGTCAATATGTGCTGCCTGTGTATGTGTTTGCGTGTGTGTGTGAGAGAAAGAGAGAAAGACAGTAAGACAGAAAGAGAAAGAGATGGAAAGTGAGTGGCATTTTCCTCCTACTTGCTTTCTGTTTTAACTCTCAACCCATCAAATGTCTCATCATGTTAGCATCTCTTTGTCACTCCCTCCACAACACAACTCCAGGGCCTGTTTCATTAGCTGCTATTTTCAGCCGCAGCCCCTGTTGTCTCCCTTAAATTATACTTAGTTATGAGTTATGAGCCCGCCAACTTCAAGAATCCTGTCAGGAATTCAGTCTCATTTGACCCTTTTCCCAGAAGGTGGTTTGTGGAGTGCAATCATGCGTCGGCTCGGGCTTGCCGCCTGTCGCTCATGTTGACAGTTTTTTTTTTTCATATGCTCACGCTGAGCGGCAGGCCACCATGCATTTTTATGCCTCCATCAAAAGGAAATGAGCACTGATATACCCATCTGAACGACATTTAAAAAGTTTACAAGTGTGGTTTGACCTGGCAGGGGAGATGCACTAAAAGCCAGCTCGGGACTTCCTTTGACAGTGGTGAACACAAGCTCTTAGTTGAGCACTCGTGTTTTCAGGAAGCTGTATGAGTGGGCCTGGCTGTTCAGATAATTAGCAAATCAAGTGGTTTCTCTATAAGTCAGTAAGCCCATCATGTTCGCCTCCTAGCAAGCTGATACTGACAGGCATGCATTTAATAACTATAATTAGCAATATCCCCTTTTCCCTCATTCTGACACGAGTTCATCCGCACGCAGTACGGATTGTTGTGCAAAGATTTATGTCCAAGCTAATGCATTGCTTTGCAGCGTAGGAAATCCCCATTATCCATATAGCTACGGCGGAGCTTATCAGAGCAACGCTGTATCCATTCGTTTTCTTACAAATCGGCTAATAATTACACAGAATTGGTAATTATCCTCTGTAATAGTTACCAGTATCAGAGTATCAATAACTTTGATCCATGATCACTGACTTTATGAAACACATGTCTACAACTGTAACTGTTTGCTCTTACTGCAAAAATTAATACAATAAAATGATTTCTAACAAGACCCGGGCTTAAAAAAAGTGTGTCGTTGCTAATTTGCTTGACTTAATCATTATTTCGAACTCTTCTTACACGATCCAGCTTACAGTACACGAGGTCACAACATATTCTGATAACATCCCAAACTCAAACACCCTTTCTTGTCATGTCAGGAGAAATTAATCACCTGGATACTTCTCAAATATTCTTGAAACTTTTTTAAAGCGCACTGTACTTGAACTATTTCACAGGGTAAATTAATTAAAACTCTCACACAGACAGTGAGTCATTAAATTTCATTTGCTCATACAGCTGGATAGGATCCTACTGAGGACAACTATATCCAAGTATTTTTCCCACAGAGCAACTCACCACCTGGCATCAAAAGTCTCGTCCAATATCAGCGTCTCCTGCATCAGCCCGAGCTGTGCCAAAAACTCATTAGAACTTCCACCGAGCAGAAATGAGTGTCGCGGGACACGGGGAACGGGGAGTAAGCGATACAATTGACTTTCAAACATTTTGAGCGAGTAGAGCCCGCGCAAGGATACAGAACCAGAATTGTTATCACGTGTGGAACCGGATGAGTCACTTTGGATTGGAGAAGCAATTCACAAGGGGGAGCGTTAGGATGGCGCTGTGGGCTTAGCGGACTGATCAGCCGGGAAACAGGTAGAATCAGAGGCAGGGAGCATCAGGAAACACCAGCTATGATGGATGAGCTTTAGACCCACGCTAATGCTAACTCCTGGCAACGCCGCATCGCCTGTCCCCAGCCATATTCAACTGAAAGGAGAAAATGAGGGGTACAAAAAGCGTTAAAGGAAGGAATCAAATTGAAGCACACCAGCAACCCTTTCTTATCTTGTAAATCCCAGCCTGCAGTTCATCAATGCTGCCTGTCCAGTGCATGTGTAATAACTCAGCTCTGCTCTGCATGGCAGAGTTAGTAACACGCTTGAACGGACTAATTAAAGGGATCACTGTAAATCATCTCTGTGGATGCCTAGCGGACGAACCCCATCCAACTCTCTGACCTTTAGCCTATGCCAGCCAACTCTGCTCACTACAGTTGCCCGCTGACTGGTCCACTGGATTCAGGCTAACAAGCTATTAGACCATCCAGATGGTTGCGGTGGCTGGGGGAACAGGCTTAAAACAAGGCCGGTCCATTGTCTGCTACAACGCTGTGTGTGGCAAAATGTCTGAAGCCATTTTGTCTCCACGGAAGCCGTCTCAAGCTCATGGTTGCAGGCTGATATGAAGTGAAAAAAGACAATTCCATGCGCTTTTCCTTGAAGTCATTTCACACGCACTTATAATCTCTTTAGAGGGAAGAAGAAGAAAGCTACTGCTGCTGCTCCTTTTGTTTCCCCTCTTCTCCATCAGAAGCATTCTGGAAAGGAAGCAAACTGGAACAAAGAGACAACAGGGACCAACACAGAAAAATAAATCTGCTGATTTAATCAGGCTGCTATGCCTGTCTCTCACCAAGTGGGCTTTATCCCTGCCTCCAAGACAGGATGGAGCTCCGACAGCAACAACCAGCGTCTCACTGATCTAGTGTAACCAGAGAGGAGATAATGTCACTCCTCTGGAGGGCATGCAAGTTCAGGTACTCTTTAATTATCAGCTCATTAGGATGTGTCTTCAAGTCTTAAAAAACTGAATAAAACAGCCAGTGTGAGTTATTAACCAAATGACCAGTTGAATTTGGTAATTAAGGCCGGGAGTGGAGAGGAAATAAGCAAGCCAGTTGGACACTCGGGAGGCAGTCCGGACCACACCTGGTGCTGGCTAACCTTCTCCTATGAGACGCTCTCGCCCACGGAGCCTCAACATGCTCCCACAGCTGCAGGCCCAGTAGGAGATCCCGGCACTAGAGGACCAATTTAGAGCCAAGTTGGACGATTGAATCGTAGGAATAAGGCTGGCTGAGCATATGAAATGCATAATTTCTCACCAGTCCTACTCACTGATCTCATCATGAAATCCTGCAGGAGAGAAACTGGGTCTCGATGTGCTATTCAAGTACTCCAACAGCGCCTTGATGTAAATACATGTTGGGTAACAAGGAGGAGGAACACAACAGAGCCAGGTTTTCCAGCCTCCGGGGAAATCATGGCTTCAAGCAGCGTCCACCATCCGACAGAGAGAGGCCCTCAGATTCATAAACAAGACCGGGGTATTTAGGCGGAAAAGGAAAGCAGGGGGCTTTGATTTAATCTTCGTCAATGTCAGGCACTTTGTGACAGCTGATGGGGAGATATACAGTGGACTGTGTACCATTTAACCCACATGACACACTCTCTGATTCACAGTGGCTGCCTGACAGACACCCTGCTTCAGCCAGATGAGCTGACTGACACAGTGACTCACAGCAACACCAAGTCTCATTACAGGTGGGGGAGGAGAGGAGGCCCGCGAGGCTTTTCTTGGAGCCTCCCACCCCTCTTACACTTCTGGAGGCGTAGGCCGGGATGCTAAGGAGGCCAACAGAGGGGGTTGTGTGTACAGATTGCTCTTCTCTGGTCTAGAGGTGAATGGATCCCAATGAAAGAGTGAGTGAACGGCGACATCATCAATGGAGGCAACAAGCGGTCGTCTCTCCAGACCTGAGGAGGTGTGTTTGTCTTTTTCAGATCAATAGCCCTTACAATGATGCCCTGAAAGACAATTTATGAGGCATAAAGGACAGACACATTGGTTCAGCTCCAACTGCCCACCCCAACCCCCTGAGATTCCTCTCTCTGATTCTCTTCTATTCTGTTTTTTACCCTTTCACACACTCTCACCTCTGATTTTTCCCTCATTGTCATTTGGCTTGCGCTCAGGTTGCTTATCTCCTGATTTGGCAGTCACATTATCTAACTACTCCTCCATCTCCTAGTGTCGTCTTCCTCAGTCCCTCCTTTGTCTCTCCACAGCGACATCTCTTTCGCCCTCCTTCCCCTCTTTCATTAACTCCTCCTCTCGTTCGCCTTTGCCTCTCTCCCTTCTCTCCCCTCTCTCTGTGTGCCACTGTGCCAGCTGTGTGATGAGCCAGGGGCTGATAAGCGGTGGTCAGCCTCTCTCCAGATGGCAGCCTGAGCAGCAGCTGCCTGGGGGGTGGGAGGGTGGGTGGTGATGAGAGGGAGGGAAGGGTGAGGAGTGAGGGGGGGGGTGGGGGGTGTCAGGGAGGAAGATGGGGAGCGTGGGGATGATTACAGTTTTGTTGCATTTCCAGGTGAAAATGGGCACACACTAAAGAAAATCAATTGTCGGCAGCATGCTATGGTCTGCCTGCTGAGCCGCTGTGCGACACACACACACGGGCTTCCTCGCTGCTGTGTGGTTTCCGCTCTGTCGCCGGAGGTGCTGTGTCGATGGTTCGGCTTTGTGGAGTCGTCACTGAAGAACGCCGCCTCTGGTTCTGGAAGTGGCGTGCATGCCTTCCCATATGACATCCCTCTGCCATGGTTGCCTGGAGGAAAGAGTCTCAATGGGGTATCGCCTCCATATGCGGAAGAGGCAGTGATCTAAGTGTGAGCAACGCCATTTGTTCAGGTTAAGCGGGCTTGTTATGCAACCGCATGAATTTGTCGAAACGATGTCTGGAACAAAAAACATATCCTCCTACAACATTTGCTTCGATGTGAGTCACTGATGTGCCATCATACCCTAGTACGTGATGTAACCCTAATTCCTTTCATCTGCAGAGCTGGATATGAAATCAGTGGCCTTTTGTTCTAGTCAATGTGCTCGGTCACGGTCCTGGCTTGTTTCTATGGGTATTCACTGTGTGGGTCTGAGTGAGAGGCCAATGCAAGGGAGGAACACTTAAAACAGTCAATAGTTTAAGCAGTTTCAGCGAAGCCAAAGTGGAATTCCTCACATGACCAACTCCTGCAATTGACATTCTCATAAATCTTTGAAATAAAAGTGAAATTCAATACAAACTCTTGTGTAAGCAGTGCCTCTTTCTACCTTCCACGCTGAAAACTTGCCACACATACGATAATATGACACATACCGACTGGCGCCCACTCATGCGCATGTTCACCTCGCTTGCTCTGTTGATCCCCTCAGAATGTTTATACCATTTCCTCCAATTCCTCCCCTCTCCTCAGCCCCCCCTTTTAAATTTGGATCCAAACGGGGGCTAAACTCTCTCAGCAGCTCCTCCATCCACTTCAAACAAGGCCTGTTTTCTTAGAGCTGGCGGTGGGAAAAGCCAGCACCAATGGAGAGTCTCCAAGGGACTTGTATGAGAGGCATACAAGAGAAAAAAAAAGGATGGGATAGTCAGATTGGAAAGAGGAGGATTGGGGAGAGAAAGGAGTGAGGAGAGATACCCCCTGTGCATTACAATGAGGAGACCATTCAATTAGCGTCGCTTTATGGCCCCTGATGTTGATTACCTCAGACAGGCCAGCAAGTCCCATCCTTTTACTGATTAAAACCAAGAGGAGCACAGCAATGAGACACTTGGAGGGATTGGTCAGACAGTGGAGGCTTTCTAATTTCTGTTTCATAAGCAAGGAGAAACAAGGTCAATATATTCTTGGAAACAAAGCCCACTTGTGTGTGTCACTCTCACCACCAGGTAATTGGATGTAAATGGAACACAAGCTGCGAAAAGCAAAGTCACTAGGTGTTTTTGTGAAATGGTCTTAGTATGTATGTCTCACATCGTTCCCGTCCGACAGGGGAAGTGGCGGTCGACACGTGATTAATTACACTCAGAAATGTCATTACCACCTACGGGGTAATCAGACCGGCCTCCGGAGGGGTTCTCCGCTGATTGCCAAATGTGTCAACAGTGACAGTCTTTGATGATGGTCCGGTTCCACGTGCATCATGGCAGATGATTCTCAATTTAGAGAACGGAGGCAGCTCCGTGTCTCCAGTTCATCACATCAGCAGTCATATTATTTACCCTTTAAATGGGGCAGTCACTACTGTATGCAGTCTTTCAAACCATCGCAGGTATTCCTCACTGTGCTGCCTGTCCTCCTGCGTGTGCACACTGATGTGATAATTGGTCCCATTGTATTTCTGCAGGAACAGCACTGTCAAATACGATAAAAGCTGTAGATATGTGAGTGTTAGAAAAGCTAGATCACTGTTGTCTGGTCGGGAGTTTTGCGCTATCAGTTAGGAGACATCCAGCGGCAGCAGGTAAATCAGAGAGACATGCGGTGCACCCGAATGTCTTGCGAGTACCTAAAAATATTCAGCGTTTGTTTGAGTTCTCACCTGCTTTCATGTTTGTCCCACAATGTTTTCATGGCATCACTCAAGGTGACACTGCCATCAGATGTCAAGTAGAATAATTGTGGGCACCGGAAAATAAACACAGACATTAGCGCCGCAAAGGCCACTTGCAGCAAAGTCTGTGTCTTGTCTGCCTGCTAAAAAGAACTGTGACAGACAGTTTTGACATCCAATATGGGGGACGAGGTGAGAAGCAGTGGGAGGAAGGGAAGGCGAGGAGCAGAGTGAGGAGGCAGAGCTGGCGCGTGGGGTTTTTAATCACAGTTTTGCCAGTGCAGCCGCCTGCATGTCAGCGATGTTTGTTGCTTATTTAATAATTCATCCCAAAGCCACTGACCCACTCAATTAAATCCCCCACAAATACATCTTACATTTTTTTCCTTTCCTTCAAGAACGTGAAGTAGAGAAGACAAATAAATATTGCAATTTCAATATTCAAACAGTTGCGGGGAGGGATAAACAAGTGGGGAGGATTGGTAAATATGATTGCTTCGGTTAATTAAAGAAAGAAGGCGAGGAAGGAGTCCGGAAAAAAAGGGAAAGGGGAATGGACAGGAGGATGCGTTAGTCATATCTGAAACGCTTTTTGCGACAAGATTACACAAAGAGAAATAGAAGCGGATTACAGAGGGGCGAGAGGGGAGCAGGAGGAGAAACCGGAGAAGGAGGAGGAGGCAGGGATTGGACGAGGTCTCGGAGGCCCTGGGGTGTGGATTTAGACCGCCATGACCTCGGCGCTGAAGCCCAGCAGACGAGGTGTGCGTGCGTGTGTATTTGTGTCTAAGGGTAGATATTTTTGTGCACAGATTTGTGTGGGCGTAGCGAAGAGTGTGTGGAACAAAGAGAGATGAGAGGGAATAAGGGTGAGATATAAAACAAATATACCGTGAAAGGTTTATGTTGGTGGTTCTGTCTACTCTACTGTATAAATGCGTGGTGGGTGATGGCTGCTGTTTGTGTATGCGTGTGCGCGTATGCGTGTGTGCATGTGTGTGTGTGCAAAGCTTTGATTGAGTGTGACTCAGTTTTCAGTAGGGGATTTTTTTTTTCAGAACGAGGATACCCATCAACCTCCCCATTGAGTCCCTCATGGCCTTTGCTGCCACAGCTTTGATGGGGGGCATAAGCCAGCGCTCGTGTGCGCGTGTGTCACTGTATGCGTGGTGTGTGTTTGCATGTGCATTTTGTGTGTGTTTATAAGCGTTATATGCGCGCGTGCCTGCGGGTGCACTGCGGTTCACCGCTCTTCTGAACCCCATTCAAAAGCGTGGGCAGCGATGGAAAGTGAACAGCGGGCGGACGTTCGCTGAAGACAGGGTGGGTGGAGGGGTGTTTTTCGCGGGGCGTCGGAGGGTGGGGTGCGTGGGGTGGAGGCTGGCAGCTTAAGGTGACGCTGGCAGCAGTGCAATGATGGCGGAACGGGGAGGAGGAGGGTGCAAGCGACGAACTAGATCAATGACACGGCGGGCGCGGCTAGAACAAAGTGCTCCGGCCCTGTGTGTTGATGTGGTGGAAATTGCATCTTCAAGGAAACGTGCTTGATGAGATTGTGGGATCAATAGAGGATGGGGGCTGCCAGGCTGCTGAACGGCTGGAGAGGCGAGGGAGGCCGAGGCTGGGCCTGAATGAGAATGGAGGGTGCAGACCAAGGCTCCGTAACCTTCCTCTGATGGTCTAATACAATATGTCACCTCAGTCACCAGAGGGGCCGAGCCAGAGGAGAGAGGGGGGAAGGGGGTCTGCCAACAGTGGAGGCTGTTAAGGTCTTTGGAATCCAGAAGCAAATTGAACAGATTCAATTCCACCACAGCAATCTTTGGGATTGGCTGAGAGGCTTTAAACAGGCCGTGGTGCGTAATGAGCCTGCCATGCATGCAGCAAATGTAAGCGATGTCAAAGAATTATACATCCTGTCTCATTTACATTAATGATATACATTAATGGGCGGGAAATTGGATCGGTGACACACATTCACATGTCCGTGGATGCACACAGCCAAAGAGACTCTCAAAGTGGAATGATGGACAGTTGGAGGTTCGACTTTACTTCACAATTTACATGAAACACAATTAATAAGCGCCCTCTGTTTCTTTTCCCGTCGTTCTTTCGGTCTCACACATACAAAAACACGCAGCGAGCCGTCTCCACCAAGTGCCTGATTACACACTCATTCATAAGGTCTCTATCAGACGAACACACACATGCGCACACACACACGCACGCACACATACAAAACACTCATCCAAGTCGAGCAATGCGGCAGAGATTTTTTCCCCCCTCCCCTCCTATACAAGGCTGTTTCTATGGCAACAAGCTCCAGTTTCTGGCACAGAAAAGTGGAAACTTACAGGAAGTACGAGCGGCCTCCAGGCGGCGGGCAGGGGGATGGTTGGAGGACCGGGGTTGGTGGTCATAGGCGGGGGAGGGGTGTTGGGTTGAGAGAGTTGGGGGCAGGCTTCGGGAATGGAGAGTTCAATGTATGGTCTCAACGGCGGCCTCTTTCTTTCTTCCAAGATTTAAATCCCATCGCTGCTTCTGCATTATGTTTGTGCTCCTCATTCAGCTGAACCATTTTGTTTAAATTCATCATGGAGGCCTGATTGACATCAGAGCAGCTGCTGCCAATATTTATTGCGATGCAAATGGGGCGGAGGCTTTGTGGCTCAGCTCCGAGGCCTGACATGTAGGTCAAGGGTGCTTGGATACAGACGGCTTGTTGCTCATTTCCTCCAGTGTGTCTATTTTCCATCTCTTTCTCTCCCATTGAAATTCCCCAGCAAGCCCTTTTCCCTCCTCCCTCTGGGCTTATAGAATTATTCTGCTCATTTCTGAGCTGGTTTCATGGAAGATTTATCAATGTCTCACCTCTAATCTTGACAGCAGAGTGACCAAGGCTATGCGAGTGCTTGAGAATCCTTCAGTCTGGAGTTATAACCCTAAGCATGAGAAAACACATTACAGATGCAGCACCATGCAACTGCAGCTTGATTATCTGCCGCAAGAAAAGTTTTTCTTTCCCTGAATATGAGTGTCTGTTTGTGTTGTGGAGAATTTGCCTGAAGGGGACAGGCTGATAGCTTGGCAGTCGTAGTGGCGAACAAACTGGAGGCCATTTTCACACCTAAGTCTTGCTTGACTTAGTGCAATATTAATGCCTCTCTTCATCGCCATCCTCCTCTCCCCTTCACCTCACTTCCTCTCTGGAGAGATTTGCAATGTGACTGCGACAAACATCTAAGCTTTCCCATTTCTATCGTTTCGTTGCTCTTGGTTGCCTCGGCTTACACTCCCTGTGTCTCTTTCTTTCACCTTCTTAGGTTTTTTATTGTTGTCTCCTTTTCAGCTCATTTTCATCTCCTTACCCTTCCTTCTATTATGGAGTCGTTCTCTCTCCTCTCTTTCAGCCTACACTTCAAAATAACTGATTGACGTACCCGAGTGCAATCCCATAGCACGCACGACTTTCAAAAACGAAGTTTCTTTACATTAAAGCAAGACGTACACATATGTTTAAAGACATATTCACAGTATTTCCCCTCCCACTCGATCCCAATGGATTTACAGCTTTGCACACTTAACAGCCGACTCACGAGGGGAACGTGTAGAGTGTGTAGGTGTGAGCTGACTTTATTTATGAAGGTTCAACTCAAACATTGCACTCGCAACAAAGATAGACATTTGGGAGACCTGACAGTGCTGCTCGGCAACAGTTTATGTAAGCATTGCGGATTGAGCGAGGACTGCTAAGACGAGGCCGGGGTTTGGAGCATTTTTTCATCATGGACTTACACCTCAATCTTCATCACACAGTAAGCTCTGCTTTAGCGCCACAATTCCACGGCCCCTCGGGGAGTAAATAAAAAATCTGGGCAACTTTCCTGCCTTTTTTCTTTTTAAAAACTGTCAAATCACTATTTCGAGCCACAATTCAAACAAGAAAGATTGCAGCGAATTGTTACTTGGACGTGCAATTTTTGCAGCTCCATAAGGCGTCTCTGTTTTCTGAGCCCCTTGAATGGAAAGAGATGTCTTGCTCTCAGCGGACCAGTATTTGGAGTGAGTTAGCTGGAATCTGGCTGGCCGACTTGAAATTCTGTGATCGACTCCAAAACTTTGAAGATGCCTCTGACCGGCTTCTGTAAATGAGTTTTTCTTATTTTTCCTCCACTGCATTCGGCTGCTAATCCTCCCATGAGTCAGTGTTTCTCTTTCCCTCTGTGTTTCTTTGGCTTATTTCCCTCCCCACGTTTCATCGCCACACTCCCTCTACCACTCTCTCCCCCGCTCCATGTCTTCCTTGTTTACCTTTGT
Source organism: Pagrus pagrus (assembly GCF_965226575.1). Taxonomy (NCBI): domain Eukaryota; kingdom Metazoa; phylum Chordata; class Actinopteri; order Spariformes; family Sparidae; genus Pagrus; species Pagrus pagrus. The sequence goes on from NC_140191.1 coordinate 8,168,287, forward strand.
TCTCCCTTGATCGGACTTAGACAAGCCCAATTCTTCTGACCCTTGGTACCCTGTCCTGCCTCCAGCCTTTCCACTGGAATGAGCAAATCTGATGATCAATTCTCTCTCTCTCTCTCTCGCGCAGCACACTGATACACTCACACACACAAGCCAAACTGCCATGGAGCGCAGAAATCGGCTCAGTGTAGCCGCCTGCCAACCAATTACCACACCACATCACCAGCCCTGCCACCTGTCCCCACCCCCCACCTATGTGCCTCCGTGCCTCAATCTATTCGCGTCCACTGCCTCCTTCCATTCCACACTTAGAGGAGTCTGCTTTTGTCACCTTTAATTACCCACTGTGCCAAAGTTCTGCCTCATACAGGGCTAGTACCCCTGATTGTCTTGCACCTCCACCTACTCCATCAACCCTCCAACAGCAGTTTACCCGTCTCCAACTTGTTAGCAATTACTTCCAGAGTTTCTCCACCCCCACCCCCCTCATATTGTTTCTTGGTTTTTTTCATCTCTTCCCTCTACTCCCGAGCCCGTCCAACCCCAAGTCCCCGCTGAGTAAGCTCCCTGGTCCTCTAGATGTGTTACACTCAGCTCTAATTAAAGGCTCTCTGATATGAACACCCATTTTCTACTACTCTGCATCCTCTTCCTTGAGTGTGCATCAGCCATGTAGTGTGATCTCATTAAATACGTGTTACATAATGAATTCCTACATCTTGCTAATGGGTATATCTGCATTTAGTCATGTCTCTTATGTTGTACTACACCGGGGCAATATTTTCTCATATCAGCGGAAAGTCTTGAGTTGCTATTTTTTTTTTTTTGAGCCAACTGTTTAGCACGCTGAGCCAAACTTGTTTTTCTTTCTTCATATGTGTGGGTTAAGAAGCTGGGCGGTTTTGCAGACTGTGGTAGTTCTGAGGTTTTTTTTCCCTAGTTTGTCTCGACAGAGCCAATCAGTCCTGTGCTTTCTCGCAAGTAGTCTTCCCTTCCGTTCCACCGCTTCATTATATAAGAGATATTTTAGTATGGGGCCCCAGCTGCTTTTCTTGCTTCTCTACTGGGGTGTGGGCGTGGTAGCGATGGAAAATTGAATGCCCGACCGAAGCTGTTGTGGCTGGAGCTTTCAGCTGGGTGCCTCCAGTCCTTCTGCTTGTTTATTGCCTAATTTGTTTGGCCTTGTGTAGTTGGTTTAGACATGCCACTCTGCTAACAGGCACTCTGAGCCACAAGGTCAGTGGTTAACAGCTCCGGTGAACTATCCTGCTGCCTCCCAGAAATACACATTTCTCAATTGAAAGGTGTATTAAAAGCTTGAGGAGACCCAGGGGCTGGGAGGTTAAAGGCTGTGTCAAACAGCTACAGTTGTTTACATTTGAGCAAGCCTCGAGGACAGCAGACTGTTCTCACTGTTTCTGCAGGAGGATTGCGCAGCCTCCAAGCAGAACTCAAAGAAAAAGCTCGAGGAGGCATAACTACTGCAAGTCATTAAACTCCAGTCTGAACAGCCAGGCCCATTTTACAAGCCTTTGTCCAGAGAATAGTCAAAAACAGCTATGTTGAACAAGCTTAGCCTCTCTGCACAGGTGTCAGGTTGTGTTAACAGCAGAGCACTTATTTGTCCCATTCATCTGTAGTGTTTTTGACCTCTTATCCTCCATCTGAGCAGCCACCATCCTCCCTCTGACTCCTCACCTCAATTTGCTGCTTCACATCCACAAGGCCCAGGCTTCAAAAGTTCTTCTGACTGGCCTGTCCGTCTCTTCCCCTGTTTCAGAAGTTCCTTTTGAAGTAAAAGTTCAGTCTGGAACATTTCACGACCAACTTATTTTCCAGCAGTTTGCTTGATTTTCTATTGATTCCCATCTGCCTTGGTTGGGTGGAAAAGGAGAAGAAAAAGAGAAAAATACGGCGGTGGATCGATGTTAGCTTGACCTCCCGATGGGGGATGGGTCGGGCGCATTTCAGATGAAAGTCATCAACCAGTTCTGGTTTGCAGGTCTGAACTAAATAATAATAATTTTTAAAAAAAAACGATAATGATTTGGTTTTTATTCGTTTCCAAACCTCAACATTCAGATTTCCATGCAATTTTCAGTGCTCTTCCTTCATTTTGAACTTGCAAATGCTGTGACCGTGGTTTTTATTGGAAATCAATAAAGGACATCAATTTGTGAGCTCAAGGCCAACTTTGGAAATGATAAAGGCAAATATTTGTATCCAAAGTAAGCGCTGAAGATGTACCGCACTGAATTACTAAATCTTCCCCTGCAGCCATTTCTCTACTTTCATCTCGTCTCAGACTGGTGTCACACGCTTGACCCACAGCGAACAGAAAAGGGAACACGGCCCGTTGTTTTTCCTATATGACGCCAGTACAGGACGAGAGTGATGTGGGGACCCAGAGCCATACAAATTCAGAATGCCAGATGCTTTCCATTAAAAACACAATCAAATTGACATGCTGTTCATGGCCATGTAATCAGGCAAGCCAGTCATTAATTATGGTAGTGTAGTAGACCTCAAAACCTCAATCCACAAATGGCACAGCTGCATGCAGCAGTCTCCTCTGTGTACTCTGTATCTCCATGCTGTATTCCTAAAGCGACTCCATACAGCACTCCCTCACCAGTCATCCTCCATGGCTTTGGCCAAGCGTGCAAATGGCAAATGGACAGCGGGCGCCCCGGCAGCCCTCTCAGCCCATGTCTTATTCATGAGCAGGGGGTCGGCGTGATGCCCCTCGTCACACACCATGTCAGAAACACACTCTGCCCTGTGCACCAGAGCCTCTTACCACATTCCCCCCCTCCAAACCTCTTCCTAACCACTAAAACCCCCGTGACATTTTCACTTTATGTGCCGCTGTGCTCCTATCCGGCCTAGCAAGGAAAGTGATAATAGTAATAGCCGGCCGTAACGGCAAGAAACACTCAGCTGAAATGTAATCCAATGCAACATCCAGCTCGCAGCTAGTCACCGCTCCCCTATAAGTCACACAGAGGCTGCGTGAATATAATAATGTGATTACTTGTGCTGTTTTCTTATATTGCGGCACATCAGCGAGGAGAATGCAATGTTGTGGTCAGGCTTCGGGCCAGAATGCAGGCTGCCCCTCCCACCAGGCATCTCATAAAGAGCAGAGAGTGGAGCTAAGCGAGGGGGGAGTGAAGGGGGTTGAGATGATTACATGGCTCTATGATTTTGTGAAGATGGGTCCAGCTTCCTGTGCAACTATGACATCAGCAGTCTGACATTCAGAATGAAATGTCTACTGTGCAGCAGCGGCACTGCTAAGCCAGTCTAGTCAATAAAGTAATAAAGTTGTACTGAGCACCAGGCTTCAGCTTAAAGGTCAGGTTATCTCGGTGATCGGGCGAAGGTGTCGGCCAGACAGACGGTGGTGGCATTACCAACAATGATGTCTGGCTTTCAGAGGGACGACAACTCTAATTGTACTCATTCGGATATGTTTACAAAGATCTGCCTCACTCTGACCTGTTGTTAAAGCAACAATATTGACAACATGTTTCCCATTGAGACTTTTCTTCTCTTAGAGACTGGGGACAAGTCGGATTGAGGAATTTCACCTTTATAGCGGCTTCATCCTTTTTAAGATCTGGCGGCTTCATTGAGAATCCACTGATCGATTAAATTTTAACAAGGCCGCCAGTGATGGGCTCACTGCAGGGTTTAAACATCCAATCCATCACGGCCGCGGCGCTCCTTCCTCCGCCTTCCACTCAGCTCTATCCCTTCTTCTTAACTGGTACGGGAGAGGGAAAATTATCTCTTGATTAAAATTTAATTAAAAGCCATTTAACTTTTTTTCCCCATCTCCTTCATTGCCCTTAACAGAAACAACTTTCCCCTCCGGGTGGGGAGCATCCTACTTCGATGGCCGAGGAACCACTCAACACTCCCCGGGACGCCGATTATTTCTCAGCATCTTTTATTACACCTATAGATCAGTGCAATTAACGTCCAAAACGGGGGTCATAAAAGATGCTTTTACCCCTCACAATGGTAAACAACCACTCTCCGGTGGTTTAAATGGAGATGTATTGCAAGGCCAACTATTCACGATTATCCATCCTGTAGCCATCCCACCCCAGGTTCAAAGTCCACGGAAGGAGAAACCAACTCTAATCCACTTATCTCATCGATTCATCCGGTTCTGACCCCCCGCGCTCTGACTCTGTCTTGCCAGCAGATCATATCTTGGGCCCTGTCCCCATGCCGTCCTATTTGGCCTCAGTAACATGCGGTGACAAGGGTCAGGATGCAGAGCAACACTGGGGATGCGGCGAGGATCCCATCCTCTCAATTAGCCACCTCCTGTGTCTCCCGGGCCCTTGGGGGCTCGAGACTTAATTAGGTAATTGAATAGATGATTCCCATTTGGCTTACTCATGCCACGGCGGCTCCCTCTGTGGAAGGTGGAGGAAGTAGCATGTGTGTCTGTCTTTTGGTCCCCTTTAACCACCCTGGTGGCACACAAACACAATATTTTTTTTTTCGTATGTGTGTCAGCGTGCCTCTGTTTGCTTGTGTGTGTGTGTGAGTGTGGTCATCCTCCGGCTGTGCTGCCGCTCCTTAATGACCCGTGCAGTGCCTGGGAGCTGGGGGTGTCACAGCGTCGTGACTAACAGCCTGGGCAGATTGGCTGCTGCCAAAACCCCGGCGCCGGCCAAGCCCCCGTCCCCGCACACACTCAAGCACACCCATACATACAAACACACACCACTGCGACTCCTGGTGATTCCTCTAAATGTGTTTACGTTGCTGTGGATGGCTGCCTTAAGATGTTATTATGAATTTATGTGTCTGCAGGGTAGAGATGTGTGTGTGTGTGTGAGTGCAGCCAACATGTATGTGCTGAGTGCATCTTTATGGACGTTTGAGATTGATTGTGCGGCGGAGAAAATGTATGTGTGCTGCATTTCAAATTGCTGAACCAGGTCCGTATTGAGCTGTTAGGGGGCCCTGGGGTGCACAGAGTTATCGAGGCCCCTAATATGTCCTACCTGAAGTGTGCTTCCTGTCGCTGCTAAGTACCTGAGTGTCGGAACAAAAAAGAAAACAGGGTTTTTTTTCGTTTTTTTCCCTTGTTTACCTACGAACAGTGGTGGAAGAAGTATTCAGATCTCACTGTAGAAACACTCATCGGGCAGAAAAGCCATTTCAGAATAATGCATTGTGTTATCACTTGTTGCAGCTGGTAAAGGCGGGGATAATTTTAATGTACTGCCGGGCAGGTTGTGAATGCTCCCCAGGGATCAATACCTTATCTTAACCTGTAATTTATTTGTTGATTGTTCGCTGTATTATTGATCTGAATCTGCAAAGTAACTCCACTGGACTAACATACCTGCGAACGCACCCGAGTCACTTTCTCCCGACTGGTAATTTCTCAAATCAAATGGGAGTGCCTTGGTTTCTTGTGTGGTGTGTGTCACGGTAACTGGCAACTCAACCCAGAGGCGGACGCGTGCCACTCGTCCCTGCGCTTGTTCAAGCCCTCCGCTCCAATTTGCCGACGGAAATTGACGAAACAGGTCCCACTTAGAAGAAATCTTCTTCCAAATTTCCCCTTTATTCCCCCTGTGTCACATGCTCGTCCTCTGGTCTCCACTCTGCAGACGTATCCAGCATCATTTTATCCTTTTGTCCTTTTTGCAGGGTCTCACACATACTGTAAACTCTCTGAATTACCAAGTAAAGTAGACTATTAAGTTTATGTTGTACGAGCTATAAAGTTTTAACAACTTTCAAATTATTAGTCTACTTTAATTAACGGTCATTTTTAGGTAATCCCTTTGCTTGCTAAAGGGGCACTATTTAGTTTTTGGAGAACAAATTCACAATATGAATTAGGTAATAAGTGAATAAACGAGCGGTTCTCAGAGGAAAATAAGGTCCCCAGAACACTGTTTGAAGCTAGATAGGTGGCAGGGTCCGCCAAATATGAACAAAAAGTATTAAATGGTGTTGTCCTTTGAGGTCAGTTTGTTTATCAGTTTATTGGGTCATGAAAACAAAGAGTTTGTTTATTTACTTTGTTTAGGCATAAAAATATCAGTTAATGAAGATTTTTTTTCTGATTAAAATGTTTTTCCCCCAAACGACATAGTGCACCTTTAAGGCTCGTGTCATTGTTGTTGATATTATACTTACAGTGAATTATGCATATTCTCTGTCGCCACACAGTGAACATGAGGCCTCTTCTCCTGGTTAGTATTCCAGACTTACACCTATAAGTTGCAACCCGGAGTGACAGCAAGTGTGTGTGCGTGCGTGGATATGTGTAGTATTATCTGTGTGTGTGTGTGTGTGTGTGTGTGTGTGTGTGTGTGTGTGTGTGTGTGTGTGTGCGTGCGTGCGTGCATGTATGCCGTGTACATACTGGGCAGGTGAGTGATGAGCACTGCAGTGCTTTGGTGTAAGAGCTTGTGGTTAGAAATCACAGGGGGACCGAAGTGACTTGATTCGCCCCGTGCCTCATATAGATGCACACCCCCCTCTTCACAACACACACACACACACACACACACACACACACACACACATACACACACACACACACACACACACACACACACGCCCCTTGCAGATATGAAGGAAGAGAGAGAGAGAGGTGAAGAGAAGAGAAAACCCTCACATCCTTTTAACTGGGTCTCATAAATCACAGACAGCAGCATGGCAGGATTATGTTGTCAAGTAAAAAATGAGTGTGTGTGTCGGTGTGCGTGTCTGTGTGTGTGTGTGTGTGTGTGTGTGTGTGTGTGTGTGTGTGTGTGTGTGTGTGTGTGTGTGTGTGCGCGCGCGCACGCCCCTGTATATATCTAGTGCGGTGCTGCCTACAGTAGGACAGGTGGCGAGGCATTGACACAGCATTGTTCAGTTGTTGTTTGTTGGAGAAGGGATACACAAAGCCACCTCAAGCGGCCGAGACAGCTGAACAACCTGAAAAAAGGCTGATCTGAAAAACTGAACAGGTGGATGAAAAGCTGAAACAGAGATGTAAAGGTTTCACAGTGGCGCAGAGGAGGACACGGAGAGTGTTTGCGTATGTATGAGAGAGACTGAGAGTGTGAGAAAAAGAATTAGGATGGCTCAGTAGATTCATCAAGAGAGAGAATGAAGAAGAATGCTAGAAAAATGCATTTTGATAGCATGGGGGAAGTGAAGTGGGAGTATATTTAGAGGCGGAGGAGAAAAGATGGAACGAATGAGAGAGAGAGAGACGGAGGGGGAGAGAGTCCATCATACATCTGTGGTTGCAGGCTTCAATCAATTATTAACGCCATGCAGATTAGCAGCCGTGCCGACAAACGATGCAATGATGGCTGTCAGTTTCCCCCGCACCGCCGCCTACCTCGGGGAATGATGGAGAATGAGAAAAACGACAGAGGGAAAGAAACAGAGAGGGGAAGAGCAATGATGAGAGATGAATTGGGGGAAAAAAAAAAAAAAGTTGGAGCAAACTTGTTTGGTGGTTTATTTACTCCTCCGGGAGAGAGATAGGAGGGACTGCGACTGTACGAGCAAGAGAGGAGCGTGATCGTTAATACGAGAGGAGATGAAGTACAGTCATCATCTGCTTGTGCAAGTGTTTGGTTCGGTTTAGGGAGGGGAGAGATATAGATAAATATCCTGAAGTGATAGAGATTTGTCAGCTTGTTAGAGATGTTGAGAAGTGATTTCTTTAATGCCACCGCTTGTTGTCCATTTGGAGCAAATTTGACGAATCAGAGAGAATCTCGTTTGCAGCTTTTCTGCAAATGCAACCTTGATAAATTATTGATCGTTTAACTCATTTATCAGGAAAATCTCTAGTTTCAGTTCTTCAGATTTGAGGATTTGCTGCTATTCTTCATTTAGTGTCGCTCGGAAGTGAATATTGTTGGGTTTTTGAACTGTTGGATGGAGAAGAAAATCATTCAGAAGAAATACTGTGATTTCTCTCTATTCTATCATTTTAGAGACTTAATTGTTTGTTTAATGATTGCGAAAAATGACAAATTGATCAATAAATTAGACCACAAGAGGACTTAATTGTCATATTATCCACTGGTTAAGCCAAACAACACAGTGCCATCTGTGCACATCTTTTAAAACCACCTTTAATCCAACTTGTTGTCTTTAGCTTTCTGTTGATTTTGTAACTTTTATTTTGTGGGTCGAACACTCCTTGTTCTTATTTTATCGTTTTGTCTCTGTTGTCCTTCTTTCACACATATATATATCACTATCTGGAAATAAAACAACACATAATGTGATAGATGATTTTGTCCACCTCGCCCACCGCTTTGTTGGTGAGCAACAAATGGTGATTAGAGGGAGCAGCGCAACGAACGCTCTGTTTTGCTAAAAGAAGTGCAAGAACAGGTGAGAATGTGATTTGAAAAATACATTAAATACACTATTATGTAATGTGTCCGTTGATGTTTCGGCATGTACCCCCGACCATTACACCTTCGGAAAAATGTGTGAGATTTTGAACGGAGAGCAGAAAATCATGTAACACCAGGGAGAACAGATATAACTTCAAGTCTACATCAATACTCTGTGTTGTTTCCCTGAACAGCCAGAAAACCCCTGAGTCTGGCGTTTTCTCCCTCTCTCTCTCGCTCTCTCTCTCTTTATCACCAGTACTTTGTCTAAAATGTCAAGAGAACAAAGCACGGCAAGGTGATGTTGCCCACTTTTTCCGAAAAGTTTGGGAGTAGACAGAGGACTTGAACTTCTGACCTCTGCGTGGGAGAACAGCTTTCACCTGGAGCGCTGAAAGCATCCAGCATTGTCAGGGGAGATGATGATGATGATGACGAGGCAGTTTGTTTGCAGAGTGGGGAGAGAGAGACGGGTGGAAAAAAGGGGGAGAAAAGCAGAAAGGAAAAGGTCTGTTTGGGAGGAAATGCTTGGGAGAAAAATATATAATGGTTCAACTCTCAGGGGCACCACAGCTGTGGCGCCCTTGAGTTAGCACAATTAACCTACACACCCATTGGTACTATACATAGCTCCCTATGGAGGTTATCATAGGATGGTGTAGAACAGCTCCATTTGAGCTTGTTAAATCTCCCAGAATTCATAAATCATTCAGTGTTACCTCAGGATGTGCTGACCATATAGTGACGCCCACACAAGACACACTGAGTACAGAGTCTTCTCTCTGATGTCCTGTATTTACAGTTTCCTCTGTATTATAATGTGATGATAGAGCTGACACTTACAGAGGGGAACCAGACCGGCTCACTGGTGATTATACCTGAGTTCAGCACAGCGACAGGCTGCAGAGAATGTGTCTTTAAAGGATCATTTTGGTGGATGACGATAACGTTTTGCAGTGAGGGGCCCTTTTTCCTATCGGTAACGATAACATTGCACTTAGCAAGTTAGGTACTGAGATTTCTTAATCTGGGGATGGGAACTGCATTCTGTCTAATAACAAACAGGGGGCGACTCCACTGGTTGCAGAAGAAGTTTATATGTAAAAAATAATGTGAAATGACTTCCTGTTTAATTTATCACTGCAGTAAACAGTTTCCAAGTGAGTTTACAGTCTCAACCGCTAGTTTCAAGTCTCCTTCAATGCAGCATGATGTTCATTTTGTAAGTTATGGTCCCATTTAGAGTAAAGTAGACAATAAAGCAGGCAATGCTTTAAGGCTCAGGCCTAGCTACCTTATGGTGTGTCCTCGGGGGTGTCAGTCAGATCCAATCAGGATGTCCTCCTCAGCTCCAACCTCTCACCCAAATATGGTCACTGCTGTCGTGGAATAGGAACCATCTCTGGTTCTGCTGTACTGATTCTGATCATTTGTTTTTAAGCCGTCCATAATGAGCCCGACAGTGTTACAGGAGTGAAATGATGGCGTAGTGGTCTGCTTTTCGAAACCTGGTGCCTTCATTATCCACAGTGCAACTAGGCTGCTGAGTGACATCACTGGAGGTAATTTATCAGATTACATGCAGCTTCCTCTGGAGCCACAAAAGGCTTTAAGACCCGTAAACACACTTTAATGTGTACATTTTTTGAGTTACTATTTAACATGACAGTAATATGTGAAGCCAATCAAAAGGCTTAAATTTTCCAGTTTTTAAAACAACAACACACACGAAAAAAAAGGAAAAAGAAATGCTTTGTTCTCATTTATTCTGTAAACCATCTTGTTGCTCTTCAGGTTTATTCTGTGACCCCTTGGAGAGGTCCGACCCGTAGGTTTGACAACCACTGGCTAACCCGTCTAGGGAAGTAAACACTCATTTCCTGCCATTGTCTTTGTCGATTGCTGAGTACAATAGTATCGCGTTTGAAGGAGATGACGGACAAAACCCGAAAAATTAGATCCAAGATTTTAAATCAATTTTGAAACATTTTCATTAAGACCTTGGATGTTTTCTTACTGAACAAGTAATCTCTCCAAACACTTTCCTCCTCCGTCACCTTTTGCACAATCCCATTACTCGTGCCTTCACCCAGTCTTTGATGCTTTTTGCTCTCACAGATTCCAAGGGCAGAATTAATTAAGTATTGAAGCATGCAAGGTGTGAGAGTTGAATAGCGAAAAATAGAAAAAAACAGATAAGGGTGTGGTACTGGGTGAGGGGGGGAAAAGAAACACAACTTCGGCGTTGTTTTCCGTGGCCGGAGGCAAGGTTTCCAGCTTGCCAGGAAGAAACAGGGCTTTGCAATTAACAAGAGAGCCACTGAGAGAAAAGAAAAGAGAAAAAATACATTAAAAAATTAGAAGATGACGCATGTGCTCACACTGGCTGTCAGGTTGAAGTGCGTATGTAAGTCTCTCCGTGCAACACCTGAGGAAGTGAGGTTCAGATGAGGGCATATTCAGCGATGTGCCGCTTTCTATGCTCCTTTTAAAAGAGGTGATGGCAGACGGTCCATCGGGCAGCGCTCTCTTCCCCCTCTCCCTTTCCCCTCTTTGCTAGGCCAGGCCCCTGCCGCCAGCGGCTGCCTTCTGCACCATCTGTGGCTGCAAAGTGCCCAAAATTCATTAGTGTAGAGAGGCGAGGGAGATGAGGAGCAGAAATCCACCAGGAGAGTGACACACAGGGAGGGAAAGAGTGGGGGGGGGGAGGACCCAGAGGACGGGAGTGGACAGGGCAGCAGACGCCGACTTCTTAGGCTTTTTTAATGAAACATCTCTCTCAAACGAATGTGGAGGAGAGAAAGAGTTGCAGGAAAGAGGCGTACCGAGAGCGTATAAATTGAGTCAAGAAGGTTGGGGAGCACGGAGAAAAACGAGGGAAGGGAGAGATGATGCAGAGCAAACGAGAAAAACCGGGAGGAATGGAGTGAAGCAAATGGAGAAACGAGGCAGAGAGGAAGTGACAACAGAGAGAGAGAAGCGCGAAGCAGAGGGGAGATGATGAGGAAGAGGGGGAGGAGGCCGACTAACGGGGGGCCGCCGCGTGGCAGCAAGATGTTCTTTGTGCCTGTCAGACGCTGACTAAAGATCAGGATTTGTGTGACACATCTGTACTAAATCTCTAACAACGACAATCTGTCTGCCGCTGTCTTTATCTGGGGAGCCGTGTCTCTCACTCTCCTTCCTCGCTTTCCCCTCATGTTTTTTTAATTTGTATCCATTACCTCTGCTGTGTTTCTCTCTTTAAAATTACTTAATAGCGTTTCTCCCTTATTTGACATAATCTGCAGTGATCGGTGACAGGAAGCACGGGAGAGCAGATTAAATGCAGCAAAGGTCCCGAACCCGAAAACTCAACGGGCGGATGGATTTATCGTGTCCGTCTAACAGGATCTCACTCCTTTCCCTCTAGCAGACATTTTTGTACTTGTGACCCCTTCAGATTTCTATTATCTTTGCCCTCCTTTCTGCACTTCATTGCATTTCCTTTCCTCCTCCGAGATGGTTCTCTCACTTCCTCAACATTCCCCCGCAACACTTCCTCCACCTCCACCTTTCCGTCCTGTCACCTCCTCAACCTCCTCCCAAACCGGCTCTCACGCCGTCATCTATCTGCAGCACTGACTCACGGTTCCCACGAGGGCTGCGAGGTGACAGGGATCATACAGCTTTGTGGAACTTGTATGCTCAGATAAGCTGCTGAATTAGAAAGGTGGAGAAGATCAGCTGTGGCGTTGCAGGGCACAGGAGATGAGCAGGGGGGGGTGAGAAGATAAGAAAGTCGGGAGGTGTTAAAAAGGAGAGGAGGAGAAGGGGTTGAAGTAAGATGGCAACGGGAGAGAGAAGAGGAGACAGGTTAGGGAAGGGGTTGGGTGAAGAGAGGGTGAGCAAAGTATTTGGAAGGAAAAAGCAGGAGGATAGTTGGAGCTGCTACTGCGGCTGATTTACAGTTTTAAATTTTAATCACTTTTTAAATTAGACCCCTTCAGTTTAGACAGACGTAGACAAAAGCTCCTCGCTTCTTTGCCAGCGACCGTTTTGTGGGCTGAAATCTGAAATGACATCTGAAGTACAGGTGTAGTTAGCTAGCTAATTAAGCTAACACTTAACAGCTCCGAGAATTAATTAACATTCTGACTCCGGCAGATTTTCTTAATGTTTCCAGTCGACTTGTTTTAAAACAAGAAATCCTGTGAAGGGGGTCCTAACTGGTGGCCACATGCACGGTACCGTCCGAAAGAACCGGGACTGAGCTATAGAATTGGTCAGCATCCTAAAGAAACGACTTGTTTTTGATAGGTAAAAATCAGATGTTCACTTCTTTCTAACAAAAGCATGTTCGAAAAATTGAACAATAAACCTCCAGTTTTATGTACCAAGAGAAAAGGCTTTTAGGATGACAACTAACTGAAGTGTTCAGCAAATGCAACAGTATCTTCGGTAACACTGGCCTGGGGTTGCTTCAGCATGAACTTCCCCGAATTTAATAAAGAGCAGAGCTGCTTACGTTAGCCTAAGGTCTGATAACATCCAGGAACAGCTATCATACAGCAGATACAGGCTGCCTGTTGTGAATTGGGTTTTTCTTTGAAGTAAACTGTTACCTCTAACTCTAATCCAAAAAATGATGTGGTTAGCTAACCTCTTTGATCTGCTTTGTAACCACTGTAGGTATTCCTACAGTTTTAAACTAGTTAGCTGAACAACGTAATGCCAGCCCATCCTCATCAGAAAAACAACCGTCGGTCCCTCAAAGCAGCTTATTACGACCCATATTGACATTTCTTATTAGGCACTGACCCCTAGCGGCCATAGTAATTATTACAGCTGCAAAGGAGGAAGTAGTACAGGCTAACGAAAGTCTGTACAGGGAGGAGTTAAGGTGAAACAAGCAAAGGAGACCACTGTTTGTGACCAGTGTGAAACCAAAAGAAAAGTCAGTGGTGAGTTCTTGTAACTTACTAATGTAGTTAAGTAACATAACGTCCACAACGTAACTTCCTGACGTTAACTGAAGTTATAGAGGAAACATAGTTCTTTAAAACCAAATGTTTTCCTAATTTAATCAAGAAGTGGTTTCCAACGATGTGCAGTGTGCCTGTCGCTGGTACTCTGCAACAGTCATATGTCGTCCTAGGAGTCGCTGGCAATTGAGCTACTCTGTTGCTTTGAGACTGTGCTGACTTTTCGCTTGTGTTTTTCAGTTCTGGCAATTGTTAAAAAAGATGCCACCTTCCAATTTTTTATAAACATACCGCAAGGGCTTTTTCCAGTCTAAATGTAATACTGATGCCTCTGTATGACCTACAGCAAACAACACCATCAGCGAAAAGATTGGCTCGTTATAGTTATTCCTAATGCCCGTCACCGAGTCAGACTCCGTCTTATCCTGTGGATTAGTCGTGGAGTTAAAACTATTTTTTATGGCGGAGTGCTGAGGATGAATTGAGGGGTCTCACAGCCTGAGGGAAAAAGCTGCTCTGTCGTCTGGTGGTACGGCACAGCACTAAAATTTATTTTGTTTCACGGCCTCCACGGGGGCAGCCGAAATCGACAAAGACCTTATCACTTTTACTGCAACCCCATGCACACTGTGTCCACAGGCTATGATTGGAAAATTGCTGTTCAGGGGAGAGGTTTAGCAAAAAGCCAACTGACATTTCTGCACATATCCGTAAGTACATGTGGCTTCTACATTCAAGCTCACAACATTGTATGCAGACATAAAGAACGCAGCGACTCACAGCCATACACTGACACAGAGTTAAAGAAGTATGCAAATAAGTAGAGAGCTATATCGAGACGTAAGGGCAACAGAGTGAGAAAGCATCAAAATTCATTTAGATTCTGACAATGTGTCCAACTGAGTGCATAAAGGACTTAAACTGAGAAAAGTCCCCCTGATAAAAAGTACAGCTGATAAAACAACTGCTGCAGGAGCTTAAGCGTTAGGCTAGAGGTGTGGGGTCAGAAACAGTCTTTAAAAAACAGGGATGAGCCTCCGCTTTGACTCCGCGCCCATTTTTATTTCATCGTCCTGTCAGCTTCTTTTCTTACATCTTCCTGATCCTTCAGGAACATCCATTTTTAATGCTGTGAACACACTCAGCCCATTTTGTGGCTTGATGTGTTTGTGTTATTTTTTTTAACTAACTCAGACAACCAGCCAAATGTAGATGATATGACATCGTGCAAATTGGTGAGCAGGGCATGTTTTTAGCTTTGTACTGTCCATCAATAGTTTTGGATTTAGTTACAACACTGTACTTATGCTCTTGTTAGGTTTACGCACAAAAAACACACGCACAGAAAGAAATCATGGATTGGTTTAAAATAACTGTTTCGGTCTCCACGATTACAGATGGAGATGGTCCGACTTCCCGTTACAAATAGCCACCAAAAATGGCTGCCAATTTCTCCTGGTGTTCTCAAAAATATCCAGTGGTATGACTCAGACTGCAGTCGGCTGTTTGGCAGCCTTCGTTGGCTGTGATACCGCCACAAACATCTCCTCCACCTCGTGATGTGGAAGGCGGCTAATAAGCATACAGTGTGATAAGTGAAAGCGTGATAAGCCGTGCTCGGGACAAACGTTAAGCTCGGACACATCTGTGGTTTGCAGAAAGTTAACTCACAAAATGCAAAGGAGGTTTAAAAACCGTTACATTTCAACGACACAAGTGATTTTTTTCTCAGTCTTACATCTCACTCTCCTCCTCTAGCTCCGCAATTCTGGGAACCACATCACCAGCTCTAATAGAAGTACATGAGGCAGATTGCGGCAAAGTGGGAAGACCGAAAAAATAAATTACTTCGCCACAAAATAACTCCTGGAACACACTGAACATCACAGATTGATGATAAGTTATATAACAGTGGGAAAGAATGTGAGGATGGATTTTTTTTTTCTTTGAAAATATTCAACTCATCATCTCTATCGCCTTGTCTTTGTTCAAAAAGTTCTTTCAATCAGGCTCCGAATGTACTGAGTCAGGCACAGTCGTGTCTTGCTGGAGGTTAACTTATGTCTCAGGGGGGTTGATTCTCATCTTTTTACTCCAGACTGTTGTGCAAATGCGGGGAATAAACATCTGGCTAATGTTTTGTCGGGTCATTTGCAGATGAAGCCGGTGCCGATGCAGTACGGCGCGGGTAAAGATAATGAGACAGCTTGTAAAAAGGTTGGGAATTATGTGTTCAGAAGCGTTCTCGCTATGACACATTCACTTGCTAACGCGCTGAATAGGAATAATGAATGACGTGCAAATCAAACAGTCTGTCTGACCTTATTTTAGCTTGTTTTACACTGAACCGAAGCTATATACAAACATTAACATGCAGATTAAAGGAGGCAAGCTCTATTTTTACTCCTCAAAGTTTCTCTTAGTTTCTGTATTTTCGGGGGCGAAATATTCAGCTTTCACTTCGGCAAGATTCATCGCCATGCACGCTCATTTTTTACTCAGTCTAGTGACATTTGCAGTACATCCTGGCAGCTGTGTATTTCATTATTAATATTTCAATTTATGTCACAGGAAGATGGCTACGTTTTGATATCCTTTTGTTCCGTAGTGTATTGCATGCTGTAAAGTGAGCAACGCTTGAAAAATAAATGATTCTCCCGGGCATTTTGTGGAGGTTACTGACAGTTATGACTGGTGACAGAACAAGTGGGAATGTCTGTGCATCATCATGTGTATGTAATAGCTATTATATTTTTTATAGAGGTATATGAATATGCATAAGGAATAGCTGCAGTCTTCACATGCTTGTGCATGCTTGTGGCACAGTAGTAAAAATTGTTTTCGCAGCTCTTTCACACATGAGGGAGACGGGAGCCAGAGATCATTTTCTGTGCTCCACATGAAGGAGCATTAATCCAATTTAAACAGCTCCGAGGAGACGGCCCTCTAATAACTTATGGTGACTTAGGAATTTGTTTATGTTTGTAACGGTGCACTGAAAGATTAATAACCTCCACAATAGGAGTTACACAACGCTTTCTGCGAGAAAACATAATAAGAAAAACACACAGGAAACTGATGTGTGGAGATAAATGAAAGGCAAATTAGCCAGTGGCATTGTATTTAATTACACATTACTTCTGTCACAGCTTTAGTTATGCTCCTGATTTCCTCATATTCCTCGATAGCCCCCGGCCTCGGTAAAACAGCTTCATCAGTAACATGAGCTAGCAGATTCATCAGTGGCTCAGTCCACTAGGGCTGGCGTAAATGCACAGCTTAGCTTCGCCCCAAGTCACCGGTTGCATGCTTGTTTCCTCCTCAAACAGACTATGACACATTAATTCACCTTTACCTCTCTTCTCATCTCTCTTTTCTTGATTCTCAGTATTTTTTTTCTGCATGTCATACACGAGACTCCTCTCAGCTCTCCTCAACTGCAAAGATTAAATGGGCTGTCTATCGATTGCTCTTTTCTAATGCAGCGGCCTCTCCAAAGAAATACCAAAAGCGTGTCATCACCCAGGGTGAAAGAGGAGGTTAAGGCTGAAATGGGAGAGGAGACTCGTGTCCAAAGTCGGGTATATTTTTAACTTCATCTTTGCTCCAGAAGATGAAGAGAGCAACCAGGGAGCGAGACTATCACTCTGTCGAGGGAATGGCTCGCAGCTTTACTGCAATTGAGCAGCGGCAGCACGCCGCCGGCGCCAAAAGCTACCCAGGGTGTCATCCGGCTTCCATCTGCTCTGAGACAGGGAGGCAGAGAGAATAGAGAAGGGGGCTCCACGATTTGTTGAAGGAGAGTACACTCCAGCCCAAAGACACCAGGTAGCTCACAAAGGGAACATGACGTCAAGTTAAACCTTCTCCAACTTACAGACCGAGGCCCGAGCTCGCGGCCGCAGTTTGAATGTCTGCCACTGGCTCTCCAACACAGCTGTGGCCAAACACAACTGGCACGGCAGCGATGTGTGCTGGAGCTAGCGGTGCCGAGTCACAGCGGTGGAGCAACAATGGGAAAGAGCTGCTGCGATTCAGAATGCAAATGAACCTCATCCACAGCTGTAAGGATGGCTGTGGGCACAGCCAGGCGGAATCCAACTGCACACAAACAGACGGAAGTATGCAAACACATGCGCGAAAACACACTTAAACACCCCCCCACACCCCACACACACACAGATTCACGCACGTAGCAAACGGATTTACACAGGCTTGCAAATACACATATGCACATTCATTCTCACTCTCTCACACGCGCACACACACACTGACGCTACTTCATCTGTACTTGCCAGCATCTTAGTGCACTGCACCATGCCTCCCTCCCTTTATTTCCCCTCCTTCTCCCGTTCCATCCCTCAGGAGCTCCCTCCTAAGCAGGTGTTAGCTGATTTCTGTTCCCTCAGGTAGTCCTGTTTTGTTCTTCGCAGCAAGTACTGCTGCTGTGAATTATCCTGACATAACCTTACTCCTGGGCTCTGGCCCTCACCTTCTCCGCCCTCCCACCCCAGAATCCTTTCCTTCTGTCTACCCAGACCCTGCTCCTCCATCCTTCCCCTCCCTGCCTGGATCTCCTCCTTTCATCCTCACTCTCTTACCCAAAACCCCCGTGGTGAAGGTAGCCAGACCCCTGGACAAGCAGCCCAGCGGTTCCTCAACAACACATCGGCCCACACACGCGTACACAGACGTGCATGCTGAGCTGAACCTACACACACATGCACGCAATCATGGACACACGCGTGTTTAGATGTCACTCAGGTGCACTTGAACGCACCACACTGCAGCAGTACACGGAGTTATTTGTGCATTAATTGAGAGTGTGTTGATGTGAAAATGTTGCTCTTCCCCTGTAGCCAAAATGTTGTTCCCTCTTGTTTTGCTGTTTGCAAAAGGCACAGACAAAGAACGACTTATAATAGATTGCTCATTACTATGGCGGCTTCAGACAGCGGCTAATTGCCCTCCATTCAGTCATCACAATTAACTGGTCTTATAACTCTGTTTGACTATATTACATATTTTGCATAGTTCCACAGAAATGTGTCATTATCAGTATGAAATGAATGGTGGTGGTTGGGGGGGATTAATAAGCTAAGTCAGTGGTGGGGCCGTAAAAGCTTATGCATGCAAAAAAGAAATTGAAACAAAAGCAAAATGAGATCTTTTCTACAGCCGCACACTGACTTGAGATTTCGTTCACAATTCTCTGAATGCTTTTTTTCAGCACGTCATCTTTCGCCTTTGATGGGAACTGCATGATTTCAGCTCTTTCACAGTAAGCAATGTCCAGATTAACAACAGCGGCAGTAATTCTCAAGCTCTCGCCAAACCCTGTTTTTCTCATTAGTCCTACTTTTCAAGCATGTCATAAATGACCACTGGCAGCTTGTGTTGCCTGGTCATCCATTTCACACACATACCGCCCAACACTCAACTGACTTTTTGATGCCTCATTCTTTTTGACTCCACTTTACAGCCAATGGTCCTATCGAAAATAACTGCTCCCATGCTATTACACTCCTTTGTCTCCTGTCACTATCGCCCGGTAATTGCTGTTTTTATTGTAGCCTCTTAGAGGCTCAAGTGTAAACTATAGGGTAAGCCTCGCCACTGTGCTGGAAGCTTAACCGCATGGCTGGAAATATTTGTTTAGTCTCACAGCATTTGACAGAGCTCCTATAAACAGCAGAAATATGGAACAGCAGACCATATTCACAGTTTAACGACACAGCTTTATTATTCACTAATTTATTTATTCTGACGTTATGGTATAAGGCTGGACTATTACAAAATATTATGGCTTACAGACTTCATGCTCTATTATCTTTTAGTGATATGATCATATTGTTTTAAATTTTTATTCTAAGCAAATCCTGATTATGTTTGTTTTACATGTGGCTGACGCACAAGAGCGGAGCACAGTTTAAACATTGACATGATGTCATTTTGTGAGAGAGTTCAATAAATGCGTCAAAACCACTTATGGCCGAGCCCCCGAGCAGCTGTAGAAATTATGACTCCTGTCAGTTGGGGGCTAAAAGAGCGCCGCTGACTTCTGGTTACACGCTGGACATGAATAGCTGCCTCTTGAATGAAGGTCCTGCACTATTCGCTCTCTATACCACTCACTTCACTATGCTGCTGTAATAATTTACTATATAAGCTGGATTTCACCACCTAACAAGAAACGTAAAAATAAATCATAATAAGTCTACCTTTATGTTCGTTTTTTTGATGATGATGGTCCGGATATGTAGCAATATTTTGAAGAACAGATCCCTGATGTGTTGTGTGTCGATGTTTGTTTTTCTATGTGCACGCATGGACCCAATAAACATTACTGCTACTGTGCTCGGTGACTGTTTGGCAGAAAGAAATATGGGAATAGACCATAAAAAATCCTGGGAAGGAGAAATAAATAAACATGTCTGTCAGACCGTCAACACACACAACATTTATTACACTGCATGTAAACATCATTTTGCATGTAAATATTTTTGTCTTTAATATAATACAGATTTTTTTTAATCATGTCCAGAAAAATAGAATACAAAGACAATGATATTGTGCCTTTACAGTAAGCTTTTACAATAACATAACACCAAAATGAGGGGTTTATAGCTCAGATTTGCTCAGTCGGTGCCATCGAAGGCACCACGCTGCTGTTGGATTACATATTGGTATTCTGTTCCTTTTTTGTGGCTTATAAAGTATGTGATTGTGAGCGGATGTTAGATGCTGAGTTACTCGGGGTGAATCAGTATTTAAAGCTTCTCTTTTAAAGCAGTGACAGCACTTGCCCACAAATCTGTCAAATTACCAGTGCACAGGGTGTATTTAGGGGAGTCTACAGGGCCTTGTGTAAGGCGGGCGTGTGTGTGTGTGTGTACTCACTGGGAGAGGAAGTAACAGTTTAACTACTGTATTGATTTCAACAGTGCTAAGGGGTTTAGGCGCTGGTCCAAGGAAAATGGGGGGTAAAAGAAAGCCGAGTGCGGCTCGTCCCTGGTTTCAGCACGCTCGGCTTTTCTCCCACGCTTGATTCAATGGTAAAGGTCTGTGGCTGCCCATTGAAGTTGTACAACTGCGGCATTGAGTACTGTATGGCTCTGTGCACTCTGCAGTGCTCTATTGATTGATGTGTGAAGAGGGATTAGTGAGTGGGAGGGGAGGGAAGGAGGGAGAGGAAGAGATGCTGGATGGGAGGAGGAGGGAGGGAGGGATGGCTGGGCAGAGCGACCAGAGGCAGAACTGTGGATGCAGCATGTGTACAATAAAAAAGGGGCAGATGTCACGTCTTTGGTGAGGCCAAGTTAGACACCCGAGGGTGATGCCCCGCTTTTCTGTAAATGTGGATGGTTTTGTCGTGTCTAAGATCAAGCTGTGTTAGCAGTTTTATGTGTGTCACAATAGTTCAGGGGCCTTGTAAGACCAGCAAAATGTGTGACCTTGAATAGATAGATAAATGTCCGGCCAATCCTCTTGATGCCTAACAACAAGCTCACCAGAGCAGCTAATGTGTAAGCCGCAGCCACACAAACATTCATTTCAGTCATTCCACCACATTTGTCAAAAGAGAAAAAAGAAAAAATCTTTGCTCTGAGAGGGGGAAAAATGACATTACCAGACAGATTCAAAACAATTCATTCACTGTGACTTCTCTGACATTTTCTTAGATTTCCTGTCAAGTGGAAACCCGCTGACATCCATTTTGCTTCACCAGCAATCGTGAGAAGCAGGCGACCTGCATATCCATCTT
This sequence comes from Pagrus pagrus, assembly GCF_965226575.1. Lineage (NCBI taxonomy): Eukaryota > Metazoa > Chordata > Actinopteri > Spariformes > Sparidae > Pagrus > Pagrus pagrus. The sequence continues at coordinate 8,189,412 of NC_140191.1, forward strand.
GTTGTGCTGCATGAGCGAGTCATCCAGGTGGTTTCTCACTCCTCGCCCATCACTCTCACCCTGCTCTCCTGTTGCTCTGTCCCTGACAGGTGGTGCGGAGGGGCGGATGGAGTCAGGAGGGGAGTCTGGGCTTCATCGATAGGGAGTAGAGGGGCTGAATGAGTAGTGGAGTGGAGTAGAAGAGCAGGAGGAGGAGGAGGAGGAGGAGGAGGAGGAGGAGGAGGGCAGGAAGATGGGGCTTGAGAGTGGTGGACATGAGGTTGGATTTGGGCCGTTCAGAGTAAATGGGATCAGACGAGGAAGAGAAAGGGATATCTGTGCCGGTTAATGTTTAATCCCCAACCCACAACCCCTTGTCTCCTGCCTGAGGCTCCCGGCATCTGATAATCCTTGGGCTGCCTCGCTTCATCATCAAGGTGTCGGAGGGAAGTGCCTCTGTAAATATTTAATTGGCTGCAGCATGCCGGTGTTAATTATGCGGGTGTGTCTTTCCTTCGCTTTGCTCTCTGCCCCAGCGTCACTGACTGTGTCCTCGCACTATATATTCTCTCTTCTTCAATCTGATGCCGCTTCATCACTTCCTCTCTTTCTACTACAACTGAATAACCAGAGATGTGGACTCAAATCACTGTTCAAGACTTTCGACTTGACTAGAAGTTAAGACTTGTGACTTGACCTGAGACATGATGACTTGTCTGGGTTTATTTTATGTTTTCAGCTTAGCCTTTAGCTTAACAAAGGAGGATGTGTTTTCACCGGTGTCAGTTTATTAGTTCTTTGATTGGTTTGTCAGCAGGATTATGTAAAAACTACGATTTCTAGAAAACTTGGATTGAGGACGGTCGTGGCCCAGAATAGATCAGTATAAAGGGACGGATCCAGGAATTTTTTTCTTACATTTTTTCGACAATTAATGTGAATTTCTAAGGGAATAAATGCATGGCATATTTTGGTGGCTGGTATCTAAAAATCAATACAATTTGATGTGTGGCCGAGATCTGTTAAATTTAAATTAGGGTTAAGCAGTTGTGTGTGGTTTACAGGGCTGTTTGATATTGGATTAGACTTGATTGTTTAAAAGGGAACGGTTAGGCCTTGGGTATGCACTCTACTGAGTGCCATCCTGATTTACTTCCTTTTTAGTCTTATGATAATGGGGAGAAAATATGTTAAGATGTTCATGCCATTGTCATAGCTTTTGAACAGGTTTGATAAATTAATCAAAATTGTTATTATTTGACAGGTACTGAACCTCTTCTCTCTTTTACTTATAAAGACTGGATACTGCAGGCAAGACTTGACTAACCCAAGAAAATATGTCTTGGGACTTGAGAATTGACCGATCCAAAGTCTGACCCACCTTAGTTACTGTTGCTAGGTCAGACAAGCTTAACAATAAAAACATGGCGATGTCAGTCCCATTTAGCCGGTTGCCACACCCACACGGGTGTTTATAATATAGCTTCTGGGAGTCGGGTGACGTAGCTTCAGCAAGCCAACAGCAAGTTTCATGAATTCGGCAAAACGACCTGCTTTGAGGCCAAGTCATCCCAAGCTCGACAAAAACGGGAGAAGCCTCAATCTTTTCTGGCTAACCATTATTCATTTAATCTTTAAAATATGTCAGCAACCAACCTATCGGTCCTTTCCCATGTTGCCTCAAAAATAAGGAGGAAGCAAAGCTGGCTGGAGTTGAAACTTGACATTAGGCTAACTCCTCTTGATGTTGCATTAGCTAACCATTGTATGATAGCAAGCTGGTTAGCTAGTGTTTTGCTAACATTACCTAATTTAAGACTATATACAACGTAGAGAGATTGTGGCATCAATATAATGTGACTTCACGTCGTAATGTTACCTTTTAACAAGCGTAGTGTCTTTGGTGATGGTGTTGATGTTCAGATGATGGTGAGGTCTCCAACACAACCTAATCAACTCTTTACATCAAGCGAAATTTGTCTTCGGTTTTGGGAGTGGAAAAAAAATCACACCTTCCCCAGCAACATCATTTTACCAGCTTCACTTGTTTTTCTTTTCAACATAGACAAGCCTAGTACATGGCAAAAGCTTAACAGGAAATGAGGAAGTAGTTGTAGTTACATCAGGATACAAAGCTTGTTCAACTGTTACTGGAGCACAGAGTGAATATGGGTGGGGATTGAGGTCAATCCGACCAAATGACTTGAAACACATGTGTATAACTACCTCTACACGTGCTACGCAACATCCTGTAATTCCACTTTTCAAAACAACTTTTCTTCATTCTCCTTCAGACGTTTCCTTTCAGGGCCTCACCTTACCCAAGCTATCTATTTTCACCTCTCCCTTCCAACCTTGTGTGAGGCCTCCTCTCCTTTCAATTTCCAAACCACGGCAGCCTCCGTTAAAACGGATTATTGTTATGGGTTTCATTATAGCCTCCGCTGTTATCCGTCCTGACGCCAATCATGCTTTCAGAAGTAGCTTTCCCTCCTCTCAGTGTTTATTTGATCGTCAAGGGCAATGTGAAATAGATGAACAGTACAAAGACAGCCTTGCAAGGACTACGCGGGCTAAAGTTGTACAGCTCAATAGAGCTCCACTCATAAGTGTCTGCCAGTAGCAAGTGTAATTACAAACAGGCGCATGTAAAAGTCAAGAGAATACAAATCACATAATAGATGTCTCGTTGCAACGCTCTAAAAACACTGGGACTAAAACAGTGGACAAGCAGAGGGGATGATGTGAATATCAGCAGCAGTAGATAAAGTGTAAGATGAGGACAACAGATTTCTGCTTTTCCAGGTTGTATAACAGCTGGAATGACCTATAGCATAGCTGAATTGATGGTCTTACTAGCCCAGTGCTTTCCTGTGTGAAATCCCTCAGGCATGTCCATAAAATTTTATTCCCCTTAAAAATGTCATTGACCGGAGGCTCGATACTGTGCGGACAAAGGCTTAAGGGGTTTTTTGGGTTTTTTTTTTTTGGACAACAAACAAGTGTGTGTGTGGGTGTGTGCGCATGTATGGTATGGAGATGGGGGTTCCATTTTTGTGCCAAGCAGCAGGTCATAGCAAGGACAAGAGATACCAGTACAGGCTGGATCTGCTGTGGACAACAGTGAGCAGGGTAATTTAACACCAGCACCAGGGGCCACCGCAGTGTTCACCACCAACATTGCCCTGCATGGTTATTTATCATGTCTCTTTTCATACTCATGCACAGTGTTTTATATAGGCTCAGGATTTCTCTCTCTCTCGTAAACAAATCCAGTTTTGTTTGAGTAAAGTAGTGTACTAAAGCAGGACAGACAAAAAGCTCTCCGTTGGGATTCGCATTGTATTTGTGTTTCCGCATTTAGAGTCTGCATGGTAGGCCGGTGGTTTAAGCTTCCCCGTTTGGCAGGCACCCTCCTTTCTAGAGTGTCAATGGGCGAGACTCCTGAATCCTCCTGGTGGGTGCAGTTGTTTGGGCTCCACGCTGAGCCCCGGGAGGGAGCGGAGAAAAAGCTGAATTTGAGATGGGGATCAATAAAACCAAAAGCGGCCAAGAAATTGCAAACGATGGCTGAAGATTCTGTTTCGGCCATGCAACAGCTCACTGATGGTTGCACTCTGGACTGATTGCTGTTCTGTTTGATCATGTTCGTTGTGTTTGGCCGGCAGCATTTGAATTAATTGCCTGAAAGGGATAAATAATGTGGATTACATCAAAGGGTGGGAGACACATGCTGTCATTCAGCCAGATGATGTTTACATTTTGTTGTTACACCCAACACTCCCACTCACCCATTAATGAGACGCTGCAGATCCACTCTTAATATGCCCTTGTCAGTAGGAGCCCAAGGAACAACCATTTACATCCATGTGTAATGAGCCCAGTGGCTTAAATCTGCCATTCAAATTACACGATTTTACACTTTCAAATAGTGTGCAGTGTACACCAAAGTCCATTTTTGCATGAAGGTGATACGCAAGAACTTTACATTAGGTTGCATCCAAATAACATGCATAAAAAATGTAAAATATTGAGGATAAAGAGCAACATACTCCACGCAGGGTGACAGTTAGGGCTGATGAATGAATCAAAAAACATGCAGGAGACCGGTGTTTGTGCCCCTTGTAAAACCAAAAGTCAACGTTGACTTGGTTTAACTTAAAACATCCGTGAGTTAATGGATGTAAAATATCTTACTTATATGACATTCAGTACATATCGCATCTTTTCCTAAACCTAACCAAGTGGTTTGGTTGCCTCCAACAAAACTACTACTATTACGTGTTTAATTGTGTTACAAAGACTACGAAGGATTAAGGTGCAATGTGTAAGATTTAGGTTGAAGAAAGTTGACAAAAATGGACGGGACAGAAGAAAAAATAGAAAGAAATGAAAGTTACGATGTCTATGTACTGTGTTGCCCAGATATCTACTGAAGTTAGCATGCTAACCAGCTAGCCCTGGCCTTTCTCGTTCCAAAGTTTCCCTGTTAGTGGTAAAAACATCAACACTCCCCTGGTGCTCCCAGCTCCGGTTCAGGACCGCAAGCTCCATGGCTAACTGAGCTAGCTAGCTAACAGCAGCTGCTTATAGCAGCAATTAATGGTTACAAGACCAATAAGCTGCCCCCTATTGGTTTTGAGTATAAATTTGAAAGGTGGCTAATTCTTACACATTGCACCTTTAATTAGCACTTTGGGCATTTTCACAACAGGATATCATTATTACTAAACGTTGGGCTCAAGAGCAAATCTAGTATGAAAGCAGCTGTATCAGATTAGAAAAAATAATGTGTTTATCGTCAATGTTGTCAAGTAGATTTTCATCAAAATAGCAGCAAAACTCTGGAATGTCAGTCAGTCGGTCCACCAACCTGGTCCAGACTAAAATATCTCAGCAACTATTGGATGGATTGCCAAGAAATCTTGGTGCAGATGTCCATGGCGCACTTATCTTTACATCTATAAGCAGTTCTAGGCAGAAAGCCAGTCAACATAACTGAAACTTGAGTAGTATACATCATGGTCTGCATAAGGTTTTGGATATTTTCTTGGTGCCAAAACAAAGTTGTCCAGCTGTCAAGCAAGAAATGTAATTGCTTCTGCTTGCAAGATAAAAAAAAAGGGGGGGAATTCAAGTGTTTTCAATTCAATTCAAACTTAATTGCAGACTCAGGCTCCATAAAAAATACATGACATAAATTACATGCAAAATCACAATCAAAAATCATGGTTCAAAAGAGGAAAACAAGACACAAAGAGACAGCTGTACCAGTATTTCCACAGCTGGGATTGGTAGCCTGTAGTGACTAAACCTTACGTTTGATAAAACCAAGATGATTTCATTTTCAGAGACATTCAGATGGCAAATAAATTAATTTATACATGAGATTTCTTAAAACAGCTCGGAAAGTATTGACTCCTGCAGCAACAAACATCTCACTTGCACTGTTCAATCTTGATATGCTAAGTAAAAATCTCGAGACATTTTTATGAGCTACTGGAAGTCTCCGCAGGCTTGCCTTTCTGTAGCTTGACCCTAAGTGTGCAGTATAGAGTGGTGTACAATATGCGCACTCGTGTGAAAGCACGTTTGCTTCACCTGTAATTTGTTCTGTAATAAAACGTCCAAGATATTTAATCTTTTTTTCTGACCACAAGATTATTATCGGCCAATTTGAAGTCAAATTTCTTTTAGACGTGTGTCCTCTTTGGTTCTACAAATGAAGACAACGCTCTTACAGACATTGTATTCGATAACAAGACCGTAAACAGAACATATGGTAAGGAGCTGCTGGAGACCAGCGTGTTTGTCTCAGGGGGGTTTCCCTTCTCTCAATTCAGATGCTGGGCCTGTTAGATTTACCCGACATTTTCCATTTTAGTGATCACCTCAACCTGCGCCAAGGTCGAAGCAATACTTTCACTGGACGCTGATCATTCAGAGTGAGTGACGGAGGTCAGGAGGGGTTGTAAATGCAGAAGAGTGAATGCATTGTCTGCATTTCGACTTTGTGCAGGTGAAGTCGTGACGTGAAGTGAATCTTTTCTGTGTTTGCTGTCACAGTGAACTCAGACGGACCATCTCTGCCGGTTTTGGCTCATCGATGAGTGTGTTTTCGTGTGCGATTGATCCTGTGATTCGGTGTGTGAGAGGAAGTGTGGGCTGCATGTGTTGACCTGGTTATCATGTTGTGCGGCGCCCGCGAGAAGAGGCAGGGTGATACAGGTTTTAGAATGTGAGTTGCCAATCGAGCTGTGAAAATGGGAATTGAGTAGGGAAATGGGAATAGCTCCCTGCTGGTTTGTAACCTTCGCAATGTTGTTCGGAGCATTCAGAGTATGCATTCATCATTCATTCAATCAAAATGTGTGTGTCGGGTTTGCGTCCCTGTGGTTACATTATGTGATAGGGAGGGTCTTTTCTCCACGTGTGTTTCTTTAATTGCGTATGTGGGGTGCTGTGTATTTATGACAGCATGTCACACCCATCTCTGAGCCCCAAGCCCTGGAACTGAATTGAATTAACCTAAATAAAGTGTGTAGAGTACAGAACACTTGAAAGGGAACAGCTGAGGGCTCGAGCCGAGGACTGTCTGAGTCTAAGACAGGATGCATGAGCGCGACGATTGCTATGCAGCATTACTCTGTAGTAAGAAACGCAGATAAATGAAAGCTTGTGACAGTTTTCGAACATTGGACACAATGGTTAATGTGCTACGCCCCTCCCCCAAGGCTTAGAGTGAGAAAGAAATGGAGCCAGTTCTGGGATCCTTGGCCGGCCTAGATAGCGCCGCAGCAGCAGCAGCACCCATTAATGCGATTACAGCTTTTAGCGGGAGATTTTCAAGGCCAGTTTTCTTTTGAGGCGTCATTAGTTTGTCCTCCCTTCTTGTTCTCCACCGGTATGTGAGCAAACAAACAGACTTATTCGCACCCAGGAGCAACAGACGGCTAGATACTGTAGCTGCTTATATACGCAACCATGAGCAACACATGCGGTGCTGCACACACACACCGACAATACATACAAGAATATATGAATACAAAAGCGTGAATACAGCCTGTATTTACTGTGGCATATCCCCACAAACACTCTGAGATTCTCAAACGCGCAAAAAAATAACAAAGCAGGCATAGTTAGTCTATATTTTAAAGATGATAAATTATTGTTTAGTGTAGTTGGCACTTCTGGTGACTTTCTGCTATGCAGTTTGAAAATCTTTTGATTAGCAATCCATGATGTTCATTATAATTCTGAAGCCTCTCTCATTATTCTTTGTAATCAACCCGTGATTCCACATAGGCTCCCCTTTCATTTAAAAACCCACAATCCCTGGCACACTTCGAGTCCTTTAAGTGGTGCACTGCCATCGTTTTGGGGCTCATCTCTAAGCAAACTCCCAATCCGCTCGCCTAACATGTCTTTGACTTTGCGCGGCTATTTAACAAACCCAGAGGTGCTTCTTAGCTCCTCGCTGCAGCTGCCTCGTTTCATAAAGTCACCATTTATTAAACCTCTCGGCTAGACCACAGCAGCAGCCTATTGAGATATTGAGGTCATCTTGCAGGGAGAGGGGAGAAAGCGATTGTTGGAGATAGAGGGAGGACACAAGCTGAGGTACCTGGTGTCGTGCTGTGATTTGGCAGAGTTTAGATGGACAGAGCCAGGTGTCTTAGTGGGGAGCAGTCTGCCTCAGTGGGCAATATCACTGGCAGCATATAAGGTCTTCGATTTTTCTTTGTTTGCAGTCCGAGCGAGCTCACAAAGATGACTTTGACTGTTTTTTTTCTCACCTGTCTCAAACACATCTCACAGATGCAGTGTTCCTCTTCAACTAATGGCTCTCAGGATGTGAGTCTGTTCTTGTATGTGTTTGTGCTTTTATGAACGTGTGCCTCTGTTCTCCAAGTGTGTGTGTGTGTGTGTGTGTGTGTATTGGTAGGCAGGATGAGCATCCCTTCTGTTACCGTTGCTGTCCCTTCATTTCACGCTCCGGCAGCTCCGCGTGAATCCTCTTCCCTTGGCTCATTATCAGTGCTGTTCAATGAACGCGCACCCCACCAGAATGCAGGGTAAAACCAAATCATTATTCAAGTATGGGGGTCAGTGCAGACGTTGTGACTCTTTTGTTGAGTATATTTATTACTTTCCCGTCAGAAATAAGTAAGCAGGGACGCAGAGCACATCCCCGCCCGAGCCGATACGGTGAGGTAGTCGATCACGGAGCAACCCGACCTGAGATTGATGAACACCAGAGGGGCGTCTGGTACCATTGTTGGATTCTCATTGGTCTCCTCTGTCATTTCTCTTGGCAGGGTCCAGTGTGCACGCAGCAGAATTCGGACACCTGCCGGACAACATTACAGTGCTGGAAGGAGAAAGCGTCATTTTGAGGTAACTCTTGATCCTACACCTGCACCTACTAATTACATGAAAAACATGTTTGTTTTCCCCCCCCACCTGCCATGCAGCTTTAATTGCCAATTCTCTGTCACATAACTTCAATTACGCATCCCACATTGTGCCATATTTTCCATCTCCGTCTATCCTAAAGCTAATTGAATGATAATACCTGTCAGGTGTAGCTTAAGTCATCACGTCTGTCTGCAGTCACCTGGGGATGCACGATAATATCGGTATCGGCTGAACAGGGCGTTAAAATACCAGTATCAGGCTGAAATGAACACTTCTGGTAGGTGGAAGGTATGTGCGTACATCGCTGTCAGCATCAGCAATCAGCCAAAAACGAGTTGGGAAATATCTGCATATTGGATATCGGCAGAAATCCAAATTGTGCAGCCCTAAATTCACCCTTTTCTTTGGCTCAGATGTAACAATCACGATGCACAGGTCGGTCCGGTGGGTGTACTTTCCCTCTGCCTCCACCAGCACCTGCTTAACTGAGTGATAAAAGTAGAAATCATAGCTTTCCCCAGCGAAGCAGAAAAACAGCCAGCTTGCTTTTTTCCCCCCCTTGTGTGGATGTGACCTGGACATGCTGTGCAAAAAAAAGAAAAAGAAAAAAAAAAATCCAAGTCAACATAACTTTCATCAGCTTTAAGCCTGCACCTCTCCATATCGCTGAACAAATTCCTCTTTTAGTCCGTTTTTCCCTTGAAAGAAGAGTGGAAACAAACATGTTTTCCTGAAGTCAAGAACAGTTCTGTCAATATTTGTTAACATCAACAAGTCTCCCTCAAAGTTGGAAATCAAAGGAGCGGGATGCTGATCTATAATGTCATCGAGACGTGTAGCCTGAAGCGACTCTATTGATGCCGCCGTGACGTCAACTCTCCAGAATTCATCTGTGTATTTTTTCACAGCTAAAACTCTAAAGCTGCACACACCTGGGAGGTAAAAAACTGCGCTGTCAGCTTCATCTTTTATTCTTTCACAGTAGTTTTACATTACAAACGTCTCTTTCTTGTTTCAGTGGCGTCTGCTCTCACGACTTACATAGATCATTAAATCCTGAGATAATCACATTTAATATGTTTTAATATAATAATTATTCTGTATTAACTTTCAGATCTTCTGTGTCCTAACTTCTGTACACATAGGAAATGGATTGAGCCTAACAAGGCTCAATCCATTTCCTTTGTGTACAGAAGTTAGGACCTCATCATGTGGTTGTGTTCAGATCTCAGTTTCCATTCCAAGAAAGAAAATGTAGCTTTGTGTTATTGCACAACTGCACAAACATATGGATTTTTTACCTCGCCTGGAGTCTCAATTCATATTTAATTACATGCAAACATCTCTGCACATACACGTCCACACTCGTGGATTTATATCCATCTGCCCCCTCAACACACACACATCAACGTACTGTATATGCACCTGCACACTATCCAGTGCAAGGTCGGGATGTGTTGTTCTGTATAGATTCTTGGTTGTGCTTTGTCCACTCTGACTCTGACCAGACCGAAGCTGCAACAATTCACTAATTCATTTCTTGTCAACTATTAAATGTTTCACCACCTATTTTGAGAATCGATCACTGAGTTTGAGAACATTCTCAAGAAAAAAAAGTTTAAATTCTCTGATTCTTAAATGTGAATATTTTATGGTTTCTTGCCTCTTCTATGACAATGAACTGAATATATTTGCATTGTGGACAAATCAAGAGATTTGAGGACGTCATATTGGGCTTTGGGAAACACTAAACAACATTTTTCACCATTTTTTTTTTACAGCATAATTGGCAGACTAATCAACAATAAAAATAATTGTTAGTTGCAGCCCTAGACCCCTAAATTTAGAATCAGCTTGTTGCCTGATTTATTTCAGCCAGATCATCAGACCCTCGGCTTAAACGTTTTCCTCTCAGTGGTAAAAACTTAACCACTACTTGTGGCTGGATAATTCAACCAGAGGCTGATTATTCCCTCTGACTTTGTTTTATCTGAATACTTTTTAGAAGAGGGAACAAGACCCAGTAACTTACAGCCCAAAAAATGATTGCATTAAGGGAATTGTTCACCAAAAATGAAAATTCATTCAATATCTACTCACCACCATGCCGATGGAAAGTCAGGTGAAGTTTTGTTGTCGACAAAACACATTTGGAGCTTTACGGCAAAATGACATTGCGGCATTTTCCGAAATAACTGAAATAACTTAATTACAACTGAAAAAAAAACAAAAAAAACATTTAAAAAATCAAAATCAAGTTTCATCATGTTTTCCTGCTTTGCTCTCCCTTTAACCATCTCGCGAACCCTCGGGTTTGCGTCGCAGCCACTTGGGGCATCCCATCCCCGGGCTGGAAACCACTGCTTCAAACTGTACTCGCAATCTGCTTTTTATTCTGTAAGTGATTTGACAGCACAGAACTGCCTTTATCACTTCATCAGTAGAGATATGACGGCGTATTTCATAATCAGATTTTTAAGTTTAGTCTGCATTCCACGGCCCACAGCTGACAAACAAAAGACTAAAGAGCTTTATAAATACACTCCATTTTTATGTAAAATCACTTTTGCCCAAGTGGCACAAATACTTGTGTTATGCTTGAGACAAGGCTGTTGTGTTGTCTTTGATGCGGGCCATTAAGACGAGGCACATTTGATGCTATTATGGTGCTCATTTCCTCTGGGCTTGCAGTCCTGTAGCAACATCATCAGTGGAGAAGTGATTAATTTTAAAAATAGATTAATAGAGCGTTTGTAAACAGATAATGAATTTTTGTGGTGGGATTCCTCTCTATATTGTCTCTTTATTTAAGCCCAGCAGCCACAAACCAAACCTAATCAAAATAAAAAATAAAAATGCCTTCTTCTTTTCTTTACTTCCTGAGCTGTCAGGAGAGGTTTGGCCCCTCAGGTCCTGTGTCAAGCTGAACATCAGCCTTGTGCCTTGTAGCCGCTTTGTTAAAGACTTCCAAGCTTACCTGCACTGGTTGTTATGCTTTGTGGTGTCACTGCTACTGACTTGGCAGGTGATCTGAGATATACCTCAACAGTGATATCTATCCAGGTCATATCAATTAAACATGAGGACGACAGAGGCATGTCCTCGCAGCGAGTTGAAGCAGGGTAAGGACATCTAGTGGCCAAGACATGAACTGAATCACACCTTGGGGCCATGGTTTGAAGCATGTCACATCTTTTTGGAACAACACTTGCGATTAACTGGGCTTTAATCATCACACCATTACAGTGTTTCGCTTTCTGATACCGGCTGTAATTTCTACACATTTTCCCATGTCGTGCCATTTACTTTAAGAGTTTACAGCCAGTTTTAATGGCCAGTCAACATACCTTTGGACTTGAATTGTATAATCTTGGACTGCATTCATTTACTGACAGACAAAAACAAAGTAACCCGCTTCGCTCGCAAGCTGTTGAGTTCTCTGTAGCTATAATATGACCCATTTTTCTCTCCTGCTGTGTAACAAGAATGACGTAGTTGCTTGTACAGTGTTACAGACAGGTAGAAGAAACTCCTGAATCAAAGAGTGTAGAGCAGGGCTGCAACTTAAGACTATTTTCATTATGGATTAATCTGCCAAATGCTTTCACGTTTAATCATTTACTTGTATAATGTCAAAAAGTTGTGAAAAATGCTAAGTACAATCCTAGAATCCAAAGGGTTTTAATTGCTTTAAAATGTATTTAACACATTTTTTTTTTATTTAACATAATGCAGGCAAAACTAATGTCAGGTGCTGTTGGAAAACGGGAGAAAAGGGAGATTCCAGAGACAATCCAGACACTAGAGAAATATCAAGAAACGAGGATGGAAATATTAAAAAGCCTCAATTGTCACTGCTCAGTTATTAAAAGGGCAATCATTAAAAAAGCCAACATGTTTCAACCATCAGGGCACCAAGCAAACAACAGCATGTGGCCCCAGCGATATAGTGGCCAGAGCCAAAAGGAGGCATTCACATGACCGAGATAATGACATACCAGCTGTAAGAAATTCAAGTTCATGAAGCAGTGAGTTAACAAGAGATAAATGTTTACATGATTACAATATACAAAATAGACACCCATATACATAATATACTGTAATATAATACCCTAAAAGGATGTAAAAAAGGTAAAGGCTCCCCCCTTTTCCTTGATATTTATTTTTTTGGAGTGCCTGGATTGGCTTTAAATTGCTTCTTCTTTTCCAATCAACAGCCAAAACCCTAAAGACTCTTCATTTACTATCATGAATGACCAAGAAAAGCAGCAAATCCTCTCATTTTAGAAGCAGGAACCAACAAACGTTTGACATTTTTGCTTGAAAAATGACTGAAACGATTAATCGATTATCGAAATAGTGGGCAATTTCCTTTCGACTAATTGTTGCAGCTCAAACGCAGAGACGAAATATCACAAGAACGCCTAATTGCGGTTGCCTCTTACCTATTGATCACTTCCTGTCTTCTCACAGGTGTCGGATCGACGAGGAGGTGACCCACAAGGCCTGGCTGAACCGCTCCAACATCCTGTTCACGGGGACGGACAAGTGGTCGCTGGACAAGCGCGTGACGCTGGCCAACAGCAACAACAGCGACTTCTCCATCCACATCGACAAGGTGCAAGTAACCGACGAGGGGCCCTACACCTGCACCTTCCAGGCCAATAACAAGCCGCGCATCGCCCATGTCTACCTCATCGTTCAAGGTAAGCAGCTGAGCTGAGAAATAATACAAATCTGCTGTGTTTACTGTATCCAGTGCTGTCTCATTTCCTTAATATACCCAGAGTCTGCAGATTTGATTGCCACTGCGCCTGCAAAAGAAATATGTGTGCGCCCGTGAAACTGTAAGCAGCCTCGGATAAAAACAGCCGCTTAATGGCTTAATTATGCATTTCGTCATTCATGGGAGTCTGGTGCTGTCTATTAGGAGTGATTGAGGTTCGACATCAGAGGAAGCGTTTAAGATTTTCCACGGTGACGTTTCTTTTCTGTTAAATCGTGCTTAAATATATGCTTGAATATATGATAGACAACTTAGTGGTTAATGTTTATGCGGTGTTTGAGTATTTAAAGTCAGTATTTGTGGTTGCATCAAAAATGTCATTACTCGATTGTGTCTTGAGAGCTCATCTGGCTCATTTGCAAAGCAAGCCGAGTGCAGGTGACGGATAACCACCGAGTCGGTCGCAGCAAAAAGGCGCAGTCCAAACCCATTTGATATTTCCGTGTGGCCAGTTAGAGTTACTTGTCTTAATAAAACAGAAAGTTGGGCAGATCGGATGGATGAGGATGTGTGCGGAGGAGATGGAGGCACACAGGGGGGCTGTCCAACTGGCTGACTAAATAACTGACAGTGCAGGACCACGACTGCGGCTCAGTCATCAAGTCAGCAGCTAAGTGAGTGAGAGTCTGACTGATCCTGAGTGACACGGTGTATTTGGCGCAGGACTGCCCAGAGGATGGATCTCAGACCTTTTCCTCCTGCATGTGTCAATTTTTATGCATATTTTGGACGGTGCGTAGCTCAGATTTAAGTTATTCATCAGCGGCGAAGTGAAACTGAAAACTTTTAACAGGATATATTAGGTACATTCTGCTGGAACGAAAACTCGAGGCCTGGCTCACAGCTCACAGGTGGCAGAGACAATGCTAGTGGCTTACTAACAGAGTTTTCACATCACATTGCAGCCAAACAAACACTCTTTGTCTGCAGGGTCCAACGCTTGGCACAGATGACCATACATACCTAATTCCAAGTTGCCTGCAATTTCAGCCCTAGCTTGATATCACACAAAATAATTACACCCTCAAGTCAGTGCATCAAGCCGGCGCAGCTTCACCGCCACTCCAATCTGTGCTTTATCGCTGCAAGTATTCAACTCCAGCAAGATAGAGAAAAGTAGGATCCTCGGAAGATGTCTCTGGAAAAAAAAAAGAAAAAGCCATCTCAGGGCCAAGCTCATTAAAAACAATGATAATGGGCCATTTAAATTCAAGGGCCATCTTGTTATCAAACTAACTACATGCATAGCTCCAATACTTTGTGAGTTTGGGGCAAAAACGTTGTTCAAGGGTGGTCCTTCACTTCCAAAGTAGTAGGAGAAATTCAGATTACTGCTTCTACAGATGTCCTTTTTTTAAAGATCAAATTAGATTAGATGTCAAGAGACGGAGATTTTAATGCCCATTTGCAGCCGTTTAGAATTCAGCGCATTTTAAGTAGATGGTCAAGCATATTGTTGCACAGTCCAGTAAGCACTCGGGCACAGATCATTAATCAACTGATTGCCTGTCTGTCTTAGGTGCAGGGATTTGCATCATACTTTAAACACCTTAATAGGCTGTACGGTCGTACCTCATCAATAATTCATGAAGTAAAAAAAGGAGATTTCGAGGTCATATTTTAATAGCGTGATCTTTTTTTTTTTCCAGTGCCGGCCAGAATCGTCAACATCTCCAAAAACGTGTCGGTGAACGAGGGAGAGAATGTAAACCTGTACTGTCTCGCAGTGGGTCGGCCTGAGCCCACCGTCACCTGGAAAGACCAGAAATGTAAGCTACCCCTTCATGTTTGCTTGTCTTCAGATCCAGAGATCTCGTGTTCACAGCTTCACCTTTATCTCCCTGTCTTCACATTCATCCCCAACCCTGTTCGGTGTTTTTTTTTTTCCCCCCCCTCCGTCCATCCTAAAGGCTTATCAGCATTCAGCTCGTGTCCACGTCTTTATCCCCCATCCCCGTGTCATCATTCTTAAACCCAGCTGTTTAGTCTGTCCCCATCTTAAATTCATGGTCCCGTATTTTCCCTGTGTCCCAATGTTTTGTCCCAAATAACCACACATTATACATAATTATCCCCACTGCGCCACCTGTAATCATCAGCATCTGTCTTCATCCACCCTGTCAACCGGCATCACGATGCCAACTGACGCCTAACAGCCACTTTTGGCATTAAATCAGCTATTTTTAGCTTCCGCTGGTGCATTGAATCAGAACTGGTTCGCGGTGGTCGGGATACACAGCTTGATGGATGGAATCAAAAACATGATTTGATCAGCACAGCATTTATTCGCTATCTGTTCCCATTTTTGTCAGCACTGATGTCCAAAGTCAGCCAAATAACCATTACATGGCCTCTGGGGACTGTGTGGTTTTAAGTTTTATTAGAGCTGTAATGGTAGTTTTGTGTCATCTGTCTGGCACATAAAGAAAATTGCCATGCACTGTGCTATGACTCAATATTCCTGAGTGTGTTTTAATACAGTAATTGTTGGCATTTAAGCAGAGAATGCTTGTCTCTTTAACTTATGCTGTTTTCTAATACAATGGCAACACTGAATACAGGTGCAAGCTGTTTTTTTTTTGGAGACAAGTTAGCATATTGTCTATATTGTGTGATGTGGTGCTTTGGAAGATAATGGGACTGCTTTTTGTTTGTGTTTTTCCATTGACAGGGATAAATTGCGTGCACACTGCAGGAGCTCTGCACTGTAGATTTTCAAAGGTGACTTTGATTTAAACGGATTACCTCAGAATTAACAAGTAAAGTAGACCATTGAATTTAAGCACTGCGAGCTAAAAAGTTTAAACAACTTAAGATTATTAATCTATTCTACTTGGTAATCACTTTCCTCTTTGCTTTTTACTTTTTAAGTAAAGTCACGTCAGCTTTTACAGTTTGTGAATTTGTTGGTGAGACATCAGCTCTGGTGGTTGTGTGTGATGTGGGGGATGAGCGTGCCAAGAAGTTTCAAAATATCTTAGGTTGATCTTTTTCACAGAGATGTAACAGAGCAAGGATTGTCTTTTTTAAGGCTTCAAAGTGTTTTGAAAGTCAGATAATGGGCTCTTTGTGAAGCTGGCACTGAGTCAGTGTCAGTAAAGTCACGGTGAGAGCATTTCTATCACACAAACGGTATCGGCTCAGCTGTAGCTTGACTACAGCAGCAGCGAAGGAAATCAAATGCATAGCAGAGACAGCGTTAATAAATAGGTCAGTGTGAACAACTACTCGACATGATGTAATTATACTGTGAGGCCAATAAATGCGCAACCTACTGTATATTGTACTGCTGTACTTACAGACAGCTTTAGGCTTGCTCAGAGGTCTGTTCCTCCTTGTCTCTCCTCTGTATGTCCCTGGGTTAGCCTGCTGTGCATGCAGTGTCCTTCTCTGCGCAGTTTGTGTTTGTGAGTCCACACAGTACAGTACCTCAGGCAGGGACAGGCGGGAGAGGAGCAGAGGAAAGCATGCATGGACGCACACCTGCAGCAAACACACACACACACAACCTTACATCACAAACTCTGTGCAGTTGTCCTCACTTGCAAGCCTACAGCATTTCTCCTCTGTCAGCAGTAATCCTCCCTCTCTTACCGCCCCCGCCATCTCACACTGCCTCCCCCTCTCTCCCCTCGTAACCCCTCAGCTTGCAGAGAGAGAGATAGGGGCCGCATTGCTATTCTGTGGGAGTCTCTGCAACCGAGCCATCACTTGCAGGAGACCAGGGGCGGCGGAGAAAGTGGGGGGGGGTGTAGGACGAGCCCAAAGAAACAGCAAGAAGCTGCCAGCCATCTGTCCCCATTACTCAGAAACTGCATAGAGAAACTGCAGGGAGAGGGGGGTTGAGGAGGAGAGTGTACGTGGAAAATGTGTGTGCGTCAGGAGGTGGTGGGACAGGAGGAGGTGCACCAGACAGAGATCTGTTAGAAGTCTTAGACCCCTGTGCAACTGGTCCACATAGTTACAAGAGTCCCCACTCACAACCAGATAGGGATGCTGCCGCCTCCTTCATCTTCACCACGGCAAAGATACAATCTGTCGCACCCATTCACCGTCACTGGCATCCATCTGCTGACCCACTCAGAGACATACAGGCATTGTGTCTCATTCAGTTAAATACACCAGCGCATCAAAGCCTTATCATTTGACATCCCATCCGTTAAAAACACACAGAGGCACACAGGCTAAGCATGAATGAATGAATGCTAGTGATGCTGGAAAGGAGGAGTAATGTGTTTTTCACTAAAAAAAAGTCATACGATGATAAGCACATACACATTCGGCAGGAGGTTTATGATTTTGAGATTGTTTAAATGCTTTGGGAGTTGTCACATTACTGGTATGTGTTGTGTGGATCCAGGAGCTGAAATAAAAAAAAAACAGTGCAGGTACTGAACTGAAAAGGGAAAGAAAAAGTTGGCAACAGGTTAACTGTGTATGCAAACAAATCCAAAAAGGAAACAGGCAGGCAAAAACAAGAAATCATCAGCAGTAAGGACCAGAAGCTGGCACTGATGATCTGGCAGAGGATGAGTGTTTGTGTGTGGCTATACTTAATGCTGTGTGGGGCTGATGAGGGACAGGTGTGACTCGATGAGAGAATGAACAGCAGGTGTGCAGTTTGGGTGTGGAAATCAGATGATTGGAAAAGGCAGGAAAGTGTGAAGGCATCCGGTCAACAGGTGGAGTAGCAGTGTTGCCAAAGACACTGACAATTTATTTTTCAACTGGAAAAATGTCCCACTCAGTAAGCAATTCTCAGATAAACAAATGTAGGGGCTCCTGTTTTCATCAGAAACATTTATCTGCTTATGATTAAGGTTAAGGCAAGAAATATTCCATATTTTTGTTGTTATAAACACATCCTATCCCCTCGTTGGCTGTCAGCCCCAAACCCATGTGTTCATACAAAAGACATAAATCTTATCTAGGTCCTATGTTCCCCATAGGTAACACAATAGGAGGGTTAATGTTTGCTATCAGAATGTTCAATAGGGGAACATAGGGCCTAAGAACATGGGACCCTGGAAAGATGGGACACTATTCCCATATCCTATGTTCCCAAGGTTCTTCTTTGCTGAGACCCTATTTTCCCAGTGTACTATGTCCCCAGAGTGCTATGTTCCTCTGACACTATGTTCCTAATGCACTCTGTTCCCAGATCATATGTTCCCAAGGTCCTTTTTTGCTGAGGCCCTATGTTCTCAGAGACATTGGGAACATAGGACCCTTGGAACTTAGGGCTTTGGGAACATAGGACCTTGGGAACTAAAGGGCCTGGGAACATCGAACCCTGGGAACATTGGAACCTGGAAAAATAGGGCATTTGGAAGATACGAACTGAGGAACATAGTGCCTTTGGAATATTGGACCTGGGAACATAGGGGCTTGGAACATAGGGCACTGGGAACACAAGACCCTGGGAATATACAACTCTGGGAACATTGGACTTCGGGAACAAAACATTAGATGTATCAAATATCAGAAGGATAAATTCAATGTTTTTCTTTTTTTCCATAGGAATTTTTTGACAATAAGAAAATGTAATATATCATTATATTTGATATATACTGTAAGTATCACCCTCAAAAAAAGTATTGGTCAGGCTCCACGAAATGTGAAATAAACTCCTTGGATAAAAGGAGTAATTTAAAGCATGTGTGAGGATCACCAGGGCACACTGGCCTCCCTGTTAACATTCTGCTGTTCATTTAGCTGAACTGACACACATTTCAGACCTTTACTCCTTTACAAATGACACGTTTTACAGTCTGTCGGCCGGTCCATTCTTCTGTTTTAACCCAGCATCAGACCTCTCTGCCTTGATGGTAGTTTTTGTAATGGAAAATGGATAAAAGGAGCTGAGAAATCAAGTGCCCTGATGATCTGGTCAGGCTCAAAGTGCTGCCAGGGAAATAGAGCATGGTTTCACTGTAGGGCAGACTGGAACCCCTGATCCCTTTTCCCCCTTTTTATTCATACACCCCGTCTCCTCTCAGGTGCAATCCAACTATCTCTGGTGGTCAGGAGTCAGGCTCCTTCAAAAGCCATAAGTGGTTGATGGAGCTGTATTTTACAGGCCATTGTAGGAGTGCCAGGGGCCGGCTCCAGTCAGATATGATCTTCCACCAAAGTAGAGAGAGGTGTGCGATGCTGGTCCAGAGATCTCTAGGGATGGCGAGCGAGGGAAAAAAGAGAGAGTGAGATGGCTGCTTTGCACTGTCATATTACATCACACACAGGTGCTGGGGATGAAAAGTCCATGAAAGAACCGACACACATCAAATACCCCTCTTGACATCTCTGCGTTTCCCTCTTTATGTTGCTGTTTCTCTCTGTTTCCTCTATCTTTATATCTGTGTATCTCTTTCACTCTGCTGCTCGGTATCTCTTACAAATTACCGCTCTCTGTGTCTGTAATGCGCTCTCTAGCACTCACTTGCTCTCGTTTTTTATTTTCTTTGTCCTTTTTATTTCTTGGAAGTCATCTGTAACAGCCTTGTGTGTAATTTCTGCAGTGCTAGTTGTCTGATTCTATCTTTCACTCCCCTTTTTCCCCCCCTCTACGCCTTCACAGCTTCCCCCCCTCTGGCAAAGTTGGGTGCTCTGCCTGCTTGACAGAGATGTCACAAGAGAGCTGTATTTATTAGACTAATGGAATGAGTGAATAACATCGCACCCACCCCACCCCATCACTCGGGCGCCCGCCCGCACTCGCTCGGGTGGCACAGGCAGCCATCACCGCGCTTGTCGCTCGCTGCTCAGCCTCTGCCGCAGCAGCTGCAAATAATCGTCTCCAGCTCAGTAGCCGCACTAATAATCCTCCAGTATAATCTTCAATTAGAACCGCCGCGCTAATCTCTGACAGGAATAATCATGGCGTTTAGTGTCTTTTTGTGTGTGTGTGTGTTTGCGTCGGTGTTGCTCACAAATGTGCTCAGGAGCCGTCTGTGTGTTTGTGAGGGGAAGTAAAGGTCCACTGATTGACAGTGGTTGTGTGGATGTTTGGGGGGGCTTTGAAAGGGAAAAGTGAGCTGCAATTTAAGAGCTGGATTTCCTTGTTAGTGGTGAGATTATATATTATGTCGTGTTCCACTGTCTGACTTCTTTAATGGGGTAAAGGGGAGAAAAAAAAGGCCTAATGGTTTTGGAGACTGTGAGACAGCTGGCTGCTAAGACTTACAGGGAGGAGGGGATGCACTCTCATTCTTCTTCTTCTCTCTCTCTCTCTCTGTCGATCCAATAATAACCCCAACATCTATTCCCTCACATGAAGGAGCAATAACTTGTAGCCCGTCCCTACGACTCCGCTCTGAAGAGATTCTGTGGCTGTTTGTCGCCTGCGGAAAAAAGCGAAAAGTGTGAGACTGACTAATTTGGTTTTGGGGGCACCTGGGAGTTTGTCAACATCAAATAACAGCCAAATATTCTTCTCACTACGAAATGTAGTGAGCAAGCCGTCACCCCCTGGTGTATCTACTGCTTGAAAGTAAAGCTTACAATTTCCCCCGACGCTATAAAAGTAATGGTGTCACTGCTGTCAAATCATGTTTACTTATTTGCATCTATACGAACATTCACCTTCTTACCCGTCATTTTACTGAAGGAACCAGTTCGGGCTGTGATACAAATATGAACCCAACATAAACTGGTCATAGACAAGTTTGTGTTGATTGCATAAGCAACATTGCTTGAACTGGTTCCCTGCCCTGGGAACATAGGACTCTGGGAACATAGGACCTTTGGAACATAGGACCCTTGGGAATGTATTGCCTTGGGAACATATGGCCTTGGAAACACAGGGACCTGGGAACATAGAATCCTGATAACATAAGACCTTGGGAACGTAGCGCCCTGGGAACATAGTGCCTTGGGAACAAAGGACCTTTGGAACATAGTGCCCTGGGAACATAATGCCTTGGGAACATAGTGCCCTGGGAACATAATGCCTTGGGAACATAGTGCCCTGGGAACATAATGCCTTGGGAACAAAGGATCTTTGGAACATAGGACCCTGGGAACACAGGACTCTGAGAACATAGGACCTTGGGAACATATGATATTGGGAACATAGGACTCTGTGGTGAAGAAAATAACTTGGTGCTCTGTCTGTTTTACTGTTCCCAGAGTTTTGTTTAACATGTTGAATGCTACGGTGTGTGTTTGTTAGCTTGTTAGCGGTTGTCAGCTGGTCTTGTTCGTTACTGCTGACTGCTGCTCCGCTCTGTTAACATTATGTCATAGCGTCTCTTAATGGCATAAAAAGTATTCACCAACGTGTCCTGCTTAATGTTCGTCTTGCAAAGGTAATTGTCCAGTTGAGTGTCGGTCCACCTACAGCTGAATCTCAAGTAGTCATTCTTAATCAGTAGCCTGAGTGTCCTCGCATTTGATATATAGTGAACCATGACATCTGCCTTGTGTCAATAGATGGGCTGGTGAGTGAGGGGGAGTTCCTCGACATCACAGAGATTAAGAGGCAGCAGGCCGAGGACTATGAATGCATCACCAACAATGGAGTGGCTCCGCCTGATCAGCGCAAGGTCAAGGTCACGGTCAACTGTAAGTATTCCTCTCTGCACCCGACACCAGCTCCAGGGTGATAACTCAACTCACACCATACCTCCCGTGTTACAGCACAGCGATGCATTAATGATACTGTAGATGCATTATTATGTATGAATTCATGCATCTTAATTTTGTTTTCTCCGGGAGGGAGGGGGGGTTTCAACCTTGTCTGCAGCTCTGTGCTGACCTGACTCGACTTCTCCGCAGAGAGAGATGTGTACTAATTGCTGAATTTTCTCCTTCTCTTTGTCCTTTCTTTCCTCCCTCGTTTCCTCCGACAGACCCTCCCATGATCACAGACATGAAGAACATGCCGGCCCATTTGGGTAAGACAGCCATCTTGCGCTGTGAAGCCATGGCGGTCCCACCAGCTTCCTTTGAGTGGTACAGGGATGACCACAGGTGAGACCAACAAAGAGTTCAGCACTGTTTTGTGTTTTCTGGACGATCTCTACCAGCTAAATCTAAACCACATGTTTTTCTCCATCATAAAGCAGATGTTTTTTACACATAAAGATGCCAAAAAAAGCCAAAACATTGGCCTTTTGCGTCAGTGTTGATGTGGAAAACTGAGCTTTTGAAGCAATCATGTAAATCTGCTTAGACACAGTTGGAGGCTGTAGTGTTAACTGTAGAACGCAATTCTTCCTCTAACCCACTCATTTTAAATGTCAGTCGAGCCGATCACATAGGTGCTGGCATTAACCGGCAATTTTGATATGTGACATTTATTGTTTAGCGTCTCAGTGCAGCAGCACGGAAATAACAGTGTTAACATGTAGCATTTGAAAGCATCAGTCACACCACTTGTTTTTTTAATAGTTGTCAGACAACAAAAACAAATTACGTTAATGAGAACAGTTAAATTGTAAGTTCAGTGATATTAAAACACAGCATACAGCAGGTGATAATCACAGCGAAATGAAGGGAACAGAGATTTAACCAGCTGAGGCTCAGCAGATTAAGCATCCGTCTTCTTAGATAATTTGTTGCTTGCCAACCAAAAGAGGACGAGGAGGAGATTATTGTTTTGGCATTTCAGTGTGAACAGATATCTTTAGAAAAAATGATCCCAAAAAGCAAAGTCATTTTTTTGCACACAAACAGCATTTTTAGATTCAGCCGGCATGCAGCAGACGCAGTCTTGGCCGCCGTCCATTCGCCTAACCTCTGACACGAGTATTGGTTTAAGATAATCATGTATGTTTTTGCCATCTCCGGAGAAATATTGGCTTGTTGGAAGTCTATTTGCTCTCTATTACCTACACATAATCTGTCCTTCCGAGTTTGAAAAAGGTCCCAGAGAGCATAGCGGAGTGAGGGTGATTTGGCATCAGGCAAAGCAAGACGCACAAGTACTTAGACAAGCTTTTGCCAGCCAGAGATAGCTGTTAATAGAGTATAATGGGCCCCAGCAGGAGGTCTCTCTTATTTATGGACTGTTAGATTTCACTATTAGTACAAGGTGAGACGAGCTGATGTGTGGAGGTGGGGGGGGACTGTGTTGCGTGGTTGTCTCTGGAGGGACGGAGAAAAAAAACGCCTCTTATGCGAGCTGAGTCACCAGGTGTGATGTTATCTCTCTTTTTTTTTTGTCACACTCTTCTTCTCTTTCCCTTCCCGCTTCCTTCCTCCGCTTTTACACCACCGCCGCTACCACCCAGGCCGGTGGAGAGTGACAACACCCTGAGGATCAAAAACGAGAAGACGCGCTCGCTGTTGCTCTTCACTAATGTGACGGAGAAACACTTTGGAAACTACACCTGCTTTGCCTCGAACCGTCTGGGGGCTTCCAACGCTAGCATGCTGCTGTTTCGTAAGTTAATACACAAGTACATGCAGGTGCATGCACACAATGCACAGTTTACACTTGTACGCAAACGCGAGCTTCCACAAAGTACGCTCACTTTTATCCCACGTGGCTATCAATCAACGTGCGGGAGTTTGAACAGATGTGACACGCCAACACAAAACGATGCATATGCACTGACACACTGTTTTTCCCTCTTCCCCCTATCTCATTTCAGCTCTGCACACAGCACAGCATTTTCTCAGCCCTCTCCTCCCTCCTTCTCCCCATTTTCGTTATTCTCCGCCCCATTAAAGCTTTGCTTGCCTATATTACCGTTTCCCTCTCTCTCTCATTCGTCCGCGCTCTCACCCTCCATCTCTCGTCCATACACATTGCTGCATGCACACACACAGACCGTTGCTCTGCTCCGTCCCGTTACGCAAGAAGTTGTCATTTCACTCCAAGCCCAATTCACATTAACTGTCCCCAATGAGCGATTTCCTACCCTTCCATTTCCCGTCACCCCCCCCCCCTCCTCCCCCTTTAGTGCATTCGGCATTACCATCTTAAGTGAGTCCTTCATCTATCCCCTTTCTTCTTTCATTCCTTTACCCATTATCTCGGCCAGTCTCCCTTCAATGACTCACTCCCCCGTCAGACCCATACATCTTCCTGCTCTCTTTTTTCCACCACCGCTGCCTCCTCTGTCAGCCTATCTCTCCATCATCTGTCCTTCTGCCTCCTCTTTCCTTCCTAATCTCCTCCTGCCATCATTAGAACACAACAAACCCCCATTCTGTTCTGGACCAGGCACGAAAAATCGGCTCATAATCGGATACTTTTGTGGCATTTCTATTCAAGCGCTGTCCCTCACTGTCGTTGCCTCCCCTGACTTTGTTTCCCTGCTTTTGTACCTCTTTTGTTCACCATTTTCAAAGGTGCCACATGTAGCGTTTTAACATCAACAACCCACTATCACATCAAAATTGGCTTATTATTGTAATTACCCTCTACCAACGAAGCCATTACTGAGACCATTGGCAGCCTGTACTACACTGTCAGATTATGAGCCACCAGGTTAGATTTTGGAAATCTACTAGACTGAATAATGGCACCAAACAGCAAGAGAGAGGGTTTATTAAGGTTTTCTTGCACTTGTCCTTTCAATCAAAGTGTAATTTTGTGTCCCAAATACAATATTCTTGATTGTACATTGAATGGTATTGAGTTTTGTTTTGCTTTCTGGAGAACAATTCTCAAGTTATCGCTACAGCATTTAATGGCTTTTGTAACCTGAGATTAGCCAAGTAAACACACTGAATCATATTGTTCAGAAGACTTCTCACAGTGGACGTTTAGACTTGTCAAACACGGGTGTAACTTCTACCGAAGCATTAATACACATTCAATTCCATGTAGGTGTTCCAGTTCCAAGGTCTAGTGGCTCTGAACTCTGGCACATGTAACAATGGAGCCATCATAAATGTTATCTGCTGACCTGTGTTTGGCAAGTTAAAATGTCCACCTTGAAGATTTACAACATGTCAAAGGGAAACTTTCTTCGGTATCCTCATAATGCAGGCGGTACATGCAAATGAACAATGGTAAACTTCCCTCACTGTCGCCTGCAAGCAGAAATCCCCTCTCACTGGCCAACAACTGTCTGCCAAGTGATGCATTTCACGCAATCCGGCAGACTTTTGCTTTTGCTGTTGTTTGAACTACAGATTGTGCTTCTGCTGTTTTGTATGCCTGTCAAGAGAGGGCCATCTAGGAACTCTAGTTACCAAATAGACTCATAATTACTAATTACTTAATCATTAGTTAATCTTTTTGTGTACCCTCATGCAAAGGGAAACAATACTGGGTAGTTAGCAAGTAGACTTATTAATTACTTAGTACTTAATCATTACTTACTCTTTAAAGTAAACACTAATTAAGTAATCAGCAATCATTCGTTTCGCCTTACTTGAAAGTGCAAAAATATGATTTAGTAATTAGTAATTAATCAGTCGTTACTAGTTAGTACTTCATTCATTAATATAGTATCTCCCAGTCCTTATTGTGAAGTGCTACAAGCCGTCTCACCAAACTCACATCAAACTGTAAAACGAAGCAGTGCTGATCAAATATAAAACACGATTCTGTTACTGCATTGCCTGTTTCTCACCTCAAATGCTCTCAAAAACATATTTCACTGTTCAGCTGTAGTAAAATAAGTAACCACATTATTTCCTATTTCAAAGTGGATGAGCCAAAACCGAGCATTGCCCTGATCTCAGCACGTAACGCCGCGGCGCAGTTCTTTCTAGTTGCTTTTGAGCAAAATGGAATACTACAGCCATTTTCTCCCTCTTTTCTCTCGTCAGGTCGCACCAATTTCAAGAATATTGAAGTCTTTCTACTGAATAGACAGCTTAGTATTATGAAAAGACTTGACTTTTACCTATGTTACAACCTTCTATATTTATCTATTATGAGTACACTGCTCGAAAAGGGTCCTGACGCATATAAAAAGATACGAGGCTTCAGATGCTGCGATGAGTGTAAGGCTGTTGGAATAAAGGAAAATGTAGTTCTACAGTAATTATGCCAAGGTTTCAGAATTCATTATGTGAATTGTAATGCCTTTAAAAATGTATACAAGCCTTCACATACAGAGACACCCTTACTTCTAGCCTCCCGTTTGTATTTAACTGTGCATATTTTCCCTTCCCCCTCTTCCTCCTCTCTTATTGTGGTCACTCTGTCTTCCAGGGCCGGGGGCTATACAGGGGCGAGGGACCGCTTTGCACGCAGGAATGAGCGTCGGCGTGTGTGTCTGGGTTTCCCTCTCTGCGTTTCTTCTGCTGAAGGTGTAGACATCCACCTGGAGTCGTCCCTAAACGTCCCCGGGAAAAGCCCCGCCCTCCCTCCCCCTCCTCCCCCTCTACGGAAAGGAAGAAGGAAATGAAATTCTTTAATTACGAACCCATCACTGTGAACAAAAATAATATGCATTAATCCAGGAGCCATTGAATCATCGCATAAAACACACAACCGCATTGCTCCCCTTCCACAACCTCAGCACCCTCAATTCAATTTCGAGGTCAAATCATTGTCATTATCTCTTCCTCTCTCTCACACACACTCACACACTCACACACACACAGTCTGTCTCTCTCTATTTGTCTCCCAGAATGCCTTGCAGATTTGTCTGACTTGGTACTCCCCCCCCCCCCTCCCCTCCTCTCCTTGTTCCCCCCTCATCATTACCAACTTGGCTGATGTTGATAGAGAGTGTATATTAATGATTATTGTGTCGGTGATCAATGAGAAAATAGATAATCTAACAACTGGACGATCATTTATGTAATATACTACATAGACTAATGACTCACCTACGATGTTTGCCTTATGGAAATGATAAAGTCACAATATAATGGTGGATATTTATGGAAATTATAGTTATAATGTGGTACTGGCGGTCATGTGACCTTTTTGAAAATTGTCCGATTGGTGGCCATGTGAAGCGTCACCCGTTGATCACACACCTACACACACACACATGTATGGATTTTTAATTTTAACTGTGTAGCAGTGAAGCTGCTGTGAATGATGTCAAAATGTATTTAAAAAAAGGGTGGGTGGTGACGGCGTCGGTCTTAACTACCCCTTTATGTAATTTGGGGGGTTTATACTGAGCTTTCGCATGTGGACACCCTCACTACCCAAACCTTTTCAGCCCCCCCCCGCCCCCTCCACAGCCCCTCTGTTCAATGTGCTCTGTCTAGTCCCCCCCTCGCATCGCTATAGTGGTCTCTGCTCCGTGTCACCCCCTCCCCTCTACTCCCTCCGTCTTCCTCCCCAGTGTAAATATATGCAGTACAGAGGCCACGCCGGCGACCTTCCGGTTTGCCCGGCGCAGAACGACATCCCCCCACCAGCCTCGACTACGCTCCAGTTTTCTGAAGCAGCAAGAGACTGTCCGGTGACAACAAAATCTTCTGTTTCAAAAGCTGCAGCTCCATCCTCTTTGTCGCTTGTTGATAGCATGTACCGGTTAGAAATGTTCCTGTCGTGAGTCCATACTCCCCTACACTCCCTCCCTCCCTCCCCCTCCCCTCCCTGCACTGTGTCTGTTTTACTCTGCAAGGTTACCTGCTTTTACTTTTTTGGTGTTAATAATAGTACAGATGATGATGATGTTAATAAGTATTTGAATAACTATGAATAGTAATTCCATGTGAGAAAAAAAAAAATGAACAAAATCTGATGGTAATGAGCCGTGCGTGGGGAAAATAATTTTTGTACTTTACTCTGAGAAGTCACACACATTGAACAATGGAAAAAAAAGAAACAAAAAAAAAAAAGATGTAAAGTTTTTCGAAGTGATGTGCTCTATTTTGCCATGACAAGCTTTTTAAAAATGCATTTGAAACGGTCTGAGGGATTATTTCATCCGAGTCCAGAGGCAGTGAATGATGATGTAATTTATAATTTGTAACAGTTTATGTATTGGACTCTTTTTTTCTCATGCTGTTAACTGCATCACACACACACATTTACAGCATATTTGTCCACTTATCATAGTGTGTGTCTCCCTCCGACCAGCTAGATAAATGATTTGGA